>NC_053390.1:500036541-500636541 GCF_905171765.1 Bufo bufo
TAGGAAGCGTCCATTAACGGAAGCGGATCCGTTACAGCTTGTCTCTCCGGACCCGAAAGCTTATATAACCTGGTCTTGGGTAGGGATGAGCGAACCCGAACTGTGTAGTTCGGGTTCGTACCGAATTTTGGGGTGTCCGTGACACGGACCCGAACCCGTAAAAGTCTGGGTTCGGGTTAGGTGTTCGGCGCTTTCTTGGCGCTTTTTGAAAGGCTGCAAAGCAGCCAATCAACAAGCGTCATACTACTTGCCCCAAGAGGCCATCACAGCCTTGCCTACTATTGGCATGGCTGTGATTGGCCAGTGCAGCATGTGACCCAGCCTCTATATAAGCTTGGGTCACGTAGCGCTGCACGTCACTCTGCTGATTCAAGCATAGGGAGAGGTTGCTGCTGCGACGTTAGGGCGAGATTAGGCAGATTAACTCCTCCAAAAGACTTCATTCTGTGATCGATCTGCAGCTGTGGATCATTGAAGTGCTAATATCGACTTGCTCACTTTTTTGAGGCTGCCCAGAGCGTTTTTAGATCACTTTTTTCTAGGGTGATCGGCGGCCATTTTGTGGCTTGTGGTGCGCCAGCACAAGCTATCACCAAGTGTATTTAACCATCAATAGTGTGGTTATTTTGTGCTATATACTACATCAGCTGCAGGCTGAGCCTGTGTCACCGAAGTGCATTTAACCATCAACAGTCTGGTTATTTTTTGGCCATATACTACATCAGCTGCAGGCTGAGCCTGTGTCACCGAAGTGCATTTAACCATCAACAGTCTGGTTATTTTTTGGGCATATACTACATCAGCTGCAGGCTGAGCCTGTGTCACCGAAGTGCATTTAACCATCAACAGTCTGGTTATTTTTTGGCCATATACTACATCTGGTGCAGGCTGAGCCTGTGTCACCCAAGTGCATTTAACCATCAATAGTGTGGTTATTTTTTGGCCATATACTACATCAGGGGCAAGTTGAGCCTGTCACCCAGCGCCTAAAAAATAGACCTGACATTTCTATTCAACCAAATTTGTACTGTTTTAGCTGGTCAAGTTATTTGTAGTGACCGTAAAAGCACAGATTTTGTTCTGGGTTGAAAAACTATTCCCAAATTTGCCATTCTCAAAATAACTCGTTTCTGCTATATGAGGCCTACTTGAAATCTATCCCAAAAAGGATATCTTACATTGAAGGTGCTGATAGTGTCATTCAGAAAAACCTAAGACACACGCTACCGTGCAGATAGAAGTGTCATTCTGTGAGTAAACCTATACCTGTCACACAATGCAAAAAAAAACAGGCCTCACATTTCTATTCAACCAAATCTGTACTGTTTTAGCTGGTCAAGTTATTTGTAGTGACCGTAAAAGCACACTTTTTGTTCTGGGTTGAAAAACTATTCCCAAATTTGCCATTCTCAAAATAACTAGTTTCTGCTATATGAGGCCTACTTGAAATCTATCCCAAAAAGGATATCTTACATTGAAGGTGCTGATAGTGTCATTCAGAAAAACCTAAGACACACGCTACCGTGCAGATAGAAGTCTAATTCTGTGATTAAACCTATACCTGTCACACAGCGCAAAAAAAAACAGGCCTCACATTTCTATTCAACCAAATCTGTACTGTTTTAGCTGGTCAAGTTATTTGTAGTGACCGTAAAAGCACAGATTTTGTTCTGGGTTGAAAAACTATTCCCAAATTTGCCATTCTCAAAATAACTAGTTTCTGCTATATGAGGCCTACTTGAAATCTATCCCAAAAAGGATATCTTACATTGAAGGTGCTGATAGTGTCATTCAGAATAACCTAAGACACACGCTACAGTGCAGATAGAAGTCTAATTCTGTGATTAAACCTATACCTGTCACACAGCGCAAAAAAAAAACAGGCCTCACATTTCTATTCAACCAAATCTGTACTGTTTTAGCTGGTCAAGTTATTTGTAGTGACCGTAAAAGCACACTTTTTGTTCTGGGTTGAAAAACTATTCCCAAATTTGCCATTCTCAAAATAACTAGTTTCTGCTATATGAGGCCTACTTGAAATCTATCCCAAAAAGGATATCTTACATTGAAGGTGCTGATAGTGTCATTCAGAAAAACCTAAGACACACGCTACCGTGCAGATAGAAGTCTAATTCTGTGATTAAACCTATACCTGTCACACAGCGCAAAAAAAAACAGGCCTCACATTTCTATTCAACCAAATCTGTACTGTTTTAGCTGGTCAAGTTATTTGTAGTGACCGTAAAAGCACACTTTTTGTTCTGGGTTGAAAAACTATTCCCAAATTTGCCATTCTCAAAATAACTAGTTTCTGGTATTTGAGGCCTACTTGAAATCTATCCCAAAAAGGATATCTTACATTGAAGGTGCTGATAGTGTCATTCAGAAAAACCTAAGACACACGCTACCGTGCAGATAGAAGTCTAATTCTGTGATTAAACCTATACCTGTCACACAACGCAAAAAAAAAACAGGCCTCACATTTCTATTCAACCAAATCTGTACTGTTTTAGCTGGTCAAGTTATTTGTAGTGACCGTAAAAGCACACTTTTTGTTCTGGGTTGAAAAACTATTCCCAAATTTGCCATTCTCAAAATAACTAGTTTCTGCTATATGAGGCCTACTTGAAATCTATCCCAAAAAGGATATCTTACATTGAAGGTGCTGATAGTGTCATTTAGAAAAACCTAAGACACACGCTACCGTGCAGATAGAAGTCTAATTCTGTGATTAAACCTATACCTGTCACACAGCGCAAAAAAAAACAGGCCTCACATTTCTATTCAACCAAATCTGTACTGTTTTAGCTGGTCAAGTTATTTGTAGTGACCGTAAAAGCACACTTTTTGTTCTGTGTTGAAAAACTATTCCCAAATTTGCCATTCTCAAAATAACTAGTTTCTGCTATATGAGGCCTACTTGAAATCTATCCCAAAAAGGATATCTTACATTGAAGGTGCTGATAGTGTCATTCAGAAAAACCTAAGACACACGCTACAGTGCAGATAGAAGTCTAATTCTGTGATTAAACCTATACCTGTCACACAGCGCAAAAAAAAAACAGGCCTCACATTTCTATTCAACCAAATCTGTACTGTTTTAGCTGGTCAAGTTATTTGTAGTGACCGTAAAAGCACACTTTTTGTTCTGGGTTGAAAAACTATTCCCAAATTTGCCATTCTCAAAATAAGTGTTAGTGGATCCTCTGGTGCTGGGAGAGGACGTGGCCGTTCTGCCACAGCCACACGTCCTAGTGAACCAACTACCTCAGGTCCCAGTAGCCAGCAGAATTTACAGCGATATTTGGTGGGGCCCAATGCCGTTCTAAGGATGGTAAGGCCTGAGCAGGTACAGGCATTAGTCAATTGGGTGGCCGACAGTGGATCCAGCACGTTCACATTATCTCCCACCCAGTCTTCTGCAGAAAGCGCACAGGTGGCGCATGAAAACCAAGCCCATCGGTCTGTCACATCACCCCCATGCATATCAGGTAAACTGTCTGAGCCTCAAGTTATGCAGCAGTCTCTTATGCTGTTTGAAGACTCTGCTGCCAGGGTTTCCCAAGGGCATCCACCTAGCCCTTCCCCAGGGGTGGAAGAGATAGAATGCACTAACGCACAACCACTTATTTTTCCTGATGATGAGGACATGGGAATACCACCTCAGCACGTCTCTGATGATGACGAAACACAGGTGCCAACTGCTGCGTCTTTCTGCAGTGTGCAGACTGAACAGGAGGTCAGGGATCAAGACTGGGTGGAAGACGATGCAGGGGACGATGAGGTCCTAGACCCCACATGGAATGAAGGTCGTGCCACTGACTTTCACAGTTCGGAGGAAGAGGCAGTGGTGAGACCGAGCCAACAGCGTAGCAAAAGAGGGAGCAGTGGGAAAAATCAGAACACCCGCCGCCAAGAGACTCCGCCTCCTACTGACCGCCGCCATCTGTGACCGAGCACCCCAAAGGCAGCTTCAAGGAGTTCCCTGGCATGGCACTTCTTCAAACAATGTGCTGACGACAAGACCCGAGTGGTTTGCACGCTGTGCCATCAGAGCCTGAAGCGAGGCATTAACGTTCTGAACCTTAGCACAACCTGCATGACCAGGCACCTGCATGCAAAGCATGAACTGCAGTGGAGTAAACACCTTAAAAACAAGGAAGTCACTCAGGCTCCCCCTGCTACATCTTCTGCTGCTGCCGCCTCGGCCTCTTCTGCTGCTGCTGCCGCCGCCTCGGCCTCTTCCTCCGCCTCTGGAGGAACGTTGGCACCTGCCGCCCAGCAAACATGGGATGTACCACCAACACCACCACCTGCGTCACCAAGCATCTCAACCATGTCACACGGCAGCGTTCAGCTCTCCATCTCACAAACATTTGAGAGAAAGCGTAAATTCTCACCTAGCCACCCTCGATCCCTGGCCCTGAATGCCAGCATTTCTAAACTACTGGCCTATGAAATGCTGTCATTTAGGCTGGTGGACACACACAGCTTCAAACAGCTCATGTCACTTGCTGTCCCACAGTATGTTGTTCCCAGCCGCCACTACTTCTCTAAGAGAGCCGTGCCTTCCCTGCACAAACAAGTGTCCGATAAAATCAAGTGTGCACTGCGCAACGCCATCTGTGGCAAGGTCCACCTAACCACAGATACGTGGATCAGTAAGCACGGCCAGGGATGCTATATCTCCCTAACTGCACACTGGGTAAATGTAGTGGCAGCTGGGACCCAGGCGGAGAGCTATTTGGCGCACGTCCTTCCGCCGCCAAGGATCGCAGGGCAACATTCTTTGCCTCCTGTCTCCTCCTCCTCCTACTCAGCTTCCTCCTCCTCTTCTTCCACCTGCTCATCCAGTCAGCCACACACCTTCACCACCAACTTCAGCACAGCACGGGGTAAACGTCAGCAGGCCATTCTGAAACTCATATGTTTGGGGGACAGGCCCCACACCGCACAGGAGTTGTGGCGGGGTATAGAACAACAAACCGACGAGTGGTTGCTGCCGGTGAGCCTCAAGCCCGGCCTGGTGGTGTGCGATAATGGGCGAAATCTCGTTGCAGCTCTGGGACTAGCCGGTTTGACGCACATCCCTTGCCTGGCGCATGTGCTGAATTTGGTGGTGCAGAAGTTCATTCGCAACTACCCCGACATGTCAGAGCTGCTGCATAAAGTGCGGGCCGTCTGTTCGCGCTTCCGGCGTTCACACCCTGCCGCTGCTCGCCTGTCTGCGCTACAGCGTAACTTCGGCCTTCCCGCTCACCGCCTCATATGCGACGTGCCCACCAGGTGGAACTCCACCTTGCATATGCTGGACAGACTGTGCGAGCAGCAGCAGGCCATAGTGGAGTTTCAGCTGCAGCACGCACGGGTCAGTCGCACTGCGGATCAGACCCACTTCACCACCAATGACTGGTCCTCCATGCGAGACCTGTGTGCCCTGTTGCGCTGTTTCGAGTACTCCACCAACATGGCCAGTGGCGATGACGCCGTTATCAGCGTTACAATACCACTTCTATCTCTCCTTGAGAAAACACTTAGGGCGATGATGGAAGAGGAGGTGGCCCAGGAGGAAGAGGAGGAAGAGGGGTCATTTTTAGCACTTTCAGGCCAGTCTCTTCAAAGTGACTCAGAGGGAGGTTTTTTGCAACACCAGAGGCCAGGTACAAATGTGGCCAGACAGGGCCCACTACTGGAGGACGAGGAGGACGAGGATGAGGAGGAGGTGGAGGAGGATGAGGATGAAGCATGTTCACAGCGGGGTGGCACCCAAAGCAGCTCGGGCCCATCACTGGTGCGTGGCTGGGGGGAAACACAGGACGATGACGATACGCCTCCCACAGAGGACAGCTTGTCCTTACCTCTGGGCAGCCTGGCACACATGAGCGACTACATGCTGCAGTGCCTGCGCAACGACAGCAGAGTTGCCCACATTTTAACGTGTGCAGACTACTGGGTTGCCACCCTGCTGGATCCCCGGTACAAAGACAATGTGCCCACCTTACTTCCTACACTGGAGCGTGATAGGAAGATGCGCGAGTACAAGCGCACGTTGGTAGACGCGCTACTGAGAGCATTCCCAAATGTCACAGGGGAACCAGTGGAAGCCCAAGGCGAAGGCAGAGGAGGAGCAAGAGGTCGCCAACGCAGCTGTGTCACGGCCAGCTCCTCTGAGGGCAGGGTTAGCATGGCAGAGATGTGGAAAAGTTTTGTCACCACGCCACAGCTAACTGCACCACCTCCTGATACGGAACGTGTTAGCAGGAGGCAACATTTCACTAACATGGTGGAACAGTACCTGTGCACACCCCTCCACGTACTGACTGATGGTTCGGCCCCATTCAACTTCTGGGTCTCCAAATTGTCCACGTGGCCAGAGCTAGCCTTTTATGCCTTGGAGGTGCTGGCCTGCCCGGCGGCCAGCGTTTTGTCTGAACGTGTATTCAGCACGGCAGGGGGCGTCATTACAGACAAACGCAGCCGCCTGTCTACAGCTAATGTGGACAAGCTGACGTTCATAAAAATGAACCAGGCATGGATCCCACAGGACCTGTCCATCCCTTGTGCAGATTAGATATTAACTACCTCCCCTTAACAATATATTATTCTACTCCAGTGCACTTCCTCATTCAATAATATTTTTATTTTCATTTTACCATTATATTGCGGGGCAACCCAAAGTTGAATGAACCTCTCCTCTGTCTGGGTGCCGGAGCCTAAATGTGTGACAGTGGCCTGTTCCAGTGGTGGGTGACGTGAAGCCTGATTCTCTGATATGACATGAAGACTGATTCTGCGCTGACATAAGGCCAGATTCTCTGTTACGGGACCTCTCTCCTCTGCCTGGGTGCCTGGGCCTAAATATGTGACAGTGGCCTGTTCCAGTGGTGGGTGACGTGATGCCTGATTCTCTGCTATGACATGAAGACTGATTCTGCGCTGACATAAGGCCAGATTCTCTGTTACGGGACCTCTCTCCTCTGCCTGGGTGCCTGGTCTAAATGTGTGACAGTCGCCTGTTCCAGTGGTGGGTGACGTGAAGCCTGATTCTCTGCTATGACATGAAGACAGATTCTGTGCTGACATAAGGCCAGATTCTCTGTTACGGGACCTCTCTCCTCTGCCTGGGTGCCTGGGCCTAAATATGTGACAGTGGCTTGTTCCAGTGGTGGGTGACGTGAAGCCTGATTCTCTGCTATGACATGAAGACTGTTTCTGCGCTGACATAAGGCCAGATTCTCTGTTACGGGACCTCTCTCCTCTGCCTGGGTGCCTGGGCCTAAATGTGTGACAGTGGCCTGTTCCAGTGGTGGGTGACGTGAAGCCTGATTCTCTGCTATGACATGAAGACAGATTCTGCGCTGACATAAGGCCAGATTCTCTGTTACGGGACCTCTCTCCTCTGCCTGGGTGCCGGGGCCTAAATGTGTGACAGTGGCCTGTTCCAGTGGTGGGTGACGTGAAGCCTGATTCTCTGCTATGACATGAAGACAGATTCTGTGCTGACATAAGGCCAGATTCTCTGTTACGGGACCTCTCTCCTCTGTCTGGGTGACGGGGCCTAAATATGTGACAGTGGCCTGTTCCAGTGGTGGGTGACGTGAAGCCTGATTCTCTGCTATGACATGAAGACTGATTCTGCGCTGACATAAAGCCAGATTCTCTGCTATGGCATGAAGAAACTGATTCTCTGCTGACATGAAGCCAGATTCTTTGCTATGGCATGAAGAGACTGATTCTCTGCTGACGTGAAGCCAGATTCTCTGCTATGGGACCTCTGTCCAATTGATATTGGTTAATTTTTATTTTTTTTATTTTTATTTTAATTCATTTCCCTATCCACATTTGTTTGCAGGGGATTTACCTACATGTTGCTGCCTTTTGCAGCCCTCTAGCTCTTTCCTGGGCTGTTTTACAGCCTTTTTAGTGCCCAAATGTTCGGGTCCCAATTGACTTCAATAGGGTTCGGGTTCGGGTTCCAGGTGTTCGCTCAACTCTAGTCTTGGGTAATTTTGCACCGGGAATCAGGTTAACCGGGCAATCATAAGGACGATGAGGTGGTAACTTCTGGCAACCCTTTTCAGAAAAAACGTCCTCAAAGTCCGAAACAAATGTAGGTAGGGTAGCTATGGAGGCGACTAAGCAATTGCTATTTAAGCAATTTTCTCTGCAATGCTCACTCCACTCCAATATCTCCCTGGCCTGCCAATCCACCACTGGATTGTGCGCTACCAACCAGGGAAGACCCAACACCACAGGAGTGGGAAGCCCCTCCAGAACATAACATGAAAGCCACTCGTTATGGTGGTCCCCTACCCGAAGGTGTAAGTTATTGACAATGTGAGTGAGGTTTCTCTGAGACAGAGGAGCAGAATCAATAGCGAATATGGGAATAGGTCTCTGTAGCGTACAGAGAGACAAACCCATAGTGTGGGCAATATGGGCATCTATCAAATTTACTCCTGCTCCACTGTCTAGAAAAAAAAAAATAGTCTCCGTCTTAACACCAAAAACAACAACCGCTGGCAACACAAATTGCGATGTTCGTATGGAGGAAACGTATACCCCCCGGCTGACATCCTCCACACAGCCTGGGGTTAGTAGTTTTCCGACGGTCTTTTGTTTTTGAGAAAGGAAGGACAGACATTAATAAAATGACTCCTCTCCCCACAGAAAAAACAAACCCCACGCCTACGGCGAGCCTCAGGAGGTCGGACCTGACGAGTAGTTCCTCCTAGCTGCATAGGCTCGTCTAAGTCCGTACAGACTAACTGCTGCTTGGGAGGGGTTACCAGTTGCTCCGGATTTTTCAATCTGTCCCTAAGACGTCTATCTATCCTGATAGAAAGGGACATAACCGCATCAAGGGAAAAGGGAGTCTCATACAGCGCAAGCGCATCCTTAATCCTTTCGGATAACCCAGAGCAGAACTGGCTCCTGAGAGCCGGGTCGTTCCACTGGGTATCCGTAGCCCACCTACGGAACTCTGAGCAATACTGCTCTACTGGCCGCTCTCCCTGTAAGAGTCTCCGTAACTTTGATTCAGCCAGTGCGATTCGGTCAGGGTCATCATATATGAGACCCAAGGCCCCAAAAAATTCATCCAGTGACCGGAGAGCCTGGGAATCAGTGGGTAAAGAGAAAGCCCAGGATTGCGGGTCCCCCTGAAGCAGGGAAATAACAACCCCCACCCGCTGTTCTTCATTACCAGAGGAGTAAGGGCGCAGTTTAAAATATAATTTACAGGCCTTTACGGAACGTCACAAATTTGTCCCTTCCCCCAGAAAATCTGTCAGGAAGAGCAACCTTGGGTTCCGCAACAACCTGGTTACCTGTAGCAATCGCTGGGCTTGCGGTCTGTAGCATTTGCTGCTGTTGCTGGAGGACCGACGCCTTCAATCCTGCCACCTCCAAAGACAGGCCTTGAAGTTGCTTTGACAAAGCAGCAATTGGATCCATACTGGATTCTAAGTAGGTAGAAAGAAAAAGTTTTTTTTTTTTTTTTACCTACACAAAATAAGGGCCAGATATAATGTAATGACCAGCGTCACGCAAAGGGAGGGAAATGGGAAGGCCCTGTCCAAGGGAGAGGGAAAGATGGTGACCCCTGACTCACCTTGCGGCTGGCACCTGACTGCCCTGACGTCCCTAGACGGGTTCCTCACCCGTACGTCGATCACGTGCCTAAACCCTGGCTTTCCCTAAGATGAGCCCTAGATAGTGAACGGGGCGTTGGGATCACTAGTCCGCACCACTGACACTAAGAGGAAAACACCAAGGAGAGGACAGACAATACAGACAAACATATAATCCCAGGTGGGCGACAACAGCAGACCACCAAGGCCCAACAGGGATCCGGAGGGTAACGTTCTGGAACAACAACCAGGGAACACAGCTATACAGCTCCAGTGGGTCAGTATAGAAGTCCAGGCAGGAAGCTCTATATCTGGCAACCAGAGAAGTGAGAGATGGGAATATAAGGAGGTTGGGATTGCTGGACAAGAAACAGCTACGGAGGAGAGGAGGAGGAGAAGCTACGGATCCCTGAGTGAGCCAAAAAGGATTGCAAGGCAAACCCAGAAAGCTACCATTAATAAACAGCACTGTCTTTAGACATAGAGCGTGCAGCCACCCGCTGCGACTTTCTGACCCCGGGTATAACGGAGTCAGGCGTGGCTCTTGACACCCTCGTGACAGAATCCGGAAAGGATCCGCGGTAGTGCGCAGACCGGTACAGGCTCAAGAGCTGAGGACCCAGGTTTTCCACATATCGAGAATAAACCTCAACCGGAATGCCATCCGGGCCAGGCGCCTTCCCCAACGGTAGATCCTTGATAGCACGCTCTACCTCCTCCAGCGTAGCATCCTCCTCCATAAGACACTTCACAGAGGTAGGTCTCCAAATCATGCCCTGAGTATGCAATTGCCGACTGATATAGGTCCCTTTAGAAGTTTCAATATGTCTTGCACCGACTCCGCTATGTGCCCATTGGCATCTTGTATGCGGAGTACTGGAGGAGCCATATTGTTGTTGCGTGCAATATGCACAAGCAGTTTCCTGGTCTGATTGCCTGTTTCAAGCGATTGTTGCTTGAGGAAGAAAAGTTTCCTTTTGCTCCTTTCTTCCAAATGCAGCATATACATTCTCCCTCTGGATAACCACTCCACTCTGTGTTCCTCAGAGGGGGACTCAGTGAATGCTCTCTCAGCCTCCTTACACCTGGTATGTAGGTCATTCTCCTTACGCTATGAATCCCTCTTAACATAAGAAATTGAGGATTTGAGACACCCCCTGAGATACGCCTTCATGGTCTCCCATAGCAACAGGGCGTCAGTAGAATCCCCCTGTATCTCAAAAAACATCTTCAACTGATCCGGAATTCTGTCGTTTAAGCCAAACAAGGACAGCCAGAAAGGATGTATACGCATATTACAGCCCCTACTGATGATGTCAGTCAAGGCTAATTCAGCCATAACCGGCGCATGATCAGAGGGCCCCTGAGGCCCGTAACGGATCTCCACCAGATCAGTATATACTGTAGTGTTACCAAACATGTAGTCTATTCTAGATAGAGCTCCTCTGGTGGGAGTGAAGCAGGAGTACTCCCTCGTGTGCGGGTTCCTAGCTCTCCACATATCTATCCAGCCCATCTCCTGGGAAATTCTTGCGAGAACCGTGCTATCTCCTCCCAACCCACCCCTATCAGCACTACTGCTAAACCTGTCTAAGCTCTCATTCACTACCTGGTTGAAGTCTCCCATACAAATCAAACGGGCAGTGGGATAATGAGCCACAAAACCCGTGACTGCTTGTAGAAGGGAAAGGGAGGCAAGGGGGGAGTTATATATGTTGACGACTACATAAGGGACACTATTGATATGGACATGTAGGAAGATATACTGTCCTCCTGGGTCCACAACCGAATTAGAGACTTTTATGAAGCAACACGGCAACCCCTCTGGAGTGAGAGGTACCATAAGCATTGAATAAATGTTGGGCCCAGGACTTCTTCAGCCTATTACCCGTTTCAGGGGTAAGGTGGGTTTCCTGGAGACCTACTATATGTGGGTTATAAGAACGGATGTGGGAGAATACCGCAATCCTCTTTTTGGGATCCCCCAAACCCCACACATTCCATGACATCACTCTCATGGAGGCCATGGGTGCTCTAGCAATATATCAAAGACATAGACTCTCACCCAGAATGCAGTTCCTGGATGTTCAGGTATCTGATCTACATACATCAATGCTACCCTTGCTACTACTGTGAAGTGCGGTGACCATACTTGAGACATAAATACTTGAGCAATTAAAAAAAACATAATGCAGAACATTAACAGTAATAACCTGGAAATGTCGGAATTAAAACCGACTAACTTGGTGGCCGTTAACTCGGGGACCTGCATAGTGTAGATAGGTATTAAGCAAATATATTGCTGCATTTGTGGGAGGGGAGGCTGATTACAAGGCTAATTACACGCACCTGTGGGCCCAGGCTGGCTGATTACTAAGCTGATTATACGCACCTGTGGGCCCAGGCTGGCTGATTACTAGGCTATTTATAGGCACCTGTGGGCCCAGGCTGACGATGATTCAGCTGATTTCACTACCTCTGAGTCAGCAGCATGGTGTGGAGGCTCCTTACGGCTGGGCGACGGCAGAAGGTCGCTGGTATTCATGGTAGGATCGGAGTTGTTTGTACGGGACCCACGCTGCAGTCCACCACATGTAGCGCTCTGGGATGAAGAAAAGTTTGGGCGCTAATGGTCGAACGATGGTTGTTAGTATTGTTTGTCCGGCTATTCAGAGGCCTGGTGGGGCCATTGCATACAGTTATTGGGGTAGCATGTGCTTAGAGTGGGCATGGTTGTATGTTTTCTGATACCTGGTTTACATGCGGGGCGCGTGTCTGCAGTTGGCTCAAGCTACGCGTGCTGGGTTTAAGTGATGGTAAATGTGGATCAATGGTAGATTAAAAGAAAAAACAAAAACAAAAAAAAACTCCTGCAGCATCATGTGGAGGTTCGGTTGCGCCTGGGCAATGGCAGAAGGTGCCAGGCGAGTGCTTGCATTCACGGTAGGATCGGACTTGGTTACACGGTCCGTGACTTGTAGCTCTCTGGGGCGAAGGGGGTTCGGCTCCATGGTCAAATGATCGTGGTTAGGATTGTTACCTTCAAAGCTACATCCGTGTGTCTGCATTTACATTTTGTCCTATACGCCATTCACTACTAGAGCAGCGTTCGCTGTTGCATTACATTAATACTCTGCTTACTTTCAGATTGCATTCATACGGCTCCTTTATACCATGCTCCTCATGCTCATACTCAAAGCTTTGCCCATACCATGTTTTAGGCACCACTCACATCCAGAGCTGCATTTACCCACTTGTTCTTACATCATGTGTTATACTCTGCATTTCTTTTCATTGCTACATAATGGTTACTCAGTATTCTTACTAGGGCTATCAGCACACCGCTCTGATACTGCTCTTCCGATAAACATAGCTGCTTTCTTTTCAGGCTTACGTTTCTTTCCTCGGTGGTTTGTTACATTCCTTAGGCCTACCTTTTTCTGTTTACTTGGGGGGAAGAGAGAGAAAAAAAATAAATAAATGGGTGGTGTTCTTTAATCCTGGTTTGCATTCACTCCGACTGGTCTCCTTTTACTTCTGGTCCGCATTCACGCAGATTGATCTCCCGCCCCAGTTAACCAAATAGCTCCCTAGCGGACAGTGGGCCAATAGGAGTAAGTTCCTACTATGTTTTCACAGTTGTTCATTCGTTTGTCACGACAAGGGTCTTTTCTTAGCGAACTGCAATGCCTCTGGCTCTTGTTTTTCTCCCATCTGTTTCAATTTCGCGGTTGGTTAATGTTTCATTCATGCAAGTGGTTCGGATCACTAATGTCTATGCATTTGCCATTAGGTCTGGCTCACGTTTTAATTACTTATCGTCACTGTAAGGTCATCCAGGTCAATCTCTTGGCTTCAGGGGGCCTCATGGCTTCGGGGGCCCGATGACCGTTCTTCATGTTGTTCGTTAGGGGTACAATATGGTTGTAGGCTGGTTAGCGTCCTAGGTTTATTGTCGGAGAGGGTCATGGTTATGCGAGTCCCCAAGTCATACTGGTGCTGCATAAGTGGTTTATAAATAAATAAAAAAATAAAAAATAAATAAAAAATCCGCCATTAGAGTCTCTCACGCATGGCTTCTCCGTTTTTAGGTTTACACATATGACTCCGCCATTAGAGTCTCTCACGCATGGCTTCTCAGTTTTAGTTTTACACACATGACTCCGCCATTAGAGCCTCTCACGCATGGCTTCTCCATTTTTAGGTTTACACATATGACTCCGCCATTAGTCTCTCACGCATGGCTTCTCCGTTTTAGTTGTACACATATGACTCCGCCATTAGTCTCTCACGCACGGCTTCTCTGTCTTAGTGTTACACATATGACTCCGCCATTAGAGTCTCTCACGCATGGCTCCGCCATGAGTCTCTCACGTATGGCTTACCCCTTTTAGTGTTACATATGACTCCGCCATTAGAGTCTCTCACGCATGGCTCCGCCATTAGAGTCTCTCATGTATGGCTTACCCCTTTTAGTGTTACATATGACTCCGCTATTAGAGTCTCTCACGCATGGCTTTGCCATTAGAGTCTCTCACTTATGGCTTCTCCCTTTTAGTGTTACATATGACTCCGCCATTAGAGTCTCTCACGCATGGCTTAGCCATTAGAGTCTCTCACGTATGTCTTCTCCCTTTTAGTCTTACATATGACTCCGCCATTAGAGTCTCTAACGCATGGCTTAGCCTTTAGAGTCTCTCACGTATGGCTTCTCCCTTTTAGTGTTACATATGACTCCGCCATTAGAGTCTCTCACGCATGGCTTAGCCATTAGTCTCTCACGTATGGCTTCTCCCTTTTAGTGTTACACATATGACTCCGCCATTAGAGTCTCTCACGCATGGCTTAGCCATTAGAGTCTCTCACGTATGGCTTCTCCCTTTTAGTGTTACACATATGACTCCGCCATTAGAGTCTTTCACGCATGGCTCCGCCATTAGTCTCTCAAGTATGGCTTACCCCCTATTAGTGTCACATATGACTCCGCCATTAGAGTCTCTCACGCATGGCTTCTCCCTTTTAGTGTTACACATATGACTCCGCCATTAGAGTCTTTCACGCATGGCTCCGCCATTGGTCTCTCACACATGGCTTCTCCTTTTTAGTGTTACATATGACTCCGCCATTAGAGTCTCTCACGCATGGCTTTGCCATTAGAGTTTCTCACACATGGCTTCTCCGTTTAGTCTTACACGTATGACTCCGCCATTAGTCTCTCATGCATGGCTTCTCCGTTTTAGTGTTGCACATGACTCCGCCATTAGTCTCTCACGCACGGCTTCTCCCCTTTTAGTGTTACACATATGTCTCCACCATTAGTCTCTCACGCATGGCTTCTCCCTTTTAGTGTTACACATGTCTCTGCCATTAGAGTCTCTCACGCATGGCTCCGCCATTAGAGTCTCTTACGTATGGCTTCTCCGTTAAAATTTTATACACAACAACGCCAGTCGAGGCCGGCTGCGTGGTCCCACAACAAGTAAGTTCCATGTCTTTTTCTGCCTTCAGACCCGCTCGCATGGCTCGGTCATCTGTGGCTCGCAATACAATTTTCTTGTGGTGGCTCGCACGTGTGACTTGTGCCATTAGAGTCTCACTCACTTTATTGTTTTCCCTGACTTTCTTCTGACACGACAAGTCCTATCACGACTACAGGCGCAGCATACATAGTTTATCACGACCTTAAGCATTTTCTGTCACAACTGCAGGTATTGTGTACGTTCTGTCCTTATTACAGGCAACATTAGCTCGTTAATCGAAATAGCCATGTATTCCTGTGGATGGTTCCCCAGGCCTAGTGGGTTTACACATTTCACTTAATTTACTACTACAGTAAGACGGCAGACACCATGTTCTGACTTTTGGGCCCTTAATAGGAAGTGTGGCCTGGGGAATAAGTAGAGGTAAAGTATTTTGCCACCAGGAACAGTTGGTGCCCGATCAGGGCCCTTGGCGGATGGTTGGGGTTCATCTATGCCGGGGGTCTTGGGCTGCGGCCCTACGGCTGTTGCGGGGCTGCAGCTCCCACGGTGCCCGGACAGCCTACAGGTATCAGCCTACAGCAGGGCGTTGTGGGGGTTGTGGTTTTGCGGCAGCTGGGGGGCCGCGGTTTGAGATGCCTGATCTAGGCACTTCCAACAGATTTACCATTGTTTGTTTCAGTCTCTCAGGATTCAGACCTTCTCGTAATATGGTCATATGTTAGTCAACATAGGAGTAAATCGTTCCTGGTTACCAGACACTCTTTCAATTGCATCAGCATTAACCATCTCGAAGAACGATGTGGCGGTACACATGACAAAGAGGTAAGGTAGATGGAAGTCACTGTGATATATACGGTATACTCCGCACCTCCATCGTGAAGGGTCTTTTCTGTTCAAAATCGGGTGTCGTAACGGTATGTATATATTTACTCTAAACAAGGTCTGCTCTTTTTGGCCCATTTAGGCTGCCCTACCACGGCAGTAATGGCATAACTCCACTGCTTGTTGTAGATAGGGGTTAGATAAGTTAGGTTCACCTTTCTGATAGCCGATCCGACCACAAATGTAATGACTACACAGGTTTTGCTCCCCCCTCTTTTTAGCAGAGATATGACAAACTGCCAGCATTGGTATATAACAGTCTAACATATAGGCAAAGCGTCCAGTAAATTGTAAAAGAATATCCCCATATGCTTAAAGGACCTCTCCCGTTAGTCCAGCCAAGTTAAGTGTCCTCAAATAAAAGTGGTAATAAATAACTAAATGGCATATTAAGACTTGAGAAGACACTATCTAATGCAAGAAAGCAGCATCAGACACAGAGAGTCCTCAGCCGAGTCCCATTAGAAACAGGAGAGAGGGGAAATTAATACTTGCTGATAACGATCAATCGGCACTTCAGTGTGGTCCAGGACGTGCTGTCTTCCTTGAGGCCCATTCTTCGGCTTCTCTGGGATCACTGAAGAAAACAGATTTGTCGCCATCAATAACTCTGAGGCCCGCCAGATAAGCCATTGAGCACTGAAGATTAAGATCGCAAAGACAGCGTTTAACCGCAACGAATGTGACTCTCCTCTTCTGGAGATCAGCGGAGAAGTCCGGGAACAGGGAGACCCGTGCATTGTCATGCCTGATGTCTTGCTTGCTTCTGGCCTGGCTGAGGATAAGATCCCTGTCTCTCCAATTCAGAAGACGTGCCAACAAGGGTCTTGGAGGAGCCCCAGGTGGGGGATATCTGGCTGGAACACAGTGCGCTCTCTCCACAGCGTATGCAAGATAAAAAGGCGCCTCTGGAAATTGCTCTTTGAACCAGGATTCTAAGAAGGCCGCAGGATCCTTGCCCTCAGCTTTCTCCGGTAGGCCCAGAATCCTTACATTATTGCGACGAGACCTGTTTTCCAGGTCATCACATTTCTGCTGCCACTGACCCACAGAGCGCTCCAGCTCCTGCACTTTTCCCTTACGCCCATGACAGCACCCTTGAGAGACCGCCTCCATCCAGGACAGGAAACAGGAACTTTCGTGGAGAGCTCATAAGGAGGAGCATGGCCCAAGACCACCAGTTCCTGTTTCCTGTCCTAGACAGGGACGGTTCGTGGAGAAAAGATGAAGGTTAGGCTGCAGGGCCCCTGAGAATAGTTCGAAGTGGGGTTACCTGTTCCGGCGTAAGTCTCCTCTAGGAGCCGCCGGCCGGAGTCTGGTGCTTGCTGCTGGGGTCTGGCTTACGCCGCTCTGCCGCTACTCTGCAGTCCCGGTCGCACTGAGAGGTGCGTCCGACACGCCGGTCTCTCCTGACAGTGTTCAGGCGGGCCGGGGCCTCCTCCTCACCATCCTTCTCTGGGGAGACAAAATCTCGCGATCCAAGCGAGATCCGGTCTCGGCGTCGAGACTTCCGGTATTTGGAACGCATGTGGTGTGCGTTCCGGAAGTAGGAAGTGCTTCTCCTACTTAGGGCCGCAGATGGTTTCAGCAGGACCCGACCGAGGGAATCGAACCCACAGGAGGCGCACGGTCAGCAGCAGCAGCCCAGCCAGCCTTATAGGAAGCCGGATTTTTTGGATCCTGGGAGTCACTCTACCCCACAGCGGTATGGAGGAGGAGAGTGCCCAACGCGCCGATCAACAGGAGGGTCATGAATGCAGACTGGTACTCCTGGTGGGGTAAGGGTGATCATTCCCCATCACTTGTTGTTTTTAGTCAGGCTAAATCTCCTTTCCCTCTTTTCTTTCTTGCTTTTTAGACTATAAAAGAGGGCCCTAGAAAGGCAATTTCAAAAACCAGAGGGAAGGAATGTGCCGTCTGTAAAAAGAAACTTGCCCCCTCTTGGTCGAAAAAATTATGTCAACATTGCATTGAGAAACTAGTGGAGGAGGAGTCCCCATCCCTTTTGCAGAGTATTAGGGAGATGGTGAAGACAGAGGTCTCGGATTCTTTGAAAGATTTCAAAAAGAGCTTCCCCTCTGTAGCCTCGAGCTCCCTTGGAACCAGATCAGGCACAGCTAATAAATCTGACTCGGATCCCTTAGAAGATAGTGATACAGGAGAAATCCTAGATAGCCCAGACTCGTCCCAGGATGAAGAATCCACGGGCAGGCCACTTTTTTCCCCGGATGATACGGAAGCCTTATTAAAAGCGGTTCGTGCGACCATGAAGCTAGACGAATCCAAAGACCCAAAATCCGTTCAGGATATCATGTTTGGTGACCTCGGGCAGAAAAAATCTAGAGTTTTTCCCGTAAACCAGAATATAAAATTCTTGATACAGAAGGAATGGCAAAAACCCGATAAAAAAATTTTTGTCCCTAAAAATGTGAAAAGGAAATATCCTTTTGATGAGGCAGACTCAGTAAATTGGGACAGGCCTCCTAAGTTGGATGCACCGGTTGCAAAAATCTCAAAAAAATCGGCTCTACCGTTTGAGGACTTGGGTACTCTTAAAGACCCTATGGATAAACGAGCAGAGGGTTACCTTAAAAAAGTTTGGGAGACCTCAGCTCAAGCGTTCAAACCAAATATTGCCGCCACATGCACTGCTAGGTCTCTGAAATTATGGCTGGAAGAATTAGAATCCCACATTCAGAATAAAACCCCGAGAGATCAATTGTTAGCCGTTTTTCCCACTCTACTTAAAGCAGTAGACTTTATTTCTGATGCCTCGGCAGATGCTTTAAAATTAAATGCTAGGTCAGCTGCACTATCTAATTCAGCCAGACGAGCTATTTGGCTAAAAGGATGGTCGGGAGACACTGGATCAAAAAATAAACTTTGTGCAATTCCTTGTCAGGGCGATTATCTTTTTGGGTCCGTCTTGGACGACCTTTTGGATAAAGCTTCGGACAATAAAAAAGGATTCCCTGTCTCCAGACCCCTGAAAAAACAGTGTTTTTTTCGCAAAAACAAGAAAGATTTTTTTAGGGGCCAGAGGAAAGACTTCAGAGCAGACAACAAGAACAGGAAAAGTAAGGGTTTCCTCTTTAGTTCCCAATCCTCCTCAACCTCTAAACCATCACAGCAATGACGGTCTCTCTCCCGTGGGTGGCAGACTTTCTCTCTTCCCTTACGCTTGGGAAAAAATCTCCTCAAGCCCCTGGATTTTAAGCGTAATAAGAGAAGGGTTTTGTCTAGAGTTTGTCTCTCACCCACCGGACAGATTCAAAATTACAAATTTTCTAGGAAATTCAGGCAAAAATCTAGCTTTACAACAGGAGATTGCATCCTTACTTCAAAAAAATGTTCTAATTCCGGTGCCAGAGGCGGAGAGAGGCAGGGGTTTCTACTCTTCCCTTTTTCTGGTTCCCAAACCGGATGGAACATTCAGAACAATCATAAATCTAAAAGATCTAAATCAGTATCTCTCCTACAAAAAATTCAGAATGGAATCCATCCAATCAGTTTTAAAACATCTTTTCGGGGGCTGTTTCATGGCTACGATAGATATAAGAGATGCGTACTATCACATCCCTATTCAGGCAGACTGTCAAAAATTCCTCAGAGTCGCTGTTTCAATAGGAAGTCACATTCAGCACCTACAATATACAGCCCTTCCCTTTGGGATTTCTCAAGCTCCCAGGCTTTTCACGAAAGTCATGGCAGAAGTCATGGCTCATATAAGAGAAAGAGACATTCTAGTGATTCCTTACCTAGACGATCTCCTGGTGGTAGCAGAGTCAGAATCCCTTCTCAAAATACAACTCAAAAAAGTAGTGCAGATCCTAGAAGACCTCGGCTGGCAAATAAACTGGGAAAAATCACATCTAATACCTTCCCAAGTTCGTGTCTTCCTAGGAATGATGCTGGACTCAAAGAAACTACTTTGTATCCTACCCCAAGACAAGATTCAGAGATTAATACAACAGGTTCAGTCCCTTATATCTACAAAAAACCCTACTATCAGGCAAGCAATGGCGGTCTTGGGCAGAATGACTTCCACTATACCAGCGGTCAGTTGGAGCCATCTTCACTCCAGACCCCTACAGTGGCAAATTCTGAAGGAATGGCAGGGTACCCTACGCCCATTAGACACACCCCTCACACTCACCCCCCAAGTGATCCAGTCTCTTCGCTGGTGGCTGAATCCTGTAAACCTGTCCCAGGGGCTCCCTTGGATCCAACAAAATTTTGTTACCCTTACCACCGACGCAAGTCCTTCCGGTTGGGGGGCCTGTTTCCTAGGGTACTTAAGGCAAGGTGTTTGGGGGAGAGAGCAGAGTCTAGACTCCCAAAACATGAGGGAACTGAGAGCGGTTTTTCTCGCCTTAAAAGAATTTCTTCCTCTACTTCAGGGAAAAGCTATAAAAGTTTTTTCGGACAACGCCACAGTTGTCTCCTACTTAAACAAGCAAGGAGGAACCAGATCAGAAAATCTTATGCAGTTAACAACGGATATCTTTTCCCTTATAGTTCCCTCTGTTCCGTTCCTTATGGCAGTACATCTAAAAGGTACAGAAAACAAGGTGGCAGATTTCTTAAGCAGAAATACACTAGACCAGGGGGAATGGTGTTTGAATCAAATGGTCTTCGATCAAATAATTCAACTTTGGGGTCGCCCTCATCTGGACTTATTTGCTACCAGAGAAAACAGAAAGTGTCATCTTTTCTTTTCCCTCAGCGCGAGAGATTCACCAACAGGGATAGATGCCTTCTCCCTTCACTGGCCGAACCAGCTCCTCTATGCCTTTCCTCCGTTAAGACTTCTTCCAAGATTCCTACAGAAGTTGAGACAAGAAAGAACGACAGTGATCTTAATTGCTCCATTCTGGCCCAGAAGAACCTGGTTCACTTGGTTGAGGAAGCTATCCTTGACAGATCCTTGGATTCTCCCGGAGAGGCAAGACCTTCTGTCCCAAGGACCGGTCAACCATCCGAATGTGAGGCAGTTACACTTAACAGCATGGCTCTTGAGGGGGAAATCCTAGAAAGTAGAGGACTCTCCAAGAAAGTAGTTTCCACTTTACTATCCTGCAGAAAGGATATCACATCTTCCATTTATCTCAGAATTTGGAACACCTTCCAAAAGTTTGCCAAAGATCCGGTGAATCCTTTAAATCCTCCACCTATGTGTAAGGTTTTAGATTTTCTGCAAGCCGGTCATGAAAAGAATTTGAGGCCAAGTACTCTTAAGGTACAGGTATCCGCTTTGAGTGCATTCTTTGATTCTCCCATCGCCAACCACCCGTGGGTCCGAAGATTTTTTAAAGCCATCAGCAGGCTTAGACCTATATCTGGACCTTCAGTTCCCCCCTGGGACCTCAACTTGGTCCTCACTAGCCTCACGGAGCCTCCCTTTGAGCCACTTAAAGAGTTACCCATAAAAATCTTGTCCTTCAAAACAGCTTTTCTTGTAGCAATTACCTCAGCAAGGAGGGTTGGTGAGATTTCGGCTTTTTCTACTTCACCACCTTACACTAATATCCTAGATGATAGGGTACTCATTAAACCAGACCCTTCCTTCTTACCGAAAGTGGTTTCTATGTTTCACAGAACACAGGATATTATCCTTCCTTCCCTGTGTCAAAATCCGAGAAATGAAAAAGAGGAAAAACTCCATTGTTTAGATGTAAAAAGATGTCTATCCCATTATCTGGAGGTTACTAGTCAGTGGAGGAAAACCTCAAAACTTTTCATTCAATTTAGTGGAAAAAATAAGGGTCTCCCAGCTTCTACTAAAACCCTTTCCAGATGGATCGTGAGAGCCATTAATTTGGCCTATTCTTCAACTGGAAAGGCTCCCCCGGGGGGTTTTGGTGCTCATTCCACAAGATCAGTTTCCACCACTTGGGCAGAAAGGGCCGACGCTACCTTAGAACAGATTTGTAGAGCAGCCACATGGCAGTCGCCAGGCACCTTCTTTCGTCACTACAGATTAGACCTAGGCACTAGAGAACAACTAGCCTTCGGTAGGAAAGTCCTCCAGGCAGTAGTCCCACCCTAAAAAATAAAGGGGTTTCTATTCTATTCGTCTCTCAAGGGTGCTGTCATGGGCGTAAGGGAAATTTAAGATTACACTTACCGGTAATCACTTTTCCATAAGCCCATGACAGCACCCGGGTTTATTCCCACCCTATATAGAATTAATACTATAAAAAAAAAAAAAAATACAGATATATATGAAAAAAAAAAAAAATCATATATACAAAAAAAAAAAAATCATATATACAAAAAAAAAAAGAAAAGAAATCATTTACAAAAAAAAATTAAAAATATGTGTAAGAGTGTGGTCTAGGACAAGTTCTTGCGATTAACTGGTGGTCTTGGGGCCATGCTCCTCCTTATGAGCTCTCCATGAAAGTTCCTGTTTCCTGTCCTGGATGGAGGCGGTCTCTCAAGGGTGCTGTCATGGGCTTATGGAAAAGTGATTAACGGTAAGTGTAATCTTAAATTTCCTGCCATTGGTCTGGTTAGGTCTTCCAGGGCAGACACGCGGTCCTCAGTAGTCTTGACCTGGTTTCTCAGCTGTTGCATGTCATGGCGGAGCAGGCTCACATCCACCCTCACCTCCTCCAGCTTCCTGGTGAGTGAGGACTGGCACAATGATATCGCCACCAGCAGCTGGTCATAAGCGGCTTTCAGGGTGAATTCAGGCTCGGTGCTTTCTTCAGCATCCGCCTGCTGGGCAGCCAGTCCGCGGGTAACAGCCGCGCGCGTCGGAGATGCGGTCGCGGCGCCATTTTGGGCCTCTGATCGGGCAAACTCTTCTAGCCGCTCGCTGGCAGTTTGCGCCTTGTTGGGCCCCATATTCGGTGTGCGGGGTCTTCTCCTGCGTCTGCACACCGTCCACTCTATGCCTGGAGTCGGCAGTTTGTCAGGATGGTTCAGGATCGCAGAGGGTAAGCGGAGCTGTGCTCAGACGCGTGCTTACATGCCGGCTGCTGGCCCCCCCCCCCCCCCCCCCCCCGCATATGACTTTTTGATCGCTTGTTATTACACTTTTTGTGATGTAAGGCGACAAAAAATGGCTTTTTTTACACCGTTTTTTTTTTTTTTTTTTTACGGTGTTCACCTGAGGGGTTAGGTCATGTGATATTTTTATAGAGCAGGTTATTACGGACGTGGCAATATCTAATATGTATACTTTTTTTTTTTTATTTACTTAAGTTTTACACAATAACAGCTTTTTGTCTTAGGTAGGGGCTCATTTTTTGCGGGATGAGGTGACGGTTAGATTGGTACTATTTTGGTGGGCATACGCCTTTTTGATCGCTTACTGTTGTACTTTTTGTGATGTAGGGTAACAAAAAAATGGTTTATTTAGCACAGTTTTTATGGTGTTCATCTGAGGGGTCAGGTCATGTGATATGTTTATAGAGCCGGTCGATACGGACGCGACGATACCTAATGTCAGCTTTTTTTTTCCCCACATTTTCTACCAATTTTTTTAAACTTTATGTGGGGGAAATGACTTTTTTTTTTTTTTTTTACTTAAAACTTAAAATTTTTTGGGGGGAAAACTTTTTTTTTTTCAACCTTTTTTTTCCACTTAATTTCTTTTTCCACTTTGGGACTTCAACTTTTGGGGTCTGATCCCCTTTACAATGCATTCCAATACTTCTGTATTGGAATGCATTGGCTGTATGAGTAATACTGTGTGTATTAGTCATAGAGCTTCCAGCCTGTGAGATCCAGGGGGCTGGATCTCGCAGGCTCCTCACCGGAATGCAGCGCCGATGCCTAAGGAAGGCATCGGGCTGCCTTCCATGCCATCGGGTCCCCCCTACAACCGCACGGGGACCCGATGGCGGCGCCATCCGCCATCGCAGCCTGTAAAAGCCGCAAACCGCAGGTCTGAACTGACCTGCGGTTTGCAGCGATCGTCGACACAGGGGGGTCAAGGGACTATGATTTTTTGATTCTAGTGTGGGTCTCACTAGGACTTCATGATAGGGGGACAACAGGAATAATCTCTTACTGGGATCTTCCCTACCATCTAAACCGTGAGTCCGCACTGATCTCTGCACTTATATATATCTGGATGATAAATGTCAAACTGACTTGGGTATATGATTATTTTCTGCCCTATAGGATGCGGAATATACTGTCTACCTCTGAAGGAGTCCGCTGCAGGCACGATCATCAAAATGTGCACGTAACTAGCCGGATATGATGCTATCAAACATATCTACTGGCCTGATTACGTTCCCCCTCAATCAATTTATGTAGAGCGACTATCTTTTTTCATATGTGCGACCTGGCTTTATGCTGGTGTACATCGTGTAGCACTTTTCTATGTGACCTGGCTATATGCCAGTATCTATATGGTTGCATCTACTTTGTATAGACTAATGTTATATTATACGTCCTGATGATCCCATGGCACTGTTTATGGGGGAAACGCGTCGAGGTAGTTTAGGTGTATGACTATATAGTCAACCCTGACTGATTGTATTTTTTGTATATGTCTGTACCACGTTATTATTTTTTTTTCTTTCTTTTTGCATCCAGTCGATATATATATATATATATATATATATATATATATATGTATATCCATTAGTGTTTAATATCCTCGCCTTATTTCTTGGTAAACTAGGAATATCCCTGCTGTACCCCCATAGGGACCTGTGAGGGGTAGAAGTCTAGGTACGTGGACAGGGGGCCTCCACCATCAGGAGCTCTCCCTGGGCTGAGGTTATAGGACAGGGGTAGCTATAGGAACAAATATCCCCATACCCCAGGTTACTAAGTATACTGGATGCAATTATAGGATACACCATTCTGTTTTCATATTATTTGCGTTATAACAAGTGGACCCAAGTGGGATCCTTTTTAAGGTATACCAATAAAATTATTGTTTTAGGGGTTACTCTATATGCTGGCATGTAGCAATGTAGTTGTGCCTTCATACGTCAAAATTTAAGGACCTTCAAACTGCTAATACCTGTGATCAGTTGTTATTGCAACCTGGAGTAGGACCTGCGAGCTTCTATTGGCTAATAAGGGACATGTGACTGTGTAAATGGCAGTTCGGATTTAAGTGAAAGGCTTGTTGGCTTCTATTGGCTAATGCAGGTAATTTTTTGGGAATATCTCAGGAACGGTACATCCTAGAGAGCTAAAACCCGGTTTAAAACCTTCCCAGACACCTGATGTACCGGTGTGCCAAATTTGGTGAAGATCGGTCCAGTCGTTTAGTCGTGCATAAAGAACGTCCAGACAGACGTCTAGACAGAAAGACAGAAACTCATTTTTATATATACAGTACAGATCAAAAGTTTGGACACCTTCTCATTCAAGGAGTTTTCTTTATTTTCATGACAATGAAGGCATCAAAACTATGAATTAACACATGTGGAATTATATACATAACAAACAAGTGTGAAACAACTGAAAATATGTCATATTCTAGGTTCTTCAAAGTAGCCACCTTTTGCTTTGATTACTGCTTTGCACACTCTTGGCATTCTCTTGATGAGCTTCAAGAGGTAGTCCCCTGAAATGGTCTTCCAACAGTCTTGAAGGAGTTCCCAGAGATGCTTAGCACTTGTTGGCCCTTTTGCCTTCACTCTGCAGTCCAGCTCACCCCAAACCATCTCTATTGGGTTCAGGTCCGGTGACTGTGGAGGCCAGGTCATCTGGCGCAGCACCCCATCACTCTTCTTCATGGTCAAATAGCCCTTACTTTCACTGTTTTCCAAATTTTTCGGCTGACTGACTGACCTACATTTCTTAAAGTAATGATGGGCACTCGTTTTTCTTTACTTAGCTGCTTTTTCTTGCCATAATACAAATTCTATTCTATTCTAGTCTATTCAGTAGGACTATCAGCTGTGTATCCACCTGACTTCTCCTCAATGCAACTGATGGTCCCAACCCCATTTATAAGGCAAGAAATCCCACTTATTAAACCTGACAGGGCACACCTGTGAAGTGAAAACCATTTCAGGGGACTACCTCTTGAAGCTAATCAAGAGAATGCCAAGAGTGTGCAAAGCAGTAATCAAAGCAAAAGGTGGTGTCACGGATGGTGTACAGGAAACAAGACAATACCATATAAACAATGTCTCTCTGGATCCACAACTAAGGAACAAAGGGAGACCCCTGCAATAGACCTGCCGCTCTCCCTCACTGCTCAGCCTATGCGAACACCCCAAAGGTGGATGGGCGCATATCCACGTTCCTCGGCTATCTATTACCTGAAGACCCTACAATAGTGAGGGGACACGACCACCGGCTCCCTACACTGACACAGAGGGAGTCAGGGTCACCTGGATCCAGAAAAGAGAAAATCATAAATACATAAACAGCACTTAACTTGCAGACGACTGACGACTGAGGACTGGGAACTGGGAACTGGGAACTGGGAACAGCATGCACACACACTCCAGGAAGTTGTATCAGCCGCACACTACTGCATTATGGGGAGGAATTTAAAGGGCAGCAATCAGTCTGACTGCATGACAGCTGAGATAGACTAACGAGATGAGAAACTAAACCAAAACAAAGAAATTCAAGGAGGAGGATCTGAAAAGCTCCTGTGAGCGCTTCTCAGCTGTCTGGCTGTGACAGTACCCCTCCCTCTAGGAGTGGACTCCGGACACTCAGAGCCCACCTTCTCAGGATGGGACCTATGGAAAGCCCTGATGAGACGAGAGGCCTTAATGTCCGTCACTGGGACCCACATCCTCTCTTCAGGACCATAACCCTCCCAATGAACGAGGTACTGGAGGGAACCGCGGACAAGACGAGAATCCACAATCAAAGAGACCTGAAATTCAAGATTTCCATCAACCATAATCGGAGGAGGAGGCAAAGGCGAGGGTACAATAGGTTGAACATATGGTTTCAATAAGGACTTATGAAAAACATTATGGATCTTCCAAGTCTGAGGAAGATCAAGACGGTAGGCAACAGGATTGATGACAGACAGGATCTTGTAAGGCCCAATAAACCTAGGACCCAACTTCCAGGAGGGAACCTTCAATTTGATATTCTTGGTAGACAACCACACCAGATCACCAACATTCAGGTCCGGACCAGGCACACGTCTCTTATCCGCCACACGCTTATATCTCTCACTCATGCTCTTTAGATTATCCTGAATCTTTTGCCAAATAGATGACAAAGACGAGGAGAATCTGTCCTCATCAGGCAAACCAGAAGAGCCCTCTCCCGAGAAAGTCCCAAACTGCGGATGAAACCCATATGCACCAAAAAATGGTGACTTATCAGAGGACTCCTGACGACGGTTATTTAAAGCAAACTCAGCAAGGGACAAAAAAGAACACCAATCCTCCTGATTCTCCGCCACAAAACAGCGCAGATATGTCTCCAGATTCTGATTGACGCGCTCTGTCTGGCCATTCGACTGCGGATGGAAAGCAGAAGAGAATGACAACCGAACCCCCAAGCGAGAACAGAAAGCCTTCCAGAATCTGGAAACAAACTGCGTGCCCCTATCAGAGACTATGTCTGAAGGAATCCCATGCAATTTGACAATGTGGTCAATAAATGCCTGCGCCAGCGTCTTAGCATTGGGCAAACCAGGGAAAGGGATAAAATGCACCATTTTGCTAAAACGGTCCACCACCACCAGAATCACAGACTTCCCCGAGGAACGAGGCAAGTCCGTTATGAAGTCCATGGACAGATGTGTCCAAGGACGGGAAGGAATGGGCAAAGGAAGGAGAGGACCTGATGGCCGTGAATGAGGGACCTTGGCACGAGCGCAAGTCTCGCAAGCTGCCACAAAACCCTCAACCGACTTACGAAGCGCAGGCCACCGGAATCTCCGAGCGATGAGATCCAGTGTGGCTCTTGCCCCCGGGTGCCCAGCAAGGACCGTATCGTGGTGTTCTTTAAAAATCTTGTGTCTCAAAGCGAGAGGCACAAACAACCTCCCAGGAGGACAAAGATCAGGAGCTTCTGACTGGGCTGCCTGCACCTCTGCCTCCAATTCAGGAAAAAGAGCAGAGACCACCACACCTTCAGCCAAAATGGGACCCGGGTCTTCAAAATTCCCACCTCCCGGAAAACAACGTGACAGGGCATCTGCCTTCACATTCTTAACCCCAGGGCGGAACGTAACAACAAAATTAAACCTTGAAAAGAACAAAGACCATCTGGCCTGTCTCGGGTTCAGACGCTTGGCTGACTCCAAGTAGGCCAGATTTTTATGGTCAGTAAACACGGTAATAGGGTGTCTGGCTCCCTCTAGCCAATGGCGCCATTCCTCAAAAGCCAACTTGATGGCCAACAATTCCCTATCTCCCACATCATAATTTCTCTCTGCGGAGGAGAGTTTCTTTGAGAAAAAGGCACACGGTTGCCATTTGGCAGGAGAGGAACCCTGAGACAAGACCGCACCCACCCCTACCTCAGAAGCATCAACCGCAACTATGAAGGGTAACGAAATATCAGGTTGTACTAGGATGGGAGCGGAAGCAAAACTCTCCTTGATATTAGAAAAGGCCTTACGCGCCTCTACCGACCAGGAAGAAAAATCTACCCCCTTTCTGGTCATATCAGTGAGTGGTTTAACAACAGAGGAATAATTCAAAATAAATTTCCTGTAATAATTAGCAAAGCCCAAAAAACGCATCAGCGCCTTCTGATTCTCAGGAAGCTCCCACTCAAGCACAGCGCGGACCTTCTCGGGGTCCATGCGAAAACCAGAAGCGGAGACAAGAAACCCCAGAAATTGGATCTCTGGAACCGCAAACACACATTTTTCCAGTTTCGCGTATAATTTATTCTCCCGCAGGATGAGCAAGACTTGACGTAAGTGTTCCTTATGAGTCTTGAAATCAGGAGAAAAAATCTAAATGTCATCCAAATACACTAAAACAAATTTTCCCATTAAATGATAAAAAATGCTGTTGACGAAATGCTGAAAAACGGCTGGGGCATTCATTAAACCAAAAGGCATAACCAAATTCTCAAAATGGCCCTCAGGGGTATTGAAAGCCGTCTTCCATTCGTCTCCTTCTCTGACCCTAACCAGGTTGTATGCCCCTTTTAGGTCTAATTTGGAAAAGACTTTAGCCCAAACAACCTGGTTAAACAGGTCCGGGATCAGAGGAAGCGGATAAGGATCACGAATAGTGATACTGTTCAGCTCCCTGAAATCCAGACAAGGTCTTAAAGAACCATCTTTTTTCTTAACAAATAAAAAACCAGCGGCAACAGGTGACTTCGAGGGTCGTATGTGTCCTTTTCTCAGACTCTCAGAGATATAAGCACGCATAGCGACCCTCTCAGGTTGGGAGAGATTGTATAAACGAGATTTAGGCAGCTTGGCGCCTGGGATGAGATTAATAGGGCAATCATACTCCCTGTGCGGAGGTAAACCCTGAACTCCACTCTCAGAGAAGACATCCAAAAATTCAGAGAGGAAAGGTGGTACAGTCTTAGTAGAAACCTCAGAAACAGATGTTATGAGGCAATTCTCTCTGCAAAAGTTACTCCAACCATTTATTTGCCTCGCTTGCCAATCAATGGTGGGGTTATGTTTAGTGAGCCAGGGTAGCCCCAACACTAGAGGAGTAGGCAAACCGCTAAGGACGAAACATGACACATCCTCAACATGAGCATCACTCACAATTAAATGGATATTGTGAACTATGCCCTTTAATGATTTCTGAGAAAGTGGAGCTGAATCAATAGCAAAAACAGGAATATCTTTTCCCAAAGTGCATACCTGGAAACCATGAGTTATTGCAAATTGATTATCAATGAGGTTGACAGCTGCTCCACTATCCACAAAAATCTCACAAAAAATGCTCTTGCTTTCTACCGCCACCCTAGCAGGCAGGACAAAACGGGAACTACAAGCAAACGGGAAACCTTCAATTTCCGCCTCAACCCTGCCAATAGTAACAGACGGAACATTTTTAAAAGATTTTTTCCTTTTTGTCTCTTTATTACTCCCAGAAAACTGCCTGAATCTCCTAGAGGGACAAACATTTGCCAGATGATTTATACCTCCGCAACAAAAACAAACCCTCCCCTGCGGGCTGAATCTTCTATTGTCAGAGGCAATCAACCCCAGCTGCATGGGCTCCTGCTCAGAAGGGGCTGACAGCGACTGAGACCCCTGTGCACAGAATGAGACCGCTGCACTGTCCCGGGACTGATTATGACAGGAAGGAGAGATCTCTCCTCTCTCTCTAAGATGCCTGTCAATACGAACAGCCTGAGACATAGCAGAATCCAAGGAGGTAGGTCTTTCATGAAAGGCAAATGCATCTCTCAATCCCTCTGAAAGACCATAGCAAAATTGACTTCGGAGTGCAGCATCATTCCAACCCGTATCTGCTGCCCATCTCCGAAATTCTGAGCAGTATATCTCTGCGGATTGTTTACCCTGGCATAACAGACGTAGTCTAGACTCAGCCAGAGCAATACGATCCGGATCATCATATATCTGACCCAGGGCTAAAAAGAATTCATCCACTGAACGGAGGGGCCGTGCCCCCTCCGGCAGAGAAAAGGCCCAGGACTGAGCGTTACCCCTGAGCAGCGATATAATGATCCCCACCCTCCGTTCTTCATTACCAGAAGAATGGGAAGAAGGCGAAAATGGAGTTTGCAAGCCTCTCTAAAACGCACAAAATTCTCACTACTCCCGGAGAACGTATCCGGGAGCGAGATCTTAGGCTCAGCACAAACTCCATGAACGCAAGCTGAATCGGTCACTTGAAGCTGAGAAAAAGTCTTACAGAGATCAGCTACCTCCAAAGCAAGACCCTGAAAGCGTTCAGCCAAAAGTGAAACCGGATCCATGCTTGAGACGGTTTTGGCGGCTGATAATGTCACGGATGGTGTACAGGAAACAAGACAATACCATATAAACAATGTCTCTCTGGATCCACAACTAAGGAACAAAGGGAGACCCCTGCAATAGACCTGCCGCTCTCCCTCACTGCTCAGCCTATGCGAACACCCCAAAGGTGGATGGGCGCATATCCACGTTCCTCGGCTATCTATTACCTGAAGACCCTACAATAGTGAAGGGACACGACCACCGGCTCCCTACACTGACACGGAGGGAGTCAGGGTCACCTGGATCCAGAAAAGAGAAAATCATAAATACATAAACAGCACTTAACTTGCAGACGACTGACGACTGAGGACTGGGAACTGGGAACTGGGAACAGCATGCACACACACTCCAGGAAGTTGTATCAGCCGCACACTACTGCATTAGGGGGAGGAATTTAAAGGGCAGCAATCAGTCCGACTGCATGACAGCTGAGATAGACTAACGAGATGAGAAACTAAACCAAAACAAAGAAATTCAAGGAGGAGGATCTGAAAAGCTCCTGTGAGCGCTTCTCAGCTGTCTGGCTGTGACAGGTGGCTACTTTGAAGAACTTAGAATATGACATATTTTCAGTTGTTTCACACTTGTTTGTTATGTATATACACTGCTCCAAAAAATAAAGGGAACACTTAAACAACACAATGTAACTCCAAGTCAATCACACTTCTGTGAAATCAAACTGTCCACTTAGGAAGCAACACTGAGTGACAATCAATTTCACATGCTGTTGTGCAAATGGGATAGACAACAGGTGGAAATTATAGGCAATTAGCAAGACACCCCAATAAAGGAGTGGTTCTGCAGGTGGTGATCACAGACCACTTCTCAGTTCCTATGCTTCCTGGCTGATGTTTTGGTCACTTTTGAATGCTGGCGGTGATTTCACTCTAGTGGTAGCATGAGACGGAGTCTACAACCCACACAAGTGGCTCAGGTAGTGCAGCTTATCCAGGATGGCACATCAATGCGAGCTGTGGCAAGAAGGTTTGCTGTGTCTGTCAGCGTAGTGTCCAGAGCATGGAGGCGCTACCAGGAGACAGGCCAGTACATCAGGAGACGTGGAGGAGGCCGTAGGAGGGCAACAACCCAGCAGCAGGACCGCTACCCCCGCCTTTGTGCAAGGAGGAACAGGAGGAGCACTGCCAGAGCCCTGCAAAATGACCTCCAGCAGGCCACAAATGTGCATGTGTCTGCTCAAACGGTCAGAAACAGACTCCATGAGGGTGATATGAGGGGTGGGGGTTTTGCTTACAGCCCAAAACTGTGCAGGACGTTTGGCATTTGCCAGAGAACACCAAGATTGGCAAATTCGCTACTGGCGCCCTGTGCTCTTCACAGATGAAAGCAGGTTCACACTGAGCACATGTGACAGACGTGACAGAGTCTGGAGACGCTGTGGAGAACGTTCTGCTGCCTGCAACATCCTCCAGCATGACCGGTTTGGCATTGGGTCAGTAATGGTGTGGGGTGGCATTTCTTTGCTCGCCAGAGGTAGCCTGACTGCCATTAGGTACCGAGATGAGATCCTCAGACCCCTTGTGAGACCATATGCTGGTGCGGTTGGCCCTGGGTTCCTCCTAATGCAAGACAATGCTAGACCTCATGTGGCTGGAGTGTGTCAGCAGTTCCTGCAAGACGAAGGCATTGATGCTATGGACTGGCCCGCCCGTTCCCCAGACCTGAATCCAATTGAGCACATCTGGGACATCTTGTCTCGCTCTATCCACCAACGTCATGTTGCACCACAGACTGTCCAGGAGTTGGCAGATGCTTTAGTCCAGGTCTGGGAGGAGATCGCTCAGGAGACCATCCGCCACCTCATCAGGAGCATGCACAGGCGTTGTAGGGAGGTCATACAGGCACGTGGAGGCCACACACACTACTGAGCCTCATTTTGACTTGTTTTAAGGACATTACATCAAAGTTGGATCAGCCTGTAGTGTGTTTTTCCACTTTAATTTTGAGTGTGACTCAAAATCCAGACCTCCATGGGTTAAAAAATTTGATTTCGATTTTTAAATTTTTGTGTGATTTTGTTGTCAGCACATTCAACTATTTAAAGAACAAAGTATTTCAGAAGAATATTTAATTAACTCAGATCTAGGATGTGTTATTTTTGTGTTCCCTTTATTTTTTTGAGCAGTGTAATTCCACATGTGTTAATTCATAGTTTTGATGCCTTCATAGTAATGAAAATAAAGAAAATTCTTTGAATGAGAAAGTGTGTCCAAATTTTTGGTCTGTACTGTATATATATGAGACTAGCAGAAGGACCCGGCTTCGTATGGGTATATTTAATCTTTTTAATTTTATGTTTCCGTGTGTCGTAAAAAGATATCGACAGTTTCCCCTATAACAGTGACCTCCACAGTGCCCGCCCCTTTAACAATGACCTTCGCAGTGCCTGCCCCTTTAACAATGCCTGCCCATTTAACAGTGACCTCCACAGTGCCCGCCCCTTTAGCATTGACCACCCCTTTAACAGTGACCTTTATAGTGGCTGCCCCTTTAACAGTGACCTTCACAGTGCTGCACTTTTAACAGTGACTTCCACAGTGCCCGCCCCATTAACAGAGACCTCCACAGTGACAAGCCCTTTAACAGTGACTTTCACAGTGACAGCCTCTTTAACAGTGACTTTCACAGTGACAGCCTCTTTAACAGTGACTTTCACAGTGACAGCCTCTAACAGTGACTTTCACAGTGACTGTCCCTTTAACAGTGATTTTCACAGTGCCCGCCCTTTTAACAAAGACCTTTATAGTGCCCACCCCTTTAACAACAGTGACCTCCACAGTGGCCGCCCCTTTAATATTGACCTCCACAGTGCCTGCCCCTTTGACAATGACCTTTGCAGTGCCCGCCCCTTTAACAGTGCCTGCCCCTTTAACAGTGACCTCCACAGTGACCGCCCCTTTAGCATTGACTACCCCTTTAACAGTGACCTTTACAGTGATGCCCCTTTTTACAGTGACTTCCACAGTGCCCGCCCCTTTAACAGAGACCTCCACAGTGCCCACCCCTTTAACAGTGACATTCACAGTGCCCGCCACTTTAACAGTGACTTTCACAGTGACAGCCCCTATAACAGTGACTTTCACAGTGACCTCCCCTTTAACAGTGACTTTCACAGTGCACTCCCCTTTAACAGTGAATTTCACAGTGACCGCCCCTTTAACAGTGAATTTCACAGTGACCGCGCCTTTAACAGTGACTTTCACAGGGGCCGCTCCTTTAACCATGACTGCCCATTTAACAGTGACTTTCACAGTGACCTCCCCTTTATCAGTGAATTTCACTGTGACCGCCCCTTTAACAGTGACTTTCACAGTAACAGCCCCTTTAACAATGAATTTCACAGTGACCGCCCCTTTAACAGTGACTTTCACAGTGCCTGCCCCTTTAACAGGGACCTTCATAGCGCCCACCCCTTTAATAACAGTGACCTCCACAGTGCCCGCCCATTTAATAACAGTGACCTCCACAGTGCCCGCCCCTTTAATAACAGTGACCTCAACTGTGCCCGCCCCTTTAAAAACAGTGACCTCCACAGTGTCTGCCCCTTTAAGCAGTAAAGAAAAAAGGCTGGGTTTGTAACGGATCTCCTGGCACCCCCACTGGGTACCTCCGTTGGTGACTGCTCCTAATGCTTCCCGAGGACTCCAAGCACTCCGCTCGACACCGTAACCACCACAGGAACCAGGAACAGCTCTTACAAGAGCTAGGGGTTATAGCCAGGGGAGTATACAGCGTATAGTAATCCCCACACACATGAGACGAGGCTCTATGTTGAATGTAAAACAGGAACTTACTTTATTGAAGACCAACTCAATATATATACAGTTCAAGAAGTCTAACAACATAACTCAATCAACCATGAACAACATGCAAACAGACATCCCCCCCCCCGTCTGTAACGCAATCAACAAAATACAATGGGCATTGTCTTTGACGCAATCAACAAAATACAATTACCAAAACACATTGGGCTCTGCCTGTGATACAATTACCAAACATAATGGGCTAACTTAATCACTCACAGGCAGAAAACACACATTTTTCCCAAAACACAGAAAACACCTCAAAACCCCACATATCCCCATATTTTATACATCCATGGATTGCACTGATCTGGGTGAACACCATATCCAAAAATCACCCAGATCCGAGCAGGGGTTCCCGAATTCCATGGAAGTCACATTTGGCCGACCGCAAGCATGGCTTTCCTGCCCAAAACAGTCCCACCGATTTAGGCTGTGCGGCCGGTCTGCCTTCTCCTTCAAATTTAGTATATGGGCCATAATCCTGAGGCAAGAGGCTGGCAAACAGGCCCCTCCAAAACCCAGTAGCGAGGTTATTTTCGCCACACATCTCCCCCTCCCAGGGAAGACCTCACGCTGGTCGGTACCTGAGTTAGTCTGGCAGTCCACCCACAACCAAATACTGGACCTGTTGAATTTGGTAGCCTGTCTCTGTCCAGTAAGTCCACCAAGGTGATGTTGGTAATTGATACTCTCGGTCTCTGTGTTGCTCTCTGGCTTGGAGTAGAGGTTGCTTTGTGGGCAGGGATCAGCAGTACTCTGCCCTGGTGCCAGCGCATTAGCTAGGCTAGTCTGTGGGGAGTCAGGCTCTGGACAAGAGGATAGGGGAGGGCTGAGGCCTACTGCGCTCTGCCCAGATGTCAGCTCTTCCGCTGGGATGTGGTCAGGGAATCCTACTCCCAGGACCTTGTTGCAGATCGGCTGTGGATAGGAGGAATCGCTTACCTCCTCCTCCTGGCATTCCTGCGGGGTTGGTGGGGGATCTGTACCGGCCGTCCAGCATCCCGGTAGGCCTGGTGCAGAGACCGTGAAGTTCCCTACTTTGGGAGTTGGTAGGGAAGCAGGGGGTATCGCCGCAAGTCTACACAGTTGTAGGGTGGCAGATCTGGCTCTGCTTTTTGGGTAGGTTGGGGGATGAACGGAGCTGAGCAGGTGTTGGTAGGTCTGCTCCAGCTCCCACTCCATTGTTACAAGGTGGGTCATGTCTTTGCTCACCTCCCATCTGTCAGCATAAACATGCATGCCAAACCGGTAGTCGTAGATGTCCCAAAACCTAGACTCCTCATTGCTGCCGAGATCAATGTCCTCCTCCAAGACCTCCTATAGTAACCCAGGTCCATCATAATCCTTCCCTTCATGGAAGTCGTGCTCGGCCGTCCAGAGAGAATGTTGAATGACATGCCACTTTAGGGCCCGGTAAGCGTCCTCCAGCCAAAGCTCCTTACATACCAGGCTCTGGAGCTCTGTTACCCAGTCATCCAGGGTCTGCTCTCCCAAGAGACCCATCCGCATCTCCACACGCTTCTGTAGCCACTGCTCATAACTGGGGAGACTCTCACCTCGCCGCCGCTGGGCATTTTTCAGGACATCATACCAGACTTCCTTTCTGTCTGCATCCCTGTAGTCCGCGGCTGCCTCCTCCTCCTTGTCATGGAACGCTGTCCGAAGACTAGTTGATTCCATCCTGCTGTATCCAGGGGCGCTGTACAGATACTAGCGTTGCCCTCAATTTTGTAAATCCATGAACGGCGTCTCCGAGCTGCTTCTCCTCTTACTAGGACGCCATCCCACTGCTGCCACCAATGTAACGGATCTCCTGGCACCCCCACTGGGTACCTCTGTTGATGACTGCTCCTAGTGCTCCCCAAGGACTCTAAGCACTCCGCTCAAAATCGTAACCACCACAGGAACCAGGAACAGCTCTTACAAGAGCTAGGGGTTATAGCCAGGGAAGTATGCAGCGTATAGCAATCCCCACACACATGAGACAAGGCTCTATGTTGAATGTAAAACAGGAACTCACTTTATTGAAGATCAACTCAATATATATATACAGTTCAAGAAGTCTAGCAACATAACGCAATCAACAATGAACAACATGCAGACATCTCCCCCCCTCTGTCTCTAATGCAATCAACAAAATACAATGGGCATTGTCTTTGACGCAATCAACAAAATACAATTACCAAAACACAATAGGCTCTGCCTGTGATACAATTACCAAACATAATGGGCTAACTTAATCACTCACAGGCAGAAAACACACATTTTTCCCAAAACACAGAAAACACCTCAAAACCCCACATATCCCCAGAATTTATACATCCATGGATAGCGCTGATCTGGGTGAACAACATATCCAAAAATCACCCAGATCCGAGCAGGGGTTCCCGAATTCCATGGAAGTCACATTTGGCCGACCGCAAGCATGACTTTCCTGCCCAAAACAGTTCCATAGATTTAGGCTGTGCGGCCGGTCTGCCTTCTCCTTCAAAGTTATTATGTGGGCCATAATCCTGAGGCAAGAGGCTGGCAAACAGGCCCCTCCAAAACCCAGTGGCGAGGTTATTTTTGCCACAGGGTTGTTATGGAAACCTGGAGTAAAACTGTGTTTATGGCAGTTGGGATTTGAAGAGAAAGACTTGCAGGTTTGTATTCGCTATTGTGGGTAATTTTTTGGGAATATCTCAGGAACGGTACGTCCTAGAGAGCTGAGACCAGTCTAAAACCTTCCCAGACACCTGATGTACCTTTGTGCCAAACTTGGTGAAGATCGGTCCAGTCTTTTGGTCGTGCATAAAGAACGTCCAGACAGACAGACAAAAACTAATTTTTAGATATACAGTATAGCAGCTATTCGTGAGGTTCCAGTTTGGAGTGCTATTTTGTATCCAGTTCGGGAGTTTGGTGTTCTGCAGTAGCTGTGCCTGTCTCTCAGAAAGGGGCCTATCGCCTAAACGGATTTTAACCCCTTGTCTGCTGAAACGGTCCGTTACACAGTATATAAGAGATATATATACACTGCTCAAAAAAATAAAGGGAACACAAAAATAACACATCCTAGATCTGAATTAGTTAAATATTCTTCTGAAATACTTTGTTCTTTACATAGTTGAATGTGCTGACAACAAAATCACACAACAAAAAAAATGGAAATCAAATTTTTTAACCCATGGAGGTCTGGATTTGGAGTCACACTCAAAATTAAAGTGGAAAAACACACTACAGGCTGATCCAACTTTGATGTAATGTCCTTAAAACAAGTCAAAATGAGGCACAGTAGTGTGTGTGGCCTCCACGTGCCTGTATGACCTCCCTACAACGCCTGTGCATGCTCCTGATGAGGTGGCAGACGGTCTCCTGAGGGATCTCCTCCCAGACCTGGACTAAAGCATCTGCCAACTCCTGGACAGTCTGTGGTGCAACGTGACGTTGGTGGATAGAGCAAGACATGATGTCCCAGATGTGCTCAATTGGATTCAGGTCTGGGGAACGGGCGGGCCAGTCCATAGCATCAATGCCTTCGTCTTGCAGGAACTGCTGACACACTCCAGCCACATGAGGTCTAGCATTGTCTTGCATTAGGAGGAACCCAGGGCCAACCGCACCAGCATATGGTCTCACAAGGGGTCTGAGGATCTCATCTCGGTACCTAATGGCAGTCAGGTAGAAATGCCACCCCACACCATTACTGACCCAATGCCAAACCGGTCATACTGGAGGATGTTGCAGGCAGCAGAACGTTCTCCACGGTGTCTTCAGACTCTGTCACATCTGTCACGTGCTCAGTGTGAACCTGCTTTCATCTGTGAAGAGCACAGGGCGCCAGTGGCGAATTTGCCAATCTTGGTGTTCTCTGGCAAATGCCAAACGTCCTGCACGGTGTTGGGCTGTAAGCACAACCCCCACCTGTGGACGTCGGGCCCTCATATCACCCTCATGGAGTCTGTTTCTGACCGTTTGAGCAGACACATGCACATTTGTGGCCTGCTGGAGGTCATTTTGCAGGGCTCTGGCAGTGCTCCTCCTGTTCCTCCTTGCACAAAGGTGGAGGTAGCGGTCCTGCTGCTGGGTTGTTGCCCTCCTACGGCCTCCTCCATGTCTCCTGATGTACTGGCCTGTCTCCTGGTAGCGCCTCCATGCTCTGGACACTACGCTGACAGACACAGCAAACCTTCTTGCCACAGCTCGCATTGATGTGCCATCCTGGATAAGCTGCACTACCTGAGCCACTTGTGTGGGTTGTAGACTCCGTCTCATGCTACCACTAGAGTGAAAGCACTGCCAGCATTCAAAAGTGACCAAAACATCAGCCAGGAAGCATAGGAACTGAGAAGTGGTCTGTGATTACCACCTGCAGAACCACTCCTTTATTGGGGGTGTCTTGCTAATTGCCTATAATTTCCACCTGTTGTCTATTCCAATTGAACAACAGCATGTGAAATTGATTGTCACTCAGTGTTGCTTCCTAAGTGGACAGTTTGATTTCACAGAAGTGTGATTGACTTGGAGTTACATTGTGTTGTTTAAGTGTTCCCTTTATTTTTTTGAGCAGTGTATATATATATATATATATATATATATATATAGGGTCATCTATTATACAGAAATACAGCTATATTAGGCGTATTTCTGGTGCAGATTGCGGCGCAACATTTCTTTAAGCCACAATCTGTGACTTTTCCCAGCTCACACAGGTCTAAATAAGTAAGAGTGGGCGAGGAAGGAGGTGGGCCGGCAGGTCCGTCTCATTCATCATTTTCTATGCCTGTTTCAGTCTTCATTATTGACCCCCATAGTGCCTTAAAAAAGTATTCACACCCCTTGAACTTTTAAAAAATTTTTACGTTACACTCAAAGTTAGGCTACTTTCACACTCGCGTTTGTTGCGGATCCGTCTTGTATCTGCACAGACGGATCCGCACCAATGCAAACTCTTGTATTCATTCATATCGGATCTGTTTGCATTATTCATTTAAAAACAAGTCTAAGTCAAAACGGATCTGTCTTGACTTACATTGAAAGTCAATGAGGGATGGATCCATTTTCAATTGCACCATATTGTCAGTGAAAAACTGATCCGTCCCCATTGACTTACATTGTAAGTCAAGACTGATCCGTTTGGCTTTTCATCGTCAGACGGTCACCAAAATGCTGCGAGCTGCGTTTTAGTGACCGTCTAAAAAACGCAACGGAGACCAAACACAGCCAAATTGATGCATTCTGAACGGATCATTATTCATTCAGAATGCATTGGGGCTTAACTGATCCGTTTTGGGCCGCTTGTGAGAGCCCTGAAACGGATCTCACAAGCGGACCCAGAAACGCCAGTGTGAAAGTAGCCTTAAATGTATTTTATTGGGATTTTATGTCATAGGCCAACACAAATTAGCATGTATGTGTGAATAAGTAAAAATCTGAAAAGTCTGGTGTACATTTGTATTTGTACTTTGATAACACTAAATAAAATCCAGTGTGACCTAATGCCTTCAGAAGTCATCTATTTAGTAAATAATGTGTGTAATTTATTCTCAGTACAACTACAGCTGTTCTGTGAAGGATTTGAAGGTTTGTTAGAGAACATTAGTGATCAAACAGCAACATGAAAACCAATGAACACACAAGGAACACACCAGACAGGTCAGGGATAAAGTTGTGGAGAAGTGTAAAGCAGTATTAGTAAAAAAAAATCACAAAAAACAAATAATAATGCACTAACACAGTAGACGCATGCATTATATATGGACTAATCCCTCATTTTGATATAATTAAATCTGAGACTCTTAGCCAATATATTTTGAACAAAACACATCTGTGCCCACCTACCTCCGCCAAGGTGGTCTCAGTCAGGTCCTACTCTAAGGCTAGGTCTACACGACGACAATAAGTCGCGCGACAGATAGGGCACAACTACACTGCAACATTTGTAGCTCAATATTTTGTTGCACCAATGTCGCGCAACAATTTTTATAATGGCAGTCTATGGTGTCGCACTGCAACATGCTGCGGCTGCGACGCAACAGTCGCAGAAAAATCCATCTCGAATGGATTTTCTGCGACTGTTGCGTCGCAGTCGCAGCATGTTGCATGTTGCAGTGCGACACCATAGACTGCCATTATAAAAATTGTCGCGCGACATTAGTGCAACAAAATGTTGCGCGACAAATGTCATCGTGTAGACCTAGCCTAAACCTACCTATTTTGTTGGGCATCTATGTTCAGGAGAGCAGACTTTGCACATATAGTGTGCTGTTCCTAGTTACCTCTATGTGCATCCAGCAACCAATGAGAGGAAGAGCAAGCAGAGCTATATGTACCACCTAATCAAGGAGGCCTGTTTCAAAGGAAGGACAAAAGTCCACAGGAATGCTACTCCCAGGATAAAATAGAAGCACATTCACAATTGAAGGTGCCACTTCCTCAAGTGTATACTACAAACTATGCAAAAAATCACAGAAAAAAGATAAAAACATCCTGCACGATATGATAAATAAATATGCAGATGCGCAGGGCTACATTTATGATATAAGTGTGAATGTGCTTCTATTTTATCCTGGGAGTAGCATTCCTGTGCACTTTTGCCCCGCTTATCCCACAGGCAACCTTGATTAGGTGGTACATATAGCTGTGCCTGCATCTCCTCAAAATCTTAGCCAAAATACACTGCTCAAAAAAATAAAGGGAACACTTAAACAACACAATGTAACTCCAAGTCAATCACACTTCTGTAAAATCAAACTGTCCACTTAGGAAGCAACACTGAGTGACAATCAATTTCATATGCTGTTGTGCAAATGGGATAGACAACAGGTGGAAATTATAGGCAATTAGCAAGACACCCCCAATAAAGGAGTGGTTCTGGAGTGGTAACCACAGACTACTTCTCAGTTCCTATGCTTCCTGGCTGATGTTTTGGTCACTTTTGAATGCTGGCGGTGCTTTCACTCTAGTGGTAGCATGAGACGGAGTCTACAACCCACACAAGTGGCTCAGGTAGTGCAGCTTATCCAGGATGGCACATCAATGCGAGCTGTGGCAAGAAGGTTTGCTGTGTCTGTCAGCGTAGTGTCCAGAGCATGGAGGCGCTACCAGGAGACAGGCCAGTACATCAGGAGACGTGGAGGAGGCCGTAGGAGGGCAACAACCCAGCAGCAGGACCGCTACCTCCGCCTTTGTGCAAGGAGGAACAGGAGGAGCACCGAGATGAGATCCTCAGACCCCTTGTGAGACCATATGCTGGTGCGGTTTGCCCTGGGTTCCTCCTAATGCAAGACAATGCTAGACCTCATGTGGCTGGAGTGTGTCAGCAGTTCCTGCAAGACGAAGGCATTGACGCTATGGACTGGCCCGCCCGTTCCCCAGACCTGAATCTAATTGAGCACATCTGGGACATCACGTCTCGCTCTATCCACCAACGTCACGTTGCACCACAGACTGTCCAGGAGTTGGCAGATGCTTTAGTCCAGGTCTGGGAGGAGATCCCTCAGGAGACCGTCCGCCACCTCATCAGGATCATGCACAGGCGTTGTAGGGAGGTTATACAGGAACGTGGAGGCCACACACACTACTGAGCCTCATTTTGACTTGTTTTAAGGACATTATATCAAAGTTGGATCAGCCTGTAGTGTGTTTTTCCACCTTAATTTTGAGGGTGACTCCAAATCCAGACCTCCATGGGTTAAAAAATTTGATTTCCATTTTTTTCTTTTGTGTGATTTTGTTGTCAGCACATTCAACTATGTAAAGAACAAAGTATTTCAGAAGAATATTCAATTAATTCAGATCTAGGATGTGTTATTTTTGTGTTCCCTTTATTTTTTTGAGCAGTGTATATTGGCTAAGAGTCTCAGATTTTATCATATCAGAGTGAGGGCTTAGTCCATATATAATGCTTGCATCTATTGTGTTAGTGCATTATTAGTTGTTTTCTGTGATTTTTTTTTTTCCATAAATGTAGCCATGCACATCCGCATATTTATTTACCATATTGTGCAGGATGTTTTTATCTTTGTTTTTTATCTTTTTTCTGTGATTTTGGTTTATAAAAAAATATAGCAAGCTCTGAACATCTCACAGAGCACTGTTCAATCCATCATTCAAAAATGGAAGGAGCATAGCACAACAGCAAACCTACCAAGACATGGCCTTATCAGAGAGCACTTATCAGAGAAGCAGCTAAGAAGTCAATGCTCACTCTGGAGGAGCTGCAGAGATCCACAGCTCTGTTGAGAGAGTCTGTCCACATAACGACTATTAGTCGTGTACTCCACAAATCTGGCCTTTATGGAAGAGTGGCACAAAGAAAGCCATTTTTGAAAGCAAGCCCTCATGCATATGACCATAGTTTTGGGCCTGCATCCAATCCAAAATAAATGAAGTTGCAGACCCATTCATCTCAAAGTCTGCATCGGTAAGTCTGTTCTGAGGCCCGCAAAAAAATAGAACATATCCTATTCTTGTCTGTTACGTAGACAAGGTTAGGGTATTTCTGTAGAAAAAAAAAAAAACATGGTGGCATGCGCTCGGCCAGGAATCATGTTTTGCGGATCCGCGATTATGGCCATGTGCATGAGCCCTAATAAGTCCTGTTTGCAGTTTGCCATAAGCCATGTAGGGGACACAGCAAACATAGGGAAGAAGGTGCTCTGGTCAAATGAGACCAAAGTTGAACTTTTTGGCCTAGATGCAAAACGCTATTGGGGTCGTATATCAAACTGGTGTAAAGTAGAACTGGCTTAGTTGCCCATAGCAACCAATCAGATTCTACCTTTCTGTGTTGACAGCTACTTTGGAAAATGAAAGGTGGAATCTGATTTGTTGCTATGGGCAACTAAGCCAGTTCTACTTTACACCAGTTTGATAAATGACCCCATATGTGTGGTGGAAAACTAACACTGCACAGTACAGTGCCTTGAAAAAGTATTCATAGGTGGCTATGAATACTGTTTCAAGGCACTGTACTGTCACAATAGACTACAATGTATACCATAGTACTGTTAATGTTAATTAAATTCCCAGATAGCAGACTTGGTAGGTTGTTCACCTTATATGTGTATAACACTGTCCCACTGGAGAGATAATTGTCTTGCCTATTGTAGTATACTGGCCAGTAGTAATTTAAAATGCTGCAACAAACATTGCAGTCTTGTGTTGTACTGTCCTAGGACACCAAGATTGTTTCTCCCGCTGCTTGGTGTCCGCCAGGCTCTAGCACACCGGCACGACTAGCAGGCAATTGCCAGGGATGATGCACCTAGCTGTAATATCTTGCTTATCTAGAGTAAAAAAAACACCAAAAACCAAATAAGCTACTTCTTTATGTTTCTTTATTCAAAATCCTTCACATTATAGTGCAGGCATGGCCAACCTGAGGCTCTCCAGCTGTTGCAAAACTACAACTCCTAGCATGCTCAGACTGCCTACAGCTATCAGCCTGCAGCAGGGCATGGTGGGAGTTGTAGTTGTACAACAGCTGTAGAGCCGCAGGTTGGCCATGCCTGTTATAGTGCATACATACAAGACTCATATTTTCACATAGTCCCTACTTAGCAATAAAGTCCTGCGTGCATAGGGTCCATCTGAGGTTCAGCACATGTGGTGCCTAGCAAGCACGTAGCTACATTTATAGGGGTCCTCCCCCTTCGTCAAGCATGCATGCTAGCTTGCTAATCCTCATTAAATATGGACTGCCCTCAATCACAGCTGTAAATTAAACATCACTTAGTACCAGCTTACTTCCAAACATTGTCCTATAAAAACACATTAAAGTTACAATTCTTATTTAACCCTTTCAGGCTTAAAGCATCAAGTCTGTCTAACTATCCAAAATACTTCTCTCTGTAGCAGTCTCGTCTCAAAATCATTGCACATAACCTCTTCTAATATTATCCACCTTAAGGTCCCTTTCACACGAGCGAGTTTTCCGCGCGGGTGCAATGCGTAACGTGAACACATAGCACCCGCACTGAATCCTGACCCATTCATTTCAATGGGTCTGTGTACATGAGCGTTGTTTTTCACGCATCAGTTCTGCGTTGCGTGAAAATTGCAGCATGTTCTATATTCTGCGTTTTTCACGCAGCCCTGGCCCCATAGAAGTGAATGGGGCTGCGTGAAAAACGCATTGCATCCGCAAGCAAGTGCGGGTGCGATGCGTTTTTCACTGATGGTTGCTAAGAGATGTTGTTTGTAAACCTTTAGGCCTCTTTCACACGGGCGTTGCAGAAAAATGTCCGGGTGCGTTGCGGGAACACCCGCGATTTTTCCGCGCGAGTGCAAAACCTTGTAATGCGTTTTGCACTCGCGTGAGAAAAATCGCGCGTGTTTGGTACCCAAACCCGAACTTCTTCACAGAAGTTCGGGCTTGGGATCGGTGTTCTGTAAATAGTATTATTTTCCCTTATAACATGGTTATAAGGGAAAATAATAGCATTCTGAATACAGAATGCTAAGTAAAACAGGGCTGGAGGGGGTTAAAAAAAATAAAAAATCATTTAACTCACCTTAATCCACTTGCTCGCGATGCCGGGCATCTCCGTCTGACTCTTTTAGTGTCTAGGACCTGTGGAGAGCATTAACTATAGTTTAAGGACCTGGGATGACGTCACTCTGGTCATCACATGGTACGTCACATGATCTTTTACCATGGTGAATCACCATGGTAAAAGATCATGTGACGTACCATGTGATGACCGGAGTGACGTCATCCCAGGTCCTTAAACTATAGTTAATGCTCTCCACAGGTCCTAGACAGTAAAAGAGTCAGACGGAGATGCCGGCTACGCGAGCAAGTGGATAAAGGTGAGTTAAATGACTTTTTATTTTTTTTTAACCCCTCCAGCCCTGTTTTACTATGCATTCTGTATTCAGAATGCTATTATTTTCCCTTATAACCATGTTATAAGGGAAAATAATAAGGTTCGGGTCTCCATCCCGATCGTCTCCTAGCAACCGTGCGTGAAAATCGCACCGCATCCGCACTTGCTTGCGGATGCTTGCGATTTTCACGCAACCCCATTCATTTCTATGGGGCCTGCGTTACGTGAAAAACGCACAAAGAGGAGCATGCTGCGATTTTCACGCAACGCAAAAGTGATGCGTGAAAATCACCGCTCGTGTGCACAGCCCCATAGAAATGAATGGGTCAGTATTCAGTGCGGGTGCAATGCGTTCACCTCCCGCATCGCATCCGCGCGGAATACTCGCTCGTGTGAAAGGGGCCTTAGTTTTTTATCACGCGCGTGAAAAACGCATCAAAACGCATTGCACCCACGCAGAAAAAACTGAACAACTAAACGCAACCGCAGACAAAACTGACTGAACTTGCTTGCAAAATAGTGCGAGTTTCACTAAACGCACTCTGAACGCATCCGGCCCCAATCCGCAACGCCCGTGTGAAACCAGCCTAAATCACATTTGTGCTCGGATCGGCTCATGATGAGAGGGTCCCCTACCTAAGCCTATACTCCCCCCCCCCCCTACCTAGAAGCAGAAGAGTTATGCTGGAACTGCTTATCGAAGGGTAGCCTAAAGGGGGCCACACCAATGATGAGTCCTGAGAAGAAGGGAGGGCTTCTCGGTGGGTCGAAAGCGTTCGAACCGACAAGTGGGGGCAGGAGAGCCAGGTTTAAATAATTAAAGCCCAGCCTCCCCTCACACAAACACGGCACTCTTAATTGCCTACCACTTGTGCTCGGATCGGCTCATGATGAGAGGGTCCCCTACCTAAGCCTATACTCCCCCTTCCCTACCTATAAGCAGCAGAGTTATGCCGGAACTGCTTATCGAAGGGTAGCCTAAAGGGGCCAAAAGAACCATGCATAGGAGTTTGAAAAGACTTTGATAACAGAAACTACAAAACCAAAACTCGGAAAGCCAGTGACATTTCGTATTAAGGATCCGGGATAAAACGCATGGAACACGCGGAACTCCGACGACCCAACCATTTGATGACATGTACTGGCACCTTATGCATGGACGCCGCAGCTGCCGCGCCCATGCGGAAGGAATGTCCTGTGATCCAGAGAGGACCGACCCCTGAACCTGTCAACTAAACCCGAATGTACCTAAGAAAGGCCGCAGTGGTTAGCCGGGCATTGCCTAGTTCAAGTACGGGAGAACATGCCGGCTTGGACTAAATGCTACGCAGCCAAGCCTCCAAGGCCTGCACCAGACACCATCTGCTGTCTGTGGGAAAGTATCTGACCGCCACCGATTCCCCCGGCCGTGACGTCTTGGACGAGGCCAAGGTGAGGACATAGATGGACCCGCGCCGGATGAGCTGACCTTTCCGCAAGCACCCAGCCAGCGTATTGGTGCCCATGAGCTCGCCTGACCTGAAGAATCCATGGAAGGCCAGGTACAAGGCTGTTTCTACCAGAGCACTAACCTGCGGCCCGAACGGTTTACCCTGCAGTTTGTCTGTCACGGCCTGAACAAGCTACCGGTAAATGGCTGACGCACATGTCGTTTCACAACAGACATCTTGCGCAAACCCTTCAACGCCGCTTTGATCGGGTGGGCGGAGAAGAGTGACAGTAGGTCCGGATGTAGCATGTACCAATGGTGCTGAATACCTGCCGGGTATAGTTAACAGTGCTATAGGACCGGTTTAATTGAGAGTGGCAAAACCCTGACAAAGGGCAATAGGTAAGTGATAGGCCCCCGGCCAGCGGCCAGGTAGGTGTTCTCATATTTCTGAAACAGGCGCCAAGCTGTCTTGTAAGCCCTCAGAGAATTACTGGCCATCAGTCTCTTAGCTATGGTGAGGATTTTTTTATTTTTATTTTTTTTTCATGCGTGAGAGACTCTAATGGCTGAGTCATATGTGTAAACCTAAAACTGAGAAGCCATGCGCGAGAGACTCTAATGGCGGAGTCATATGTGCAAACCTAGAACGGAGAAGTCGTGCGTGAGAGACTCTAATGGCGGAGTCATCTGTGTAAACCTAAAGAGGAGAAGCCATGCGTGAGAGACTAATGGCGGAGTCATATGTGTAAAACTAAAACGGAGAAGCCATGCGTGAGAGACTCAGATGGCGGAGTCATATGTGTAACTAAAACGGAGAAGCCATGCGTGAGAGCCTCTAATGGCGGAGTCATATGTGTAAAACTAACGCTGAGAAGCCATGCGTGAGAGACTCTAATGGCGGAGTCATATGTGTAACCTAAAACGGAGAAGCCATGCATGAGAGACTCTAATGGCGGAGACATATGTGTAAACCTAAAACGGAGAAGCCATGCGTGAGAGACTCTAATGGCGGAGTCGTATGTGTAAAACTAACACAGAGAAGCCATGCGTGAGAGACTCTAATGTCGGAGTCATATGTGTAACCTAAAACGGAGAAGCCATGCGTGAGAGACTCTAATGGCGGAGTCATATGTGTAAACCTAAAACGGAGAAGCCATGCGTGAGAGATTCTAATGGCGGAGTCATATGTGTAAAACTAACACGGAGAAGCCATGCGTGAGAGACTCTAATGGCGGAGTCATATGTGTAACCTAAAACGGGGAAGCCATGCGTGAGAGACTCTAATGGCGGAGTCATATGTGTAACCTAAAACAGAGAAGCCATGCGTGAGAGACTCTAATTACGGTTGAAAAATATACAGTTGCAAGAAAAAGTATGTGAACCCTTTGGAATGATATGGATTTCTGCACAAATTGGTCATAAAATGTGATCTGATCTTCAACTAAGTCACAACAATAGACCATCACAGTCTGCTTAAACTAATAACACACAAATAATTAAATGTTACCATGTTTTTATTGAACACACCATGTAAACATTCACAGTGCAGGTGTAAAAAGTATGTGAACCCTTGGATTTAATAACGGGTTGAACCTCTTTTGGCAGCAATAATTTCAATCAAACGTTTCCTGTAGTTGCAGATCAGACGTGCACAACGGTCAGGAGTAATTCTTGACTATTCCTCTTTACAGAACTGCATCAGTTCAGCAATATTCTTGGGATGTCTGCTGTGAATCGCTTTCTTGAGGTCATGCCACTGCACCTCAATTGGATTGAGGTCAGGACGCTGACTGGGCCACTCCAGAAGGCGTATTTTCTTCTGTTTAAGCCATTCTGTTGTTCATTTACTTCTATGCTTTGGGTCGTTGTCCTGTTGCAACATTCATCCTCTGTTGAGCTTCAGCTGGTAGACGGCCTTACGTTCTCCTGCAAAATGTCTTGATAAACTTGGGAATTAATTTTTCCTTCGATGATAGCAATCCGTCCAGGCCCTGATGCAGCAAAGCAGCCCCGAACCATGATGCCCCCACCACCATACTTCACAGTTGGGATGAGGTTTTGATATTGGTGTGCTGTGCCTCTTTCTCCACACATAGTGTTGTGTGTTTCTTCCAAACAACTCAACTTTGGTTTCATCTGTCCACAGAATATTTTGCCAGTACTGCTGTGGAACATCCAGGTGCTCTTGTGCGAACTGTAAACGTGCAGCAATGTTTTTTTGGACAGCAGTGGCTTCCTCTGTGGTATCCTCCCATGAAATCCATTCTTGTTTAGTGTTTTACGTATCGTAGATTCGCTAACAGGGATGTTAGCATATGCCAGAGACTTTTGTAAGTCTTTAGCTGACACTCTAGGATTCTTCTTCACCTCATTGAGCAGTCTGCGCTGTGCTCTTGCAGTCATCTTTACAGGACGGCCACTCCTAGGGAGAGTAGCAGCAGTGCTGAACTTTCTCCATTTATAGACAATTTGTCTTACCGTGGACTGGTGAACAGCAAGACTTTTGGAGATACTTTTATAACCCTTTCCAGCTTTAAGCAAGTCAACAATTCTTAATCGTAGGTCTTCTGAGAGCTCTTTTGTGCGAGGAATCATTCACATCAGACAATGCTTCTTGTGAAAAGCAAACCCAGAACTGGTGTGTGTTTTTTTATAGGGCAGGGCAGCTGTAACCAACACCTCCAATCTCATCTCATTGATTGAACTCCAGTTGACTGACACCTCAATCCAATTAGCTGTTGGAGATTTCATTAGTCTAGGGGTTCACATACTTTTTCCACCTGCACTGTGAATGTTTACATGGTGTGTTCAATAAAAACATGGTAACATTTAATTATTTGTGTGTTATTAGTTTTAAGGAGACTGTGATTGTCTATTGTTGTGACTTAGATGAAGATCAGATCACATTTTATGACCAATTTGTGCAGAAATCCATATCATTCCAAAGGGTTCACATACTTTTTCTTGCAACTGTGTATATATATATATATATATATATATATTTTTTTTTTTTAATGAATACTATAAACCACTTAAGCAGCTCCCAGATGGGCACAGCTCTGAGTACGAGCATGAAGAGCATAGTATAACGCAGGTCACCTGCACGGACTAACTAACATCCTGTGCCTAAATAACCCCCTTGGAACCTTTTGTACGGCCAGCAGCAGGAAGCCAGCCACCGCCTATGATCTGCTCCCCCTGACCGAGCCTAGTACTCCTTTCCCTGATCCCTGCCTACCTAACGGCACGGCGGCCCGTGCCAGACTTTATTGAAGATGAGGAGCGGGGACAGGTGTCCCATGCACCTTTACCCCCAGCCGCGTGGGGAGCTCACGCTGCTCCCTGGCAGGATGCACCAGTGCGGGGGAGCCCCCCTTCCTCAGCTAGGGCCGACCCACCGCCGTCTGGACACTCGTACCGCGTGGGGAGCAGCGCCGCTCCCTGGCAATGTGCACCGGATCAGAGGGAGCCCTTCCTTTACCGTAGGCCCCGGCCCCCGCTGGTTTGAATCGTGTGCCGCGTGAGGAGCCGCACAGCTCCCTGGCATTGTGCGCCGGTGCGGGAGTGCCCCCCCTCACCTTCCAGGTTATTGTGACTGGAACCCGCTGGGAGACTGAAGTCTGACCGGACCTACCTGTGACAGTGAAGGCTGACCTCCCAGGCCGTGGATGACCCGCGTGTGTAGACGTGACGCAACTACCCATAGATGCCCACCCAGTGCCTGCAGTCAACGGGAGTGCGACCGAGTCTGTGGATGTGACCGACTAGCCCCTGTAGTCGTGAGGGGACCCTACATCGAGGGTAGCGGTAACGGACCATCGCCTGAAGACGTGGTAGTATTACCTCACGAGTCTGTTGACATGAGACTAATGCCTGCAGTTGTGGCAGGGCCTTATAACGAGTCTGTAGTCATGACAGACTAATGCCTGCAGTCGTGGCAGGACTTTATAACGAGTCTGTAGTCGTGACAGACTAATGCCTGCAGTCGTGGCAGGGCTTTATAACGAGTCTGTAGTCGTGACAGACCGATGCCTGCAGTCGTGGCAGGGCTTTGTACCAAGTCTGTGGCCGTGACAGACCTGGCAAACCAACAATTTATATATATATATATATATATATATATATACAGAGGAAAAATAGCGGCACTGACTGCAATGAGAAAAAAACGGGTGCACGCTCCTGGGGAATCGACCTCTTACCCCAACCAATATATCCAGAAAAAGGACGGCACTCCAGCAGGATGAAGGTGAAAAATTTCTTTTAATCAACCATACGGTGCAACGTTTCGGCTCAACTGAGCCTTTCTCAAGCAGAGAAAGGCTCAGTTGAGCCGAAACGTTGCACTGTATGGTTGATTAAAAGAAATTTTTCACCTTCATCCTGCTGGAGTGCCGTCCTTTTTCTGGATATATATATATATATATATTTATTTATTTTTTATTTTTTACAACTTCCCACCAAAGGCCACGACTGTAGGCGCCACCCTGCAAGACATGCGTCAGTGGCCTGAGCTTAGATAGGCCACCATACCCAGTCCCCTAAGTCCACGCGGGAGTAAAGGGGTGGCCCACACATGCGCACCACACCTGATTCACCTGGCGGCCATTACAGCCACAAACCCCGCAGAATCGCAAAGTAGCCAACCACCTGTGGACCTGAATAAACAAGGACAGACATGTGAGTGAGCGAACCCCGGCTGAGTGATCCTTCACCCACGCAACCGCTCCCTAAATATCCACCGGCTTGTCGCGGCTGTGCCCCGAACCCGAGCCACTAACTCCCCACGTACCGTATGTGCTATGGGCGGCCAGGCTACGTGCCCGAGGCGTAGTGGCAATCACCCTTCCTTGAACCCCCTTATTTAATAAAGCCCCTTTTTTTTTTTTTTTTACCAACTGATGCCTGCCTTAGTACCTAGACACTAGTGCTGAGCAAGGAGCCCAGTACCTGGACTGCAGTACCAGTAACTGGTGACACTTTCACCTGTCTCAGGTGTGTTCAGACCTATGGCATTTCCAGCTTAGCTCATATTGTTTTAAAAGATAAAATTACTCATTAACTTAGGTGGATATAGGTTAAGAATGTCACTACCACTGTGTCAGGCCCTACATGACGAAACACTGAGTGCATCTGGTTTTATAGACCGGTACAAACATGTTATCTGCTTCTTCCTACTGTTTACTAGTTATCTAGTTCATCCATTAACCAAATAGATCTGCAAATGATGTTGCATTCTGGTATTATGTCCCATAAATGTATACAGTTTGATAAATCATTGAATTCAGAGTATCTGTTTGCTATACAGGATGCATGAAAATTTAACTAGTTATTTGGGCCGATGGCACATTATATAAAATCCACTTTGTATCCCTGTCCCACTCATATGTTTTACACTAAACCTGTAAGAATGGTCTGCCTGTAGGTATCGCCCTCTCTCAGCTGAGAACCTGCTGGAGCGCCGAAGGGCAGTAAACCGCACTGTGAAGCCGGTGGGCGGCGTGAGCGATGCGCTGCGCGCGATGGTATGAGCGGGAGTGCGACTGGCCGCAGCGGAGCAACAGGTGAGGGGTGACCGAGGAGGCTATTGCACCGTTAGCCTGGGGGACGCTGCATGTGAGCGGGGGAGCCTGAAACCAGGCCGGAAAGTGCGGGCAGTCCCAGGTGCGGCTGGGGACCGCGGCCACGCTCGGCCGCGTAACATGACATGAATAAACGAGACGGGTGGGCATCCCCCGGCCTACCTATACTCCGCAGCGATGAGCCCGACGCAGCCGACCACACGAATTAACAACGAGACACGCGACCTCTCTGGAAGGACAGCCACCCCACGAGCCGATTTGAAAGCGTTCAAACCGACACGTGGGGGCAGGAGAGCCAGGTTTAAATAATTAAAGCCCCGCCTCCCCTCACACAAACACGGCACTGTTAATTGCCTACCACATAAAATGTCTAGCCACTCTGGTTTCTCCAAATTTTCCCCTAGGAGGAGACTTTTCTTGTTTACTGCTCTTGAGCTGCTGTTCTTTAGATGAGTACATTCTGATGGCAGACCCGATGCTCATTTAATCTCCTCTTTACAGATCTGGAGGTTTGTTCCACATACACCTTCCCACAGGGAAACTTCAACATATAAATTACGTTCTTATTATCACAGGTGTGAAACCCCTTTATTGGATGCAATATACACTCACCTAAAGATTTATTAGGAACACCATACTAATACGATGTTGGACCCCCTTTTGCCTTCAGAACTGCCTTAATTCTACGTGGCATTGATTCAACAAGGTGCTGATAGCATTTCTTTAGAAATGTTGGCCCATATTGATAGGATAGCATCTTGCAGTTGATGGAGATTTGAGGGAGGCACATCCAGGGCACGAAGCTCCCGTTCCACCACATCCCAAAGATGCTCTATTGGGTTGAGGTCTGGTGACTGTGGGGGCCATTTTAGTACGTGAACTCATTGTCATGTTCAAGAAACCAATTTGAAATGATTCGAGCTTTGTGACATGGTGCATTATCCTGCTGGAAGTGGCCATCAGAGGATGGATACATGTTATGTTCTCATTCTGTTTACGCCAAATTTGGACTCTACCATTTGAATGTCTCAACAGAAATCGAGACTTATCAGACCAGGCAACATTTTTCCAGTCTTCAACAGTCCAATTTTGGTGAGCTCGTGCAAATTGTAGCCTCTTTTTCCTATTTGTAGGGGAGATGAGTGGTACCCGGTGGGGTCTTCTGCTGTTGTAGCCCATCCGCCTCAAGGTTGTGCGTGTTGTGGCTTCACAAATGCTTTGCTGCATACCTCGGTTGTAACGAGTGGTTATTTCAGTCAACGTTGCTCTTCTATCAGCTTGAATCAGTCGGCCCATTCTCCTCTGACCTCTAGCATCCACAAGGCATTTTTGCCCACAGGACTGCCGCATACTGGATGTTTTTCCCTTTTCACACCATTCTTTGTAAACCCTAGAAATGGCTGTGCGTGAAAATCCCAGTAACTGAGCAGATTGTGAAATACTCAGACCGGCCCGTCTGGCACCAACAACCATGCCACGCTCAAAATTGCTTAAATCACCTTTCTTTCCCATTCTGACATTCAGTTTGGAGTTCAGGAGATTGTCTTGACCAGGACCACACCCCTAAATGCATGGGAGCAACTGCCATGTGATTGGTTGACTAGATAATTGCATTAATGAGAAATAGAACAGGTGTTCCTAATAATTCTTTAGGTGAGTGTATATTCACCTTTGATGATACCATTACAACTCTGACAACCAAGACATAAAAAAAAGTCCCCCGCTTCCTGGAAGATTTTTTGGAACTATATCAGCTTTAGGCCTCTTGCACACGGCCATAGTTCATTCCGCATAACGGATGCGGACCCATTCACTTGAATGGGTCTGCAAATCCGGAGATGCGGTGTGGTGCGGAACGGAAGCATGGAACAGAATTATTATTTTTTGCGCAAAAAATAGAACTTGTTCTATCTTTTTGCGGAACGGACAGATCGCAGACCCTATTCAAGTTTATGGGTTCGCGATCCGCATGCGGCTGCCCCACGGTTGGTGCCCGAGCATTGCGGACCGCAATTTGTGGTATGAAGCATAGGCACGGAGCCTTTACGTTTGTGGGCAAGAGGCCTTAACCAATTAATTGGCCACAGATTTCCATTTTTTATACATAAAGAGGGATTTCTCTTTAAAACAACCTCCAAACTTGGTGTCTAGAGACAGAACGTGCCAATGCTTCAGAACCACTCTTCTAATTAACGCAGCATTTGAATAATAGGTAAAACAAAACCAGATTTTACTATCCTTTTTATTTTCCTTTCTAAAAGTGTTTCTCTATTCATTTCCCCAATCTCCTGTTCTACCTGTACTAACTAATCTCTATTATACCCTCTGGCCACGAATTTCTCAATCATGTCTGATATACTTTTCTGATATTCACTATCGCTGCTGACTTTTGGGTATTCCCTTGAATACCTGAGGAGCGTAGCCATCTCTTCTCAACAAATTGTTCCTATCAATAGGCTTGGCATATAATGCAGTAGTGAGACTAACTCCTTCTTTCTTTACTTCAACATCCAAATACTATATAATGTTCTTATGTTTAGATGATGCAAACTTAATCAGTGGATGACAAGAATTCAAATACAATAAATATGCTGTCAATTCAATTTCCCGTCCACAGCAAGAACACATCATCCACATACCTCACCCACGTAAGAATGTGTGAGGCATGTGCACAACTCCAAAGTGACATTGTTAAAAAAAATGACATAAATATATTAACTACTGTACCCCATCGAAGTCCCCGGGAGCTGTAAGTAAAAATCAGAAAAAAATTCTTAGTCAATACAATGTGCAATAACGCCATAAAAAAGGCTATAAGGAATTAGACAGGCTCGGATCTTCACTTAACTTATCTCTTATAATACTCAGTCCCATTAGTGTAAAGACATTTAATGTCGAAAGTGCATAACAAAGTCACATTCTCTATATTTATGTTCTGGATCTTAGACAAAAAGTCATTGGTATCACGTAGGCAGTTTGGCAATCGACATACAGTATCTTGCAAATAATGATCTATAAATACAGCTAAAGGATACAACAAGGACCCCACTCCTGAGACAAAAGGACGCTCTGTATGATTTCTGGGGTCCTTGTGTACCTTCGGCAAAGTACAGCACTGGAATTTGTAGGATATCATTCACCAAAACCCGATTTTGAGTATCACTAATTACTCCTTGCTGAAGCTTCATCTAGAGAGAATCAATCTCTTTTTTATAGTGTACAGTGGGATCCCCTGTTAACTTAAAGGGAACCTGTCACCTGGATTTGGGGTATAGAGCTGAGGACATGGGTTGCTAGATAGCCGCTAGCACATCCGCAATACCCAGTCCCCATAGCTCTGTGTGCTTTTATTTTGTAAAAAAGACGATTTGATACATATGCAAATGAACCTGAGATGAGTCCTGTCCCTGACTCATCTCACGTACAGGACTCATCTCAGGTTAATTTGCATATGTATCAAATCGTCTTTTTTACACAATAAAAGCACACAGAGCTATGGGGACTGGGTATTGCTGATGTGCTAGCGGCCATCTAGCAACCCATGTCCTCAGCTCTATACACAAAATACCGGTGACAGGTTCCCTTTAAGATATACTTGACTATAGGACAAATGGGATAGAGCCTCTAATGGTTTATATATCCCATACCACAGTTGCTCCCTTTGTCCGCTTTTTCTTAATGATAATAAAACTATCTTCAGTCAAAGATTTAACAGCCTGTTTTAACTCCCATGTGAGATTAGATCTATTACCATTGCTGTACCTCTCCCATTTATTTAGTACTTCAATAACCCCTTTGGGACACAGCCTTTTTTCACCTTAAGGACCAGGCAATTTTTTGCAAATCTGACCAGTGTCACTTTAAGTGGTGATAACTTTAAAACGCTTTGACTTAGGCTACTTTCACACTTGCATTCGGAGCGGATCCGTCTGGTGTCTGCACAGACGGATCCGCTGCTATAATGCAAACGATGGTATCCGTTCAGAACGGATCCGTCTGCATTATATTTCAGAAAAAAATCTAAGTGTGAAAGTTAGTCAGACGGATCCGTCCTGACTTTGCATTGAAAGTCAATGGGGGACGGATCCGTTTGAAATTGCACCATATGGTGTCAACTTCAAACGGATCCGTCCCCATTGACTTACATTGTAAGTCTGGACGGATCCGTTTGGCTCCGCATGGCCAGGCGGACACCCGAACGCTGCAAGCTGCGTTCGGGTGTCCGCCTGCTGAGCGGAACGGAGGCCAAGCGGAGCCAGACAGAGGCATTCTGAGCGGATCCGCATCCACTCAGAATGCATTGGGGCTGTACGGATCCGTTCGGGGCCGCTTGTGAGAGCCTTCAAACAGAACTCACAAGCGGAACCCCGAACGCAAGTGTGAAAGTAGCCTTATCCAAGCCATTCTGAGATAGTTTTTTCGTCACATATTGTACTTCATGACACTGGTAAGGCTACTTTCACACCTGCGTTTTGGTGCGGATCCGTCTGATCCGCACCTATAATGCAAACACTTGTATCCGTTCAGAACGGATCCATTTGCATTACCATGATAATTTTTTGTTCATGATAATGCAAACGGATCCGTTTTGACTTACATTGAAAGTCAATAGGAGGCGGATCCGTTTTCAATTGCACCATATTGTGTCAGTAAAACCGGATCCGTCCCCATTGACTTACATTGTAAGTCAGGACGGATCAGTTTGGCTCAGTTTCATCAGACGGACATCAAAACGCTGCAAGCAGCGTTTCGGTGTCCACCTCCAGAGCGGAATGGAGGCTGAACGGAGGCAAACTGATGCATTCTGAGCGGATCCTTATCCATTCAGAATGCATTGGGGCTGAACTTATCCGTTTTGGGCCGCTTGTGAGAGCCTTGAAACGGATCTCACAGGCGGACCCAGAAACGGCAGTGTGAAAGTAGCCTAAAATGAAGTAAAAAAAATTCATTTTTATTTATAAAAAAATACCAAATTTAGCAAAAAATTTTTAAAAATTGCAAATTTCCAAGTTTCAATTTCTCTACTTCTATAAGGCTACATTCACACTTGCGTTTTTCTTTTCCGGCATAGAGTTCCGTCACAGGGGCTCTATACCGGAAAAGAACTGATCAGTTTTATCCCCATGCATTCTGAATGGAGAGTAATCCGTTCAGTTTGCATCAGGATGTCTTCAGTTCAGTCGTTTTGACTGATCAGGCAAAAGAGAAAACCGTAGCATGATACGGTTTTATCTCCGGCGAAAAAAACTGAAGATTTGCCTGAATGCCGGATCCGGCATTTTTTCCCATAGGAATGTATTAGCGCCGGATCCGGCATTCAGAATACCGGAATGCCGGATCCGTCCTTCCGGCCTGCGCATGCGCAGACCGGTAAAAATGTAAAAAAAATGTACAAGACGGATCCATCTGTCCGCATGACAAGCGGAGAGACGGATCCGTCCTTGCAATGCATTTGTGAGACGGATCCGCTTCCGGATCCGTCGCACAAATGCTTTCAGTCAGCGGCAGATCAGCGGATCCGGCGGGCAGTTCCGACGACTGAACTGCCCGCCGGATCACACTGCCGCAAGTGTGAAAGTAGCCTAATACATAGTAATACCTCCAAAAATAGTTATCACTTTACATTCCCCATATGTTTATTTCATGTTTGGATCATTTTGGGAATGATATTTTATTTTTTGGGGATGTTACAAGGCTTAGAAGTTTTTCAGAAATTTTCAAAAACCCAATTCCCATTCCAGTCACTTTGCGACGCTTACATAATAGAAACCACCCAAAAATGACCCCATTGTAGAAACTACACCCCTCAAGGTATTAAAAACTGATTTTACTAACTTTGTTAACCCTTTAGGTGTTCCACAAGAATTAATGGAAAATAGAGATACAATTTCAAAATTTCACTTTTTTGGCAGATTTTCCATTTTAACCCATTTTTTCCACTAACAAAGCAAGGGTTAACAGCCAAACAAGACTGTATCTTTATTGCCCTGACTCTGCCGTTTACAGAAACACCCCATATGTGGTCGTACACTACTGTACGGCCACACAGTAGGGCGTAGAGGGAAAGGTGCGCCATATGGTTTTTGGAAGGCAGATTTTGCTGGACTGGATTTTTTGACACCATGTCCCATTTGAAGCCCCCCTGATGCACCCCTAGAGTAGAAACTCCCCAAAAGTGACCCCATCTAAGAAACTACACCCCTCAAGGTATTCAAAACTGATTTTAAAAACGTTGTTAACCTTTTAGGTGTTGCACAAGAGTTATTGGCAAATGGGGATGAAATTTGAGAATTTCATTTTTTTGCCAAATTTTCCATTTTAACCCATTTTTTCCACTAACAAAGCAAGGGTTAACGGCCAAACAAGACTGTATCTTTATTGCCCTGACTGCCGTTTACAGAAACACCCCATATGTGGTCGTACACTACTGTACGACCACACGGCGGGGCGTAGAGGGAACGGAGCTCCGTGTGGTTTTTGGAGGGCTGATTTTTATAGACCGGTTTATTTACACCGTGTCCTGTTTCAACCCCACCTGATCCACCCCTGGAGTAGAAACTCCCTAAAAGTGACCCCATCTAAGAAACTACACCCCTCAAGGTATTCAAAACTGATTTTACAAACGTCGTTAACCCTTTAGGTGTTGCACAAGAGTTATTGGCAAATGGGGATGAAATTTGAGCATTTAATTTTTTTGCCAAATTTTCCATTTTAACCCATTTTTTCCATTAACAAAGCAAGGGTTAACAGCCAAACAAGACTGTATCTTTATTGCCCTGACTGCCGTTTACAGAAACACCCCATATGTGGTCGTACACTACTGTACGGCCACACGGCGGGGCGTAGAGGGAACGGAGCGCCGTGTGCTTTTTGGAGGGCTGATTTTTATGGACCGGTTTATTTACACCGTGTCCTGTTTCAACCCCCCTGATGCACCCCTGGAGTGGAAACTCCCTAAAAGTGACCCTATTTTGGAAACTACGGAATAAGGTGGCAGTTTTTTTGGGACTATTTTTAGGGTACATATGATTTTTGGTTGCTCTATATTACATTTTTGTGAGGCAAGGTTACCAAAAATTGAAATTCTGAAATTTCATCTGCATTTGCCATTAACTGTTGAGGAACACCTAAAGGGTTAATAAAGTTTGTAAAATCAGTTTTGAATACCTTGAGGGGTGTAGTTTCTTAGATTGGGTCACTTTTAGGGAGTTTTTACTCTAGGGGGGCATCAGGGGGGCTTCAAAAGGGACATGGTGTCAATAAAAAAGGCCATCAAAATTGGCCTTCCAGAAATCATGTCGTTTCTTTCCTTTTGCGCCCTACCTTTTAGTGATACAGCAGTTTACGACCACAAATGTGGCGTTTCTGTAAACTTCAGTATCAGGGTAATAAATATTAAGTTTTGTTTGGTTGTTAACCCTTGCTTTGTTACCGGAAAAAACTGATTGAAATGGAAAAGTGCCAAAAATAGCTGTTTTGGCACCGTTTTAAATTTAGTTTTTTGACCGTGTTAATCTGGGGGGTTAGGTCATGGGGTATTTTTATAGAGAAGATTCTTACGGACGCGGCGATACCTAATAAGTCAACTTTTTTTTCCAATTATTTAGGTTTTAGACTATATTATCCTTTTTGATACCAAAAATTTTTTTTGGTATCTTTACAGTCTAAGAGTCATTTAGTTTTTTTTTTTTAAGCCAATTATCTTATGTGGAGGCTAATTTTTTGCGGGATGAGAGGACGGTTTTATTGGCACTATTTTGGGGGCTATATGACTTTTTGATCGCTTGCTATTAAAATTCTTTTTTTGCACCGTTTTATTTTTGGATTGTGTTAATCTTGGGGGTTGGGTTATGGGGTATTTTTACAGAGGAAATTATTACCGACGCTGAGATACCCAATTTGTATACTTTTAATAAATTATTTTAGTTTTTGCAATTTTTTTGGGTGTCTCAAGTCTGAGAACCAGTTTTTTTATCCAATGTCAGTGGCTAAATTGGGATATAAATTTAGTACTCCATGGAAGTGTGGTACTTCCTGAAGCAACCAATAATGCAGAGGCCCGGATGATCGGGGCACGTGTCACATTGAGTAGTGGTGTCCTTCCGTATCCCCCTCCTGTGACACACTCTGCACCTTTTTTGGGTTCGTCCCTTCTTTCCAGTATGGGGGACCACACCTGGAAAGTGTTGGCCAGGGCCGATCCGGGCGCCTCCAGTTCCCGAGGTACTCCGGCCTGCTCTTTCCCGGTCCGAAAAGATCAGGGCCTTGAGGACTGCCTCATAGAACTGAAGGATTGTCCCTGTGTTGCCAGCGCTCCGGGACAGCACAAAAGAGTTGTACATGGCAACCTGCACCAAGTAGACCGCAACTTTTTTGTACCATGGAATTATATGGCTTGAGGACTTGATCAGAGAGATCAACTCCTCCCATATACCGATTGTAGTCGACGATACAATCCCTGAGGTACTCTCACAAAGTTTGTATAGCTTCAAGCCATACCTCGCCCGCTTTGAGGGAACATACTGGCGGAAAATGAGTCTCCCCTTGAACGCAAAGAGAGAATCATCAACCACGACCTCCCTTCCAGGTACATAGGCCTGTACAAATTTGGCCCCAAAGTGATCGATGACCGGCCGTATCTTATACAGACGGTCATGGGCAGGATTACCTCGGGGGGGACATGCTGCATTATCTGAATAATGCAGACATTTCCGGATGGCCTCAAACCGGGAGCGTGTCATGGCCGTACTGTAAAGTGGGGTCTGGTAGAGGACGTCCCCACTCCAGTAATGCCTGACACTGGGTTTCTTGACCAGGCCAATATGCAGCACGAGGCCCCAAAATGTCCTCATCTCTGCTGCACTGACCGGCGTCCAACCACCGGGCCTAGCCAAAAAGGAGCCCGGGTGTTGAGCAACGTACTGTTGGGCGTACAGGTTCGTAGGGGAGTGTGTGTCTGTGTGTGTATGTGCGTGCGTGTAAACCTTTATTTGGTGTGCGTGTGTGTGGGGGCACGGGTGTTCGCGAACTCACCCTAAAACTAACAGAAAAAAAAAAAACGGGCAAAAAATGTGAAAAAAAAATCAAAACCGCTGATCAACCGTCCGAAGTTGATCAGCGGTGGGGTGTGTGATGCGCTAACAGTGGCCGGACGCTAAGAGTGCCGGCCACAGTCAGCGTACAAAAAAATAAAAAAAAACTGCACCCCAAAAAAGTTGGTGGGGGGCAAGCGGCAGCACCCCTGGGGGGTCTAGGGTCACACAGCTGTGCTATGGACCCCAGACACCCTACTTAGGGTGATGCAATAAAAGTTTTTTTCAAACTAACTTTCCCTTTATTATCCCTGCCTAGCCCAACCTTTCCCTATACTTTTCCTAATTACCTGCTAATCAGATGGGGGGTGCTGGGGCACAGATCGGGTCCTGGTGGGCAAGGGGCACAGATGGGGTGATGCTGGCACAGATCGACGACGACGTGCAGGCAGCGCTCCTCTCTCCTCAGGCTCCGGGACACAAAAGGAGGAGGAGAGGAGCGCTGGCAACATTTGAATCTCCTGCGGGCCCGCCCACCAACCAATCAGAGGCGATCCTGAGAGGTGATGTCACCATCACCTCTCAGGATCGCAGGATGGTGATTGGTCGGGTAAAATCACACCACTGATCACCATCCTGTTCCGGGTTATCGGGTCCCCAGAGACCCGAATAACCCGGAAACGCAGCAAACCGCAGGTCTGAATTGACCTGCGGTTTGCTGCGATCGCCGACATGGGGGGGGTCACAGGACCCCCCGGCGCATCTAGCCAAGGTGCCTGCTCAATGATTTGAGCAGGCATCGGGTTCCGATCACCGATCGCCAGGCGGCGGTTATCGGAACAATACATGACGTACCGGTACGTCATGTGTCCTGAAGAGGTTAATAACCAACTGTTATTGTCGTTTCAGCAGTTGTTTAATGAAGTATTAGTAATAGATCTAATTTCACATGGGAGGCATGGCATCCAAGCCTTCACCTGGTGGGTAGCACTGGTTCTATTTAATGGGGTTGTGTAACTTTACAAATAGCATTTGTTATGGAGAAAAAGTTAATACAAGCCACTTACTGTATTGTGATTGTGCACATTGCCTCCTTTGCTGTCTGGATTCATTTTTCCATCACATAATACACTGCTCGTTTCCATGGTTACGACCACCCTGCAATTCAGCAGTGGTGGCCGTGCTTGCACACTATTGAAATAAAGGAGCAGCTGTATGCGTGCTCCCACGGTCCCGGCCACCGGAGAGGCTGGCCCTTTTTCGTATAGTGTGCAAATATGGTCACCGCTGATGGATTGCAGGGTGGTCGTAACCATAGAAATGAGCAGTGTATAATGTGATGGAAATATGAATCCAGCCAGCAAAGGAGGCAATATGGAGAATCAAAATACATTAAGTGTCTAGTATTAACTTTCTGTACATGATAAATGCCATTTGCTGAAGTGACACAACCCCTTTAACTAGCGAAACAATGGAATGATGTCTATTTAGCTGAAGTTAATTAATAATTACCCCATTCCCTTTTGTCACATGTGCTCTCAGTTTGTCTATGCCTGTACTCAGTTTCCGGTGCAAGATGATAGCAAATGCATGCAGCAGCATCATGTATCATGTGCACAGTCCTCGCTAAGCACTGACATAGAGCCTAAGGGCTTGTGAAACATGCTCCCTGGATTGGCCCAAACCTGGTGGTCAAATCAAAGCAATACACCAAAGGGTGCAAATAGCAGACAGCATAACTAACACAATATGCAAGTATGTAATGTACAAAGAAAGATCAAGCATGGTAGCAATCAGGAGTCAATGATTACTTAGAGGGGTTGTCCGTGTTCAGAGCTGAACCCGGGTATATCCCCATTTTCACCCAGGCAGCCCCCCTGATATGAGCATCGGAGCATCTACCTTACCCTAGCTGTATAGTGCAGGGCAAGGGCTTTTTTGTTTATATTTTTACAGGCTACTGCTCTGAACCCAGACCACCCCTTTAAAGGGTTTCTATCACTTGGTATGACATAATTAGCTGTCAGACACTAGCGATCTGCTAGTGTCTGCTCTGGCCAACCATCCTACTATAATCACTTGTGGGGCAGCGGTTTTGCTAAAAAACTAACTTTTATAAATATGCTAATGAGCCTCTAGGTGCTATGTGGGCGTCATTAGCACCTAGAGGCTCCGTCTACCTTCATACACAGTTCCCGCCCAGCGCGTCCCTCCAGCCCGCCCATGTCCTCCTCCGTGTGACGCAGCGGACGAGTTCTCGCGCATGCGCCGTGCGCGGCTGTATTCGGCGCATTTGAGATGTCTGAGCTCGGAGCGGTCAGACATTCAATGCGCATGCGCCGAATACAGCCGCGCATGCGCATTGAATGTCTGACCGCTCCGAGCTCAGACATCTCAAATGCGCCAAATACAGCCGCGCACGGCGCATGCGCGAGAACTCGTCCGCTGCGTCACACGGAGGAGGACATGGGCGGGCTGGAGGGACGCGCTGGGCGGCGGCTGTGTATGAAGGTAGACGGAGCCTCTAGGTGCTAATGACGCCCACATAGCACCTAGAGGCTCATTAGCATATTTATAAAAGTTAGTTTTTTAGCAAAACCGCTGCCCCACAAGTGATTATAGTAGGATGGTTGGCCAGAGCAGACACTAGCAGATCGCTAGTGTCTGACAGCTAATTATGTCATACCAAGTGATAGAAACCCTTTAAATATGTTATAAAAGCAGATCATGTACGGTATATAACCCTACCATGTGCAATATTAAATAGGAATCCATTAAATACATGTCAATAAAACATAAGATTAAGAACCCCAATGTAATACAAATCAATTTACATAATTAAAATCCGGAAAATGTATAATTAGACATTATATCATGTCTAATGTGAACATGGTCAAATAAAAAGAAATCCATGTTCATAAATAGAGCAAGTATTGTGTAAGTATTGAAAATAAATAAATATGTCAGGTAGTAAGTACTTTAATACACTACTCACAAAAAGTTAGGGATATTTGGCTTTCGGGTGAAATTTATGGAAAACGTAAAAAGTTCACACTACAGTGATGATATATCATGAAAATAGGGCATTAAAGTAGATGCATGCAATGGTGATTTCCTCATCTCAAACAATTTATTAAAACAAAAGCCAACAGTGGTGGGTATACCCCTACAGAAATGTCAGTGTCTTGTCATGTGGCCTTGAGCGTCAATTACAGCCTGACAACGATGTCTCATGCTGTTCACAAGTCAACTTATTGTCTGCTGAGGCATGGCATCCCACTCTTCTTGAAGGACGGCCCTCAGGTCATTGAGGTTCTGGGGTACAGAGTTACGAGCCTCTACACAGTGACTCAGTTGATCCCATAGGATTTCAATGGAATTCAGGTCTGGAGAAAGTGCAGGCCATTACATTTAGCTCATAACATAAAACAAAGACTTCTCTCACATAAGTCATGAACAGGGAGACTCTCTTGACTATCTGCTATAAGGTGTGGTGGGATTGTGTTGCCTCCTCATAGGAAAAAAGAAAGAACCCTAATAGGAGGGTGCAGTGAAGACAGAGAGGACGGCTCTGAAAGGTTTTTCTGGTGCTGCAAGGAGGAGGAGCAATATGAATGCTGAGATCCCTGGCTCCAAGGCATGGTGTCAGACTCAGAGGTGACATCCACATCATCCTGCTGTCACTGAGAGGAGGAGTGAGCCATCCAATCTACAGTCTTATCGCAGCCAGGAACAACTGGGGCCTACTGCTACTACTAGTACTACTTCTGGCCAGATAGCTGGTGCTGCTACTACTCACATTCTTGCTCTGGGTCTTTTATTTTAATTTTGAACCCTTTCATATTCCAGAAATTTTATTATCAAAGGACTGAGTTCCAGATTAAGTAAATACATAAAATGAATGTTTTTATTATAGCTATGCATTTCGAGGGTGGATTGCCCTCTTTATCTGGCTTATAAAAATAAACATTTTACAAGGATATTTAAAGCAACAATACTTAGCGTGCAAAGGCTAGTGGGTAGGGGACAGTGAAGGAGTTGGGAGAAGGGGGTGGGTAAACACCAAGAGGGGATTGTAAGATGGTGTTATCCACCTGAAGTACATTTAGTAACAAATTATCATTTAAAAACACAGAAGAACACACCCATTGTGCTCTCAAATGAAAATGAAAATAATGTGCTAGATAGAATACATAGTTTTGGATAAAATTAATTAAGATAGAGAAAACACAATGGTATTATAAAACAATTGAAATGCAAGGTTCATGTGGTCATTAATAAAATCTTTAAATATATAAATTGGTGAATAAAAGCTGACTCCAAAAAAGAAAATCAGAAATATTAACAAGACCATACTGTGATTTGACCACTAGAGGTCAATCATGAGCTGCTAATAGCTGTACTGAACAAGATAAAATACTTTTTTTTTACTCTGGATACAAATAAGCTACATTATATTCTGTTTTGTTTATAAAGTTAGGCTTATGTTACAACTTCAGAGCTAGACTATGTTTTTATCTGTTTTTTAGGTTTTTTAGTATTCATAGGGACAAGAAAGACGTAGTGGGAGACAGTCAACAGGTAAGACAATGTAACACAGTTTTTACATGAAATTTGAATTTTAGTCCTTCGATAGATAGAGTTTAGATAGACTTTCTTATGGAAGGGGACTGCAATGGGGACAAGAGTGGTGCCCTCTTTTGCAAATATTGTTATGGAGGAATTTGAGGACATTGTTATCTGGGGCAAGGAAACATACAACAATTATATGAAATATTTTAAAAACATATATTGATGAGCTGTTTTTTTATTTCAGAAGACAAAAAAAATTGCATTTGAGAAAGGATACCCAAAAATCCTAATTAAAGATGCACTTAACAGAAAAGCCAAATTAAGTAAAAAAAAATACTGCCTTGAACCCATGGGAAAGTATCGGAAATACCCTCTAACACCTGTATTATCACACAATACATTACAATATACAAAACAGAACCATCTTGAGGAAAATTACCTTTCTCTGAAAAATACTCTACCAAGGGACTCCAGAATCATCTATAGATGTGCATCTACCATCAAGAACCACCTGGCACCCAGCATACCAAAACAACATATGTGGTGCTTCAAGATGCTTGTGCTGCCGCATAATAACTCATGGCAAGACAACATTCCAATCCACTGTAACCAGCACTGTGTTCAACATTAAACACCGCTTAACCTGCCAATCGGCCTACGTCATCTACCTAATAGAATGCCAGTGCAAACTACAGAAGGTGGGACGTACTGTGCAAGCTCTTCATTGCAGACTCAATCAGCACCATTATAACGCACAATGGCAGTTTTTGTTTTTCTATCACCCTAATTGATCACGTGCCATATAATGATCACAACCGTTTTGACATACTCCAAAAAGGGGAGATTTTCTGGATCTATCAGCTGGAAACATGATCCCCTCAGGGCTTGAATGAGGTGGCTGATTTGATGTATAAATCAGAAATTGTGACAATATTTTTTTAACTTACCAAGTTTTTCATCAGCAGTTTGATCCTAGTTGGGTATACTGACACCACGATGTACCTATGATAAAAAAAAATACCACAATAAAACTACAGGTAACTATGGAAACAGAAAACACAGGTTGCATTGATTTACCTGTTGACGGTTACCCACTACATATTTCTTGTCCTTATGAATACTAAGACACCTAACTATAAAGTAAAAACAAATAAAAACATAGGATGTCATTTATTAATACTGAGGGTTGTAATATACTTATAATATACTTTCTAGCATAGAAAGCATATTATAGTGGATTTGTATTGTGCAGCAGTGGTGGTGAGCGGTTCTGCAGCGATACTGCAGCTACACAGAGTGACAAACGCAATTAGAAAAAATAAAATATAACTGGTGTGATATACCAGTCGCCCCCCCCAAAAAACTGATAAAAGCGGGGTGTTATATACCAATAATTTACTTTCTATATAGTGCATTTTGGTACAGCAGCATTTGTTAGTGGTTTTGCTGCGTTCCCTCTGCTACACACAGTGACAAACGGTACTGGAAAAAATTAATAGAACTGGTGTGATATACCAGTTGCCCCCCTCTGTTTTAGTTCAGCAATATTCTTAGGATTTCTGGTGTGAATCGCTTTCTTGAGGTCATGCCACAGCATCTCAATCGGGTTGAGGTCAGGACTCTGACTGGCCCACTCCAGAAGGCGTATTTTCTTCTGTTTAAGCCATTCTGTTGTTGATTTACTTCTATGCCTGTTGCAACACCCATCTTCTATTGAGCTTTAGCTGGTGGACAGATGGCCTTAAGTTCTCCTGCAAAATGTCTTGATAAACTTGGGAATTCATTTTTACTTCGATGATAGCAATCCGTCCAAGCCCTGATGCAGCAAAGCAGCCCCAAACCATGATGCCCCCACCACCATACTTCACAGTTGGGAGGAGGTTTTGATGTTGTGTGTTGTGCCTCTTTTTCTCCAAACATAGTGTTGTGTGTTTATTCCAAACAACTCAACTTTGGTTTCATCTATCCACAGAATATTTTGCCAGTACTGCTGTGGAACATCCAGGTGCTCGTGTGCAAACTGTAAACGTGCAGCAATGTTTTTTTTGGACAGCAGTGGCTTCCTCTGTGGTATCCTCCCATGACATTCATTCTTGTTTAGTGTTTTACGTATCATAGATTTGCTAACAGGGATGTTAGCATATGCCAGAGACTTTTGTAAGTCTTTAGCTGACACTCTAGGATTCTTCTTCACCTTATTGAGCAGTCTGCGCTGTGCTGTTGCAGTCATCTTTACAGGACGGCCACTCCTAGGGAGAGAAGCAGCAGTGCTGAACTTTCTCCATTTATAGACAATTTGTATTACCGTGGACTGATGAATAGAGTTGAGCGAACAACTGGATGTTCGGGTTCAAGAAGTTCGGCCGAACTTCCCGGAAATGTTCGGGTTCAGGATCCGAACCCGACCCGAACTTCGTCCCGAACCCGAACCCCATTGAAGTCAATGGGGACCTGAACTTTTCGGCACTAAAAAGGCTATAAAACAGCCCAGGAAAAAGCTAGAGGGCTGCAAAAGGCAGCAAAATGTAGTTAAATCCCCTGCAAACAAATGTGGATAGGGAAATGAATAAAAATAAAAATAAAATAAATAGAAATTAACCAATATCAATTGGAGAGAGGTCCCATAGCTGAGAATCAGGCTTCATGTCAGCAGAGAATCAGTCTTCATGTCATAGCAGAGAATCATGCTTCACGTCACCCACCACTGGAACAGTCCATTGTCAGATATTTAGGCCCCGGCACCCAGGCAGAGGAGAGAGGTCCCATAGCAGAGAATCTGGCTTCATGTCAGCAGAGAATCAGTCTTTATGTCATAGCAGAGAATCATGCCTCACGTCACCCACCACTGGAACAGTCCATTGTCAGATATTTAGGCCCAGGCACCCAGGCAAAGGAGAGAGGTCCTATAGCAGAGAATCAGGCTTCATGTCAGCAGAGAATCAGTCTTCATGTCATAGCAGAGAATCAGGCTTCACGTCACCCAACATTAGAACAGTCCATTGTCATATAATTTAGGCCCCGGCACCCAGACAGAGGAGAGAGGTCCCATAACAGAGAATCAGGCTTCATGTCAGCGACTCAGCAGAGAATCAGCAAAAAAAAGGGGTTAGTCAGCACCTCCCAGTGCGCAGGTGCACGCCGCCATGGCAAAGACCTAGAGGAAAAAAAGGAGACAGTGCAGCAGCACTCTGCAAATCAGACAAAGTACAACAATGCTTACAAAAATTATGGTGCTAATACTACGCTTATTTATAAAAGCGAGATGCTTGGACAATGCATTTTGTACAAAACCATCTAAGCCCGTATGCCAAACGTCAAGGCGATCTCTGTTACACTGGTCCTAACACTAAATACTACCTGTTATGCGCCATAATGACCGCCATAAAATTCAGGGAGTGTTGGACCCACATGCATGTTGGATCCACTCTGCCTTTTTCCATTTTTTGTGCCAAAATGGCCTCCATTACAAGGGATGCAGGTACCAACATGCATGCTGAGCCCACTCTATACCCTTCCTGGTGCTAGACAGCTTCCAATGAATGTAGTGAGAGCAGGCTACAGCTTTATACTGAAAGTAATTAAAATCAGCCTATGGGGCAGACAGGCTAATCAGGAGTGCACGACTCGCTGGAGTGCCACATCTCCAGCATTGTAAATCTGCAAAAAAAAGGGGTTAGTCAGCACCTCCCAGTGCGCAGGTGCACGCCGCCATGGCAAAGACCTAGAGGAAAAAAAGGAGACAGTGCAGCAGCACTCTGCAAATCAGACAAAGTACAACAATGCTTACAAAAATTATGGTGCTAATACTACGCTTATTTATAAAAGCGAGATGCTTGGACAATGCATTTTGTACAAAACCATCTAAGCCCGTATGCCAAACGTCAAGGCGATCTCTGTTACACGGGTCCTAACACTAAATACTACCTGTTATGCGCCATAATGACCGCCATTTGCAGAGTGCTGCTGCACTGTCTCCTTTTTTTCCTCTAGGTCTTTGCCATGGCGGCGTGCACCTGCGCACTGGGAGGTGCTGACTAACCCCTTTTTTTTTTGCAGATTTACAATGCTGGAGATGTGGCACTCCAGCGAGTCGTGCACTCCTGATTAGCCTGTCTGCCCCATAGGCTGATTTTAATTACTTTCAGTATAAAGCTGTAGCCTGCTCTCACTACATTCATTGGAAGCTGTCTAGCACCAGGAAGGGTATAGAGTGGGCTCAGCATGCATGTTGGTACCTGCATCCCTTGTAATGGAGGCCATTTTGGCACAAAAAATGGAAAAAGGCAGAGTAGATCCAACATGCATGTGGGTCCAACACTCCCTGAATTTTATGGCGGTCATTATGGCGCATAACAGGTAGTATTTAGTGTTAGGACCCGTGTAACAGAGATCGCCTTGACGTTTGGCATACGGGCTTAGATGGTTTTGTACAAAATGCATTGTCCAAGCATCTCGCTTTTATAAATAAGCGTAGTATTAGCACCATAATTTTTGTAAGCATTGTTGTACTTTGTCTGATTTGCAGAGTGCTGCTGCACTGTCTCCTTTTTTTCCTCAGCAGAGAATCAGTCTTCATGTCATAGCAGAGAATCATGCTTAACGTCACCCAACATTGGAACAGTCCATTGTCATATAATTTAGGCCCCAGCACCCAGACAGAGGAGAGAGGTCCCATAACATAGAATCTGGCTTCATGTCAGCAGAGAATCAGGCTTCATGTCATAGCAGAGAATCATGCCTCACGTCACCCACCACTGGAACAGTCCATTGTCAGATATTTAGGCCCAGGCATCCAGGCAGAGAAGAGAGGTCCCATAACAGAGATTCAGGCTTCATGTCAGCAGAGAATCAGTCTTCATGTCATAGCAGAGAATAAGGCTTCACGTCACCCACCACTGGAACAGTCCATTGTCAGATATTTAGGCCCCGGCAGCCAGGCAGAGGAGAGAGGTCCCATAACAGAGATTCAGGCTTCATGTCAGCAGAGAATCAGTCTTCATGTCATAGCAGAGAATCATGCTTCACGTCACCCAACATTGGAACAGTCCATTGTCATATAATTTAGGCCCCGGCACCCAGACAGAGGAGAGAGGTCCCATAACAGAGATTCAGGCTTCATGTCAGCGACTCAGCAGAGAACCAGTCTTCATGTCATAGCAGAGAATCATGCTTAACGTCACCCAACATTGGAACAGTCCATTGTCATATAATTTAGGCCCCGGCACCCAGACAGAGGAGAGAGGTCCCATAACATAGAATCTGGCTTCATGTAAGCAGAGAATCAGTCTTCATGTCATAGCAGAGAATCAGGCTTCACGTCACCCACCACTGGAACAGTCCATTGTCAGATATTTAGGCCCCGGCACCCAGGCCGAGGAGAGAGGTCCCATAACAGAGATTCAGGCTTCATGTCAGCAGAGAATCAGTCTTCATGTCATAGCAGAGAATCATGCTTCACGTCACCCAACATTGGAACAGTCCATTGTCATATAATTTAGGCCCCGACACCCAGACAGAGGAGAGAGGTCCCATAACAGAGATTCAGGCTTTATGTCAGCGACTCAGCAGAGAATCAGTCTTCATGTCATAGCAGAGAATCAGGCTTCACGTCACCCACCACTGGAACAGGCCACTGTCAGATATTTTTAGGCCCCGGCACCCAGACAGAGGAGAGGTTCATTCAACTTTGGGTTGCCCCGCAATATAATGGTAAAATGAAAATAAAAATAGGATTGAATGAGGAAGTGCCCTGGAGTACAATAATATATGGTTAAGGGGAGGTAGTTAATGTCTAATCTGCACAAGGGATGGACAGGTCCTGTGGGATCCATGCCTGGTTCATTTTTATGAACGTCAGCTTGTCCACATTGGCTGTAGACAGGCGGCTGCGTTTGTCTGTAATGACGCCCCCTGCCGTGCTGAATACATCCTTGGCGGCGGAAGGATGTGCGCCAAACAGCTCTCCGCCTGGGGCCCAGCCGCCACTACATTTACCCAGTGTGCAGTTAGGGAGATATAGCGTCCCTGGCCGTGCTTACTGGTCCAAGTATCTGTGGTAAGGTGGACCTTGCCACAGATGGCATTGCGCAGTGCACACTTGATTTTATCGGATACTTGGTTGTGCAGGGAAGGCACGGCTCTCTTGGAGAAGTAGTGCTGGCTGGGAACAATATACTGTGGGACAGCAAGCGACATGAGCTGTTTGAAGCTGTCTGTGTCCACCAGCCTAAATAATGACAGCATTTCATAGGCCAGTAGTTTAGAAATGCTGGCATTCAGGGCCAGGGATCGAGGGTGGCTAGGTGGGAATTTACGCTTTCTCTCAAATGTTTGTGAGATGGAGAGCTGAACGCTGCCGTGTGACATGGTTGAGATGCTTGGTGACGCAGGTGGTGGTGTTGGTGGTACATCCCATGTTTGCTGGGCGGCAGGTGCCAACGTTCCTCCAGAGGCGGAGGAAGAGGCTGAGGCGGCAGCAGCAGAAGAGGTAGCAGGGGGAGCCTGAATGACTTCCTTGTTTTTAAGGTGTTTACTCCACTGCAGCTCATGCTTTGCATGCAGGTGCCTGGTCATGCAGGTTGTGCTAAGGTTCAGAACGTTAATGCCTCGCTTCAGGCTCTGATGGCACAGCGTGCAAACCACTCGGGTCTTGTCGTCAGCACATTGTTTGAAGAAGTGCCATGCCAGGGAACTCCTTGAAGCTGCCTTTGGGGTGCTCGGTCCCAGATGGCGGCGGTCAGTAGCAGGCGGAGTCTCTTGGCGGCGGGTGTTCTGCTTTTGCCCACTGCTCCCTCTTTTGCTACGCTGTTGGCTCGGTCTCACCACTGCCTCTTCCTCCGAACTGTGAAAGTCAGTGGCACGACCTTCATTCCATGTGGGGTCTAGGACTTCATCGTCTCCTGCATCGTCTTCATCCCTGACCTCCTGTTCAGTCTGCACACTGCAGAAAGACGCAGCAGTTGGCACCTATGTTTCGTCATCATCAGTGACGTGCTAAGGTGGTATTCCCATGTCCTCATCATCAGGAAACATAAGTGGTTGTGCGTTAGTGCATTCTATGTCTTCCACCGCTGGGGAAGGGCTAGGTGGATGCCCTTGGGAAACCCTGCCAGCAGAGTCTTCAAACAGCATAAGAGACTGCTGCATAACTTGAGGCTCAGACAGTTTCCCTGGTATGCATGGGGGTGATGTGACAGACTGATGGGCTTGGTTTTCATGCGCCATCTGTGCGCTTTCTGCAGAAGACTGGGTGGGAGATAATGTGAACGTGCTGGATCCACTGTCGGCCACCCAATTGACTAATGCCTGTACCTGCTCAGGCCTTACCATCCTTAGAACGGCATTGGGCCCCACCAAATATCCCTGTAAATTCCGGCGGCTACTGGGACCTGAGGTAGTTGGTACACTAGGACGTGTGGCTGTGGCAGAATGGCCACGTCCTCTCCCAGCACCAGAGGGTCCACTAACACCACCACGACCATGTCCGCGTCCCTTACTAGATGTTTTCCTCATTGTTACCGTTCACCACAATAAGAAAAATATTATTTGGCCCAATGTATTGAATTCAAATTCAGGCCTTTTTTTTTTTACAGACACCTAACACTATCTGGCTATCTATTTAGGTACCGTATTACACTAATACAGGCACAGCAGTAATGACAGATTTAGCTGAATATAAATTTGAGGCCTATTATTTAGGCGCTGGGTGACAGGTATACGTTTACGGACAGAATTAGACTTGGATATGCACAGTAGCGTGTGTGTGAAGTTATTGAGAATGACCCTATCAGCACCTTGAATCTAATATACCCTTTTAGGGATAGATTTAAAGTAGGCCTGCTACAGCAGAAACCACTAATTTAGGAAATTGCTAGCTTGGGAATTGTATTTCAACCCAGAACAAAAACTGTGCTTTGACGGACACAAAATAACTTGACCAGCTACAGCAATAGCCACAGATTTAGCTGAATATAAATTTGAGGCCTATTATTTAGGCGCTGGGTGACAGGTATACATTTACGGACAGAATTAGACTTGGATATGCACAGTAGCGTGTGTGTGAAGTTATTGAGAATGACCCTATCAGCACCTTGAATCTAATATACCCTTTTAGGGATAGATTTAAAGTAGGCCTGATACAGCAGAAACCACTAATTTAGGAAATTGCTAGGTTGGGAATTGTATTTCAACCCAGAACAAAAACTGTGCTTTGACGGACACAAAATAACTTGACCAGCTACAGCAATAGCCACAGATTTAGCTGAATATAAATTTGAGGCCTATTATTTAGGCGCTGGGTGACAGGTATACGTTTACTGACAGAATTAGACTTGGATATGCACAGTAGCGTGTGTGTGAAGTTATTGAGAATGACCCTATCAGCACCTTGAATCTAATATACCCTTTTAGGGATAGATTTAAAGTAGGCCTGATACAGCAGAAACCACTAATTTAGGAAATTGCTAGCTTGGGAATTGTATTTCAACCCAGAACAAAAACTGTGCTTTGACGGACACAAAATAACTTGACCAGCTACAGCAATAGCCACTGATTTAGCTGAATATAAATTTGAGGCCTATTATTTAGGCGCTGGGTGACAGGTATACGTTTACGGACAGAATTAGACTTGGATATGCACAGTAGCGTGTGTGTGTGAAGTTATTGAGAATGACCCTATCAGCACCTTGAATCTAATATACCCTTTTATGGATAGATTTAAATAACCACACTATTGATGGTTAAATGGACTTGGTGGCAGCTTGCCCCTGATGTAGGATATAGCCAAAAAATAACCACACTATTGATGGTTAAATGGACTTGGTGGCAGCTTGCCCCTGATGTAGGATATAGCAAAAAAATAACCACACTATTGATGGTTAAATGGACTTGGTGGCAGCTTGCCCCTGATGTAGGATAAAGCCAAAAAATAACCACACTATTGATGGTTAAATGGACTTGGTGGCAGCTTGCCCCTGATGTAGGATATAGCAAAAAATAACCACACTATTGATGGTTAAATGGACTTGGTGACAGCTTGCCCCTGATGTAGGATATAGCAAAAAATAACCACACTATTGATGGTTAAATGGACTTGGTGGCAGCTTGTGCTGGCGCACCACAAGCCACAAAATGGCCACCGATCACCCCAGAAAAAAGTGACTGAAAAACGCTCTGGGCAGCCTAAAAACAGTGAGCAATTGAATAGCAGCAGTTCAATGATCCACAGCTGTAGATCGATCACTGTCTTAAGTGTTTTGGAGGAGTTAATCACTGCCTAATCTCACCCTAACGTCGCAGCTGCAACCTCTCCCTACACTTGTAACAGCAGAGTGACGTGCAGCGCTACGTGACCCAAGCTTATATAGACAGTGGCGTACACACAATCCATGGGGCCCCGGTGCGAAACTGATCCATGGGCCCCCCCCCCGGTCTCGGGAGGGGCATTTCCCCGGGCAATAGGAGATTATGGAGCCCCTGTGTCCCCACCCGCCCTCAAACCACACCCACACACAGCCCCACCCATAAATCGCGCCCGTACCTCTTACATCCAGTGACGTCTCCTTCGATGTAGATGTTCTCTGTCCTCATCTTCTCCTTTCAGACCAGACCACCATTTTTACGCCGTTTTTAATCTCTGCAGTTTCCATCATCCTACCATCTTCTGGACAAAACATCCTACTACCCCAATACTGTGCCCTGTGGTCCCCAATAGTGCCCCCAATATTGTGCCAGTATCAAGTGCCAACCGCCCCGTGTGCCAGTATCAAGTGCCAACCGCCCCGTGTGCCAGTATCAAGTGCCAACCGCCCCGTGTGCCAGTATCAAGCGCCAACCGCCCCGTGTGCCAGTATCAAGTGCCAACCGCCCCGTGTGTCAGTATCAAGTGCCAACTGCCCCCCCTCATTTTCCAGTATCAAGTGCCAACTCCCCCCCCCTCATTTTCCAGTATCAAGTGCCACCCCCCCCCCCTCATTTTCCAGTATCAAATGCCAACTCCCCCCCCCCCTCATTTTCCAGTATCAAGTGCCAACTCCCCCCCCCCTCATTTTCCAGTATCAAATGCCAACTCCCCCCCCCTCATTTTCCAGTATCAAGTGCCAACTCCCCCCCCATTTTCCAGTATCAAGCGCCAACCTTCCCCCTCCCCCCCCCCTTTTCCAGTATCAAGTGCCAACCTTCCCCTCGCCCCCTCATTTTCCAGTCAGGGGCGTACATAAAAATAACTGGGCCCCATAGCAGGAATCTAAAATGGGTCCCCATTCCCCTTTTATAGCCCCTCCTTTTGTTCCATGAACTATTCTTGCTGCTGCGTTTTATAATTTATGCCATCAGGGCCAGATTGGGATTACAAAACAGCCCTGGCACACAAAAGAGGTATAATAGATGCAGTGTGTACAGGTATATAGTATATTCCCTAGTGTTCTGATATGTGAGGTACAGGGTATAATATATGCAGTGTGTACAGGTATATAGTATATACAGCAGTGTACTGATATGTGAGGTACGGGGTATAATATATGCAGTGTATACAGGTATACACAGTAGTGTAATATGTGAGGTACGAGGTATAATAGATGCAGTGTGTACAGGTATATAGTAAATACAGCAGTGTATTGACACCTCGTACCTCACATATCAGTACACCGCTGTATATACTATATATCTGTACACACTGCATCTATTATACCTCGTACCTCACATATCAGTACACTACTGAATATACTATATATCTGTACGTATTGCATGTATTATACCTCGTACCTCACATATCAGTACACTGCTGTATATACTATATATATGTACATATTGCATGTATAATACTGTGTAATATATGCAGTGTGTGTGTGTATATATATATATATATATATATATATATATTACACACAGAGCAGTGTATTGATGTGAGACATACAAGGTATAATACTGTAGATGCAGTGTTTACAGAACTATGTGGTCAGTTATACATTATGGTCACTGTGTGTGTGAGGTACATGAGGTAGTGGTCACTAACTGTCTGAAGTATTATACATGAGTGAGCAATGAGTAAAAACAGGGCATGGAGGGGGGGTAAATGATGAAAAGTGGAGGACCTCCTCTTACCACTCCATTCCAGTCTGTATGGATCAATGCAGAGCTGCTTGTGATTACTTCTAATACTTGCTGTTAGGGGTTGAAGGACCTGTGATGATGTCATCACAGGTCCTGGCAGATATACCTTTGAAACCTAAGAACTACACCATTTTTGTTGCAGTTCCTTTGCTAGATTCTGCAGGACCTGTGATGTTGAAGATGATGTCATCACAGGTCCTGGCAGATGCACTGTTCTAACCTGGGAACTACACTTTACACTGTGCAGTTCCCTTACAGGACCTCTGATGACATCATCAAAGGTCCTTTAGCTTTAGAAAGATAAATAGGAGCAATTAGGGGGCGGGGCCTCTCCTCCACTTCGGGCTCCTCTTTCTCACGGGCCCCATAGCAGCTGCGTGGTCTGCCTATATGGTAGGTACGCCACTGTATATAGAGGCTGGGTCACATGCTGCACTGGCCAATCACAGCCATGCCAATAGTAGGCATGGCTGTGATGGCCTCTTCAAAAAGCGCCAAGAAAGCGCCGAACACCGAACCCGAACTTTTACGAAAATGTTCGGGTTCGGGTCCGTGTTACGGACACCCCAAAATTCGGTTCACTCATCCCTACTGATGAACAGCAAGGCTTTTGGAGATACTTTTATAACCCTTTCCAGCTTTATGCAAGTCAACAATTCTTAATCGTAGGTCTTCTGAGAGCTCTTTTGTGCGAGGCATCATTCACATCAGGCAATGCTTCTTGTGAAAAGCAAACCCAGAACTGCTATGTGTTTTTTATAAGGCAGGGCATCTGTAACAAACACCTCCAATCTCATCTCATTGATTGGACTCCAGTTGGCTGACACCTCATTTCAATTAGCTCTTGGAGATGTCATTAGTAGAGTTGAGCGGACACCTGGATGTTCGGGTTCGACGGGTTCGGCCGAACTTGAGAAAAAAGTTTGAGTTCGGGACCCGAACTTGACCCCGAACCCGAACCCTATTGAAGTCAATGGGGACCCGAACTTTTGAGCACTAAAATGGCTGTAAAAATGTCATGGAAAGGGCTAGAGGGCTGCAAATGGCATCAAAATGTGAAAGAGCATGGGGGAAAAAAAATGTGGATAGGGAAATGACTTTAAATAACGTAAAATAGGTAAAAATAAAAAATAATAATCTTGATCTAGGAGGACGAGGTCCATATGGAGTAGGAGGTTGAGGAGGCGGTGGATGTGGTGGTGTAGGTGGAAGCGGCGGTGGAGGAGGAGGTAGCCTACACTGCTTTTTGGTTTTAAATTTAATTTTTAAAATTAGGGTACACCCCAAAACATTGGGAAATATAACCTGTGATAACCCCCTCCAGTCATGCTAAACACACGTTCAGACAATACACTGGCTGCAGGGCAGGCCAGCACCTCCAAGAGGTAAAGGGCAAGCTCAGGCCATGTGCCCAATTTAGAGAAGTCAGTCAGTTCGTGTAGGCGTGTGCACACTTACTGCCCCACCATGTCGCACGTCCCCGTTATGTTCATGATCCAATTTGATATCTGCTCTATCAACTTTCGATGTTCTTTTATGCGCCTACCATGGTGATCACGGGTGGTGGGTGTTAGCGGTTTTCTTCGATGTGCTGCATGCATCAGAGATGAGGCTTGTATAATATATGTCTTATCTGTGATGTATCAAACGATTTATGAAAAATCCCTTTCAGTGGGTAATCAGGGTTCCAGGCCGGAGAGGGAGAGGAAGAAAGAGAGACCACATCCAAGGGAGGATTCATTTTTTCAAATTTAAAATTATAGAGTTGAAATATGGGAGAAATTATTAAAACCTAAAAGTGTGGCAACTTTTCAAAGTTTAAGCATTGAATGAAAGGATGTGGCGCGTATTAATTACTGAATAATTTATTAAATTTTATTCCTTGTCACCTATGCATAGCAGGTGTTTATTCACGTCTAAAATTATATAATGTCAACCCAAGAATGTAACAGAAAAATTATTGAAATTTAAAATGTAACTGACATTTTTTTTGTTTTAAACCTGTCTACTAGTTATAGCAAGTGGTACATCACACCCAAAAATTGGTGAATTTCACCGGAAAATGTAACTGACTATTTTTTATTTTTTTAACCTGTCTACTAGGTATAGCAGTGGTATATCACACCCAAAAATTGGTGAATTTCACCAGAAGATGTAACTGACAATTTTTTTTTTTTCAGGATTACTAGGTATAGGAGTGGTAAATCACACCCAAAAATTGGTGAATTTCACCAGAATATATAACTGACAATTTTTTTTTCAAACGGTCTACTAGGTATAGCAGTGGTACTATACAGGGAGTGCAGAATTATTAGGCAAGTTGTATTTTTGAGGATTAATTTTATTATTGAACAACAACCATGTTCTCAATGAACCCAAAAAACTCATTAATATCAAAGCTGAATATTTTTGGAAGTAGTTTTTAGTTTGTTTTTAGTTTTAGCTATTTTAGGGGGATATCTGTGTGTGCAGGTGACTATTACTGTGCATAATTATTAGGCAACTTAACAAAAAACAAATATATACCCATTTCAATTATTTATTTTTACCAGTGAAACCAATATAACATCTCAACATTCACAAATATACAAATTTCACAAATATACAAATTTCTGACATTCAAAAACAAAACAAAAACAAATCAGTGACCAATATAGCCACCTTTCTTTGCAAGGACACTCAAAAGCCTGCCATCCATGGATTGTGTCAGTGTTTTGATCTGTTCACCATCAACATTGCGTGCAGCAGCAACCACAGCCTCCCAGACACTGTTCAGAGAGGTGTACTGTTTTCCCTCCTTGTAAATCTCACATTTGATGATGAACCACAGGTTCTCAATGGGGTTCAGATCAGGTGAACAAGGAGGCCATGTCATTAGATTTTCTTCTTTTATACCCTTTCTTGCCAGCCACGCTGTGGAGTACTTGGACGCGTGTGACGGAGCATTGTCCTGCATGAAAATCATGTTTTTCTTGAAGGATGCAGACTTCTTCCTGTACCACTGCTTGAAGAAGGTGTCTTCCAGAAACTGGCAGTAGGACTGGGAGTTGAGCTTGACTCCATCCTCAACCCGAAAAGGCCCCACAAGCTCATCTTTGATGATACCAGCCCAAACCAGTACTCCACCTCCACCTTGCTGGCGTCTGAGTCGGACTGGAGCTCTCTACCCTTTACCAATCCAGCCACGGGCCCATCCATCTGGCCCATCAAGACTCACTCTCATTTCATCAGTCCATAAAACCTTAGAAAAATCAGTCTTGAGATATTTCTTGGCCCAGTCTTGACGTTTCAGCTTGTGTGTCTTGTTCAGTGGTGGTCGTCTTTCAGCCTTTCTTACCTTGGCCATGTCTCTGACTATTGCACACCTTGTGCTTTTGGGCACTCCAGTGATGTTGCAGCTCTGAAATATGGCTCGCTTGACTTTTCTCAGTTCATGGGCAGTTAATTTGCGCCTTGGTTTTTCCACACGCTTCTTGCAACCCTGTTGACTATTTTGAATGAAACGCTTGATTGTTCGATGATCACGCTTCAGAAGCTTTGCAATTTTAAGAGTGCTGCATCCCTCTGCAAGATATCTCACTATTTTTGACTTTTCTGAGCCTGTCAAGTCCTTCTTTTGACCCATTTTGCCAAAGGAAAGGAAGTTGCCTAATAATTATGCACACCTAATATAGGGTGTTGATGTCATTATACCACACCCCTTCTCATGACAGAGATGCACATCACCTAATATGCTTAATTGGTAGTAGGCTTTCGAGCCTATACAACTTGGAGTAAGACAACATGCATAAAGAGGATGATGTGGTCAAAATACTCATTTGCCTAATAATTCTGCACGCAGTGTACACACAAAAATTGGTGAATTTCACCTGAAAATGTAAATGACAATTTATATATTTTTTTTTTTACCGGTCTACTAGGTATAGCAGTGGCACTATACACCCAAAAATTGGTGGATTTCACCCGAATATGTAAATGACAATTTCTTTTATTTTTTTAACCTGTCTGCTTGGTATAGCAGTGGTACTATACACCCAAAAATTGCTGAATTTCACCAGAAAATGTAACTGACAAAGTAGTGAAATGATATAAAATAAAATACGTACAAATAAAAAAAATTATTTGATTTATGAGGTGGAGTTCCATATGGAGTAGGAGTTTGAGGAGGTGGTGGACATAGCGGTGTAGGTGGAAACGGCGGTGGAGGAGGACGAGGTAGCCAACACAGGTTTTTGGTTTTAATTCTTTTTTTTTTTAATTAGGGTACACTCTCTAAAAGAGTGTGAAATATCCAAAATACAAGAATAAGCAACTGCGCTGCAGTATAAAAATGGCTGGTTAGTGCCGGTATACATGTCTATTCTGGTACACAAGGTACGGGCAAGTCCTGAGGGATCCATGCCTGGTTCATTTTAATGAACGTGAGCTTGTCCACATTGGCTGTGGACAGGCGGCTGCGTATGTCTGTGATCACGCCCCCTGCTGTGCTAAACACATGTTCAGATAATACACTGGCTGCAGGGCAGGCCAGCACCTCCAAGGTGTAAAGGGCAAGCTCAGGCCATGTGCCAAATTTGGAGACCCAGAAGTTGAAGGTGGCAGACCCGTCATTCAGTACGTGTAGGCGTGTGCACACATACTGCTCCACCATGTTGGTGAAATGCTGCCTCCTGTTAAGACATTCCATATCAGCTGGTGGTGCTGGTTGTTGTGGCGTGCTGACAAAGCTGGTGCCCCAGCTGCATTGGCGACCTCTTCCTCGTCCTCTGCCTTCGCCTTATGCTTCCACTGTGCCCCTGCTGTCAGGTGGGAATGCCAACAGTAGCGTGTCTACCAGCGTGCGCTTGTACTCGCGCATCTTACGATCACACTCCAGTGACAGAATTAAGGACGGTACGTTGTTCTTGTAACGGGGCTCCAGCAGCGTGGCCACCCAGTAATCAGCACAAGTTAGAATGTGGGCAACTCGGCGGTCATTGCGGAGACATTGCTGTCTTCTGTGGGAGGTGTATCGTTTGTGTCCTCTGTATCCCCCCATCCACGCACCAGCGATGGCCATGAGCTGGTCTGGGTGCCACCCTGCTGTGAACATGGTTCCTCCTCCATCTCCTCCTCCTCATCCTCCACCTCCTCATCCTCCAGAACTGTGTCCTGGCTGGACAATTGTGTACCTTGGGTTTGTGGGTGCAGGAACCCACCCTCGGAGCCACTTGTGAATGACTGGCTGGAAACCCTACAAAATGATCCCTCTTCCTCCTCCTCCTACATCCTTTTCCATCATCGCCAGGAGCGTTTTTTCAAGGAGGCTTCGAAGTGGGATAGTAACGCTGAGAACAGCGTTATTGGCACTAGTGATGAGCGGCAGTAGTCATATTCGAATTCGCCATATTTTGCTAATATTTTGTAGAATATACGGCGAATATTCGCAAATTCGAATATTCGTTATATTCTACGATTTTTTTTACTCGAAAAATCGAGAAGGTAATGATTGCGTAATATGCGAATTTTCGTAATGCAAATTTTTATCGCAAATTTTTCAGTTGCCGAGGAGAAACATGATTCCTCCCTGCTTCTTGCTTGTGGGCCAATGAGTCATAGCACTATATTGAATATATTAGTTTTTTCGAATATTCGTAATATTCTAAAACAAAAATATATATAGCAATACAGCCAATATTAGAAAAAAAGTGAATGTAGAGCAATTTAGCTAATATAGTGCTATAATCTTTTTTTTTAATAGTTGTAATTTTTTTCCAATCTGAACTCCAGATGAGAAAAAAATTACAACTATTAGACAAAGAAGATTATAGCACTATATTAGCTAAATTGCTCTATATTCACTTTTTTTTTTTCGAATATTCGCTATATTGCTATATATTCTTGTTTTAGAATATTACGAATATTCGTAAAAACAAATATATTATTTTTTCGAATATTCTTAATATTCTAAAACAAGAATATATAGCAATATAGCAAATATTAGAAGAAAAAAAACGAATATAGAGCAATTTAGCTAATATAGTGCTATAATCTTTTTTTCAATAGTTGAAATTTTTTTCCAATCTGAACTTCAGATTAGAAAAAAATTATAACTATTAGACAAAGAAGATTATACCACTATATTAGCTAAATTGCTCTACATTTGTTTTTTTTTATATTCGCTATATTGCTATATATTCTTGTTTTAGAATATTACGAATATTCGAAAAAACGAATATATTCGATATAGTGCTATATATTAGTTTTTTAGAATATTCATCATTTTTCCCATTTAAAGTCATAATTCCTCCCTGCTTCTTACTTGTGGGCCAATGACTCATTGGCCCACAAGCAAGAAGCAGGGAGGAATCATGTTTTCACTTGGCAATTGAAAAATTCGTGATAAAAATTCGCATTACGATAATTCGCAATAAAAAAAATCTCGAATATTCGAAATTACGAATATATATCACTATATTCTAAATATTCGCAAATTTTTGAATTACCTATATTCGCGATAAAAATTTGAAATTCGAATATTCGTGATCAACACTAATCGGCACTGGCCATGTTGGTGGAGTACTCGAAACAGCGCAACAAGGAACACAGGTCTCACATGGAGGCCCAGTCATTGGTGGTGAAGTGGTGCTGTTCCGCCGAGTGACTCACCCGTGCATGCTGCAGCTGAAACTCCACTATCGCCTGCTGCTGCTCGCACAGTCTGGCCAGCATGTGCAAGGTGGAGTTCCACCTTGTGGGCACGTCGCATATGAGGCGGTGAGCGGGAAGGCCAAAGTTACGCTGCAGCGCTGACAGGCGAGCAGCAGCAGGGTGAGAACGCTGAAAGCGCGCACAGATGGCCCACACTTTATGCAGCAGCTCTGACATATCGGGGTAATTTTTAAGGAATCTCTGCACCACCAAATTCAGCACATGCGCCAGGCAAGGAATGTGCGTCAAACCGGCTAGTCCCAGAGCTGCTACGAGATTTCACCCATTATAGCACACCTCCAGGCCGGGCTTAAGGCTGACTGGCACAAACCACTCATCGGTCTGTTGTTCAAGGCCCGTCCACAGCTCCTGCGCGGTGTGGGGTTTGTCCCCCAAACAGATACGTTTTAAAACTGCCTGTCACACCGGTGACAGGTTTGAGAAGGTCTGAAAGATTATCTGCTCATTAGTGATCTGACAGCATCTTTTGGTTTCACTTTGTCTGTGTGTTGCTTGTATGTCCACACCTCCTGTTCAGGTGTGGATCATGTGACCTTTACCTCCCCCTATTTAGTTTGACTTCACCCATCACTCCTTGCTCTGGATAGCTTCATTTGGTGTTGGAAGAGCTGGAGTGTGGTTCTAGTTGAAGTCCTGATCATCCATCATCCTTAGAAGTTAAGTGTTCCGCTTGTTGTGTTTTGTATTCCTCCCCCCCTCCCCTCTGTTGTTTACTAGGCCTCAGTGAGACGCTGGTTCCTTCACCAGGGAAGGAGCGGGTTGTCTCTGCCCTGTCATTAAGTCTAGGGCATCTGAGGGCCACCAGAGTTTTCTAGGTTCCTGTGTATGGGCATCTCTACCATCGAGAGGTGCCCATACGGATAGGAGTTAGGGCCCGGAGCAGGGTTTCATAGGTGGTGACCCTTTTCCTTCCATAGCGGTGAGGCCTAGTGTCTTTTCCCTTCCGTCTTGTTGTCTTTTGGTGTTCTCCCCTACTACATCCGTGACACTGCCTGCTGTCGTTTACCCCTGGCTGTTCTGAAGTTGGTGGTGAAGGTGTTACGCTGACCGGATGAGGAGCTCGTAGAGGAGGAGGAAGCAGAGTAGGAGGAGGAAGCAACAGGATGCAAACTGAAGCGCCCTGCAATCCTCGGTGGTGGAAGGACATGCGCCAAACTGCTATCCGTCTCTGGCCCAGCCGCCACTGCATTTACCCAGTGTGCTGTTATGAAGATATAATGGCCCTGACCGTGCTTACTGGTCTACATATCTGTAGTCAGGTGCACCTTGCCACAGATGGCGTTGCGCAGTGCACACCTGATTTTGTCCCCTACTTGGTTGTGCAGGGAAGGGATTGCTCGCCTTGAAAACTAGTGGCAGCTGGGCACGACGTACTGTGGGACAGCCACCACCATAAGGCCTTTAAAACTATCCGTCTCCACCAGACGGAATGACAGCATTTCAAAGGCCAGTAATTTAGAAATGCTGGCATTCAGGGCTAGGGATCGCGGGTGGGTAGGGGGGTACTTCCTCTTCGTCTCCAGTGTTTGGGAGATGGAGAGCTGAACGCTTCCGTGGGACATTATAAAGATGCTTGGTGACCCAGGTGTTGGTGTTGCTGGCAGATCCTCTGTTTGCGGGGTGGCAGGTGGCACTGTCACTCCAGAGATGGATGAAGAGGCCGAGACTGCAGCAGAAGAGGAAGCAGGAGGAGCCAGAGACCTTTCTTGGTTTTTGAGGTGTCTACTCCACTGCAGCTCATGCTGAGAATGTTTATGCCTCGCTTCAGGCTCTGATTGCACAGCGTGCAAACCACTCGTGTCTTGTCGTCAGAACATAGTCTGAAGAACTGCCACGCCAGGGAACTCCTTGGAGCTGGCTTTGGTGTGCTCGATCCCTTGCTGCGGTGGGAAGTAGCAGGCTTACTGTCTAGAGGACGGCCGCTCTGCTTTTGCACCCTGCTCCCTCTTCTGCTGTGCTGGTGGCTCTGTGCGACCACCGCCTCTTCCTCCGAACTACATAGGTCACTTGCATGACCTTGATTCCATGTCCTCCACATCATCTTCCACCCAGTCTTCACCCCTGCCTTCCTTGTCGGTCTGCACACTTTCGAAAGCCCCAGCAGTTGGCACCTGTGTTTCGTCATCATCCGATACGTGCTGCGATGGTCCTCCCATGTACTCATCTTGAAAGATAAGTGGTTGGGCATCGGTGCACTCAATCTCTTCCACTTTTGGGGCAGGGCTAGGTGGATGGCCCTGGGAAACCCTGCTAACAGAGTCATCAAAAAGCAGAAGAGACTGCTGCATGACTTGGGGCTCAGACTGCTTGGCTGATTTGCAAGGGGGTGAGGTGAAAGACTGATGGATATCGGCTGCAGGTGCCAACTGTGGTCTTTCAGCAGGAGACTGGGTGGGAGACAATGTGAAGGAGCTGGATCCACTGTCAGCAACCCAATCTACTATCGCCTGTACTTGTTCAGGCCTCACCATTTGTAGAGCTGCATTAGGCCCGACCAAATACCGCTGCAGGTTCTGTCGCCTTCTCGCACCTGAGGAAGGGGTTTCACTTGTGCGTGTAGCTGGCACAGATCGACCACGTCCTCTCCCTGCAACAGGAGCTCCACCAGCAGCACCACGACCTGGGCCACATCCCTTATTTGACGCTCTCCTCATATTTCTCGAATTTCGGATCTTGCCCTAAATGGGTGTTTAATTAATAGTAGAATAGAACGACAGTATGTAAAGGTTGTATCTCACACGGCCTGATCCATACTAGGCCTTAATTAAAGATTTCTTTGCCCAAAATGGCTGTATTTCAAATGCCTGAATCAAACCCCTGTATGTAAAGGGTGTATCTCACAGGGCATGACACACTGTAGGCCTGAATTAAAGATTTCTTTGCCCAAAATGGCTGTATTTCAAATGCCTGAATCAAACCCCTGTATATAAAGGGTGTATCTCACACGGCCTGAACCACTGTAGGCCTGAATTAAATATTGGTGCACCAAATGGCGGTATTTCAAATATCTGAATCTAACCTAAATATATTAAGGGTGTATCTCACAATGACATCTGCATCAAAAACTGCCAACAATTTTTTTCCCCCAAACGACTGTTTGTTTAACAACTGAATTTGACAGCAGTATATAAGCCTGTAATTTCACACGTGCTGATGCTGCAAGCCCTGAAAATTGTGTTTTTTGGCAAAAAAAAGTGTGTTTTTAAAACGCCAGAAAATGATGGGTGTATTTCTAGCTTAAATTACACACTGACTAATCCAGATGTTGTATATTGCCAAAAAAGTGTTTTTTGGTAACAGAATATGAAAGCTGTATATATTAAACTTGAATTTAACACTTGCAGATCAGGAAAATACAGTTTTTTGGCAAAATAAAGTGTGTTTTTAAAACCCCAGAACATTTGATCGCATTCGCGAACTGTCCCGGCAGATGTTCATCCGTCACTATTAATAACCCCTATAGCTGGTGGTGGATCCACTGAAGTTATAAAGACTTGTCGGCCTCTACATAACTTTGGCATCCAGCGCCAGTCTGAAAACCAGCTTCCTTGCCGGCCCATCCCCTTCCCCACACACAGCAGTCATGCACCACAATCCGCACCTGAATTACTCCTAAAATAGGGGTTTTTCTGGATAGCAAATGACCCCCATAGTCTAACGCTCATGTTGTAACATAAGCCCAACTTTATAAACAAACAGAATAGAATTTAGCTTAGGCTACTTTCACATTAGCGTTTTTTGCAGATCTGTCATGGATCTGCAAAAATGCTTCCGTTACAATAATACAACTGCATGAATCCGATATGAATGGATCTGGTTGTATTAAGTTTGTTTTCTATAGCCATGATGGATCCGTCTTGAACACCATTGAAAGTCAATGGGGGACGGATCAGTTTTCTATTGTGTCAGAAAGAACAGATCCATCCCCATTGACTTACATTGTGTGTCAGGACGTATTGTGTGATGGGGAATAAAAACGGAAACTAATGCATTTTGGTGCATTCCGTTTTGTTCAGTTCTGTTTTGACCCCATTGACAATGAATGGGGACAAAACTAAAGCGTTTTCTACTGCTATTGAGATCCTATGACGGATATCAAAAGCGGAAAGCGAAAACGTGAATGTCATGCCCTGCTCAGGTTATTTGCGGAGGTCTGCCAGGTTAGCAGCACTTGTGTAGTTTGTTTTGTTTTTGGGTTTGGATTTGAGCTGTATCCGCCTCCTTTCAGGTGCACTGGGTGGGGTCGTTTGTATGAGTTTAAATTACGCCCCTTCCCAGTGTCCTGTGCGGGTTATAGCTTCTATCTTGCTCTGAGGAAGGAAGGAAGGAATTGCTGTTTCTGCTCAGCTACAGATAAGTTGGTTTTGTTTCTCTCTTGTGTTCTGTCTAGGCTGTTAGGGAGACACCTGATCCCTCCTTTCTTGAGGAAGCAGGCTGTCTCTTTTCCCCTTTTCCACCATCTTAGGGATCTTAGGGTTTCTTCAGTCTTAGGCACGGGGGCACGTTTATTCCCACCTTCAGGGTCTGAACGTGGGCACAGAAATCCAGGGAGAGTTGGTAGGGATTTGTCAGGAGGTGACCTTTATCCACAGCTTCTGGCCTAGACACTTGTTTTATGGTTTTCTGTGTTTCTATTCAGGGCCGTCTTTGCCGCAGGGCAAAAGGGGCAGCTCCCCCGGGCCCAGTTGCTCCTGGTGGCCCAAGGGAGCTCCGTTTCCCAACTCCCATTCACTAGTCACTAGGTTAAAACATTCGTCGCTAGGTTAAAACATTTGGGGCCTGGGCCCCTGATGTTTTGTCCCAGGCCCCGAATGTCCTGCCTGCTAGATACAACTGTATTGCCGTACACAGAACGGCAATACAATTGAATCTAATATACACTGTCTGGGAAGAGGTGAAGGACCTGTGGTGACATCACAGGTCATGTGATCAGCAAAACAGGCTGTGATAGGATGACCTGGATGATGTCACCATCATGTGACCAGTGCAGGATTGGACCGGAGTGAAAAGGAGAAGGAGCCTAATGCTGATGTCTGTATATGAGGAGAGGTAAGTGAAGGGAGAGGCAGAGCAATGCTGGGGGTTGTAGTTATTTAACAAGGATGTATGTTAGGGCTGAAGGGAGGGATGTTATTGACATGGAACTGTGTGCTTGAGGTGGCTGGGGGAGGGAATGAAGTTATTTACATGGGACTGTATGTTGAATGTGGATGGTGGGGAGGAATCTACGTTCACACTTGGGTTTGGGGATCCGCTTGTGAGATCCGTTTCAAGGCTCTCACAAGCAGCCCCAAATGCATCAGTTTAACCCCAATGCATTCTGAATGGATGTGGATCCATTCAGAATGCATTCGTTCGGCTCCGTACAGCCCCCCGTTCCGTTTTGGAGGCGGACCCCAAAATGCTGCAAGCAGCGTTTTTGTGTCCGCATTGCCTTGCGGAGCCAAACGGATCCGTCCTGACTTACAATGTAAGTAAATGTGGATGGATCCCTTTGCATTGACACAAAATGGTGCAATTGTAAACAGGTCCGTCCCCCATTGACTTTCAATGTAAGTCAGGACGGATCCGTATTGGGACTTAGAAATTCAAATCTAATACAAACGAATCGGTCCTTAACGGATGCATTCGTTTGTATTATCGGTGCGGATCCGTCCTGTACAAGTACAGGACAGATCCGCACGAACGCAAGTGTGAAAGTAGCCTTAGGGGGTGATGTTAACATGGGATTGTGCGTTGGAGGTGGCTGGGAAGGAGGTGATGTTATTTACATGGGACTGTATGGTGGAGGGAGGATTATAACTGCAGGGGGCACTGCAGATCCAGGGGACATTATAGGCGGTCTTATTACTACTGGGGGCTCTATAGGAGGGTATTATAGATCCGCCTTTTTTCTACTAAGCGCACTATGGGGGCCTTATTACTACTGAGGGGTCTGTAGGGAGCTTTATTACCACTGGGGGAACAATAGGGGGCCTTATTTCTACTGGGGACTCTGTGAGGGTATTATTAATATGGGAGGGCTCTTCTAATAATGGGGGCATTGTTGAGGAGCATTATCACGGTTGGGGCAGTATTACTAATGAGGGCATTCTAGAAGGGAATTACTATTGGTGGGACTATAAGGAGCACTATTACTATGGGGGGCAGTAATGTTTCTTCAGGATAGTGTTTGGGGGTATTGGGGGGGGGGGGCAGGGGCGTAACTAAAGGCTCATGGGCTCCGGTGCAAGAGTTCAGCTTGGGCGCCCACCTTCCCTCAGTGCTTTGTTTGTCTTCTTATGCGGCACAAGTGTCTTTGGGCCCCATCAGGCTCCTGGGCCCAGTAGCGACTGCTACCTCTGCACCCCCTATAGCTACACCCCTGGGGGGGGGGGGGGGGGGCACAGCAAGCAGCAGGATAACACTGTGGGGACTCCAGTTGGGGGATAATGATAGAATGTGAGGAAGCTAAGATGTCTGTGTGTCACACTCTGCAGAGACGAGGCGGCTGAGAGAAGTTGTCCAGACCGAGTGGAGAAGATGATGAGAGAGAAGATCTACAGAGAGGATGATGACAGAGAGGAGACGTCACCTGGAGGCCCTGGACGTGACAGGTAAGTGCTGCTGTATAGCAAGTACAGCAAAGTGCAGGGGGGGGGGGGGGCGGGATCCAGGGGGCCCAAGTAAATTCTGGCCCAGGGTCCAATCAATATTAAAAACGGCCCTGTTTCTATTGTATCTAGTATCCAGGCTGTAAAGTATTTTATCTTGTTCAGTACAGCTATTAGCAGCTCTTGATTGACCTCTAGTGGTCAAATCACAGTATTGTCTTCTTAAGATTCCTGATTGTTTTGAGTCAGCTTTTATTCACCAATTACTTATTTAAAGATTTTATTAATGACCACATTAACCATGCATTACAATAGTTTTATAATAACATTGTGTTTTCTCTATCTTAAGTTTTCTCCAAAACTATGTATTTTATCTAGCTTGTTATTTTCATTTTCATTTGAGAGTTCAATGGGTGTGTTCCTTTGTGTTTTTAAATGATCCTTTGATCCTTTCTCTGATAAATAGGGCAATCCGCCCTCAAAACAAGTAGCTATAATAAAAACATTCATTTTATATACTTAGCTAATCTGTAAATTTGTTACTGGGGAGAGCGCCACCACACAAGTCCCGATCTTCTTCTTTTTCCTTCCTTTGATTAAAAACAGGGCCAGCATTTCCCCGAAGAGCCGGCAAAGGGACCCAGGCATCCGCCCGTGTACACCGCTTGCTGTGTGGTATAGAAACACATGTGTGTTTAAATATGCAGATACAAAAAATACCTTTGTAGTGTGAAAAACATATTGTAAACCTGGCATGAAATTATTCCTACCCACAACAGCAATATAAGGATGAAGATAAGGCTGGTAAAAGATTTCTGCCTATTGTCTTATGTGTGTTTAAATTACTGGTATAAAAATGGCGTTACTGGCGTAAATTGCTTCTCCTATAATCCAGCGCAAACTGAGCAGTTATGATGTTATGGAAAAACTGTGCAATTGCTCATTGCAGCAGAATGCTGTTGGGCAACTGTACTACCCTGTTTCCCCGAAAATAAGACAGTGTCTTATATTAATTTTTGCTCCCAAAGGTTCGCTAGGTCTTATTTTCAGGGGATGTCTTATTTTTCCATGAAGAAAAATACGGTACACATTTATTGTTGAACAAAAAAAAAAGGAAATCAGGGTAGGGAGGGGGATCACTTAAAATGACACAGGGGGATCAGAAGGGGGAATCAAAATGTTACAGGAGAATCAGAGGTGGGGGATTACAATAGCATTTTAGTACCCCCTTCTGATCCTCCTGTGTCATTTTGATTCCCCCCTCTGATCCCCCTGTGCCATTTTAAATGATCCCCCTCCCCACCCTGATACCCCTGTGTCATTTTGATTCCCTTCTCTGATCACCCTGTGTCATTTTGATTACCGTTTTTAGTCTCCCTCCCCATCTTCACCAGACATCCCCCACCTTCCATCAGATATTCCCCCCCCTACCTGTCACCCCGTCCCCTGTGTGTCCGTGCCAGCCAAGTTGTGAGACTCCATCAGGGCAGAGCGAGCAGCGGGCGGAAGAAGGCGGCAGCTTGTCCTGGCGGCGGCTGCGGCCAATCAGTGAGCTCCTTACATTCTGGGGTGGCTTGCTTTATAATCGGGGAGGCATTATGTCCGGCCGATGCTTTATAATCGGGGAGGCCTTATTTTCGAGGGGATGCCTTATATTACAGTGATAGGCAAAACTAGGGGTAGGTCTTATTTTTGGGGGATGTCTTATTTTCGGGGAAACAGGGTAGCAATAAGCCTATGAAACTTGAGGTTTTGGACAAAAAGGCAAGGTAATGAGGCAAGGTAACCAAAATTGGCTGTTTACCTGACAGGGTAGATAATGTGATATTTTTATAGAGCAGGTCGTAACGATGCGGCGATACCTAATATGTCTATTTTTACATTTTATTTTGGATTTACACAATAAATTATTTTCTTTTTAAATCACTGTGTTCATTTTCTGAAAGCCATAATTTTTTTAAATTTTTTGGATGATTGTCTTAGGTAAGGTCTCATTTTTTGTGGGATGAGATGTCGGTTTGACTGGTACAATTTTGGGGCACATTTGACTTTTTGATCGCTTGGTATTACACTTTTTTGTGATGTAAGGTGATAAAAACAGGCCTATTTTTCACCTTTTTTTTTTACGGCGTTTACCAGACAGGTTGGATCACATGATATTTTTATAGAGCAGGTTGTTATGGACACAGCGATACCTAATATGTTAATTTTTTAAATTTTATTTTACACAATAAAAGCATTTTTGAAAAAAATAAATCATGTTTTTGTGTTTCCATTTTCTGAAAGCCGTATTTTTTATTTTTTTTGGACGATTGTCGTAGGTAGGAGCTCATTTTTTGCGGAATGATGTGACAGTTTGACTGGTGCTAACTTTGGGTACATATGACTCTTTTGATCACTTTTTATACCATTTTTTGGGAAGTGAGGTGGACAAAACTTAAATTCTATCATAGTTTTTCTTTTTTCTCTTTTTATGGCGTTCACCATGTGGGGAAAGTACATGATCATTTTATAGATCAGGTCGTTACGGACGCGGAGATACCAAACATGTTTAGTATTTTATTTTTTATCCAATTATATGTGCGAATATAGGAAGAAGCATGATTTTTTTTTTTAAATCCAGATCAGTCTTGTAGCAAAGAGAAATATACTTTATTGGAGCAATAAAAACTTCCTGTACAGGGCAGTCTCGTCTACGCGCTTCAGACCTTAGTTTTTTGGTCCTTACTCATGACACTAGAGACTCTCAAATGACTGTGCTCTATTTGCTCACCAAACACCTGATTAATTGTTATCTGTGATTAGTGAGCCCAGTGTGCAATCAAAAACACATGTTCCACCTTAGTAAAAGTTGCAAAAGCACCAATTAGATCCAAGATAAGAATATCATGTGTATACATATACTGTATATATAAAAGCAGACCCTAATTTGTGCTATAAAATCTAAGGAAAAATGACAAAAAATAAATATATATAAAAATAAATCTTAAGTGGGGGTCCTAGCTCAGTACTGCAACATGAGGTCATGCCTTTTATTCAAACCCTTTGGATGGCGTGTATCAAGCTTAAATATCCAAAAAGCTTCTCTATATAGGAGCTTTCTCCTATGATCTCCTCCCCTGACAAGAACAGTAACCCTCTCAATACCCTGAGCCCACAACCTGAATGTGTCACCGCCATGTACTACCGCAAAGTGTAGACTAGCAGCCGACACCTTGCGCTTTCTCTAGTGTGGCACATCTGAAATGTGTTTGCAGATTTTGGTTTTGATAGGGTTAGTTGTACATCCAACATATTGCAGTTCACAGGTGATTAAATACACTGCAAATTTAGTGTTGCAATTTAAATAAGATTTAATCTCATATTGTTTTCTGTTTGCGGCGAATCCAAAAAACTACCCATCTTAGTGCGATCACAGCGGATACATTTGCCGTGTCCACATCGATAGCTGCCTTTATTTACAATCCATGTTGGCCTGGAGGTTTCTTTGTTATCCTGAAAAAGACTTGGGCTAAGGCCATTACCCAAAGTGGGTGCCCTGCGTGCCACACATTTCACACCTACTGCAATCGCATTCTCCCAATCCTTATCACATCCTAACACAGGTAAATGTCTATTGAAAATTTTACATATTTCTTTATATTCTTGACTATATTGTGTGATGAACATAGTAGTCTTGGCTTTGGAATGCAGTGATTGTCTAAACTCTATCCCTATTCATAGACAGAGCCAAGTCCCTACATTTGGAGACATGCTGCACGGCATAAGATGTGATAGCCTACCATTAATATTGGCAGCCTCGCATAAAAAAGATTCCTCCTCCGTGCAGTTAAGACTCGCGCAAATCATCTCGCCTTTAGGAATATTTTTTAGAACATGCGGCGGATATCAAGAAGAAGCCAGAATTGTGGTATTGCCGGCTAATTCCTTTCTATACGTGGAAGTAACATCTCTAGACAGGGCTAGATCCCCCCTCAAGCACAAGTTGAAAAAGTAGACCACACTTGCCTCATGGTGGACACTGAAAGAAATTGTCTCCAAACATGAATCAAGGTACTCCTTAAAAAGTGGTATGGCCGCCACATCACCAGACCAAACAAACAGCAGGTCATCGATGTAACGGCCATACTACTAAATGTGAAAATGATAAGGGTGTGTGTCGATGAGGAGAAAGTATCTCTCCCACCATGCCATAAAAATATTGGCTATGGAGGGAGAGAACTTAGCCCCCATCAACACACCGGATACTTGTAAATAAAAACTACTGTTAAACATGAAGAAGTTGTTCCTGAGTAGAAAATCCACCACCAATTCAATATGTTCACGGAGAACTCCCGTGTAATCACTATATGTGTTCAAAAACCATTGTAGTGACTTTAGGGCAAGATCATGCGGAATGTTGGTGTATAATGACACCAACATCAGTCTTCATGTCATAGCAGAGAATCAGGCTTCACGTCACCCACCACTGGAAAAGGCCACTGTCACACATTTAGGCCCCGGCACCCAGACAGAGGAAAGCGGTCCCGTAACAGAGAATATGGCCTTATGTCAGCGCAGAATCTGTCTTCATGTCATAGCAGAGAATCAGGCTTCACGTCACCCACCACTGGAACAGGCCACTGTCACACATTTAGGCCCCGACACCCAGACAGAGGAGAGCGGTCCCGTAACAGAGAATCTGGCCATATGTCAGCGCAGAATCAGTCTTCATGTCATAGCAGAGAATCAGGCTTCACGTCACCCACCACTGGAACAGGCCACTGTCACACATTTAGGCCCCGGCACCCAGACAGAGGAGAGAGGTCCTGTAACAGAGAATCTGGCCTTATGTCAGCGCAGAATCTGTCTTCATGTCATAGCAGAGAATCAGGCTTCACGTCACCCACCACTGGAACAGGCCACTGTCACACATTTAGGCCCCGGCACACAGGCAGAGGAGAGAGGTCCCGTAACAGAGAATCTGGCCTTATGTCAGCGCAGAATCAGTCTTCATGTCATAGCAGAGAATCAGGCTTCACGTCACCCACCACTGGAACAGGCCACTGTCAGACATTTAGGCCCAGGCACCAAGGCAGAGGAGAGAGGTCCCGTAACAGAGAATCTGGCCTTATGTCAGCGCAGAATCAGTCTTCATGTCATAGCAGAGAATCAGGCTTCACGTCACCCACCACTGGAAAAGGCCACTGTCACACATTTAGGCCCCGGCACCCAGGCAGAGGAGAGAGGTCCCGTAACAGAGAATCTGGCCTTATGTCAGCGCAGAATCAGTCTTTATGTCATAGCAGAGAATCAGGCTTCACGTCACCCACCACTGGAACAGGCCACTGTCACACATTTAGGCCCAGGCACCCAGGCAGAGGAGAGAGGTCCCGTAACAGAGAATCTGGCCTTATGTCAGCGCAGAATCAGTCTTCATGTCATAGCAGAGAATCAGGCTTCACGTCACCCACCACTGGAACAGGCCACTGTCACACATTTAGGCCCGGCACCCAGACAGAGGAGAGAGGTCCTGTAACAGAGAATCTGGCCTTATGTCAGCACAGAATCTGTCTTCATGTCATAAAAGAGAATCAGGCATGACGTCACCGACCACTGGAACAGGCCACTGTCACACATTTAGGCCCAGGCACCCAGGCAGAGGAGAGAGGTCCTGTAACAGAGAATCTGGCCTTATGTCAGCGCAGAATCAGTCTTCATGTCATAGCAGAGAATCAGGCTTCACGTCACCCACCACTGAAACAGGCCACTGTCACATATTTAGGCCCAGGCACCCAGGCAGAGGAGAGAGGTCGCGTAACAGAGAATCTGGCTTCATGTCAGCACAGAATAAGTCTTCATGTCATAGCAGAGAATCAGGCTTCACGTCACCCACCACTGGAACAGGCCACTGTCACACATTTAGGCCCAGGCACCCAGGCAGAGGAGAGAGGTCCTGTAACAGAGAATCTGGCCTTATGTCAGCGCAGAATCAGTCTTCATGTCATAGCAGAGAATCAGGCTGCTCGTCACCCACCACTGGAACAGGCCACTGTCACACATTTAGGCTCCGGCACCCAGACAGAGGAGAGGTTCATTCAACTTTGGGTTGCCCCGCAATATAATGGTAAAATGAAATTAAAAATAGTATTGAATGAGGAAGTGCCCTGGAGTAGAATAATATATTGTTAAGGGGTGGTAGTTAATATCTAATCTGCACAAGGGATGGACAGGTCCTGTGGGATCCATGCCTGGTTCATTTTTATGAACGTCAGCTTGTCCACATTGGCTGTAGACAGGCGGCTGCGTTTGTCTGTAATGACGCCCCCTGCCGTGCTGAATACACGTTCAGACAAAACGCTGGCCGCCGGGCAGGCCAGCACCTCCAAGGCATAAAAGGCTAGCTCTGGCCACGTGGACAATTTGGAGACCCAGAAGTTGAATGGGGCCGAACCATCAGTCAGTACGTGGAGGGGTGTGCACAGGTACTGTTCCACGATGTTAGTGAAATGTTGCCTCCTGCTAACACGTTCCGTATCAGGTGGTGGTGCACTTAGCTGTGGCGTGTTGACAAAACTTTTCGACATCTCTGCCATGCTAACCCTGCCCTCAGAGTGCCCTGTGACACAGCTGCGTTGGCGACCTCTTGCTCCTCCTCTGCCTTCGCCTTGGGCTTCCACTGGTTCCCCTGTGACATTTGGGAATGCTCTCAGTAGCGCGTCTACCAACGTGTGCTTGTACTCGCGCATCTTCCTATCACGCTCCAGTGTAGGAAGTAAGGTGGGCACATTGTCTTTGTACCGGGGATCCAGCAGGGTGGCAACCCAGTAGTCCGCACACGTTAAAATGTGGGCAACTCTGCTGTCGTTGCGCAGGCACTGCAGCATGTAGTCGCTCATGTGTGCCAGGCTGACCAGAGGTAAGGACAAGCTGTCCTCTGTGGGAGGCGTATCGTCATCGTCCTGTGTTTCCCCCCAGCCACGCACCAGTGATGGGCCCGAGCTGCTTTGGGTGCCACCCCGCTGTGAACATGCTTCATCCTCATCCTCCTCCACCTCCTCCTCATCCTCGTCCTCCTCGTCCTCCAGTAGTGGGCCCTGTCTGGCCACATTTGTACCTGGCCTCTGGTGTTGCAAAAAACCTCCCTCTGAGTCACTTCGAAGAGACTGGCCTGAAAGTGCTAAAAATGACCCCTCTTCCTCCTCTTCCTCCTTGGCCACCTCCTCTTCCATCATCGCCCTAAGTGTTTTCTCAAGGAGACATAGAAGTGGTATTGTAACGCTGATAACGGCGTCATCGCCACTGGCCATGTTGGTGGAGTACTCGAAACAGTGCAACAGGGCACACAGGTCTCGCATGGAGGCCCAGTCATTGGTGGTGAAGTGGGTCTGATCCACAGTGCGACTGACCCGTGCGTGCTGCAGCTGAAACTCCACTATGGCCTGCTGCTGCTCGCACAGTCTGTCCAGCATATGCAAGGTGGAGTTCCACCTGGTGGGTACGTCGTATATGAGGCGGTGAGCGGGAAGGCCGAAGTTACGCTGTAGCGCAGACAGGCGAGCAGCGGCAGGGTGTGAACGCCAGAAGCGCTAACAGACGGCCCGCACTTTATGCAGCAGCTCTGACATGTCGGGGTAGTTGTGAATGAACTTCTGCACCACCAAATTCAGCACATGCGCCAGGCAAGGGATGTGCGTCAAACCGGCTCGTCCCAGAGCTGCAACGAGATTTCGCCCATTATCGCACACCACCAGGCCGGGCTTGAGGCTCACCGTCAGCAACCACTCGTCGGTCTGTTGTTCTATACCCCGCCACAACTCCTGTGCGGTGTGGGGCCTGTCCCCCAAACATATGAGTTTCAGAATGGCCTGCTGACGTTTACCCCGTGCTGTGCTGAAGTTGGTGGTGAAGGTGTGTGGCTGACTGGATGAGCAGGTGGAAGAAGAGGAGGAGGAAGCTGAGTAGGAGGAGGAGGAGACAGGAGGCAAAGAATGTTGCCCTGCGATCCTTGGCGGCGAAAGGACGTGCGCCAAACAGCTCTCCGCCTGGGGCCCAGCCGCCACTACATTTACCCAGTGTGCAGTTAGGGAGATATAGCGTCCCTGGCCGTGCCTACTGGTCCACGTATCTGTGGTTAGGTGGACCTTGCCACAGATGGCGTTGCGCAGTGCACACTTGATTTTATCGGACACTTGTTTGTGCAGGGAAGGCACGGCTCTCTTGGAGAAGTAGTGCCGGCTGGGAACAACATACTGTGGGACAGCAAGCGACATGAGCTGTTCAAAGCTGTGTGTGTGCACCAGCCTAAATGACAGCATTTCATAGGCCAGTAGTTTAGAAATGCTGGCATTCAGGGCCAGGGATCGAGGGTGGCTAGGTGGGAATTTACGCTTTCTCTCAAATGTTTGTGAGATGGAGAGCTGAACGCTGCCGTGTGACATGGTTGAGATGCTTGGTGACGCAGGTGGTGGTGTTGGTGGTACATCCCATGTTTGCTGGGCGGCAGGTGCCAACGTTCCTCCAGAGGCAGAGGAAGAGGCCGAGGCGGCGGCAGCAGCAGACGAAGAGGCCGAGGCGGCGGCAGCAGCAGAAGAGGCCGAGGCGGCAGCAGCAGAAGAGGCAGCAGGGGGAGCCTGAGTGACTTCCTTGTTTTTAAGGTGTTTACTCCACTGCAGTTCATGCTTTGCATGCAGGTGCCTGGTCATGCAGGTTGTGCTAAGGTTCAGAACGTTAATGCCTCGCTTCAGGCTCTTATGGCACAGCGTGCAAACCACTCGGGTCTTGTCGTCAGCAAATTGTTTTAAGAAGTGCCATGCCAGGGAATTCCTTGAAGCTGCCTTTTGGGTGCTCGGTCCCAGATGGCGGCGGTCAGTAGCAGGCGGAGTCTCTTGGCGGCGGGTGTTCTGATTTTGCCCACTGCTCCCTCTTTTGCTACGCTGTTGGCTCGGTCTCACCACTGCCTCTTCCTCCGAACTGTGAAAGTCAGTGGCACGACCTTCATTCCATGTGGGGTCTAGGACCTCATCGTCCCCTGCATCGTCTTCCACCCAGTCTTGATCCCTGACCTCCTGTTAAGTCTGCACACTGCAGAAAGACGCAGCAGTTGGCACCTGTGTTTCGTCATCATCAGAGACGTGCTGAGGTGGTATTCCCATGTCCTCATCATCAGGAAACATAAGTGGTTGTGCGTTAGTGCATTCTATCTCTTCCACCCCTGGTGAAGATCTAGGTGGATGCCCTTGGGAAACCCTGGCAGCAGAGTCTTCAAACAGCATAAGACACTGCTGCATAACTTGAGGCTCAGACAGTTTCCCTGATATGCATGGGGGTGATGTGACAGACTGATCGGCTTGGTTTTCATGCGCCATCTGTGCGCTTTCTGCAGAAGACTGGGTGGGAGATAATGTGAACTTGCTGGATGCACTGTCGGCCACCCAATTGACTAATGCCTGTACCTGCTCAGGCCTTACCATCCTTAGAACGGCATTGGGCCCCACCAAATATCCCTGTAAATTCTGGCGGCTACTGGGACCTGAGGTAGTTGGTACACTAGGACTTGTGGCTGTGGCAGAACGGCCACGTCCTCTCTCAGCACCAGAGGGTCCACTAACACCACCACGACCATGTCCACGTCCGCGTCCGCGTCCCTTATTAGATGTTTTCCTCATTGTTCCCGTTCACCACAATTTTGAGAATAGCAAATTTGGGAATAGTTTTTCAACCCAGAAAAAAAAATGTGCTTTTACGGTCGCTACAAATAACTTGACCAGCTAAAACAGTACAGATTTGCTTGAATAGAAATGTGAGACCTGTTTTTTTTTTGCACTGTGTGACAGGTTAAGGTTTAATCTCAGAATCAGACTTCTATCTGCACGGTAGCGTGTGTCTTAGGTTTTTCTGAATGACACTATCAGTACCTTCAATGTAAGATATCCTTTTTGGGATAGATTTCAAGTAGGCCTCAAATACCAGAAACTAGTTATTTTGAGAATGGCAAATTTGGGAATAGTTTTTCAACCCAGAAAAAAAAATGTGCTTTTACGGTCACTACAAATAACTTGACCAGCTAAAACAGTACAGATTTGCTTGAATAGAAATGTGAGACCTGTTTTTTTTTGCACTGTGTGACAGGTTAAGGTTTAATCTCAGAATCAGACTTCTATCTGCACGGTAGCGTGTGTCTTAGGTTTTTCTGAATGACACTATCAGTACCTTCACTGTAGGATATCCTTTTTGGGATAGATTTCAAGTAGGCCTCAAATACCAGAAACTAGTTATATTGAGAATGGCAAATTTGGGAATAGTTTTTCAACCCAGAAAAAAAAATGTGCTTTTACGGTCACTACAAATAACTTGACCAGCTAAAACAGTACAGATTTGCTTGAATAGAAATGTGAGACCTGTTTTTTTTTGCACTGTGTGACAGGTTAAGGTTTAATCTCAGAATCAGACTTCTATCTGCACGGTAGCGTGTGTCTTAGGTTTTTCTGAATGACACTATCAGTACCTTCAATGTAGGATATCCTTTTTGGGATAGATTTCAAGTAGGCCTCAAATACCAGAAACTAGTTATTTTGAGAATGGCAAATTTGGGAATAGTTTTTCAACCCAGAAAAAAAAATGTGCTTTTACGGTCGCTACAAATAACTTGACCAGCTAAAACAGTACAGATTTGCTTGAATAGAAATGTGAGGCCTGTTTTTTTTTGCACTGTGTGACAGGTTAAGGTTTAATCTCAGAATCAGACTTCTATCTGCACGGTAGCGTGTGTCTTAGGTTTTTCTGAATGACACTATCAGTACCTTCAATGTAAGATATCCTTTTTGGGATAGATTTCAAGTAGGCCTCAAATACCAGAAACTAGTTATTTTGAGAATGGCAAATTTGGGAATAGTTTTTCAACCCAGAAAAAAAAATGTGCTTTTACGGTCACTACAAATAACTTGACCAGCTAAAACAGTACAGATTTGCTTGAATAGAAATGTGAGACCTGTTTTTTTTTTGCACTGTGTGACAGGTTAAGGTTTAATCACAGAATCAGACTTCTATCTGCACGGTAGCGTGTGTCTTAGGTTTTTCTGAATGACACTATCAGTACCTTCAATGTAAGATATCCTTTTTGGGATAGATTTCAAGTAGGCCCCAAATACCAGAAACTAGTTATTTTGAGAATGGCAAATTTGGGAATAGTTTTTCAACCCAGAAAAAAAAATGTGCTTTTACGGTCGCTACAAATAACTTGACCAGCTAAAACAGTACAGATTTGCTTGAGTAGAAATGTGAGACCTGTTTTTTTTTGCACGGTGTGACAGGTTAAGGTTTAATCTCAGAATCAGACTTCTATCTGCACGGTAGCGTGTGTCTTAGGTTTTTCTGAATGACAGTATCAGTACCTTCAATGTAAGATATCCTTTTTGGGATAGATTTCAAGTATGCCTCAAATGCCAGAAACTAGTTATTTTGAGAATGGCAAATTTGGGAATAGTTTTCCAACCCAAAAAAAAAAAAGGGCTTTTACGGTCGCTACAAATAACTTGACCAGCTAAAACAGTACAGATTTGCTTGAATAGAAATGTGAGACCTGTTTTTTTTTGCACTGTGTGACAGGTTAAGGTTTAATCTCAGAATCAGACTTCTATCTGCACGGTAGCGTGTGTCTTAGGTTTTTCTGAATGACACTATCAGTACCTTCAATGTAAGATATCCTTTTTGGGATAGATTTCAAGTAGGCCTCAAATACCAGAAACTAGTTATTTTGAGAATGGCAAATTTGGGAATAGTTTTTCAACCCAGAAAAAAAAATGTGCTTTTACGGTCACTACAAATAACTTGACCAGCTAAAACAGTACAGATTTGCTTGAGTAGAAATGTGAGACCTGTTTTTTTTTGCACGGTGTGACAGGTTAAGGTTTAATCTCAGAATCAGACTTCTATCTGCACGGTAGCGTGTGTCTTAGGTTTTTCTGAATGACAGTATCAGTACCTTCAATGTAAGATATCCTTTTTGGGATAGATTTCAAGTAGGCCCCAAATACCAGAAACTAGTTATTTTGAGAATGGCAAATTTGGGAATAGTTTTCCAACCCAAAAAAAAAAAGGGCTTTTACGGTCGCTACAAATAACTTGACCAGCTAAAACAGTACAGATTTGCTTGAATAGAAATGTGAGACCTGTTTTTTTTTGCACTGTGTGACAGGTTAAGGTTTAATCTCAGAATCAGACTTCTATCTGCACGGTAGCGTGTGTCTTAGGTTTTTCTGAATGACACTATCAGTACCTTCAATGTAAGATATCCTTTTTGGGATAGATTTCAAGTAGGCCTCAAATACCAGAAACTAGTTATTTTGAGAATGGCAAATTTGGTAATAGTTTTTCAACCCAGAAAAAAAAATTTGCTTTTACGGTCACTACAAATAACTTGACCAGCTAAAACAGTACAAATTTGCTTGAATAGAAATGTGAGACCTGTTTTTTTTTGCACTGTGTGACAGGTTAAGGTTTAATCTCAGAATCAGACTTCTATCTGCACGGTAGAGTGTGTCTTAGGTTTTTCTGAATGACACTATCAGCACCTTCAATGTAAGATATCCTTTTTGGGATAGATTTCAAGTAGGCCTCAAATACCAGAAACTAGTTATTTTGAGAATGGCAAATTTGGGAATAGTTTTTCAACCCAGAAAAAAAAAAGTGCTTTTACGGTCACTACAAATAACTTGACCAGCTAAAACAGTACAGATTTGCTTGAATAGAAATGTGAGACCTGTTTTTTTTTGCACTGTGTGACAGGTTAAGGTTTAATCTCAGAATCAGACTTCTATCTGCACGGTAGCGTGTGTCTTAGGTTTTTCTGAATGACACTATCAGTACCTTCAATGTAAGATATCCTTTTTGGTATAGATTTCAAGTAGGCCTCATATACCAGAAACTAGTTATTTTGAGAATGGCAAATTTGGGAATAGTTTTTCAACCCAGAACAAAAAGTGTGCTTTTACGGTCACTACAAATAACTTGACCAGCTAAAACAGTACAGATTTGGTTGAATAGAAATGTCAGGTCTATTTTTTAGGCGCTGGGTGACAGGCTCAACTTGCCCCTGATGTAGTATATGGCCAAAAAATAACCACACTGTTGATGGTTAAATGCACTTGGGTGACACAGGCTCAGCCTGCACCAGATGTAGTATATGGCCAAAAAATAACCAGACTGTTGATGGTTAAATGCACTTCGGTGACACAGGCTCAGCCTGCAGCTGATCTAGGATATAGCACAAAATAACCACACTATTGATGGTTAAATACACTTGGTGATAGCTTGTGCTGGCGCACCACAAGTCACAAAATGGCCGCCGATCACCCCAGAAAAAAAGTGATCTAAAAACGCTCTGGGCAGCCTCCAAAAAGTGAGCAAGTCAATATTAGCGCTTCAATGATCCACAGCTGCAGATCGATCACAGAATGAAGTCTTTTGGAGGAGTTAATCACTGCCTAATCTCGCCCTAACGTCGCAGCTGCAACCCCTCCCTATGCTTCAATCAGCAGAGTGACGTGCAGCGCAACGTGACCCAAGCTTATATAGAGGCTGGGTCACATGCTGCACTGGCCAATCACAGCCATGCCAATAGTAGGCAAGGCTGTGATGGCCTCTTGGGGCAAGTAGTATGACGCTTGTTGATTGGCTGCTTTGCAGCCTTTCAAAAAGCGCCAAGAAAGCGCCGAACACCGAACCCGAACACAGACTTTTACGAAAATGTTCGGGTTCGGGTCCGTGTCACGGACACCCCAAAATTCGGTACGAACCCGAACTACACAGTTCGAGTTCGCTCATCCCTAGTTGTGTGCAGTGGTATGGCCGTTACATTGATGATCTGCTTATGGTATGGTCTGGTGATGTGGCGGCCATACCACTGTTCACAAGCTATTTGAATTCATGTGTGGACTCTATTACATTTGATGTCCACAATGATTCGGATTCCATTAGAGGGGGGACGTGAGTACATCTGTAGTTCGTACAGTCACACACGTTATTTATAATATTTTCCGAAGGGTAAACTGATCAGGGCAAAAAGGAATTGCACGGATGAGGAATCCTTTAATCTTGAAGCTAATAATATCATGAGGAGGCTTTCATGTAGAACATATTCTAGGAGAGCAACTTTAAACCACTATAAAACGGTTTCTAAAATGGAGAGAAACACACCGATTTTCCCCGAGAAACGAGCCTCCAGTGACAGATATCGGCAGTGCTCTAATAAAAATAATGCCACTACTTTTGTAACTTAATTTAGTGAGCAATTTAGTGAAATATGTAAAATAATAAAAAAACATTTACCTCTCATTAAATATGATAACTAGTGGTCAGAAATTGTAGAGGAGGGCATTAGATGTGCAGCACGCAAAGCCCCGACTCTTGGACAAACACTCAGCCCCAGTCTGTTTAGGGACTCTGTAGTCTCTTACCCCTCATGGATCAGCAGTAAAGAAAACTATAAATGTGTTTACGGCAGATGCATCTGCTGTGGTCACATGCTGGTTACTAACCGATTTAAATCCACTTAATGACAAAGAATTTGAGATTTAATCTTACCTCAACTGTAACAGCAAGAATGCCATTTATCTGATTACATGTATGGATTGCCGGGTACAGTATGTGGGATGTACGTCCAACCAGATAAAAGCAAGAGTACGCAAACACATTTCTGATGTGCCCTACCATGAGAACCGCAATGTGTCTGTGGTCAGTTTGCACTTTGCGGTTTGTCATGGTGGGGATACCTTCAAATTGAAAGGGCAGGACATTGAGAGAGGAGTAGTCCCGGCCAGAGGAGGAGACCATAGAAGGAAGCTGTTAAACAGGGAGACATACTGGATGTTCCAGTAAGCCACACATCACCCGCAGGGGTTAAATAAAATACATGATCTCATTCTGCAGTATTAGGGTATATGCTATTCTTTTATGGGACTACTCACTCATATGCCAGCCGTTAGCAAACTATTGTTTTAATAATAGCAATACAATGTATTTATTTTTAGCCTATTATATGAGATTGATATATATATATTTTTTTTAATTACCGCATGTTGTCTAGATTGCACTGTGAGCGCCCGAGCCACGTCATTTCCTGATTGCATGGTCAGGTGTGGGTGGGGCATATATAATGCAATCCTTTGAGCTTTTTCTATGTCATGATGAAGGACCTTTATTGAGAATGGTCTGAAAAGCGTAACAAGTGTATCCATGTATAAGTTTAATAAAAAACGCTGGAATAAAGTTTCATACCTTGAACACTGGAGCTGGACTTACAAAGATTTTTTTCTAAATAATCTACAAAGATACCATTGTGTCAAAATTGAGAAAGATTTGAGAGACCCATTTTTTTCCCAATGGCTAATTAATAGATTTGGGATAGCCAGCTCGCATATTGTTATAGAAGAAGCATGAAATGGAGCTGGGAGTAATTTTTCTAACCTTGTGAGAGAATTCCAAATGTTGGTAATGGCCTGCATACATATCAATGGGGATCTGACTTTGGTATTGAATACACTTTGAGCTGTAAGATGGAGGGCAATAGGGGGTACGTGGCCAACTGCCGTCATGGCCGGACGCATCTGAGAGCAGCTCCGTCTCCCACCAGCAATCCTGAGCCATCCTGACTCCACCAACTGCCGAATTTTCTCTCAGCAAGTGCACCTGGGTCTGCTAACAAGACCTGACCTGAACCATGAGCCCCAGCAAAGCGCAGATGGCGGCGGAGCGACTTAAGGAGTTCGCTAGACAGGACTCCCAGCATGGCACCGCGGCTCCATCACCGACACGTGTGACCAGCACCAGGAGCCAATCGTCTCAGCAATCACATTCTGATGCAGAGCCCGAACTGGAATTTACCATGCAAACCTCCCATCAGCAACTTATGGCGGCCATAACTGGGTGCAAGGTCTCCCTGATGTGGAAGATAGAGGAGGTCAGAGTGGACTTGGGCCTATTACGTCAGGATGTGCAACAGCTGCGGGAAAGGGTTCGACTCACTGAGAAAAGGGTGTCTGACCTGGAGGACCTGACCAATCCCTTACCGGCGAGGATCGCCGCCGTGGAGGCATCCGTGGAGCTGTACCGTCAGAAATGTGACGATCTTGAAAATCGCGCTCGTCGCAATAATGTGCGCATCATCGGCATGCCAGAGCGGGCAGAGGGCCCAGATCCAGCAGCCTTCTTGGAAGGGTGGTTTAAAGAGGTGTTCCCAAACGCTGTCTTTTCCTCCGCATATGCAGTTGAAAGGGCGCACCGAGTCACAGCCAGACCACTTCCTCCTGGTGCCCCCCTCCCCCCGAGACCTCTGCTAGCCCGCATGCTAAACTGGCGTGACAGAGATCTTATTTTGGCGCAGGCCAGAGTCACACAAACCATATCGCTGGGCTCGGCGAATATCTTTTTGTATCCAGACTTTTCCGCTGACCTGCAGAATAAACGAGCTACCTTCGTCTCCATTAAAAGGCGCCTTCGTGAGATGAACTTCAAATATTCGATGGCGTATCCTGCACGCTTGAGGGTAGTAGATGGCGACAAGGCGCTCTTTTTTTCCAACCCTGCTGAGGCGGAGAACTGGCTATCCGGGAGACACCGCCGCTCCCCTCCCAAGTGATCCTGATTGAGGATGAGCCTCTATTGTTAACCACATGGGAGTCAGGAAGGATCCTGCAAGGATTGCACTATGGACACCCTTTATTCTCATTCCTCTAATTTACCCTGATTTATGGTTTGGTAAAGTATTGCCTCATTTTTATGTAGACTCAGGGACATTGAGGGTTAACCCCTGTATATTTTTGCTTTGCTGACACCAATGCAACCGGCAACCGTCACTGCGAATGGTGAGAGCCAGCTACTCCACCTGCACTGGGTTTCCAACTTTATACACTGTGCAGGTCCAAGCACATGGCCACTTGTTATTCTGGACATGTTTATGTTCTACAAGTTCACCCACTTTTTGGGTGGTTAAAGTATGCCTAATGTTATTCGCTATTTCTGCAATGTCTAATAGTCAATCTATGAGAGTTATATGCAATGTACATCATTCTTGCCATAGTGAATCCCAGGAGCTGGGTTCTTATCCTTATTTTTACGACTGGTGCTCGCTATGGCCGATATTAAAGTAATGTACTGGAATGTCAGAGGGTTAGGGGGACCTAGGAAACGCATGGCTGTGTTCTCACATATCCGCAGCTATGCTCCCCATATTCTAGGGTTACAGGAAACACACCTTACCACAGAAACGGGGGGGAGGGTTAAGAAACCCTGGGCTCAATGGGTAGAAAGTGCATATGGTAACTCTTACTCCAAAGGGGTATCACTGCTGATCCACCGGGCGGTTCGATGGGAACCGCATCACACGAATATCGACCTGGAGGGGAAATTTGTTTTTGTATATGCTCATATTAATGGAATGCCTTATGTGATACTGAATATGTACAATCCTCCTCCAGCCAGTCTATCACTGCTTCAGGCAGCGGCGGGATTCGCGGCACAATTTCCATCAGCAGGGATTCTCGGCATGGGAGATCTTAATCTACTCCTGTATGACTCGAAAGATAGATTTCGCAACCCGTCCAATAGTCACTATGGGCGACCATCAAATAGAACGGCCCTAGCACGCCTGCTGTTTGAACTGGGATGGATTGACATATGGAGGGAGAGATATCCAGACAGAATTGAATTCTCTTGCTTTACTCCCTCTAGGGCAGCGTTATTTAGGATTGAGGATAAGCAGGCACACTCTAATTTGGGTACAATATGTTAATTTATTTGTATTCTAGTGGTTGTGAGATCTGGTAAATGGAGATTGTAAAAAATATGAGTTGAAAGATGTCTTTTTTAATAAGTAGTAAAATGTAAAAAGATGTAAAAATTTTTTAGAATAATAGGTGATCACCACTGGGTAGGAGGTGATGGGTATCCTGGAAAAATACCTAGATAAAAGATATATCTAGATGAAAGTGTTCATAAAAGTCTTTCATAGGCAGTTTTCATGTAATAGTAATCACTGATCAGCAGGTAAAATCGGAAGATAAAATCAAGTAAAAGATGTATAGGATAGTGCTTCATAAAAAATAGTCACTGTATAGAGGATGGTGCCCCTTTGTGTGCTTGTGGCTCCGTTTGTGGGGTATATTATAGATATATTTAAGCAAGGGAGGGGTATGGTGAGTTCATGTAAAATTTTATTTTTTGTCACAAGTTTGTTACAGTTTGTTACAACTTTGTTAAGAAAAAAAAAAATCTATTTCCGCTAATTTGTGCAAAAAAAATAATCTTCCATCAACTCGCCATGCCCCTCACGGAATACCTTGGGGTGTCTTCTTCCTAAAATGGGGTCACTTGTGGGGTATTTATACTGCCCTGGCATTTTAGGGGCCCTAAAGCGTGAGAAGTAGTTTGGAATCCAAATGCTTAAAAATGCCCTGTGAAATCCTAAAGGTACTCATTGGAATTTGAGCCCCTTTGTGCACCTAGGCTGCAAAAAAGTGTCACACATGTGGTATCGCCGTACTCAGAAGAAGTAGGGCAATGTGTTTTGGGGTGTATTTTTACATATACCCATACTGTGTGTCAGGGGAGGGCTGGCAGCCTTAGTCCTGGGGGGCAAATCCAGTCAAGTGGCCCATTTTTAGCCCCGCCCATTATTAAAAGCCCCTCCTACATTTAATAGGCCACTCCCAACACACACTGTACAGCTGACATTCTATAGTTGAGGCCTGTCTACACATCATACGGAGAGGGGAGGTCTGTCCTGGCTGCACTACCTGCTTATACAACAAGCTACAGCCAGGAAGCTCCTCCGCTCTCCTCCCTCCCCAGTTCCTGCTTAAGGCTTGTGGTTCCCCCCCACCATCTGCCACCCGCCCGTGGCCTCCTGCCCCCTTTCGTCGTCCTCACCCAGCTCTGAATCCTCCTTCTGCAAATGGCAGGGGGAGGAGCCGGAGCATCTCCTCTCCTACATAGCACCACATACCTCTTACATCCAATGTCACCTTTGTTGTAGACGTTCTTTTTCCTCATCTTCTCCATTCAGACCAGACCGCCATGATGATTTTTCAGCCATCTCCCGTCTCTGCAGAGATTGAGAAACAGACATTAGTTTCCTGCCACCCCCAATACTATACTGCAGAAACAGTACCCCTGGGAATACTACTACCACACAGATAGTGCCCCCTTAAACAATTATTGGCACACAGTGCTCTAAAAAATAACTGCGCCCAGACACTAATAGTATAAAGATAATGTCCCCCAAAAATAATTGTGCTAAGCTGATACTGTGCTAGGGTGCCCCCAAAGTAACAGTGCCCCCCAAAATCCCACCAATAGAAATAATTATCTGCCAGAGCACACTTAGTAGTAATAATGCCCCAATAGTGCCCTAGTAATCATGTTCCTCATAGCCCCCCAGTAGTAGTAAAGCTCCCCATAATACCCCCTAGTAGTACTAATTTTCCCTATAATATGACAGTACATGAAATACCCCCGCTTAGTGCCCGCAGTTGAGCTAATGTCCCCATAATGTATGCCAGTATAAAATACCCCTATATAGTGCCCCAGTAAATGCACTCATACTGCTCCTCTCCCCCTTCCCCATAGTGTCCCCCATAATATGCCAGTAAAAAAATGCCCCTTAGTACCCCCAGCAGATGCCCCTATAGTGCTCCTCTCCCCCACAATGTGCCAGTAAAAAAATTTCCCTTCTTAGTGCCACCATATGCCCCAATAGTGCTCCACTCCCCCATAGTGCCCCCAAATAATGCCCCATAGTGCCGCTCTCCCCTATAGTGCCTGCCATAATGTGCCAGTAAAAAATGCCCCCTTAGTGCTACCAAATGCCATAGTGCCCCCCATAATGTTCCAATACAAAAGGCCCCTTTAGAGCCCCCACTTCCCCATAGTGCCCCCAAATAATGCCCCTATAGTAACCCCAGATGCCCCATAGTGCTGCTCTCCCCTATAGTGCCCCCCAGAATGTGCCAATAATTAAAAAAAAGCCCCTTTAGAGCCCCCAGATACCCCCATAGTGCTCCTCTCCCCCATGGTGCCCCCCCATAATGTGCCAGCAAGAAATGCCCCCATAGTGCCAGCTCCCCCCCCATAGTACAAGCCCCCCATAGTGCCAGGCCCCCCATAGTGGCAGCCCCCCCATAGTGCCAGCCCCCTTATAGTGCCAGCTCCCCCATAGTGCCAGCCCCCCCCCCGTAGTGCCAGCCCCCCCATAGTGCCAGCTCCTACCCCATAGTGCCACCCCCCCCCCCATAGTGCCAGCCCCCTTATAGTGCCAGCCCCCTTATAGTGCCAGCCCCTTTATAGTGTCAGCCCCCCCATAGTGCCACTTCACCCATAGTGCCAGCCCCCTTATAGTGCCAGCTCCCCCATAGTGCCAGCCCCCCCCCCGTAGTGCCAGCCCCCCCATAGTGCCAGCTCCTACCCCATAGTGCCAGCCCCCCCATAGTGCCAGCTCCTACCCCATAGTGCCAGCCCCCCCCATAGTGCCAGCCCCCTTATAGTGCCAGCCCCTTTATAGTGTCAGCCCCCCCATAGTGCCACTTCACCCATAGTGCCAGCCCCCTTATAGTGCCAGCTCCCCCATAGTGCCAGCCCCCCCCGTGGTGCCAGCCCCCCCATAGTGCCAGCTCCCCTATAGTGCAAGCCCCCCCATAGTGCCAGCTCCTACCCCATAGTGCCAGCCCCCCCCATAGTGCCAGCCCCCTTATAGTGCCAGTCCCCCATAGTGTCAGCCCCCCCCATAGTGTCAGCCCCCCCCATAGTTCCAGCCCCCCATAGTGCCAGCCGCCCCATAGTGCCAGCTGCCCCATAGTTCCAGCCCTATAGTGCCCCCCCCCATAGTGCTAGCTCCCCCAAAGTGCCAGATTCCCCACCTTAGTGCCAAATCCCCCCATAGTGCCAAATCCCCCCCATAGTGCCAAATCCCCCCCATAGTGCCAGATCCCCCCCCATAGTGCCAGCCCCCCTATAGTGCCAGCCCCCCCATAGTGCCAGCTCCTCCCCCATAGTGCCAGCCCCCCATAGTGTCAGCCCCCCATAGTGCCAGCTCCCCCCATAGTGCCAGCCCCCCATAGTGCCAGCCCCCCCATAGTGCCAGCTCCCCCATAGTTCCAGCCCCCCCCTATAGTGCCAGCTCCCCCTATAGTGCCCCCCCATAGTGCTAGCTCCCCCAAAGTGCCAGATCCCCCCCCCATAGTGCCAGATCCCCCCCATAGTGCCAGCCCCCCTTATAGTGCCAGATCCCCCCCAATAGTGCCAGCCCCCTGCAAAGAAGAAAAAAAAAACAACACTAATACTTACCTCCATCAGCAGCGATGCAGCCTCTTCTGGCCTGTGTCCCTGCTGTGTGCTGGCTCAGGCGTCGCAATGATAATGACGTCATTGCTCTGCCTGAGCCGGCCTCTGATAGGCTGCAGGCATTAGTGCCTGCGGCCTATCAGAAGAACAGGGGAGGGACACGCCTCTCCCTCCCCTGCCCCACAGCACACAGCACGGCCGCAATGACATCCAGGGCCGCGCCGCCTGTGGTGATGATCGGCGGTGCGGCCCTGAAGAATAAAAAAAAAAAAAAAAATAATAATTTTTTTTTTTTTTTAAGACGGTCGGCCCAGTGGCCGTTTATTTCGGGCGGCCTGGGGGGCAATTGCCTCCCTGCCCCCCGGCCCAGCCCGCCCCTGCTGTGTGTGAGAAATATCTCTGTAAATGCCAACTTTTTAATTTTTTTTATACAAAGTTGTCAATTTACAGAGATATTTCTCTCAGTATGGCGATACCACATGTGTGACACTTTTTTGCAGCCTAGGTGCGTAAAGGGGCCGAAAGTCCAATGAGTACCTTTAGGCTTTACAGGGTTGCTCACAATTTTGCCTCGCCCAAAATGCCAGAACAGTAAACACACCCCACAATTGACCCCATTTCGGAAAGTAGACACCCCAAGGTATTCACTGAGGGGCATATTGAGTCCGTGAGAGATTTTAATTTTTTTTGCCAGAAGTTAGCAGAAATGGAAACTTAATTATTTATTTATTTTCCTCAGAAAGTGTCATTTTCCGCTAACTTGTGAAAAAAAATTAAATCATACATGAACTCACCATGCCCCTCCGTGATTACTTTGGGGTGTCTTCTTCCTAAAAAGGGGTCATTTGGGGGGTATTTATACTATCCTGGCATTCTAGCACCTCAAGAACCATGACAGGTGCTCAGAAAGTCAGAGCTGCTTCAAAATGCGGAAATTCACATTTTTGTACCATAGTTTGTAAACGCTATAACTTTTGCGCAAACCAATAAATATAGACTTATTGGATTTTTTTTTATCAAAGACATGTAGCACAATAAATTCTGACACAAACTTGTATAGAAATTTAATTATATTGGAACAATTTTACCAGAAAAAGTAAAAAATACACATTTTTTGAGAAAATTGCGGTCTATTTTGATTAATGTCAGAAAAACTAAAAATCTCAGCAGCAATCAAATACCACCAAAAGAAAGCTGTATTTGTGAGAAAAGGAGGTAAAATTCATTTGGGTGCCAAGTTGCATGACCGAGCAATAAACCGTTAAAGTTGTGAAGTGCCGATTTGTAAAAAAGGGCCTGGTCACTAGGGGGGTATAAACCTATGGTCCTTAAGTGGTTAAAAACAGAATATGACAGCAGTTTATAATGCTTGAATTTCACACTGACAGATACAGCAAGGGCTGTAAAATTAAGTATTTTGCCCAAAAAGGGTATTTTTTAAAACCCAGAAAATTATTGCTGTATTTTTAGCTTAAATTGCACACTGACTAAGGGTACTTTCACACTAGCGTTTTTCTTTTCCGGCGCTGAGTTCCGTCCTAGGGGCTCAAATCCGGAAAAGAACTGATCAGTTTTATCCCCATGCATTCTGAATGGAGAGTCAGTCCTTCAGGATGCATCAGGATGTCTTCAGTTCAGTCTTTAAGACTGATCAGGCTTTTCAGAAAAACGTAGCATGCAGTATTTTTACCTCCGGCCAAAAAGCCTGAACACTTTGACTGAACGCCGGATCAGGCCTTTTTCCCATTGACTTGCATTAACGCCGGATCTGGCACTGTGTGTTCAGTCAAAACGGATCCGGCTTTTGCATGTTAAACCCGAAAAATGTGAAAAAAAAGTTAAAGTCCATAAATGGCGGATCCGTTTTTTCCAATGCATTTTTTCATTGTGATCAAAATCCTGATCAGGATTCAAATGTAATCCGTTTTCACACGTTTTTCCGGATCCGGCGGGCAGTTCCGGTGTCGGAATTGAACGCCGGATTAAAACAACGCTAGTGTGAAAGTAGCCTAATGCGGCATAGGCCCCAGATGGAGGGTATTGCCAAAAATGGGTGTTTTTTAAAACCCAGAAAATTATTGCAGTATTTCAAGCTTAAATTGCACACAGACAAATGCTGCAAAGGCCACAGATGTAGGGTCTTGCCAAAAATGGGTGATTTTTTAAAACCCAGAATATAATTGCAGAATTTAAAGCTTCTATTTGACTGTCACAAATGCACATATGCTGTGCTGGTTCACAGAACTTGCATAAAATGTCCGCCGCCACCCACCTAACTAACAGATGGATAAAAGTTATTTTTCTGTGTCACTGGGCTCAGGGCAGGGTAAAAAGATTGTGCACTGCACCCACAAAACAAAATCTAGGTAGATCGCTGTGTTAACAAGCACTTCTGTTTAAAGATTCTGTCCTATTCTCTCCCTCACAGCAGCATCATCCTCTCCCTACACTAAACACAGCAGAGTGATGTGCAGCGCTACGTGACTACAGCTTATATAGAGGCTGGGTCATATGCTGCACTGGCCAATCACAGCCATGCCATTGGTAGGCATGGCTCTGATGGCTTTTAAGGGCGCATGAGTTAAACGCTTGTTGATTGGCTGCTCTGCAGCCTTTCAAAAAGCGCCATTAAAGGGTTTCTATCACTTCGTATCACATATTTAGGTGTCAGACACTAGCGATCCGCTAGTGTCTGCTCTAACAAACCATCCTAATATGATAGGTTTTGGGGCAGCCGTTTTGCTAAAATAACAACTTATATCTATATGCTAATGAGCCTCTAGGTGCTATGGGGGCGTCATTAGCACCTAGAGGCTCCGTCTACCTTCATAAACTGCCGCCGCCCAGCGCGTCCCTCCAGCCCGCCCATCTCCTGCTGAATGCGATCCTCCTCGTGCGCGTCTCTGTTCTACGCATGCGCAGTGAATGTCTGACCGCTTCCCTGCTCAGACATCTCCACTGCGCCTGCGCCGATGACATCATAGTGCTCCGAGGAACAGGCGCAGTGGAGATGTCTGAGCAGGGAAGCGGTCAGACATTCACTGCGCATGCTCAGAACAGAGACGCGCACAGGGAGGATCGCATTCAGCAGGAGATGGGCGGGCTGGAGGGACGCGCTGGGCGGCGGCAGTTTAGGAAGGTAGACGGAGCCTCTAGGTACTAATGACGCCCCCATAGCACCTAGAGGCTCATTAGCATATAGATATAAGTTGTTATTTTAGCAAAACGGCTGCCCCAAAACCTATCATATTTGGATGGTTTGTTAGAGCAGACACTAGCGGATCGCTAGTGTCTGACACCTAAATATGTGATACGAAGTGATAGAAACCCTTTAACTCGCCGAACCCGAACTTTTACTGAAAAGTTTGGGTTCGGGTCCGGGGTCCAAAAATCCTAAAGTTTGGTACGAACCCGAACTTTACAGTTTGGGTTCGCTCAACCTTACTCACCACCCCTAATCACATTGTGGACTTTTGCAAGTCACGGTTACGACATATATTCTTGTAGGTGGACTCCCACCCACACCACATTCAGTCATATAATGGCTTTTGTTTTGGCTCCGGACCGCAGATTTAAAGAGAACTGTGTGTTCTCTACCCAAGATGAACATATTAATGACCAGCTTGAGATGAAATGCAAAATGCAGCAGCTAGAATGCAGCAGGGATCATACAACACTTGTTAAATATGTAGAGAAATCTATGATCCGAAGGGGATTAAGAATCACAAAAATTACCACCACGGTTTTTTCGGACGCTTTTGTTTCTAAATGGAACAATATACTATCGGATTTCTCACTAAAGCTTATGTCACTAATTATTGAACAAGAAAGTCAGAAATTGATTACAATTCAGCAAGATATTGAAACATGTAAAAAGTCTCTGAAAACATGCCAGATTATCAAGAAATGGAAGGAAAAAAATCAAGGCCTTGGTGAAGGATCTCGAAGATTATATAATGGATATGAAACAGAATAAGTTCCAAAGGGACCTTTTCAATTATGGTAACAATCAAATATATGAGTGGGGAAGACGTGAGAATCTTCCCTGCACTCCTAAATCAACTTTGAAAAATAAAAATAAAAAAATTGCATGGAAAAATGGAACCTAAGTTGCCCCGGAGAGTGAGTTTCAATTCATCTTAACATGAAAACTCTGAGATATTACTAGTGACTCCCATGATTCAGTGGATGAATATTCAATGGAAACTTATGAACAGTCAATTAAGCAAGCAAAAGCCTACCTACTATAAAAAAAATCAAGAAATAAATCGAGACAAGGAGGTCCCTCAAAAAACTAATGAAGAGAGCAGGCCGGAAGCACAAAAGGAAAACCACATGCAATGGCGACCAGACATCAGAAAAAATAGAGGGAGATATGGACAAACAAATATTTCTTGATGCTATAAATTTTCATATAAATCATTTTAACAGAAGATCAAATAGATGTTTTGTCGTTAGGTTTAAACTTTGTACCCATGACTGATTTTGATCTGTTCAATACAATTCTGGATGTCAAAAAATGTGTAAAAAATTTGACTCTTAGAAGACACTTCTCAGATACACCGAATAGTGCTGGGAACAGAAAGGAGGTTACGGAATCAGGCGATAATGACTTTTCTGGTCTGTTATTTCAAGAGCAATGCTCTTTGGTTTGTCTTATTAATTTACAAATAGAGAATGAGAGCTTCTTGCCAAATTTCTCAGACCAGGAATTTAAAACCACAAATCCTGGTCACGTACCCAGAGTATGGACAATTTTCAGGAAGTCCTAGAAAAAGAACTTATGGCAATACAAAATTCGGAGTCTTATAATAAGTGTAAACATCACAACCTCACTAGAAAACAAAGGAAAGCACTAAAACAATAAGAAGAGCGCTCAGATCATATCATAAAAATGGCGGACAAGGGGGGTTCAGTTGTGGTGCTAGATAAAGATGTTTATTTCCAGCAAATGATGGACTTATTGTCCAATGCTCTTACATACAGGAAATTAGAAGGAAACCCCATAGAGAAATATTGAAAAGAATATACATTGATTCTAGATAAAGATAGAAATAGTGGTTATTTAAATGAGAAACAGTTTCATTTCCTGCATGTAGAGACACCAAATACAGCAATCATACATGCACTCCCAAAGATACACAAAAACAACGTCCGATAGTTTCAGGAATCGGGTGCCTTTTTGAAAAAATGGGGGAGTGGTTAAATGCCTTGTTACAGCCCTTAGTCAAATGACTACCAGGATACATTAAAGATACATCTGATGTACTTAGGGCTGTCATTGAGAAACCATGGAGTACAGAGTACACTTGGTTAACTATGGATATAGTCTCATTATGTCCTTCCATCCCCCACAATGTAGTGATTTTGGCACTTGAATATCACCTCCATAGATATAGCAGTCATTCAACGGAATTTATAGACTATATCTTGGAGGTGACTACCTTTCTCATGAAAAGGTTTGGCAGCACTACTGAGCCCACAAATAGGGAAAACCATGAAAAAATACCTTACATGTAATGGTAGTGCAAGCAGATGAGGATCTTGGCTAATGGTTCCAGTGTCAATCAGTACAAAAAAATCTGCAGCACTCGCCAATGTAGAAAATCCAGTGATGGTTTTATTAGAAAAACAGCAGGGTGATGCAACGTTTCGACCTTCCTTGGTCTTTTTCAAAATTGAAACTACTACCTTTCTCATGACACACACACGCACACGACCGTTTTTGTTTCCGTGTGTCTTCCTTTATTTTTGGAGGACCACCAGACATAAAGGAATGTAAAAAAAAGTCTAAGACAGGTTTGCCATGCAAATGATAGGAAAAAAATGGACGCGGATGACAATCTTGTCTGCCTCTGCGTTTTTTTTAGCGGTCCCATTGACTTGAATGGGTCCACGAACCGTTTTCCGCGAAAATAATAGGACAGATTATATTTTTTTGACGGACTGGAACCACGGATCACGGACGCGGATGGCAAATGGTGCATTAGCCGAGTTTTCAACGGACCCATTGAAAATCAATGGGTCCGCAGAAAATCACGAAAAAAGGCGCAACGGACACGAAATAAAACAACGGTCGTGTGCATGAGGCCTTTAGTGTATATTCACACGATGCGTTTTCTTATCTAGATAATATGTCCAACACGGGGGTTTGTCTCTTTATTTCTTTTTTACTTGTTTATGCAAGACCTGTAATATTATGAAACTTATGGATTTTATCTAGTCATTCTGAGCAAGATGACAGTGTTCAATTTTTCTTTCGTGTTTTAAAGTAAGTTATATAGATGTGACAGGTGATTAATTGTGAAGTGTCCGGCCTGAGGTGGATATTCACCCCTCCCCCTTATGGTTTTACCTCCTTCTCTCCCCCTCCCCCTCTTTCACCTTTGTTATTCCCCTCTCTTTTCCTATTGGAGGGTGGCGCCCAATTTAATCTTGAGACTGCACACTACACGAGGTTACGATTAAGAACGCTTTGGTTCGAAACCGGTCAACCTGTGGTGGTGGGAGGTGATGTCCACAAGATGTTATTTGTAACCGAAAAGTCAAATAAAGATGAAGCAATAATCGGAATACGTGGTGCTGGAACTTCTCTTCTCCTTTTGATATACTTGGATGATCTGTCCGGTGAGCTGGAATTTCAGTTTTTTTATGAATCAGAATAACTCGCTGGATCAATGACCCTTCTCCAGAAATCTAATAACTATAACCTATAATATTATTACACTCCAGAAATACATCCAGGCCCCTCTTGAACTCTTTTAGTGAGTTCACCATCACTACCTCTTCTGGCCGAGAGTTCCATAATCTAACTGCTCTTACAGTAAAGAATACTCTTCTATGTTTGTGTACAAACCTTCTTTCCTCCAGACGAAGAGTATGTCCTCTCGTCACAGTCATAGTCATAGGAATAAATAGATGATTGGATAGATCTCTGTACTGACCCCTGGTATATTTATACATAGTTATTAGATCTCCCCTAAGTCGTCTTTTTTTCTAAACTGAATAACCCTAATTTTGATAATTTTTCTGGGTACTGTAGTTGACCCATTCCAGTTATTACTTTAGTTGCCCTCCTCTGAAACCTCTCCAGCTCTGCTATGTCTGCCTTGTTCACAGGAGCCCAGAACTGTACATAATACTCCATGTGTGGTCTGACTAGTGATTTGTAAAGTGGCAGGACCATGTTCTCATCACGCACATCTATGCCCCTTTTTATCCACCCCATAATCTTATTGGCCTTGGCAGCAGCAGCCTAACACTGCTTTCTACAGTTCAGTGTGCTGTCCACTAAAATTCCTAAGTCCTTTTCCATGTCAGTGTTACCCAGTATTTTACCATTTAGTATGTACGGGTGACTTGCATTATTCCATCCTATATGCATAACCTTACATTTGTCAGTGTTAAACCTCATCTGCCACTTATCTGCCCAAGCCTTCAATCTATCCAGATCCTTCTGTAGCAGTATACTGTCCTCTTCCGTGTTAGGGTACTTTCAAACTAGCGTTAAAGTTTTCAAGTATTGAGTTCCGTCACAGGAACTCAATACCGGAAAAAAACGCTTCAGTTTTATCCTAATGCATTCTGAATGGAAAGCATTCTGTTCTGTATGCATCAGGATGTCTTCAGTTCAGACCCTCTTACAGTATTTGGACGGAGAAAATACCGTAGCATGCTGCAGTATTTTCTCCGGACAAAATTCCGAAACACTTGCTGGAATGCTGCATCCGGCATTAATTTAGATTGAAGTGTATTAATGCCGGATCCGGTACCAGGTGCATGCGCAGACCTTTAAAAATGTGAAAAAAATAAATACCGGATCCGTTTTCCAGATGACACCGGAGAGACGGATCCGGTATTTCCATGCATTTGTCAGCCGGATCCGCATCTGGATCCAGAAACAAATGCAATCCGTTTGCATACGGATTTCCGGATCCGGCAGGCAGTTCCGGCAACAGAACATTTGATGCTCCGATGCTCTCCTTTGCCCTACGCTGAATAGCACAGGGCAAAGGCTTTTTATGGAGATCTGGTGATGTACCAGCCTCTCCGTAGGTTTAGCTAGGCAAAGGCTTCCACCTAGCAATGAGCCTGGTGACTAGGGATGAGCGAATTAACTTCGGATGAAACATCCAAAGTCGATTTGCATAAAACATCATTAGAATACTGTACGGAGCGGGCGCTCTGTACAGTATTAGTATGTATTGGCTCCTATGAGCCGAAGATTTTACTCGCTAGACTTTGGGTAATAACTTCAAAAATGAATTTCTACTGTTAAAAACCTTTTACCGAACTCGGTTTTGGATCCAAGTGGTACCTACTCCATACAGTATTCTAACAAAGTTTTATGTGAATTGACTTCGGATGTTTCATCCGAAGTCGGTTCGCTCATCCCTACTGGTGATGTCACTGGCTCTGATGGGTGGGCTTTAGCGCTGCCCTAGCCTGTAAAATAGCTAGGGCAGCACTAAAGCCCCCCCATCAGTGCTGATGACGTCACTGGCAACAGTGCTAGGTGGAAGCCTCCACCTCGCAGTTTGAAAATATAAACAAAAAAGCTCTTGCCCTCAGCGATACAGCGCAGGGCAAGAGAGAGCATGAAATGCTCCGATGTTCATGCAGCGTCTCAATACACTTGTCAGTACTGCAAAGTTGTTGTATTGTACTTTTTATGCCTTACATAGCCTGTCTTATGCTGCAATGTGTCTTTATGCATAATCCCTGCTAACAGGTGCATTAGAATGTATTTACACTGAGCTTACCACTAGGGGGAGATAATACATACAGTGGGGGAAATAATTATTTGACCCCTCACTGATTTTGTAAGTTTGTCCAATGACAAAGAAATGAAAAGTCTCAGAACAGTATCATTTCAATGGTAGGTTTATTGTAACAGTGGCAGATAGCACATCAAAAGGAAAATCGAAAAAATAACTTTAAATAAAAGATAGCAACTGATTTGCATTTCATTGAGTGAAATAAGTATTTGAACCCCTACCAACCATTAAGAGTTCTGGCTCCCACAGAGTGGTTAGACACTTCTACTCAATTAGTCACCCTCATTAAGGACACCTGTCTTAACTAGTCACCTGTATAAAAGACACCTGTCCACAGAATCAATCAATCAAGCAGACTCCAAACTCTCCAACATGGGAAAGACCAAAGAGCTGTCCAAGGATGTCAGAGACAAAATTGTAGACCTGCACAAGGCTGGAATGGGCTACAAAACCATTAGCAAGAAGCTGGGAGAGAAGGTGACAACTGTTGGTGCGATTGTTCGAAAATGGAAGGAGCACAAAATGACCATCAATCGACCTCGCTCTGGGGCTCCACGCAAGATCTCACCTCGTGGGGTGTCAATGGTTCTGAGAAAGGTGAAAAAGCATCCTAGAACTACACGGGAGGAGTTAGTTAATGACCTCAAATTAGCAGGGACCACAGTCACCAAGAAAACCATTGGAAACACATTACACCGCAATGGATTAAAATCCTGCAGGGCTCGCAAGGTCCCCCTGCTCAGGAAGGCACATGTGCAGGCCCGTCTGAAGTTTGCCAATGAACACCTGAATGATTCAGAGAGTGACTGGGAGAAGGTGCTGTGGTCTGATGAGACCAAAATAGAGCTCTTTGGCATTAACTCAACTCGCTGTGTTTGGAGGAAGAAAAATGCTGCCTATGACCCCCAAAACACCGTCCCCACCGTCAAGCATGGGGGTGGAAACATTTTGCTTTGGGGGTGTTTTTCTGCTAAGGGCACAGGACAACTTATTCGCATAAACGGGAAAATGGACGGAGCCATGTATCGTGAAATCCTGAGCGACAACCTCCTTCCCTCTGCCAGGAAACTGAAAATGGGTCGTGGATGGGTGTTCCAGCACGACAATGACCCAAAACATACAGCAAAGGCAACAAAGGAGTGGCTCAAGAAGAAGCACATTAAGGTCATGGAGTGGCCTAGTCAGTCTCCGGACCTTAATCCAATCGAAAACCTATGGAGGGAGCTCAAGCTCAGAGTTGCACAGAGACAGCCTCGAAACCTTAGGGATTTAGAGATGATCTGCAAAGAGGAGTGGACCAACATTCCTCCTAAAATGTGCGCAAACTTGGTCATCAATTACAAGAAACGTTTGACCTCTGTGCTTGCAAACCAGGGTTTTTCCACCAAGTATTAAGTCTTTTTTTGTTAGAGGGTTCAAATACTTATTTCACTCAATGAAATGCAAATCAGTTGCTATCTTTTATTTAAAGTTATTTTTTCGATTTTCCTTTTGATGTGCTATCTGCCACTGTTACAATAAACCTACCATTGAAATGATACTGTTCTGAGACTTTTCATTTCTTTGTCATTGGACAAACTTACAAAATCAGTGAGGGGTCAAATAATTATTTCCCCCACTGTATATATATACACTGCTCAAAAAAATAAAGTGAACACAAAAATAACACATCCTAGATCTGAATTAATTAAATATTCTTCTGAAATACTTTGTTCTTTACATAGTTGAATGTGCTGACAACAAAATCACACAAAAATTAAAAGATGGAAATCAAATTTTTTAACCCATGGAGGACTGTATTTGGAGTCACACTCAAAATTAAAGTGGAAAAACACACTGTCATGTCTGTCACATGTGCTCAGTGTGAACCTGCTTTCATCTGTGAAGAGCACAGGGCGCCAGTGGCAAATTTGCCAATCTTGGTGTTCTCTGGCAAATGCCAAACGTCCTGCAAGGTGTTGGGCTGTAAGCACAACCCCCACCTGTGGACGTCGGGCGCTCATATCATCCTCATGGAGTATGTTTCTGACCGTTTGCGCAGACACATGCACATTTGTGGCCTGCTGGAGGTCATTTTGCAGGGCTCTGGCAGTGCTCCTCCTGTTCCTCCTTGCACAAAGGCGGAGGTAGCGGTCCTGCTGCTGGGTTGTTGCCCTCCTACGGCCTCCTCCACGTCTCCTGATGTACTGGCCTGTCTCCTGGTAGCGCCTCCATGCTCTGGACACTACGCTGACAGACACAGCAAACCTTCTTGCCACAGCTCGCATTGATGTGCCATCCTGGATAAGCTGCACTACCTGAGCCACTTGTGTGGGTTGTAGACTCCGTCTCATGCTACCACTAGAGTGAAAGCACCGCCAGCATTCAAAAGTGACCAAAACATCAGCCAGGAAGCATAGGAACTGAGAAGTGGTCTGTGGTCACCACCTGCAGAACCACTCCTTTATTGGGGGTGTCTTGCTAATTGCCTATAATTTCCACCTGTTGTCTATCCCATTTGCACAACAGCATGTGAAATTGATTGTCACTCAGTGTTGCTTCCTAAGTGGACAGTTTGATTTCACAGAAGTGTGATTGACTTGGAGTTACATTGTGTTGTTTAAGTGTTCCCTTTATTTTTTTGAGCAGTGTAGTTCAGCTAGAGTTGCAGTTGAGCACGGCCTAGCAATGTATGCAGCCTGTTATCTTTATCTCTCAGCAATATTTCAGCCCAGAGCTGAAGTGCTTTATCTACTCAGAAAACATTACAGAAAGGAGGCCCCCAAAGAGTTATGGACACATCTTATTAGTGCCTTAGGACCTTTGGACTCCACCGTGAAGGATTTACCAGCCTTTGGCAACTTCACCAGCCTGAACCAGGATCACCAGGACCATTCCTGAAGCCCTCTATCAGTAAGGCTGCAATTTCATTATCTTTAACATCTAGAGCGGGACATCTTACACCTGTCAGCAGAGGACCTGCAGCAGTGATATCTCTGTACTGAGACTTTTTAAATACTTTGGATGTATTGTTATCAGAAGTCATCTTTCATCCTGCTTGCCTCAGTCTCAAGTTCCTCTATTAACACTATAGTAATTGGTTGTACCTCCATACAAAAGGTACTGGTGTCACGACTACAAGGGACCTTGCCACTGGCACATTAATACAGACCACCAAGGGCACCTCCAACCACCATCTGGCCTGTGTCCCTTACACCAGAGTGTGCCTCAGAGAATACTTGTGCCGTTCTCCTTATCACTTATGCAAGCCTGCCCAGGGACGACCTAACCGTGAGTAACCAGAACTGTATTTACCTCGGCCCACTTATTGCTTACACCGTGACCTCACACATAATACCCCTGCAAGGTCTGGCATACCGCACTCATGTTAGATGGGCCAGAGGGGTGAAAAGGGGATATGTCCAGGTTCAGCTCTGAACCCGGACAACCCCTTTAGGTCTATTAATTTAAAGCTTAATGTCCTTTTAATTGCATGTGAAACACCAGATTTTTTTGCATAGTGTGAGACTGAAATGTATAGGGAACCAGTTTATGACTTTAAACCAAAACACATAGGGGGTCATTTATTAAGAACAGCGTTTTAGATGCCAGTCTTAAAAAGTCCCTGCGCTGGCAGTGGGTCCGCCAAAGTTATGTACAGGTGCCAGCCTCTCCATAACTTTGGTACAGAGAATGATGAAGGAGAAGCGCCTTCCCTGCCCACGCCACAACCACTTTTTTTTAGCCCCGGCGTGCGTGAGGGAAACATTACAGATTGCAGCACAAATAACCTTTGCGCCACAATCTGTGCCAGAAATACGCCTAACATAGGCGTGTTCCTGTTTGTAAATGACCCCCATAATTTTCCAATAGATGTCTCTGAATGTGCTTCTTACGGAAGTAAAGAACATTTATAAGGGTGGTTGAGACCTTTCACGTTCAAAAAAAGAATTTTGATAGCAATATTTGAAACATATGGTTGATCAGCATTGATGTTGCTTCATGACCAGTAGATGTCAGCACTGACCTGTTCAGCATTTCATTGAGGAACCTAGAAGGGATGGCTTCCAACAGATTATTAGCTGTTTAATTTTGATTCTGAAAACACCTATGTTTTAGAAAAATTAATCCTGCGACAGATCCTCTTTAAGTTAATCAGACATATTGTTGTTTGTAATCCACCCTTCTTTAATGGTGACAGCTTTACTTTTTTAGTTGGAGAGTTGGGGTAGGCAATGTTCAACTTCTTCTTTTGTGCCATGCCATCTTACAGGTTTTGAATAATAAATGTAAATTTTCACTGTTAACTCTGTTAACCACCTCAGCCCCCATAGCTTAAACACCATTAAAGACCAGGCCACTTTTTACACTTCTGACCTACCCTACTTTCACCGTTTATTGCTCGGTCATGCAACTTACCACCCAAATGAATTTTACCTCCTTTTCTTCTCACTAATAGAGCTTTCATTTGGTGGTATTTCATTGCTGCTGACATTTTTACTTTTTTTGTTATTAATCGAAATTTAAGGATTGTTTTGCAAAAAAATGACATTTTTCACTTTCAGTTGTAAAATTTAGCCAAAAAAACGACATCCATATATAAATTTTGTTCTAAATTTATTGTTCTACATGTCTTTGATTAAAAAAAAATGTTTGGGTAAAAAAAAAAAAATGGTTTGGGTAAAAGTTATAGCGTTTACAAACCATGGTACAAAAATGTGAATTTCCGCTTTTTGAAGCAGCTCTGACTTTCTGAGCACCTGTCATGTTTCCTGAGGTTCTACAATGGCCAGACAGTACAAACACCCCACAAATGACCCCATTTCGGAAAGTAGACACCCTAAGGTATTCGCTGATGGGCATAGTGAGTTCATAGAACTTTTTATTTTTTGTCACAAGTTAGTGGAAAATGATGATTTTTTTTTTTTCTTACAAAGTCTTATATTCCACTAACTTGTGACAAAAAATAAAAAGTTCTATGAACTCACTATTCCCATCAGCGAATACCTTTGGGTGTCTTCTTTCCAAAATGGGGTCACTTGTGGGGTAGTTATACTGCCCTGGCATTCTAGGGGCCCAAATGTGTGGTAAGGAGTTTGAAATCAAATTCTGTAAAAAATGGCCGGTGAAATCCGAAAGGTGCTCTTTGGAATGTGGGCCCCTTTGCCCACCTAGGCTGTAAAAAAGTGTCACACATGTGGTATCTCCGTACTCAGGAGAAGTTGGGGAATGTGTTTTGGGGTGTCATTCTACATATACCCATGCTGGGTGAGAGAAATATCTTGGTCAAATGCCAACTTTGTATAAAAAAATGGGAAAAGTTGTCTTTTGCCAAGATATTTCTCTCACCCAGCATGGGTATATGTAAAATGACACCCCAAAACACATTCCCCAACTTCTCCTGAATACGGAGATACCACATGTGTGGCACTTTTTTGCAGCCTAGGTGGGCAAAGGGGCCCACATTCCAAAGAGCACCTTTCGGATTTTACCGGCCATTTTTTACAGAATTTGATTTCAAACTCCTTACCACACATTTGGGCCCCTAGAATGCCAGGGCAGTATATCTACCCCACAAGTGACCCCATTTTGGAAAGAAGACACCCCAAGGTATTCGCTGATGGGCATAGTGAGTTCATGGAAGTTTTTATTTTTTGTCACAAGTTAGTGGAATATGAGACTTTGTAAGAAAAAAAAAAATATAAAAAATCATCATATTCCACTAACTTGTGACAAAAAATAAAAAATTCTAGGAACTCGCCATGCCCCTCACGGAATACCTTGGGGTGTCTTCTTTCCAAAATGGGGTCACTTGTGGGGTAGTTATACTGCCCTGGCATTCTAGGGGCCCAAATGTGTGGTAAGGAGTTTGAAATCAAATTCTGTAAAAAATGGCCGGTGAAATCCGAAAGGTGCTCTTTGGAATGTGGGCCCCTTTGCCCACCTAGGCTGTAAAAAAGTGTCACACATGTGGTATCTCCGTACTCAGGAGAAGTTGGGGAATGTGTTTTGGGGTGTCATTTTACATATACCCATGCTGGGTGAGAGAAATATCTTGGTCAAATGCCAACTTTGTATAAAAAAATGGGAAAAGTTGTCTTTTGCCAAGATATTTCTCTCACCCAGCATGGGTATATGTAAAATGACACCCCAAAACACATTGCCCAACTTCTCCTGAATACAGAGATACCACATGTGTGACACTTTTTTGCAGCCTAGGTGGGCAAAGGGGCCCACATTCCAAAGAGCACCTTTCGGATTTCACCGGCCATTTTTTACAGAATTTGATTTCAAACTCCTTACCACACATTTGGGCCCCTAGAATGCCAGGGCAGTATAACTACCCCACAAGGGACCCCATTTTGGAAAGAAGACACCCCAAGGTATTCTGTGAGGGGCATGGCGAGTTCCTAGAATTTTTTATTTTTTGTCACAAGTTAGTGGAAAATGATGATTTTTTATATATTTTTTTTTCTTACAAAGTCTCATATTCCACTAACTTGTGACAAAAAAGAAAAACTTCCATGAACTCACTATGCCCATCAGCGAATACCTTGGGTGTCTTCTTTCCAAAATGGGGTCACTTGTGGGGTAGTTATACTGCCCTGGCATTCTAGGGGCCCAAATGTGTGGTAAGGAGTTTGAAATCAAATTCTGTAAAAAATAGCCGGTGAAATCCGAAAGGTGCTCTTTGGAATGTGGGCCCCTTTGCCCACCTAGGCTGCAAAAAAGTGTCACACATGTGGTATCTCCGTATTCAGGAGAAGTTGGGGAATGTGTTTTGGGGTGTCATTTTACATATACCCATGCTGGGTGAGAGAAATATCTTGGCAAAAGACAACTTTTCCCATTTTTTTTATACAAAGTTGGCATTTGACCAAGATATTTATCTCACCCAGCATGGGTATATGTAAAATGACACCCCAAAACACATTCCCCAACTTCTCCTGAGTACGGCGATACCACATGTGTGACACTTTTTTGCAGCCTAGATGCGCAAAGGTGCCCAAATTCCTTTTAGGAGGGCATTTTTAGACATTTGGATACCAGACTTCTTCTCACGCTTTGGGGTCCCTAAAATGCCAGGGCAGTTTAAATACCCCACATGTGACCCCATTTTGGAAAGAAGACACCCCAAGGTATTCAATGAGGGGCATGGTGAGTTCATAGAAAAAAAAAAATTTGGGCACAAGTTAGCGGAAATTATTATTTTTTTTTTTCTCACAAAGTCTCCCTTTCCGCTAACTTGGGACAAAAATTTCAATCTTTCATGGACTCAATATGCCCCTCAGCGAATACCTTGGGGTGTCTTCTTTCCAAAATGGTGTTATTTGTGGGGTGTTTGTACTGCCCTGGCATTTGAGGGTCTCCGCAATCATTACATGTATGCCCCGCATTAGGAGTTTCTGCTATTCTCCTTATATTGAGCATACGGGTAATGAGATTTTTTTTTTTCGTTCAGCCTCTGGGCTGAAAGAAAAAAATGAACGGCACAGATTTCTTCATTCGCATCGATCAATGTGGATGAAAAAATCTCTGCCAAAAAAAGAAAAAGGAGGGGAAAGGCGTCTGCCAGGACATAGGAGCTCCGCCCAACATCCATACCCACTTAGCTCGTATGCCCTGGCAAACCAGATTTCTCCATTCAAATCAATCGATGTGGATGAATAAATCCTTGCCGGGATTTTTTTTTTATATATATACAAAGTGTTTGCCAAAGTATATGAACACCGCCACCTCCTCAGCTCATATGCCTCGGCAAACGTATCTTTTACTGCAGAGGAGAAATCTCGTCTTGCAGCGCCGCATACACCGACTTGCGTGTAATCTGACAGCAGTGCAATGCTTCTGTCAGAATGCACATCAGTGCTGCAGCTAGTCAATCGGTTGGTCCACCTGGAAGGTAAAAAAAAAAAAAAAAACAGGCCGCAACGCAATAAATTTATTAACTTTTGAACAGAACATAGAAACTTTTTTTAACTTTTTTAACTGAACGTTAACTTTTTTACTTACCGGTAATTTTTTTTTGTTTAGTTTTTTTTACCTTTATAGAACAAACCTCTCCTTCCCCATGGGACAATGTGCAAAGCGCAAATCGCCCAAAGATGTGGCGAAGTACGTTATGCACTTTATCCCAGGTGAAAGGAGAGGTTTGCAGCAGCTGTGAGTAAAAGGGAACTAATAGCCCTGTGTGTTGTCCTGTCCTGTGAAATGCAATCCCTATGCTAAGTGTACCTGTGTGTGGTACTTCCGGAAACACTCTCCATAGCATAGGGCAGGGTGGTCAGGACAGTCAGGACAGAAATAGCGGGAGTCACGCCTTATTCCACTCCTGCTACAGACACGACATTTTTTTCGGGGTGGCGGTTGGGTTGAGGTACCAGCAACAACACTGGGGAAATGTCGCTCGTGTAGACGGCTAACTACACTGGTGAATGGGGCCACGGAACCTCCTGGATACAGGAGGTTCTCGATGATCTCTTCCTGAAATTTGAGGAAGAATCCTGTTCTCCCAGCCTTACTGTAGAGAACAAAACTATTATAGGCAGCCAATTGAATTAAATATACAGACACCTTCTTATACCAGCGTCTGGTGCGTCGGGAAACTAAATAGGGAGCCAACATCTGGTCATTGAAGTCCACCCCTCCCATGAGCGCATTATAGTCGTGGACTGAGAGGGGCTTTTCAATGACACGGGTTGCCCTTTCAATTTGGATTGTCGTGTCTGCGTGAATAGAGGAGAGCATGTAAACGTCACGCTTGTCTCTCCATTTCACCGCGAGCAGTTCTTCGTTACACAAGGCAGCCCTCTCCCCCCTTGCAAGACGGGTGGTAACGAGCCATTGGGGGAAGCCCACACGACTAGTTCGCGCGGTGCCACAGGCGCCAATCTGTTCTAGGAACAAATGCCTGAAGAGGAGCACACTTGTGTAAAAATTGTCCACATAAAGATGGTACCCCTTGCCAAATAAAGGTGACACCAAGTCCCAGACTGTCTTCCCACTGCTCCCCAGGTAGTCAGGGCAACCGACCGGCTCCAGGGTCTGATCTTTTCCCTCATAGATCCGAAATTTGTGGGTATAGCCTGTGGCCCTTTCACAGAGCTTATACAATTTGACCCCATACCGGGCACGCTTGCTTGGGATGTATTGTTTGAAGCCAAGGCGCCCGGTAAAATGTATTAGGGACTCGTCTACGCAGATGTTTTGCTCGGGGGTATACAAATCTGCAAATTTCTGGTTGAAATGGTCTATGAGGGGCCGAATTTTGTGGAGTCGGTCAAAAGCTGGGTGGCCTCTGGGACGGGAGGTGGTGTTGTCGCTAAAATGCAGGAAACGCAGGATGGTCTCAAAACGTGTCCTGGACATAGCAGCAGAGAACATGGGCATGTGATGAATCGGGTTCGTGGACCAATATGACCGCAATTCATGCTTTTTAGTTAGACCCATGTTGAGGAGAAGGCCCAGAAAAATTTTAAGTTCGGAAACTTGGACTGGTTTCCACCGGAAAGACTGGGCATAAGAGCTTCCTGGGTTGGCGGATATAAATTGAGTGGCATACCGATTTGTTTCTGCCACGACTAAGTCCAAGAGCTCCGCAGTCAAGAACAGCTCAAAAAATCCCAGGGCCGAACCGATCTGAGCCGTCTCAACCCAAACTCCAGACTGGGCGGTGAAAGGGGGAACTACAGGTGCGGCTGAAGTTGGTGACTGCCAATCAGGATTTGCCAGCACCTCAGGGACTCTAGGGGCTCTACGGGCCTGTCTGAGCGGTGGCTGCGATGGGGTAACTACTGCACGTGCCACCGTACCAGCTTCAACTGCCCTTCTGGTGCTCGCCACTTCACCAGGTTGTACGGCAGTGCTGGTACTAGGTCCAGGAAGGGCTGCGCTGCTGGTGTATGCCTCACCACGTGATCCGACAGCGACAGCCCCACTCTGCTGCTCTTGAAACGGATCCTGCACAACCTGTGGTCTAGCGACACGGGGCTGGGTACGCCTGGTGCTATCAGGGACCTCCACCTCCTCGTCCGAACTTTGGGTCAGAGAGCCACTGCTTTCTACAGGTTCATATTCTGACCCGCTAGATTCGTCAGATGAGGGTTCCCATTCCTCATCCGACTGGGTCAGAATCCTGTAGGCCTCTTCAGAAGAATACCCCCTGTTTGCCATTTGGACTACTAAATTTAGGGGTATTCCCTGAGACTACCCAAGAAAAAAAGCAAGCCTGTCTTACAAAGGGGAGGCTAGCGAAGTACCGGAGGCCGCTGCGGTTGATAAAAAATATCAAAACTGATTTTTTTTATCGCCGCAGAGCTTGGAAAGTGATTGTGCAGTGATCAAAAAACTAAAAAATTTTTGTCACTGCAGCGGGGCGGGTGTGGGTGAACGCACGTGTGGGCGACCGATTAGGCCTGATCGGGCAAACACTGCGTTTTGGGCGAACTAAAGTGACACTAATACTATTATAGATCTGACCGTGATCAGTTTTGATCACTTACAGATACTATAAAAGTACAAATGCTGATTAGCGATACGCTAATCAGCGAATCAGTGACTGCGGTGCGGTGGGCTGGGCGCTAACCGATCGCTAACTACCTAACCAAGGGGCCTAAACTATCCTAAAACCTAACTGCCAATACTAGTGAAAAAAAAAAGTGACAGTTTACACTGATCACTTTTTGTCTTTCACTAAGTGATTGACAGGGGGCGATCAAGGGGTTAATTTGGATGATGGGGGTGATGGAGGGTGATCTGGGGCTAAGGGTAGTGTTTGGTGGGTACTCACAGTGATGTCTGCTCCTCTGCTGGAACCAACCGACAAAAAGGACCAGCAGAGGAGCAGACAAGCCATTTAACACATCATATTTACTAATATGATGTGTTATCTGGCTTTTGATTTGATTTTTTGAAAATCGCCAGCCTGCCAGCCACGATCATTGGCTGGCAGGCTGGTGACGAAATACTTCTTTAACTTTTGCCAGCCCGCGATGCGCATGCGCGGGCCGGCAATGCCCGAAATCTCGCGTCTCGCGAGAGGACGCACCGGCGCGTCCACCCAGAGAAACAGGACCGCCGCAAAGACGCAATCCTGCGTACGGCGGTCCTGAGGAGGTTAATATGGTATCCCCATTTTTTGGATTATCCCCATTCGGTGGGATCCCAGGAGTCAGATCCCTATTGATCTGTTAGGATACTTTCACACTTGCGTTGTTGGAGTCCGGCAGGCAGTTCCGTTGCCGGAACTGCCTGCTGGATCTAGAAATCCGTATGCAAACGGATAGCATTTGTTTCCGGATGCGGATACTGCTAACAAATGCATTGAAACACCGGATCAGTCTCTCCAGTGTCATCTGTAAAAACGGATCCAGTATTTATTTTTTTCACATTTTTAAAGGGCTGTGCATGCGCAGATCGGTTTTCCATTTTCCGGAACACTTAGTACCAAATCCGGCATTAATAAATTTCAATGGAAAGTGTTTCGGGAATTTTCGCCGGAGAAAATACCGCAGCATGATGTGGTATTTTCTCCGGCCAAATACCGTAAGAGTGACTGAAGACATCTTGATGCATACTGAACGGAATGCTTTCCATTCATAATGCATTAGGATAAAACTAAAGCGTTTTTTCCGGTATTGAGCCCCTGTGACGGAACTCAATACCGGAAAACTTTAACACAAGTGTGAAAGTACCCTTACTCTGTAGATAGGGGACAAATATCTGCAATAGAATATCCAGTGGATGTTGGTACTGAGGGTTGAGCGGAGCTTTTTAGGAATGGTTGTCAGTGCATTTAGCACATCAGGGTTGGCACCATCTGAAACAGACATGGGGTCCACAGTGTCATTTTCTGAGGGATTGATGTCCATAGGAAGCTTGGCCTTCCGTCAATACATGACCTAAAATGGAATGCACTTGGTTGAGGCATGCACAGATGTGTGATAGGCAAACAGAACACCAGGGATGAACTGATCCCAGTTGTTTGCTTGCTCATTGACAAGCTTACTAAAAGATTCTTTGAGTGTTCGATTGTCACGTTCCCGCTGGTCATTGTTTGTGCATGGTAGGCAGATGAAATGCGGTGATCTGTTTGAAAATGGTCCACCAGATTGTCGATGACCGAGTTCACAAACTCTCGTCCCTGGTCACTAATCAGAGGCAGCAAATAATGGAGTACAAAGAAATTGCTACTGACTTGGCACTCTTATCTGGAACAGCTGTTGTTTGAGTCCACTTAGATAAATGATCAGTGGCAGCAACTATATATTTGTTGCCATCTGAGGTTTCCTGAAGAGGACTGTTCATATCAATCCCGACTAAGCTCCATACCTTTCCAGGCACTGGTATACTGTTAAGTGGAGGAGCTTCCTTGCTGATTTTGGGATTTATGACAAAACATTTTTGACAGGCTTTGACATGTTGGTGAACGTCATTCTTCATTCCTTTCCAGTAATAACGGTCAAATATTTTGGCTAACGTTTTATCGGCTTTTAGTGAGAACCTGATTTTCCCCATGGTAAAGAATTCCTCTGTATGCTTGATATGGCTTAGCTGTTTGTCTGAACTGGGACTTGGCATTTACACATTTCTATGGAGGTTTAGTTAGGTTCATCTATATTTGGACACTGACACAAATTTTGTTTTTATTAGCTGTTCACTAAAACATATTCAAGTTATAGTTATATAATGGATATGGACATAAAGTCCAGACTTTTAGCTTTCATTTGAGGGTATCCACATTAAAATTGGATGAAGGGTTTAGGAGTTTCAGCTCCTTTACATGTGGTACCCTGTTTTTAAAGGGACCAAAAGTAATCAGACAATTGACTCAAAGGCTGTTTCATAGGCAGGTGTGGGCAATTCCTTCATTATTTCATTCTCAATTGGACACATAAAAGGCCTGGAGTTGATTTGAGGTGTGGTGCTTGCATTTTGAAGATTTTGCTGAGAAGTAAACATGCGTTCAAAGGAGCTCTTCATGCAAGTGAAACAAGCCATCCTTCATCAGCGAAAACAGAAAAAACACATCTGAGAAATTGATACACTATTAGCAGTGGCAAAATCTACAGTTTGGTACATCCTAAGAAAGAAAGAAAGCACTGGTGACCTCAACAATGCAAAAAAAAAAAAACAGCCAACCAAGTGAAGAACACTCTCCAGGATATAGGCGTATCAATATCCAAATCTACCATAAAGAGAAGACTACATGAAAGTAAATACAGAGGGTTCACTGCACGGTGCAAGCCACTCCTAAGCCTCAAGAATAAAAAGGCTAGATTGGACTTTGCTAAAAAAAAAATCTTAAAAAACCAGCACACTTCTGGAAGAACATTTTTTGGACAGATGAAACCAAGATCAACCTTTACCAGAATGATGGAAAGAAAAAAGTTTGGCGAAGGCATGGTACAGCTCATGATCCAAAGCATACCACATCATCTGTAAAACACGGCACGGCTTTGGCATGCATGGTTGCCTATGGCACTGGGTCCCTAGTGTTTATTGATGATGTGACAAAAGACAGAAGCAGCCGGATGAATTTTGGGGTTTTCAGAGACATACTGTGTGCTCAAATCTAGCCAAATCCAGCCAAACTGATCGGCTGGCGTTTCATAATACAGGTGGACAATGACCCAAAACATAAAGCCAAAGCAACCCAGGAGTTTATTAAAGCAAAGAAGTGGAATATTCTTGAATGGCCAAGTCAGTCACCTGATCTGAACCCAATAGAGCATTTCACTTGCTACAGACTAAACTTCAGACAGATAGGCCCACAAACAAACAGCAACTGAAAACCGCTGCAGTAAAGGCCTGGCAGAGCATTAACCTCTTAAGGACACAGGTACACCCTGATGTGCCGGTACTTAAGGACACAGGGCGTACCTGTACATCCTGTGTCTTTCCGATCAGCAGGCACTCTGTGACAATGCCGAGGGTGGTCTTGTGACCCCCCCCCCCCCCCGTATCGGCGATCGCTACTAACCGCAGGTCAATTCAGACCTGTGATTTGCAGCGCTTTCGGAAGTTCCTTATCCCCGCTGTCCGTGACCGCAGGGGTCAGAAACTTCAAAATTACATATCCTGTAATTTTTACCCCCCCCCCCCCCCTGCAGCCCTCATTATTAGTTGCCGGCGGTCTGTGCGGAGTGGGCGCATTTCCAGGATGGCCAAGCGGTTAGCAAGCAGAGTTTCAGCACATTGCTGACACTGCTTGAAACGGCTGACATCTGTGCTGGCACAGATGTCAGCCGTTTAACCCCTTCCATGCCGCGGTCCATAGGGACCGCTGTATGGAAGAGGTTAACAGGGAGGGAGCTCCCTCCCTCTCCCATTGGGGGCTGCTGTGCCGTTTCAGCCCCCGATTAAGCCCCCCAACCTCCCCATCACCCGCTGCTCTGTTGTGGCAGTGAGTGATGGTTACCATGGCAACCGGACACCTTCACAGGCTTCCGGCTTACCATGGTAAGCCTAAGTCTGATCAGACCTGCTAAAGGCAGAAGTCTGATCAGACTAAGTGTAAAGTGAAAATACAGTACAGTACACTATATAGTGTACTGCATTGTATTATACAGACATCATACCCACTGGATCGTCAAGAACCAAGTTGGTCTGGGTCAAAAAAAATTGAAAAAAAGTAAATAAAAAAAACATATTTATCACTGATAAAAAAAAAATATATATAAAATGCACTACACATGTTTGATATCACCGCGTTCGTAATGACCTGATCTATAAAATGGTCATGTTACTTTCCCCACACGGTGAACGTCATAAAACATGAGACAATCGCCCAAAAAGTAAAAAAAAATATGGCTTTCAGGCTTAATCTTATTAACCCATGAATACTTGGATTATTTCGAGAAAACCTAACCCTAGCAATCAAAAGTCTTGCCAAGAACATTATATTAATAAGAATGAATTGTCCCACCGTGTCCTCAGCCTCCACTTAGGACGTGCGCCAAACAGCTCTCCGTCTGGGGCCCAGCCGCCACTACATTTACCCAGTGTGCAGTTACGGAGATATAGCATCCCTGGCCGTGCTTACTGGTCCACGTATCTGTGGTTAGGTGGACCTTGCCACAGATGGCGTTGCGCAGTGCACACTTGATTTTATCCGATACTTGGTTGTGCAGGGAGGGCACGGCTCTCCTGGAGAAGTAGTGGCGGCTGGGAACGACGTACTGTGGGACAGCAAGCGACATGAGCTGTTTGAAGCTGTCCGTCTCCACCAGCTTGAATGACAGCATTTCAAAGGCCAGTAGTTTAGAAATGCTGGCATTCAGGGCCAGGGATCGAGGGTGGCTAGGTGGGAATTTACGCTTTCTCTCAAATGTTTGTGAGATGGAGAGCTGAACGCTTCCGTGTGACATGGTGGAGATGCTTGGTGACGGAGGTGGTGTTGTTGGTGGCACATGCCAACGTTCCTCCAGGGGCGGAGGAAGAGGCCGAGGCAGCAGCAGAAGAGGGAGCAGGAGGGGCCTGAGCCCTTTCTTGGTTTTGAAGGTGCTTACTCCACTGCAGCCCTTGTCTTGTATGTAGATGCCTGGTCATGCAGGTTGTGCTAAGGTTCAGAACGTTAATGCCTCGCTTCAGGCTCTGATGGCACAGCGTGCAAATCACTTGGGTCTTGTCGTCAGCACATTGTGTGAAGAAGTGCCATGCCAGGGAACTCCTTGAAGCTGCCTTTGGTGTGCTCTGTCCCTGGTGATGGTGGCCAGTAGCAGGCGAACTGTTTTGGTGACGGCTGCTCTGCTTTTGCACCCTGCTCCCGCTTTTGCTACGCTGTTGGCTCGGTCTCACCACTGCCTCTTCCTCCGAACTCTGAAAGTCAGTGGCACGACCTTCATTCCATGTGGGGTCTAGGACCTCATCGTCCCCTGCATCGTCTTCCACCCAGTCTTCCTCCCTGACCTCCTTTTCGGTCTGCACACTGCAGAAAGACGCAGCAGTTGGCACCTGTGTTTTGTCATCATCAAAGACGTGCTGAGGTGGTATTCCCATGTCCTCATCAGGAAACATAAGTGGTTGTGCGTCAGTGCATTCTATGTCTTCCACCCCTGGGGAAGGGCTAGGTGGATGTCCTTGGGAAACCCTGCCAGCAGAGTCTTCAAACAGCATAAGAGACTGCTGCATGACTTGAGGCTCAGACAGGTTCCCCGATATGCACGGGGGTGATGTGACAGACTGATGGGCATGGGTTTCAGGCGCCACCTGTGCGCTTTCTGCAGAAGACTGGGTGGGGGATAATGTGAACGTGCTGGATCCACTGTCGGCCACCCAATTGACTAGCGCCTGCACTTGCTCAGGCCTTACCATCCTTAGAACGGCATTAGGCCCGACCAAATATCTCTGTAGATTCTGGCGGCTACTGGGACCTGAGGTAGTAGTTTCAGTAGGACGTGTAGCTGTGGCAGAACGGCCACGTCCGCTCCCTGCACCAGAGGCTCCACCAACACCACCACCACGACCGCGTCCCTTATTAGATGTTTGCCTCATAGTTAGCGTTCACAAAGCAAAGTAAAAAGTGGTTAAGTCTGTTAAAAATAATTAACCGCCAATAAAAACCTGATGTAGGGTATTGCACTAAAAAAATAATTTAAAACTCTATATGACAGCGGTATTTGTGGCCTAAATTTCACAGTAACTTATGCACGTCTAATCCCAGATGTGCAGTATATTAGAGGGTTTTTTCACCCCAGTAAGCACAAAGCCGTATTTCTGGCCTAAATGTGACAGTCACTTATGCATGTCTAATCCCAGATGTGCAGTATATTAGAGGGTTTTTTCACCCCAGTAAACACAAAGCCGTATTTCTGGCCTAAATCTGACAGTCACTTATGCATGTCTAATCCCAGATGTGCAGTATATTAGAGGGATTTTTCACCCCAGTAAGCAAAAAAAAAATATTTATGGCCTAAATATGACACTCACTTATGCACGTCTAATCCCAGATGTGCAGTATATTAGAGGGTTTTTTCACCCCAGTAAGCAAAAAGATGTATTTCTGGCCTAAATGTGACAGTCACTTATGCATGTCTAATCCCAGATGTGCAGTATATTAGAGGTTTTTTTCACTCCAGTAAGCACAAAGATGTATTTCTGGCCTAAATGTGACACTCACTTATGCACGTCTTATTCCAGATGTGCAGTATATTAGAGGTTTTTTTTCACCCCAGTAAGCAAAAAGATATATTTCTGGCCTAAATGTGACACTCACTTATGCACGTCTAATCCCAGATGTGCAGTATATTAGAGGGCTTTTTCACCTCAGTAAGCAAAAAGCTGTATTTCTGGACTTGCAGACATGCAGATAGCCTGTGCTGGTGCACTATCATTGCATAAAATGGCTGCCGATTATGTATTGATATTGACAAACTGAAGTAAAAAAGTTTGTTTTCAGCAGTAGGGCAGGCTTAAAAAAATTGTGCACTGCACCCACAAAACACATTTGCTGTAGATCGCTGAGTAAAAAAAGCAGTTTTTGATAATATTTCTCCCTGATCTCTCCCTCACAGCAGCTGCAGCCTCTCCCTACACTAATCCGAGCAGAGTGACGGGCGGCGCTACGTGACTCCAGCTTAAATAGAGGCTGGGTCACATGCTGCAGTTGGCCAATCACAGCCATGCCAATAGTAGACATGGCTGTGATGGCCTTTTGGGGCAAGTAGTATGACGCATGTTGATTGGCTGCCGTGCAGCCTTTCAAAAAGCGCCAAGAAAGCGCCTAACACCGAACCCGAACTTTTGCGTAAATGTTCGGGTTCGGGTCCGGGTGCCGAAAAACTCTATTCAGGACGTGTGCCATGCACGACACATGTGTCATTTTGCCCTGTTTCAGCGTGCTCAGCAGATTGGCACCGTTGTCGCACACCTGTCACGCCCTGTCCTGTGAGTGATCTGAGAAGATCTGTCAGACTTGCTGCACGTGAATCTATCTGACAGATTGCTTTGTTGTGGCTTTGGGCAGGATCCCACCCCCTTACAGGTTCTGCTCATTAGTTTGTTAGTGATGCTACTTATACCTGCCTCTCACTATAGCCCTTGCGGTTTATAGTTTCTCCTGGAGATCTCTGCTGGTGTTTGATCTCATGCTCCCAGTTTGTCTTCAGATAAGTTCTCTTTCCTTCCGTCTGTTGTTTGTACTGGCAAGGACTTAGGTAGACGCTGGTTCCTTCATCTTGTGCAAGGAACCGGTTGTTTTTTCGCCTGCTCCCTAGCTGAGGGTTTGCATCAGTTGCAGCAGGGCTTAGGTTGGTGTGCATGAACACTTCTACCATCAAGATTTGTTCATGTTGGTAGCAGTCAGGGAAAGGCTCAGGGAGTGTCAGGAGGTGACCTTTCCCTGTTCCCTAGCTGTGGGGACTAGCCTGCTGTTGTGTTAAATTTTTGTTGTGTTTGGTTTTCTTCCCTTCCCTCACCTACCGTGACAACACTACTTTACCAACTGTCAAATTGAGCGGGGTTAGCCACTGATCGGCCTGTGACTGCAGACCTGAAAGCAGTGCAGGACTGGTGTGGCTCTTGGCTTCCAGGCACAACAGCCGCAGCACAGCATGACAACGTCTCACCTGGCACGTCGAATAGGTTCTGGGGAGCTTGGGAGGTTCAGCTGAAGAGGTGGTAGCCGTGGAAAAGGAGGAGTCAGCCGAGGAGCAGACAGAGGATGGAGTAGGAGGAGGAGAAGAAGAGGCAGGCCTGCATGCAATCCGTGGCGGTAACACCAAATCCACATGGGTGCCACGGGTTACATGTTTGACGGCCGTCAGAAGGTTCACCCAGTGGGCAGTGAAAGTTATGTACTGTGCCCGTATTTGCTAGACCACGTGTCTGTGGTCAGATGTATCTTGGCACCGACACTGTGTGCCAGAGATACACTGCCTGTCCAAAAAAAAAAGTCGCCACCCAAAAAAAAGGTCACACACTCTAATATTTTGTTGGACCGCCTTTAGCTTTGATTACAGCACGCATAAGCTTCTGCAATGTCACAAGATTTATTTCCATCCAGTGTTGCATTAATTTTTCACCAAGATCTTGCATTAATGATGGTAGAGTCTGACTGCTGCGCAAAGCCTTCTCCAGCACATTCCAAAGATTCTCAATGGCTTTAAGGTCTGGACTCTGTGGTGGCCAATCCATGAGTGAAAATGATATCTCATGCTCCCTGAACCACTCTTTAACAATTTGAGCCCAATGAATCCTGGCATTGTCATCTTGGAATTTGCCCGTGCCATCAGGGAAGAAATAATCTATTTATGGAATAACCTGGTCATTCAATATGTTCAGTTAGTCAGCTGACCTCATTCTTGGAGCACATACTGTTGCTAAACCTAGACCTGACTAACTGCAGCAACCCCTGATCATAGCACTGCCCCCACAGGCTTGTACAGTAGGCACTAGGCATGATGTGGCATCACTTCATCTGTCTCTCTTCTTACCATGATGCGCCCATCACTCTGGAACAGGGTAAATCTTGACTCATCAGACCACATGACCTTCTTCCATTGCTCCAGAGTCCAATCTTTATGCTCCCTAGCAAATTGAAGCCTTTTTTTCTGGTTTTCCTCACTGATTAGTGGTTTTCTGTCACGGATGATGTTGCAGATAGCTGGAACTTATGAATAAACGTCCGACTGGCTTGATCCCAAACTAAGGAGCATAGAGGTGAGCCCTATAAAACCCTAAGAGCTTTCCCTGACTGCTATGCCCATGCAAGGGTCTCAATGATAGACGATTGCATACCCACGTACTTAAGACTGTGTGACACCTGAAAACCCTATAATAGTGAGGGGACACGACCACCGGCTCCCTGCACTTAATACGGACGGAGTCAGGGTCACCTAGAATCAAGCCAGAAAGGAAACACAATACATTAAAAGACTTATCTGAGCAGACAGCAGCAGCAGCCTCCAGCAGTGAACACTTCCTCCAGGAAGTAGTATAAACCGCAAAGTGAGGCAGTATGGGAGGGAATATAAAGGGAGATGATTAGTCTAAATAGGTGACACCTGGGAGAAGGAAAGGAGATGACAAAGTGAAACCAAAACAAAGAACGTCATGCAAGAGGTAGAGAAGGACGTCTGCCAGACCTTTTCACAGAACTGGCGGTGACATTTTCTTAAGGCTACACAGCTATTCAGTCCCAATCCCTTGAGTTCCCTTCGCATTGTGTGTGTGTGGAAATGCTCTTTCTTTCACTATTAAACATAGCCCTGAATTCTACTGTTGTTTTTCTTCGATTTGATTTCACCAAACGTTTAAGTGATTGCCAATCACGATCATTCAGTATTTTTCTCCCGCCAAATTTCTTCCTCGAATACGATGGGTCCCCACTATCCTTTCAGTTTTAAATAATGCATTGAACAGTTCTTAACCCAATTTTTGTAGTTTCTGCAATCTCCTTAGATGTTTTCTCTGCTTGATGCATGCCAGTGATTTGACCCTTCTCAAACAGACTAACATCTTTTCCACGACCACGAGATGTGTCTTTCGACATGGTTGTTTAAGAAATTAGAAGCAACTCATTGCACCAGTTGGGGTTAAATAACTTGAATTTGAATTCGAACATTTGGGCCACGGAAGCCTGCGTTGTGCAAGATAAACGTGACGACGGCATGGTGGAAGGTGGAGTGGAGGACAAATGGGAGGAGAGAGGAGAAGGAGAAGAGGCAGGACGTAGAACACCGGGAGTGTGGCTTTGTGGGTTCTGATGGCGTTTTTCCCACTGAGCTCGGTAATGGGAGGCCAGGTGCCTTCTTAAGGTGGTCGTCCCTAGGTGAGTGTTGGGCTTACCGCGACTTATGTGTTGACAGCACAGGCTGCAGATGGCAACACTATTATCAGCAGCTGACACGTTAAAAAAAGCCCACACTGCCGAGCCATGTGCTGGCATCCTGGGAGCGCAAGATGTAACCATGCATGGTGGATGGCTCGCTCCAGATACATTTGCAGTCTGCTTTTTGCCTCCTGTGCACTGCGAGTTCTGCCTGCTTCTCCTCCCTATCTGCTGCTCCGTCTCTCCCTCTGAACTCCCATCCTCTTCATCTCTTGTGGGCACCTACGTGACGTCCATTGACACGTCATCATCATCCCCTTTAGCACCACTGACATTAGAGATCTCGGAGTAGGCAGCAACAGCGGGGACCACCCTCCTTGGGCCGATCTGGGTACTGTCGTCAGATCGCTGGGTGGTGGCAGTTGCTACCTCCTCTTCCTCATCCGATGCCAAGAATGGCTGCGCATCGGTAAGGTCTGGGAATGGATGGGAAAATAATTTCTCTGACTTGAGGGGAGGGGCTATGGTGGTGGTGGTATCTTTGGCGGTGCACACAGCAGAGAGTGAGGAGGGTGCAGATACAGAGGATGAGGGGTATACAGGTATATATCACCCCTCAATCAATATTTGGCGGAAACAGGTATATGGCACCCCTCAATCAGTATTTTGTGGAAGCAGGTGTATTGAACCCCTCAATCAGTATTTGGTGAAAGAAGGTATATAGCAATAGCACCCCTCAATCAGTATTTAGTGGAAGAAGGTATATGGCACCCTTCAATCAGTATTTGGCGGAAACAGGTATATAGCACCCCTGAATCAGTAATTGGCGGAAACAGGTATGTAGCACCCCTCAATCAGTATTTTGTGGATGTAGGTGTACTGCACCCCTAAATCAGTATTTAGTGGAAGAAGGTATATAGCAATAGCACCCCTCAATCAGTATTTAGAGGAAGAAGGTATATGGCATCCTCAATCAGTATATGGTGGAAAAAGGTGTATTTCACCCCTCAATCCGTATTTGGTAAAAGAAGGTATAAAGCAATACCACCCCTCAATCAGTATTTAGCAGAAGAAGGTATATGGCACCCCTCAATCAGTATTTGGCGGTAAAAGGTATATAGCACCCCTCAATCAGTATTTGGTGAAAGAAGGTATATAGCAATAGCACCCCTCAATCAGTATTTAGTGGAAGAAGGTATATGGCACCCCTCAATCAGTATTTGGCAGAAACAGGTATATAGCACCCCTCAATCAGTATTTGGCGGAAACGGGTATATGGCACCCCTCAATCAGTATTTTGTGGAAGCAGGTGTATCGCAGCCCTCAATCAGTATTTGGCGGAAGAAGGTATATGGCACCCCTCAATCAGTATTTTGTGGAAAAAGGTGTATTGCACCCCTCAATCAGTATTTGGTGGAAGAAGGTATATAGCAATAGCACCCCTCAATCAGTATTTAGTGGAAGAAGGTATATGGCACCCCTCAATCAGTATTTGGCGGAAACCGGTATATAGCACCTTTCAATCAGAATTTTGCGGAAACAGGAATATGGCACCCCTTAATCAGTATTTTGTGAAAGAAGGTATATGGCACCCCTCAATCAGTATTTGGTGGAAACAGGTATATAGCACCCCTCAATCAGTATTTGGCAGAAACAAGTATATGGCACCCCTCAATCAGTATTTTGTGGAAGTAGGTGTATTGCACCCCTTAATCAGTATTTGGTGGAAGAAGGTATATAGCAATAGCACCCCTCAGTCAGTATTTTGTGGAAAAAGGTATATGGCACCCCTCAATCAGTATTTGGCAGAAACAGGCATGCAGCACCCCTCAATCAGTAGTTGGCGGAAAAGAGGAATATGGCACCCCTCAATTAGTATTTTGTGGAAGTAGGTGTATTGCACCCCTAAATAAGTATTTGGTGGAAGAAGGTATATATCAATAGCACCTCCCGATCATTATTTAGTGGAAGAAGGTATATGACACCCCTCAATCAGTATTTGGCAGAAAATGGTGCATAGCACCCCTCAATCAGTATTTGGCGGAAACAGGAATATAGCACCCCTCAATCAGGATTTTGTGGAAGAAGGTATATGGCACCCCTCAATCAGTATTTGGAGGAAACAGGAATATAGCACCCCTCAATCAGTATTTTGTGGAAGAAGGTATATGGCACCCCTCAATCAGTATTTGGCGGAAACAGGTATATAGCACCCCTTAATCAGGATTTTGTGGAAGAAAGTATATCGCAGCCCTCAACCAGTTTTTTTTGGGGCAACAGGTATATCACACCCATTGCAATTAGTTACTCCAATAGCGTTTGGCCCTCTATCTAGCTGCGGTATCGCAGCAGAACCGCACACAACTGCTGCATAATACAAATACACTATAATATAATTTTTATGTTAGAAAGTCTAAATACTTATAAGTCTTTATAAGTATATCACACCCCTCTATGTCACACCTATCGATAGCACACCTATACCAGTCCTTAAAAGGACTTTTGTGGCCCTATTAGATAGCGTTTGGTGTCCCTAACTGTCCCTGCTCCAAAATGCAACCTCTCCCTACACTGGCAAAACACATAATGTAAAATGGCTCCTAGATCGGGTTCTGTTATAGGGTTGGGGGTGTGTCCATGTGCTGAAACGTCTCAATTGGCTGTCCTGTCCCACCTGATGGATGTATTATGGGTCAAAGTTCGGCGCTATGCATAAAAATATGGCGCGTGCAAATATTGCCATATTTTTGCATGCTCAGCGAACCGCGAACGAGCAAAGTTCACCGTGAAACGACCGCCGGGCAAACCGCAAGACAATCTCTAAATGTGAACAAGCCCTAAGTTTGTTGGCTTTTTAAGACAGATGAAGCCTGCCTTTCTATTTCACCATACAAGGTGAATTTTATTTTAAGGCTTTAATTTGGGATTTTGCCCAATATCTTACACCAGATAACAAATTAATATATTTGTGTCCTCAAAAGCTGTAATTATTCAGTCCTCAATGAGTCTAAGCCAAAATGATAAATAATAACTGGTGAATCTATAAATCTTGATTAAAAGTGAAAATCTTGTAATAAAATAATTTTCCATTGCGAGTATTCTGATAGACTAACGTGAAGTGTAAAAATAGATTTGTGTTATTTTGCCCTGCAGGAGGCAAAGGTTGCTATCACACAGACATATTTAGACTGACTATGTATGTAAGATGCTGTTCTTGAACTGAAACAACATCTTTCAAAAATTGCCAGACAATTTTCTTGTCCCTTTTCTGTGGGAAAAAAAATGTATATGGCATAGAGAGAAGCCATTAAAGTCATGGAGATTCACAATATTATGTGAGCAGGGGCGGACTGGGGATAAAAACCAGCCCTGGAAAAAGTTGCATACCAGCCCCACAGCATTGCGTCATTATTTACTTGTTTATAATAGGAGAAAGCATTCATTTTAAAACACGTGTGTAAACACGAATATGAACTTTGCCCCACGATCAGGGCCGTCTTTAATATTGATTGGACCCTGGGCAAAAATTTACTTAGGCCCCCTGGATCCCGCCTTCCCACACCTTAGGCAATCACGCCCTCCACCACAACACACACAAAAAAAATCCACACATCTGGTAGAGTACAGTGAATGACTGTAAATACTTCCAGTTCTGAAGACTCCAGCGGGTCAGGATCAGTGCTCTGGGCAGCTGGGCTCAGGCTGGAAGTGGGCACCGCTCTGCAGGAAGGAGACCAGGGCTCGGCTCACCCTAGTGTTACAGTGCACCCCAGCACCCCACAGTATGCAGTATAGCACCCTATAGTATACAGCAACCCACAGTATACAGTATAGCACCCTATAGTATACAGCAACCCACAGTATGCAGTATAGCACCCTATAGTATACAGCACCACACAGTATGCAGTTTAGCACCCCACACTATACAGTACCCCACAGTATATAGTAGAGCAGTATAGCACCCCACACTATACAGTACCCCACAGTATATATTAGAGCAGTATAGCACCCCACACTATACAGTACCCCACAGTATATAGTAGAGCAGTATAGCAGCCCACAGTATACAGCACCTCACAGTATACAACACCTCACTGTATACAGCACCCCAAACTATACACGATACAGCCCCCACACTATACAGTACAGCAGTATAGCACTCCACACTATACCGCACCCACAGTATACAGTATACAGACCCCCACAGTATACAGTACAGCAGTATAGCCCCCCCCCACTATACAGGCCCCCCCACTATACAGGACCCCCCACAATATACAGGCCCCCCACACTATACAGCCCCCCCCACACACTATACAGCCCCCCCACAGTATACAGCCCCACAGTATACAGCCCCCCACACTATACAGCCCCCCACACTATACAGGCCCCCCACACAGTATACAGCCCCCCCCCACAGTATACAGGCCCCCACACAGTATACAGTCCCACACAGTATACAGCCCACCACACAGTATACAGCCCCCCCCCACTGTATACAGGCCCCCACAGTATACAGGCCCCCACACAGTATACAGCCCACCACACAGTATACAGCCCAACACACAGTATACAGCCCCCCCCTCAGTATACAGGCCCGCACACAGTATACAGCCCACCACACAGTATACAGCCTACCACACAGTATACAGCCCCCCCCACAGTATACAGCCCCCCACAGTATACAGGCCCCCACACAGTATACAGCCCACCACACAGTACACTGCGTGCAGAATTATTAGGCAAATGAGTATTTTGACCACATCATCCTCTTTATGCATGTTGTCTTACTCCAAGCTGTATAGGCTCGAAAGCCTACTACCAATTAAGCATATTAGGTGATGTGCATCTCTGTAATGAGAAGGGGTGTGGTCTAATGACATCAACACACTATATTAGGTGTGCATAATTATTAGGCAACTTCCTTTCCTTTGGCAAAATGGGTCAAAAGAAGGACTTGACAGGCTCAGAAAAGTCAAAAATAGTGAGATATCTTGCAGAGGGATGCAGCACTCTTAAAATTGCAAAGCTTCTGAAGCGTGATCATCGAACAATCAAGCGTTTCATTCAAAATAGTCAACAGGGTCGCAAGAAGCGTGTGGAAAAACCAAGGCACAAAATAACTGCCCATGAACTGAGAAAAGTCAAGCGTGCAGCTGCCAAGATGCCACTTGCCACCAGTTTGGCCATATTTCAGAGCTGCAACATCACTGGAGTGCCTAAAAGCACAAGGTGTGCAATACTCAGAGACATGGCCAAGGTAAGAAAGGCTGAAAGACGACCACCACTGAACAAGACACACAAGCTGAAACGTCAAGACTGGGCCAAGAAATATCTCAAGACTGATTTTTCTAAGGTTTTATGGACTGATGAAATGAGAGTGAGTCTTGATGGGCCAGATGGATGGGCCCGTGGCTGGATTGGTAAAGGGCAGAGAGCTCCAGTCCGACTCAGATGCCAGCAAGGTGGAGGTGGAGTACTGGTTTGGGCTGGTATCATCAAAGATGAGCTTGTGGGGCCTTTTCGGGTTGAGGATGGAGTCAAGCTCAACTCCCAGTCCTACTGCCAGTTTCTGGAAGACACCTTCTTCAAGCAGTGGTACAGGAAGAAGTCTGCATCCTTCAAGAAAAACATGATTTTCATGCAGGACAATGCTCCATCACACGCGTCCAAGTACTCCACAGCGTGGCTGGCAAGAAAGGGTATAAAAGAAGAAAATCTAATGACATGGCCTCCTTGTTCACCTGATCTGAACCCCATTGAGAACCTGTGGTCCATCATCAAATGTGAGATTTACAAGGAGGGAAAACAGTACACCTCTCTGAACAGTGTCTGTGAGGCTGTGGTTGCTGCTGCACGCAATGTTGATGGTGAACAGATCAAAACACTGACAGAATCCATGGATGGCAGGCTTTTGAGTGTCCTTGCAAAGAAAGGTGGCTATATTGGTCACTGATTTGTTTTTGTTTTGTTTTTGAATGTCAGAAATGTATATTTGTGAATGTTGAGATGTTATATTGGTTTCACTGGTAAAAATAAATAATTGAAATGGGTATATATTTGTTTTTTGTTAAGTTGCCTGATAATTATGCACAGTAATAGTCACCTGCACACGCAGATATCCCCCTAAAATAGCTAAAACTAAAAACAAACTAAAAACTACTTCCAAAAATATTCAGCTTTGATATTAATGAGTTTTTTGGGTTCATTGAGAACATGGTTGCTGTTCAATAATAAAATTAATCCTCAAAAATACAACTTGCCTAATAATTCTGCACTCCCTGTATACAGCCCCCCCCCACACAGTATACAGGCCCCCCCACAGTATACAGAGCCCCCCACACAGTATACAGCCCACCACACAGTATACAGCCCACCACACAGTATAGAGCCCCCCCCCACAGTATACAGGCCCCCACACAATATACAGCCCACCACACAGTATACAGCCCACCACACAGTATACAGGCCCCCCACAGTATACAGGCCCCCACACAATATACAGGCCCCCACACAATATACAGGCCCCCCACAGTATACAGGCCCCCACACAGTATACAGCCCACCACTATACAGTAGTTTACAGTATATTAACATAACAGCCCCTGTCACCTTTTTCTGATTTAATGTTCACACAAAAAAGCTCCACAGCAACACTCCTGTTAGGACCTGTGATGACCTCATAGCCATGTGACCAGTAATTGCTAGGTTACTGGTCACATGGTTATGATGTCATTAAGGTCCTGAAGTGATCACACACAACTTTAACACAGTACGATCATGATGCCTGGACTCAGTGCAGGCAGGCACGGCAGCACCCCTGTGTAGCTGACAGCTTGACACCCGGGGCAGTGGCTAGCAGGGCTCAAAAGGCAGCTGCCTTGGGCCCCCCAGGAGCAACTGGGCACGGGGCAGCTGCCCCTTTTGCCCCTTGGTAAAGACGGCCCTGCCCACAATAGCTCTTTTGTAGAACCCCAATTGTTCATATTATCACAGTGTTTTCCCAACCAGGATGCCTCCAACTGTTGCAAAACTACAACTCTCAGCATGCTCAGAGAGTGTTTTATCACGCCCTTTGACCCGCCCCTTTTTTGTTGGCCACCTATTTAATGATTGTTGCATGCAACATTTTACTTGACCAGCTATTTTATATATTCTACGGCAGTCCTGTTACAATCCCCCCTCCCCCAATGAGCCTTTCGACCAAATAATAAAAATATTTATAAAATCTCACCCATATGCTGCAAAAAATAAAATAAAATCTGCAATGTAAAATCGATAATAAAGATCAACTACAAACATAAACATATTTCGCATGAAAACTTACAATTACTTGGCTTGGCCCTTGGGGATCTCGGACACCACTTCAACACTTTGGCCGAGGGCTCGGCGGAGCTGATGTTGTGCTTTATCCTAATGAGAAAGATTTCATAATAAGGATTTGGAGAAAGGGCAGAGGGATATCAGAGCAGGGAGAGGCTGGTGCTGCTACTAGGGGGTCATACCATGGGGGAGTAATAAAGCCCACCATAATGCCCCCCCAGTAGTAATAATTCTTTTTATAATGTGCAAAACATACCCCTTTGTAATGCCCCCAGTTGAGCTAATGTTCCCATAATGTGCCAATATAAAATACCCCTTCTCAGTCCCCCCGTAGATGACCCCATAGTGCTCCTCTCCCCCCTTCCCCATAGTACCCACCATAATGTATCCCAGTATAAAATGCCCCTATACAGAGCCCCCATATAAAATACCCCTTCTTTTTAGCCTCAGTAGATGCCCCTATAGTGCCTCCCAATAATCTGCCAATAATAAGTGCCCCAATAGATGCCCCCAATCATGTGCGAGTAAGATGTGCCCCCATAGATGCCCCCAATCATGTGCCAGTAATAAGAGCCCCCCCACCATCATGTGCCAGTAGCCAGAGCCCCCCCCATATCATGTGCCAGTAGCCAGAGTGCCCCCTTATCATGTGCCAGTAGCCCCCCTTATTATGTGCCAGTAACCCCCCTTATGTGCCAGTAGCCGCCCCTTATGTGCCAGTAGCCGCCCCTTATGTGCCAGTAGCCGCCCCTTATGTGCCAGTAGCCCCCCTTATCATGTGCCAGTAGCCCCCTTATCATGTGCCAGTAGCCCCCCTTATCATGTGCCAGTAGCCCCCCCTTATCATGTGCCAGTAGTCCCCCCATCATGTGCCAGTAGTCCCCCCATCATGTGCCAGTAGTCATCCTTTTGTGCCAATAGCCCCCCTTATCATGTGCCAGTAGTCCCCCTTATGTGCCAGCAGCCCCCCTTATGTGCCAGTAGTCCCCCTTATGTGCCAGTAGCCGCCTCTTATGTGCCAGTAGCCGCCCCTTATGTGCCAGTAGCCCCCCTTATGTGCCAGTAGCCCCCCTTATGTGCCAGTAGCCCCCATATCATGTACCAGTAGCCCCCCTTATCATGTGCCAGTAGTCCCCCTTATCATGTGCCAGTAGTCCCTCTTATGTGCCAGTAGCCCCCTTATGTGCCAGTAGCCCCCTTATCATGTGCCAGTAGCCCCCCTTATCATGTGCCAGTAGCCCCCCCATCATGTGCCAGTAGCCCCCCTTATGTGCCAGTAGCCTCCCTTATATGCCAATAGCCCCCTTATGTGCCAGTAGCCCCCCTTATCATGTGCCAATAGCCCCCCCATCATGTGCCAGTAGCCCCCTTATCATGTGCCAGCCCAGTAGTCCCCCTTATCATGTGCCAGTATTGTACCTATATATATAAAAAAAAAACACTTATAGTTACCTCCAGCGATGCGATGCAGGCCTCTTCCGTTCTGTGTCCCTTGCTATACGGCTCAGGCAGCGCGATGACGTCATCGCGCCGCCTTCACCGGCCTATGATAGGCTGCCAGCACTAGGCCGACAGCATATCAGAGGAACAGGAGGGGACACACCTCTCCCTCCCCTGCCTCAGCACAGTCATCTGGAGATGAGCGCTTTCACAATGGAAAGCGCTCATCTCCTGCTGCTGTGCCCTGCTGCCGGCCGCCCCCACTTGTCACCTGGGCCGCGACCTTGCGGCACTCAGGCCTGTCGGCCTAGCGGTAAATTTCCCGGTATCCCGGCAGGCCAGTCCGGCCCTGTATGTGAGTACAGCACATTTTGATCATGGAGTAACATAAGATTATTATTCGGCTTGCACAGATACCTGTTTATTGTCTTGTACTGATATACAAGTAGGCTGGATTTTCACGTAGCAGCGGCAGTGTGGCCCTGCTCAGCCACATTGGCCAATGGCAGCACGGTTTTTAAGGTAATACCTTTGTTAAAGGAGTTGTTACCCAAAAAACATTCTACATTTTTAAAACCAACACCTGGATCTGAACACTTTTAGTAATTGCATGCAATTTTGTAAAATTTAGTATAACCAGAGTTATTCATTGAAATCTATCTGTATATCGCCACCTGCTGTCTTCTCTTTTTCTAATTTCTCAGTGCTGTTCACTGAGATGGAAGCACATGCTCAGTTCCATGAAATACCACCACCTGTCCCCTGAGCTGTCAGCTTGAGATAAATATAGCAGAGCAATTGAAGCAATAAATGGGGAGATCTCTGGTTTTATGTCAGGTGCAGGGCTGGTTCTAAGTTTGTTAGAGACTGTCATATACTATATGATATTTTATTTTAATATTTTCTATTAATCATGGCATAAACCCTTTAACCTGTATATTTGTGCAGCCACTGCCTGCCACTGGTGGGTGGGGTTTGCAACTGCTGCATGGAAACCCAGCCTAACGCTGGGTTCACACCTGAGCATACTGTATGGAGCACTCTGTATGTGTGATTTTATCGGGTGTTCGTATTCGCGTCCGGCAACAAGCAAACGCCCATTGTCGCGCGTTCCCGGAAGTCTATGTACGGGAACGCGCGACCATACGCCCCAAAGAAGCTTCTGTACGTCTTGGGGCATAGGGCGTTTTACAGCGCGCTCAGGTGAGAACCATGCCCATAGGGGATCATTGGTTCTTGCCTGTTGAGCGTTTTACAGCGCGTAGGAACGCGCTGTAAAACGCTCAGGTGTGAACCCAGCCTTAGGGTGCAACCACACTGTGCGGTCCAGCTCCAGCTATTCTGAAACTAGAACTCCCAGAATCCGCCTTTTACTTCTATGGGAGTTACAAGAACAGACATTTAAGTGTGTAGTTTTGGGATTCTACTCTGTAACACAACAAAAGTACCGAGACAACATTTTTCTAATTTCTGTCCAGTACCACAATGGATTTTGAACAAAACAATTCAGATGCAGTTGAAATTCAGACTTTCAGCTTTAATTCAGTGGGTTGAATTAATTCAGGGGTTCAAAAGTAATTGGACACATTATATAATTGTCAATAAAATGTTAATTTCAAATACTTGGTTGAAAACCCTTTGTTGGCAATAACTGCCTGAAGTCTTGAACTCATGGACATCACAAGACGCTGTGCTTCCTCCTTTTTAACCCCTTAACCACCTCAGCCCCCCTAGCTTAACCACCTTCCATCTGGGCCATTTGCCCCCTTCCTGACCAGGCCAAATTTTGCAAAACTGACATATCTCACTTTATGTGGTAATAACTTTGGAACGCCTTTATTTATCCAAGTCATTCAGAGACTGTTTTCTCGTGACACATTGTACTTCATGATAGTCATAAATTTGAGTCAAAATATTTCACCTTTATTTATGAAAAAATCCCAAATTTACCCCAAAATTTGAAAAATTCGCAATTTTCAAAATTTCAATTTCTCGGCTTTTAAAACAGAAAGTGATACCTCATAAAATATTTATTATTTAACATTCCCCATATGTCTACTTTATGTTGGCATCATTTTGGAAATGTCATTTTATTTTTTTAGGACGTTAGAAGGCTTAGAAGTTTAGAAGTAATTCTTCAAATTTTTAAGAAAATTGCCAAAACCCACTTTTTAAGGACCAGTTCAGGTCTGAAGTCACTTTGTAGGGTCTACATAGTGGATACCCCCATAAATGACCCCATTGTAGAAACTACACCCCTCAAGGTATTCAAAACCGATTTTACAAACTTTGTTAACCCTTTAGGCATTCCACAAGAATTAAAGGAAAATGGAGATCAAATTTTTAAATTTCACATTTTTGGCAGATTTTCCATTTTAATCAATTTTTTTCTTTAACACATCGATGGTTAACAGCCAAACAAAACTCAATATTTATTACCCAGATTCTGCGGTTTACAGAAACACCCCACATGTGGTCATAAACTGCTGTATGGGCACACGGCAGGGCGCAGAAGAAAAGGAACTCCACATGGTTTTTAGATGCCATGTCCCATTTGAAGCCCCCTGATGCACCCTTACAGTAGAAACTCCCAAGAAGTGACCCCATTTTGGAAACTAGGGGATAAGGTGCCAGTTTTATTAGTACTATTTTTGGGTACATATGATTTTTTGATCATTCATTATAACACTTTATGGGGCAAGGTGACCAAAAAATTTGTTGTTTTAGCACAGTTTCTATTTATTTATTTTTACAGCGTTCACCTGAGGGGTTCAGTCAAGTGACATTTTTATAGAGCAGATTGTTACGGACGTGGCGATACCTAATATGTATACTTTTTCTCATTTATTAAAGTTTTACACAATAATAGCATTTTTGAAACAAAAAAATGATGTTTTAATGTGTCCATGTTCTGAGAGTTTTTTTTATTATTTGAGAGATTTTCTTATGTAGGGGCTCATTTTTTGTGGGATGAGGTGACAGTTTTATTGGTACTATTTTGTGGGACATACGCGTTTTTGATCACTTGGTGTTGCACCTTTTGTGATGCAAGGTGACAAAAATTGCTTGTTTTGACACAGTTTTTTTTTTTTTTTTTTTTTACGGTGTTCACCCGAGGGGTTAGGTCATGTGATATTTTTATAGAGCTGGTTTTTACGGACGCGGAAATACCTAATATGTATACTTTTTTTTATTTGTTTCACTTTAACACAATAATAGCATTTTTGAAACCAAAAAAAATGATGTTTTAGTGTCTCCATGTTCTAAGAGCTATAGTTTTTTTATTTTTTGAGAGATTTTCTTATGTAGGGGCTCATTTTTTGCGGGATGAGGTGACGGTTTTATTGGTACCATTTTGTGGGACATACGCGTTTTTGATCACTTGGTGTTGCACCTTTTGTGATGCAAGGTGCCAAAAATTGCTTGTTTTGACACAGTTTTTTTTTTTTTTTTTTTACGGTGTTCACCCGAGGGGTTAGGTCATTTGATATTTTTATAGAGCTGGTTTTTACGGACGCGGCAATACCTAATATGTATACTTTTTTTTTATTTTTTCTACTTTGAACTTTTTTTTTTCATTCCTTACTTGGGGACTTTTTTTTTTTACATATGAAACTTTTTTTTATTTTTCAACCTTTTATTTTTATTTTTTTTATTTTACACTTTTCGTCCCCCATAAGGTCATACAAGACCTCTGGGGGACATTTGCTTCACTTTTTTTTTTTTTTTCACTATTGATTTCTCCTGTAACTGGGGCTGACATAGTAGCCCCAGTTACAGGACAAATACACCCCTAGAGAGGCTGTACAGCAGCAATCCAGCGCTGTACAGCCTCAGAGCAGGGCTGATCGAGCTCCTGCACACTCCGGTCCCGGCGGTCATGTGACCGCCGGGCCGGAACAGGAAGCGCACAGCGCTTCCTTCTCTGCAGACACAGCGCTCGGTGAGCGCTGTGTCTGCAGCGATCCGGGAGGCAGGGACACCTGGGCACTGTCCCTGCCTTGTCTTAGGGTTGCCCTGCTGTCACTGACAGCGGGCAACCCGATCAGCAGCTGCACGATTAGCGTGCAGCTGCTATTTCTGAAAGGACGTTCTAAAACGTGCTTTCAGAAATAGACGTCCACCCACAGGACGTTTATATCCTATGGGCGGACGTAAAGCGGTTAAACACCCTTAATGACCAGGCCACTTTTTACACTTCTGACCTACACTACTTTCACCGTTTATTGCTCGGTCATGCAACTTACCACCCAAATGAATTTTACCTCCTTTTCTTCTCACTAATAGAGCTTTCATTTGGTGGTATTTCATTGCTGCTGACAATTTTACTTTTTTTTGTTATTAATCGAAATTTCACAAAATTTTTGCAAATGACATTTTTCACTTTCAGTTGTAAAATTTTTCCAAAAAAACGACATCTATATATAATTTTTTCTCAAAATTTATTGTTCTACATGTCTTTGATAAAAAAAAAATATTTGGGTAAAAAAAAAAATGGTTTGGGTAAAAGTTAAAGCATTTGCAAACTATGGTACAAAAATATGAATTTCCGCTTTTTGAAGCAGCTCTGACTTTCTGAGCTCCTGTCATGTTTCCTGAGGTTCTACAATGCCCAGACAGTAGAAAAACCCCACAAGTGACCCCATTTCGGAAAGTAGACACCCTAAGGTATTCGCTGATGGGCATAGTGAGTTCATGGAAGTTTTTATTTTTTGTCACAAGTTAGCGGAAAATGATGATTTTTTTATTTTATTTTTTTCCTTACAAAGTCTCATTTTCCGCTAATTTGTGACAAAAAAAAAAAAAATCTAGGAACTCGCCATGCCCCTCACAGAATACCTTGGGGGTGTCTTCTTTCCAAAATGGGGTCACTTGTGGGGTAGTTATACTACCCTGGCATTTTGGGGGCTCTAATGCGTGAGAAGTAGTTCGAAATCAAAATGTGTAAAAAATGCCCTGTGAAATCCTAAAGGTGCTCTTTGGAATGTGGGCCCGTTTGCCCACCTAGGCTGCAAAAAAGTGTCACACATCTGGTATCGCCGTACTCAGGAGAAGTTGGGCAATGTATTTTGGGGTGTATTTTTACATATACCCATGCTGGAAGAGATAAATATCTCGGCCAAAGACAACTTTTCCCATTTTTTTTATACAAAGTTGGCATTTGACCGAGATATTTATCTCACCCAGCATGGGTATATGTAAAATGACACCCCAAAACACATTGCCCAACTTCTCCTGAGTACGGCGATACCATATGTGTGACACTTTTTTGCAGCCTAGGTGGGCAAAGGGGCCCACATTCCAAAGAGCACCTTTAGGATTTCACAGGGCATTTTTTACACATTTTGATTTCAAACTACTTCTCACGCATTAGGGCCACTAAAATGCCAGGGCAGTATAACTAACCCACAAGTGACCCCATTTTGGAAAGAAGACACCCCAAGGTATTTCGTGATGGGCATAGTGAGTTCATGGAAGTTTCTATTTTTTGTCACAAGTTAGTGGAATATGAGACTTTGTAAGAAAAAAATTAAAATAAAAAAATCATCATTTTCCGCTAACTTGTGACAAAAAAATAAAAATTCAGGAACTCGCCATGCCCCTCACGGAATACCATGGGGTGTCTTCTTTCCAAAATGGGGTCACTTGTGGGGTAGTTATACTGCCCTGGAATTTTAGGGGCCCTAATGCGTGAGAAGTAGTTTGAAATCAAAATGTGTAAAAAATGCCCTGTGAAATCCTAAAGGTACTCTTTGGAATGTGGGCCCCTTTGCCCACCTAGGCTGCAAAAAAGTGTCACACATGTGGTATCGCCGTACTCAGGAGAAGTTAGGCAATGTGTTTTGGGGTGTCTTTTTACATATACCCATGCTGGGTGAGAGAAATATCTCGGCAAAAGACAATTTTTCCCATTTTATTATACAAAGTTGGCATTTGACCAAGATATTTATCTCACCCAGCATGGGTATATGTAAAATGACACCCCAAGACACATTGCCCAACTTCTCCTGAGTACGGCGATACCAGATGTGTGACACTTTTTTGCAGCTTAGATGCTCAAAGGGGCCCAAATTCCTTTTAGGAGGGCATTTTTAGACATTTGGATCCCAGACTTCTTCTCACGCTTTTGGGCCCCTAAAATGCCAGGGCAGTATAAATACCCCACATGTGACCTTATTTTGGAAAGAAGACACCCCAAGGTATTCAATGAGGGGCATGGCGAGTTCATACTGATTTTTTTTTGTTTTTTCTGACAAAGTCTCCCTTTCCGCTAACTTGGGACAAAAAATTCAATCTTTCATGGACTCAATATGCCCCTCAGCGAAAATCTTGGGGTGTCTTCTTTCCGAAATAGGGTCACATGTGGGGTATTTATACTGCCCTGGCATTTTAGGGGCCCTAAAGCGTGAGAAGAAGTCTGGAATATAAATGTCTAAAAAATTTTACGCATTTGGATTCCGTGATGGATATGGTGAGTTCATGTGAGATTTATTTTTTTGTCACAAGTTAGTGGAATATGAGACTTTGTAAGAAAAAAATAAACAGAAAAAAATCTATTTCCACAAACTTGTGGCAAAAAAAATTCTGAATGGAGCCTTACAGGGGGGCGATCAATGACAGGGGGGTGATCAATGACAGGGGGGTGATCAGGGAGTCTATATGGGGTGATCACTCCCTTGTATGGCTCCATTCAGACGTCTGTATGTGTTTTGCGGATCCGATCCATGTATCCGTGGATCCGTAAAAAACATACGGACGTCTGAATGGAGCCTTACAGGGGGGTGATCAATGACAGGGGGGTGATCAATGACAGGGGGGTGATCAGGGAGTCTATATGGGGTGATCACCCCCCGGTCATTGATCACCCCCCTGTAAGGCTCCATTTAGACGTCCGTATGTGTTTTGCGGATCCGATCCATGGATCCGTGGATCCGCAAAACACATACGGACCTCTGAATGAAGCCAGCCTTACAAGGGGGTGATCAATGACAGGGGGGTGATCAGGGAGTCTATATGGGGTGATCAGGGGTTAATAAGGGGTTAATAAGTGACAGGGGGGGTGTAGTGTAGTGTGGTGCTCGGTGCTACTTATTACAGAGCTGCCTGTGTCCTCTGGTGGTCGATCCAAGCAAAAGGGACCACTAGAGGACCAGGTAGCAGGTATATTAGACACTGTTATCAAAACAGCGTCTAATATACCTGTTAGGGGTTAAAAAAAATTGCATCTACAGCCTGCCAGCGAACGATCGCCGCTGGCAGGCTGTAGATCCACTCGCTTACCTTCTGATCCAGTGAACGCGCGCGCCTGTGTGCGCACGTTCACAGGAAATCTCGCCTCTCGCGAGAGGACGCGTATATGCGTCCACCCAGAATAGCAGGGCCGCCGCCAGGACGCAATCCTGCGTACGGCGGTCCTGAGGCGGTTAAGGACGGGCTCATTTTCACCTTAAGGACCAGGCCATTTTTTGGAAATCTGACCAGTGTCACTTTATGTGTGAATAACTTTAAAACGCTTTTACTTATCCAGGTGATTCTAAGATAGTTTTTTCGTCACATATTGTACTTCATGACACTGGTAAAATGGAGTGAAAAAAATACTTTTTTATTTATAAAAAAATTCAAAATTTACCCAAAATTTTTAAAAAATTGCTAATTTTCAAATTTCAATTTCTCAACTTTTATAATAGATAGTAATACCTCCAAAAATAGTTATTATTTTACATTCCCCCTATGTCTACTTCGGATCATTTTGTGAATGCCATTTTATTTTTTAAGTTAGAAGGCTTAGAAGAAAATCATTAAATTTTTCAGAAAATTTCTAAAACCCACTTTTTCAGGACCAGTTCAGGTCTGAAGTCACTTTGAGAGGCTTACATAATAAAAAACACCCAAAAATGATCCCATTTTACAAACTACCCCCCTCAAGGTATTCAAAGCTGATTTTACAAACTTTGTTAACCCTTTAGGTGTTCCACAAGAATTAATAGAAAATAGAGATGAAATTTTTTCCAGTTACAAAGCAAGGGTTAAGAGCCAAGCAAAACTCAGTATTCATGGCCCTGATTCTGTAGTTTACAGAAACACCCCATATGTGGTTGTAAACTGCTGTACGGGCACATGGAATTGCGCAGAAGGAAAGGAACGTCATATGGTTTTTGGAAGGCAAATTTTGCTGGACTGGTTTTTTGACACCATGTCCCAATTGAAGCCCCCCTGATGCTCCCCTAGAGTAGAAACTCCAAAAAAGTTACCCCATTTTGGAAACTACGGGATAGGGTGGCAGTTTTGTTGGTACTATTTTAGGGTACATATGATTTTTGGTTGCTCTATATTACACTTCGTGAGGCAAGGTAACAAGAATTAGCTGTTTTGGCACCGTTTTTATTTTTTGTTATTTACAACGTTCATCTGACAGGTTAGATCATGTGGTATTTTTATAGAGCAGGTTGTAATGGACGAGACAATACCAAATATAACTTTTTTGGTATTTTATTTATTTCAGTTTTGCATAACAAAGCATTTAAAAAAAAATTATGATTCTTTAGTGTCTCCAAATTCTGAAAACCATATTTTTTTTTTTTGGGCGACTGCCATGTGTAGGGGCTCATTTTTTTCGGTATGAGATGATGGTTTGACTGGCACTATTTTGGGGTGTGTATGACTTTTCGATCGCTTGCTATTTCAGTTTTTGTGATGTATGGTGACAAAAAATTGCTTTTTTTACAGTTTTTTTTTTTTTGCGGTATTCACCTGAGGGGTTAGGTCATGTGATATTTCTATCGAGCAGGTTATTACGGACGCGGCGATACATAATATGTCTGCTTTTTTTTTTATTTATGTCAGTTTTAGGCCTCTTTCCCACTGGCGTGTGCGCCCTGTGGTCGTGCTGCGGCAAGCAAAATGCGGGCTGCAATGCACGAGCACAGTCCGTGGGGCAGCCACAGCGGATCGCGGCCGTTCCGCAAAAAGATAGGACATGTTCTATCTTTTTGCGGAACGGAAGTACGGGAAGAAACCCCATAAAAGCACTCTGTAGTGCTTCCGTAGGGTTCCGTTCCGTGGTTATGTTCCGCACCATTCCGCATCTCTGGATTTGCGGACCCATTGAAGTGAATTGGTCCGCATCCATGATGCGGAATGCCCACGGAACACGCACGCACGCCCGTGGGAAAGCTTAAGATTAAGAGATATGAAAACATTCTATATAAGCAGAGAAATACTGAGGAAAAATTGACAAAAATTTGGGGAGAATGGAAGTTTTTCTTCCTACAGTCCCTCATTATTCCCCCCCCCCTTTTTTGCTTATTGATGGGGGGGGGAACGCATCACAAGGGAGAGGGTTGGTTGGGTATGAACATGGGGGTAGGGTTTATTAGGGGAAAAATAATATAATAATGTTTTGTTTTTGGTGAATTGTATTGTTTGAATTTCTAATAAAATATTAAATAGTCTCTCCTCTTTTACCGTGTTGATTCCCTTTATGTATTTAAAAGTTTCTATCATATCCCCTCTGTCTCTTCTTTCTTCCAAGCTATACATGTAATTGTCCTTTAACCTTTCCTGGTAAGTTTTATCCTGCAATCCATGTACTAGTTTAGTAGCTCTTCTCTGAACTCTCTCCAAAGTATTAATATCCTTCTGGACATATTGTAGTGTACGGGGACTGTAATGCCCGTCACTACAAAAGTGTCACTTGGTGTGTTGTCGTCCCTCCTTAATTATGGGGAAGTTGGTATATGTCATTTTTATAAATTGTCATGTAATGTAATGTTATGTATTTCCCTGTTACTATGAAACTTGCATGTACAGGCCTGCTAGGGGTGTCATTCCAGCTTCTAGTCGCTAGAGGGAGCTAGGGAGCCCTAGTTTATATAAGGCCCAGTCAGGGAAGTGAAGAAGAGACAGAGTCTAGTGTCTGTAGTCTACAGTTGGAGATTAGACAATGTCAGAAACCAGTCCAGGCCTGAAGCCTGCTTTCAGGAGAAGGTCCCCCTCCTGAATTCCCTTATGCAGAAACAGGAATACTGAAGTTAAAGAGCCTGAGGAAGCTGAGAGAGCGAGACAGAGGCAAAGATCAAAGGGAGCAAGAGGTACTCAAGAGAACAGAGGAGGTACTCTAGAAAGCTACAACCAAGGATATAAAGCCAGAGCTAGGTTATTGGGCCTTGGAGAAGATTTGCTATATTCCAGGATCAGTCAGAGATAGCGTGCAAGCTCCTGTACTGCAAGTCCTGTGTTTAACACTCTGTAATCACCTTGCTCAATCTGTATTGCCTGCATCAACCGTATTGCAAAATCGACTGTATGCCAAGGAACTGCGATTCCATTATTGTCTCTATGAAACCTACTAAAGTTGGAGTTCTGCTTTAACCTCACGGTGTTCCTCATTTATTCCTGCTATCCGCAAACGGCGTGCCACCGTTTAATTGGCACTGGCGTCACGAACAATTTCTTACCATCACCTGCCTATGCAGAGAGTCAGCCGTCTCAGGTTAGTGTCATTGCACTACTACACCCAGAAACTCTATTACACACAACTTGAGTACGCTGCAGCTTCTCTTTTGGCGTCACGAACAGGATGCGCACGCTTTCTAGTGCAAGAAGCGTGAACTTTGTGCCTTATACAGTTGCCCTGTGACCAAAGTGACAAATTTCCTGTTTTATTAAAGTGGACTTTGTGAACTGAAAATCCTACCCAAAGTGTGCCTAAAACCTCCAAAAAGCGCTGTGCAGTGTTGCGCTACCAAGAGGAAGAAAATCGCCACATTGGAGTGTGGTTTTGTGGACTTTTTACAATCCTGCTTGCTGTCAGTGAATGGACAGCGTTTTGCTAAAGATGGCCACCGGCCGCCTGGAGTAAAGTTTCCCGCGCTGCTGAGGACCTTCGTGGGCGGATCCCTGCAAGGACACAGAGAATCCCGCCCCTCTTCATCATCGCACCGCCGCGGCCCTGCTTCTTCTACGTCATCGGGTGCTCAGGACGTCCGGAATCTCGCGAGACTTGGCCTGCGCAAGCCCGGCGATACCGGTAAGCAATTGTAACCGGAGGGAAGGGGAGTGTTCCGGCCCCTTTAGTCGCCAGTGGCCACCTCTCAATAGACTACCATGTCAGAGCCAGGAGTGCCTGAGCAGCCGGCCCCGGGAGAGTTCGCGGCTCCTAATCATCCTACAGCCCCCAGCATGATGCCCTTTACCATGCCTTACTATTTCGGGGCCCCATGGTTCCCCCGCTACAGAGGAGAGACCCATACCCTAAGGGACTTTAAAGAAAAGTTGCTGGCATTATTAAAACTGTACCCCATAAATGCCGACCAGCAAATGGAAATCCTGCTAGCGCAGCTGGAGGGAGCTGCACGGAGGGAGGTATTATCCTGGCCTGCTACTGAGCGGAGTACTCTAGAACAGATATTCACCCGCCTCAGGGCCACTTTTGAAACTAGGACTGCCTCAGAGATAAAGATGCACTTCTTTGGCAAGAAACAGAAGTCCGGTGAGTCCCTCCGTGACTTTGCCCTATCACTTCAGGAAGCTTTAGGGGCTGTAATTCAGATAGATCCCAAAGAGGCTGATAACCAGGACCAGACCCTGAGGGAACAATTTATCAACGGGGTGTCTAGTGAGCAAATAAGGACCCAATTAAAGATGCTGTCCGCCCAGCACCCTAACAGTGCCTTTCTGGACTTTAAAGAACTGGCTATAAAAATTCTGGGGTCAGCAGTATCTACGGAGTTGAGCACCCCACCTGAGTCAGCAGCCTGCAGGGTGAAACCGCTTATCTCTAACCAAGCTCAGGCCGGCCAAGCTGTTCAAGTGTCAGCTACCGATACTATTGCCATGCTGACAGAGCAAGTAAATCACCTCACTAAAAGTCTAGAGAAAGTGTGCAGAAAAATAGAGGAATGGGAAAAACCCATAATGCTAGATGAAGAATTCCTGTCACCTCCTAGGCCGTTCCCACCTCCTTACCAAGAGACTCACCCCAGGGATCCTGGGAGGCGTAATAGAGATCGCAAGCGGCCCGTGTGTACATACTGCAAAAAGCTGGGACACACAGAATCCACGTGCTGGCAGTTAAACGGGCAACCCCTGAGGCTGAGGACCACCCCTCGGGAGTTAGAACACTAGGTCCAGAGGATCCAAATTGGATGCCACGTTATGTAGGATCCCATCCTAAAATCAATATAGAGATCAACGGGGTCCCCTTTGAAGCCCTATTAGATACTGGGTCTCAGGTCACTACTATTCAGCTGCCTGCATTTGAAAAGTTCTGGGACACCAACCAGTTGACCCAACCGCCTGAATCCTGGGTGGAAATTATCGCCAGCAATGGCAAACCAGTAAAGATTCATGGATACTGGGAACCCACCCTGCAGGTGGGAGAAGTAACCCTGCCTCAACAGGGAGTGATCGTAGTACAGGCCGGTGACAGAGGAGGACATCCTGTCATTCTAGGCACCAATGTCTTCAAAAACTGTTATTCAGAAATACTTGCTGTATTACATCAGACTTTGCCCACTGCTTCCTCTGCATCCAGGAGGGTGATTCAAAAGACTATTACTGTGTTAAGTGCCCAGCAGAGGTTTGCTAATGGGAAAGGAGAAATTTGTACTGCCAGGATTAGTGATATTAAGCCTGTGACTTTGCCTCCTAATTCTCAAACTCTTTTATGGTGTCGTGCTGTCCTGGGAGTCCAAGGCCAAGATTATCCAGCCCTGGTGGAACCAATACAGATGGAGGATTACCCTTATGTGAGAGCTGCCAAGTGCCTGGTGAACGTCTCCCAAGGTAAAGTACCTGTCCGTCTGATTAACCTGAGCAATCATCCTGTTGCGCTTACTAAGCATTGCCGTGTTGCCCAGCTGTCCCAGGTGTCCTTCCAAGACATCATTCGTCTTCCAGTGACAGAGAAGCCGCCAGCTGCAGACAGCGGATGTTCGCCGGTGACCCAGCCACAAGTGCCCTGGTGGGAAGAGCTCCATGTGGGGGACGAGACTACCCCCCAACATCAACAAGAAGGGATCCTACAGCTGGTCAAAGAGTACCACCAGGCGTTCAGTAAGCATGCTACTGATTATGGGGAGGTGAGTGCCATACAACACACCATACCTACTGGCTCTCATCCTCCTATCAAGGAGAGATACAGACCCTTACCACCTACTTCATATCAGACTGTAAAAGAAATGATCCAAGAGATGAAAGACTCTAATGTAATCCGGGACAGCCGTAGTCCGTGGGCTGCACCCCTGGTCCTTGTAAAGAAGAAGGACGGTGGTATCCGTTTCTGTGTGGATTATAGGAAAATTAATCAAATAACCCACAAAGATGCATACCCACTGCCCCGCATTGAGGAGTCACTAACTGCTCTGGGCTCCTCTGCCTATTTCTCCACATTGGACTTGACCAGTGGCTACTGGCAAGTACCCATGGCCCCTGCAGATAGGGAAAAGACTGCTTTCACTACTCCCATGGGCCTGTTCGAATTCAATTGTATGCCGTTCGGGCTATGTAATGCCCCAGGAACTTTCCAGAGACTAATGGAACGGTGTTTGGGTCATAAAAACTTCGAAACAGTGCTGCTGTATCTAGATGACATCATTGTGTACTCAAAAACATATGAAGACCATCTAAAACATTTGGCAGAAGTATTTGAAATCCTTATCAAATATGGCTTGAAAGTAAAGCCATCCAAGTGTCACCTGCTCAAACCTGCAGTAAGATACCTGGGGCATGTAGTAAGCGGAGAGGGAGTGCAACCTGACCCTGATAAATTAGCAGCTGTCCGTAATTGGCCGGTTCCTACTACCGTCAAAGAGGTGAGGAGTTTCCTTGGTTTTGCCGGCTACTATAGACGTTTTATCCCCCATTTTGCTCAAATAGCTGATCCTATTCAGGAACTCTTGAGGGGGCAACCCAAGAAAAGTCCTAGAACTCCTGTGCCCATTGAGTGGAATGAGGAAAGAGAGATAGCGTTCCAATTGCTAAAAAAGAAACTGACCGAGCCTCCTGTGTTAGGTTATCCAGATTATAGCAAGCCTTTCCATCTTTATACCGATGCTAGCAAGCGAGGCCTGGGAGCTGTGTTAGCCCAAATCCAAGAGGGAAAAGAGAGAGTGATAGCATATGCAAGCCGCTCCCTGAAAGGAGCTGAGAAAAATGACCAGAATTATAGTTCCTTCAAACTAGAGTTCCTGGCATTAGTGTGGGCGGTGACAGAAAAATTCAAGGATTATCTAGCCGCCACCCCGTTCATTGCATTCACTGACAATAACCCTCTGGCACATCTAAATACAGCTAAATTGGGGGCCTTGGAGCAGAGATGGGCCTCTCGCCTTGCCAACTATAATTTCTCTGTAAAGTATCGTGCTGGACGTACTAATGATAATGCTGATGCTTTATCCAGGCTTCCCACAGAGACAGCTCCTGATGATGTGCGAGATGCTTGGGAAGATGTAGAGATGCCGGCTTTCTATAACAAATTTGCTCAACAGGATCAGGCTCGAGCTACCAATAACAGAGCTGCAGTTCCTTCACCCTCCAGTAGGCCTGATCCTAAAGAAGAAAGGTGGGTGAAACTACAGTCTGAAAGTAGAGTGCTGGGTGAGTTGTTGGACTTCATTACTAGTGGCAGAGCCCCTGAGAGGATTCGGCGTAAGAGTGCAGATCCTGAGCTCATCAAACTGTGGAGACAGCGCCATCAACTCTTCATACAAAAGGGCCTATTGCTACGGAGAAGCCTAGACCCAGTGTCCAACGAGAGAGTGCACCAGATTCTCATACCCCGACGAGATGCAGGTATGGTGTTGGAGATGTACCACAATCAATCTGGTCACTTTGGGGTCCAAAAGACTGAAGCTACTATCCGCCAGCGGTTTTACTGGGTGGGCATGAGAGAAGACATGGAGAAGTGGTGTCGGGAGTGTGTAGCCTGTGCCTTAAAACGAAGTGAGCACCATGATCAGAGGGCACCACTGAGACCCATTGTAAGTACCCGTCCTCTTGAACTTGTCGCCATCGACCATGTGAAACTGGAGCCTAGTCGCTCAGGGTATGCTTATGCCATGACTATTATTGATCATTTCACAAAGTTTGTTGTAGCAGTGCCTGTGAGAGACCAGACAGCCAAGACTACAGCCGAAATGTTCTGGAAGCACTTCCTCCTGCCTTATGGATGTCCAGAAAAGATCCTCACCAATCAAGGACCGGCTTTTGAGTCCCATCTGTTCCATGAACTGTGCTGCTTACACAACTGTAAGAAGATCCGGACCACGGCCTACCATCCTCAAGGTAACGGATTATGTGAAAAAATGAATCAGACCTTGATAGAGATGCTGAGGGCCGTGCCTCCTGAGAACAGAGGAGATTGGCCCAGTCTGTTGCCACAGCTCATGTTCACATACAATCATACCATACATTGTTCCACCGGGTATACCCCTTTTTACTTGATGTTTGGGCGCCAAGGGACATTGCCTGCTGATCATTCATTGGACATACATGTTCCTGATTGCATTAACCCATTACCTAACACCGACTGGGTTGCTGAACATCAAAGGCGATTGAATACAGCCAACGCCATTGTTCAGGAACGTATGGACTATGCTAGGGACCGACAGCAGAGGGACTATGATCAAGCAGCCCATGCAGAACCCTTGACAATAGGGGCCGTGGTATGGTTAAAGAATAACCGCCGTACCAGTAAACTGGACAGTAAATGGGAGCGAAGTCCCTATGTTATCACTGCAATCCCAAATGTTGGAACTCACACTTATGAGATCACCCGGGAAGACAAGGGATCCCAAATTGTACACCGAAACCGGTTGAAGCTCTGCCTGACACCATAACCCAGTGCCGAGAGTTCTGGACCTGAATATCCTGTGTCAGAGTCAGAAATACAGCCCGAGGATCCTATGCAAGCTGTTAGTAATCTGAGGTATGACGCTGATCCCATGCATTGGCTTCTGACACCTTGGTTGAACTTGCTGGTGTCTGCTCCGGCACCTACTGTAACTTCACCTCCGGAAGAGCTGGTTCAAGATGCCCCGGATCCAGTTCCCCCTCTAGTGGATCTAATTGTTCCAGTTGTTCCTGACCAAGATCTCCCTGATGGAGACCCTCCTGTTGCTCCTCTCTCTTCCACCTCGTTGCTAAGGGAAGAGCAGACCCCTGTTTTGAGAAGGTCTACCCGGATGACCAGGGGACGCCCGCCAGTCCGTTTAGGGGACTTTGATTATTCTGGTGGTGTCTCCTCCCAAACAGTTGCCACTGGCAATACCTTACTTGACATTTGTGCGCAAGAATGGACTCCTCCACGTGAGCCCTTGCCTGTGATACACCCACAGGAAACTCCTGGGTAGTTCCGTTTTTATACTGTTTTATCTATTTTGCTGTTCTATTATGGACTTATTCATTGTCATGGACTATCCTGGTTATAATGTTACGCTGTGCCAGGTCAGCGCCCCCGTTCCATTCACTATCCTGAAGAGAAGAGAACGACGCCCCTTGTCACTACCCTTCACCTTTGCCAATTGGACCTGATATGAATGTATATGCAGATGAATTACATGTATGTATGCCTGCATGTCTCTTTTTTCTGTTTCAGGTAGAGATTCCAGTTGGGCGAGCCCTGATGGAGTACGAGGGCGTACTCAGCTTAAAGCAGTGGGGTATGTAGTGTACGGGGACTGTAATGCCCGTCACTACAAAAGTGTCACTTGGTGTGTTGTCGTCCCTCCTTAATTATGGGGAAGTTGGTATATGTCATTTTTATAAATTGTCATGTAATGTAATGTTATGTATTTCCCTGTTACTATGAAACTTGCATGTACAGGCCTGCTAGGGGTGTCATTCCAGCTTCTAGTCGCTAGAGGGAGCTAGGGAGCCCTAGTTTATATAAGGCCCAGTCAGGGAAGTGAAGAAGAGACGGAGTCTAGTGTCTGTAGTCTACAGTTGGAGATTAGACAATGTCAGAAACCAGTCCAGGCCTGAAGCCTGCTTTCAGGAGAAGGTCCCCCTCCTGAATTCCCTTATGCAGAAACAGGAATACTGAAGTTAAAGAGCCTGAGGAAGCTGAGAGCGAGACAGAGGCAAAGATCAAAGGGAGCAAGAGGTACTCAAGAGAACAGAGGAGGTACTCTAGAAAGCTACAACCAAGGATATAAAGCCAGAGCTAGGTTATTGGGCCTTGGAGAAGATTTGCTATATTCCAGGATCAGTCAGAGATAGCGTGCAAGCTCCTGTACTGCAAGTCCTGTGTTTAACACTCTGTAATCACCTTGCTCAATCTGTATTGCCTGCATCAACCGTATTGCAAAATCGACTGTATGCCAAGGAACTGCGATTCCATTATTGTCTCTATGAAACCTACTAAAGTTGGAGTTCTGCTTTAACCTCACGGTGTTCCTCATTTATTCCTGCTATCCGCAAACGGCGTGCCACCGTTTAATTGGCACTGGCGTCACGAACAATTTCTTACCATCACCTGCCTATGCAGAGAGTCAGCCGTCTCAGGTTAGTGTCATTGCACTACTACACCCAGAAACTCTATTACACACAACTTGAGTACGCTGCAATATGGTCTCCAGTACTGCACACAATACTCCAAATGAGGTCTCACTAGTGCTCTGTAGAGCGGCATGAGCACCTCCCTCTTTCTACTGTTAATGCCTCTCCCGAGTCCCTACGCCATCCAAGACACATTGTATATGTGGGCGATATACAGAATATAACCAGGAAACAGATTGAAGAATGGGGACAATTCGATCTGATAATTGGGGCAGCAGTCCTTGTAATGACTTATCTGTGGTTAACCCGCACAGGAAAGGCCTTTATGGGGGCAGTGGACAACTGTTGTTACGACCAGGGGATGTGGATCCTCAGTGTCAGCTGATAGAGGACTTGGAATTAGCCCAATATTGCTGACTGCTGACTCAGAGTCAGGACCCTGGTGTCGGCACCAGTCACCCAGAATGCAACAACTAACAGTAGTGTGAACAGAGTCCAACAAAGGAGTAGTAAAGTAACAGATGGTCTTTACTGGCAGACAGTATTCAAAAGTCACTTGACAGATACAGGCAAAACAAAGTTCAGAGCAATACAGCATGCAGATATAAGCAGTCTCGTTGTCAGGCAGTGCAGGGTCAGGATCCAGGCAGACTTACAGGAGGCGGTGGGCAGATGCGTAGTCAGACAGTGCAGAGGTCTATAATCCAGATGATCCAATAAACAGACGGCAGGCAGATGCGTAGTCAAACGAAGCAGAGGTCAGAATCCAGGAAGTCCAATAAACAGACACAGTGGGACGCTTCAGCGGGAGTCAGGAGGTACAACAACCACGCTTGGGCACTTCATGATGAGTGAAGCTGCCTTAAATACAAATTGTCCCGCCTCCGGGTGGGGACGGTAATCAGGAACCAGCTGCCTACTCATAAGAAAGGGAGAGGTGCGCGTGCGCATGCTATAGCGCATCAGATGACACCTGGCAGTGAGGACGGATACGGTGGTATGCTGGCGGGCGCCTGCATCTCCTACAAGGTAAGCCAGTACTGGGACCCATCCATAGTGACAGGAGGAGGGTTCTGTGAAGTGCCTTTGCAAAACCTGTTAAAGACAGCTGGCTTAAGTAACGAAACATGAAATGAGTTGGGAATCCGCAAGGTAGCTGGTAGTTTGAGCTTGTAGACAACAGGATTAATTTTCTTGATCACAGAAAAAGGTCCCAAAAATCGCGGAGCCAGTTTGTAAGAGGGAAGTCTGAGACAGATATTCTTAGAAGAAAGCCATACCTTGTCTCCAATGGCAAACTGAGGAGGAGGTCTACGCCTCTTATCCGCTTTTCATCTGGTCCGCTGTTCTCCAAAGCGATACCTTAGTGTCAGACCAGACCCGAGACTGCTCCACACAGGAATCTGCCGCAGGAACTCCCGAAGAAGGCCGCACGAGAAGAGGAACACTTGGATGTCGTCCGTAGACCACAAAAAATGGAGATTTACCTGTGGCTTGGTAGACTCGATTGTTATGAGCAAATTCAGCCGAGGGAAGATGCTTCACCCAGTCGTCCTGATGGGCATTGGTGAAATGTCGCAGGAAGCTGACCAATATTTGGTTCATGCGTTCCACCTGGCCATTAGACTGTGGATGATAAGCAGAAGAAAAGTCCAAAGAGACATTCAGAGATTATACATAAAGATCTTAAGAACCGGGAGGTGAATTGTACTCCTCTATCCGAGACAATATGGAGAGGAAATCCATGAAGGCGGAAGATATGTAAAATGAATAGCTCAGCCAGACAAGGAGCAGATGGCAGACCTGGAAGCGGAATAAAGTGTGATTTTTAGAAAAACGGTCACCGACAACCCAAATGACTGTACAGCCCTCGGAGACAGGTAAATCAGTTATAAAGTCCATACCAATATGCTGCCAGGGGACCTCAGGCACCGGTAGTGGCAATAATAAACCTGCAGGTTTCAGTCTGTGAGACTTATTCTGGGCACACAAGGTACAGGAAGCCACAAAGTCTCCAATATCCGTGGTTATGGATGGCCACCAGTAATGTCTGGAGATGAGATTCAAGGTCCCCCGTTGACCTGGATGGCAAGCAATCTTGGATGCATGCCCCCACCGTAAAACATAGAGATCTTACCTGGGGGACCTTGGACAGGTTGACTGGAGCCACTGGGATTATTTTAGTTGGTTCAATGATGAACTGGGGTTCGTCTTCTGAATCTGTGGTTTCAAAGGACCTGGAGAGAGCGTCCGCTTTGATATTTATGAAAATGCAGTTGAAAATTAAATCGGGCAAAGAAGAGAGACCAACGAGCCTGACGAGGATTGAGTCGTTGAGCTGTCTGCAAATAGGTCAGGTTCTTATGATCGGTGTAAATTATGACCGGTAGGCTAGAACCTTCCAGAAGATATCTCTATTCCTTTAGACCCATCTTAATTGCTAGGAGTTCCCTGTCCCCAATAGAATAGTTTTTTTCGGCAGTGGAAAATAACTTAGAAAAAAACCCACAAGGAGACATACGACCTGAGGCATTCTTCTGTGACAGGACCGCCCCGGCTCCCATGGAGGATGCGTCCACCTCCAAGAAGAACTGTTTGTTGGCTTCTGGGCGTCTGAGGACTGGAGCTGAAGAAAAGGCTTGCTTGAGGGAGGAAAATGCCATCTATGCTTCAGGGGACCAATGTTTGGGATTGGCACCTTTCTTGGTCAGACTGGAAATAGGAGCTGTCAGGTTAGAAAAGTTACGGATGAATTGACGATAGTAATTGGCAAAACCCAAGAACCTTTGTATTGCCTTCAGGCCGGAGGAACGGGGCCAATCGAGCACTGCTACCACCTTTCCATGATCCATTTTGAGACTATGATCCAAGATGATGTACCCCAGGAAGGGCAGGGACGACTTTTCAAAGACACACTTTTCCAATTTAGCGTATAGACGATTATCTCGTAAGCGATGTAAGACCATCTGCACATGCCTGTGATGAGTTCTGATGTCTCTGGAAAAAATAAGAATATCATCCAAATAGACAACAACACAAGAATAGAGCAGATCTTGAAAAATATCATTGACAAACTCCTGGAAGACAGCAGGGGCATTACTGAGTCCGAAGGGCATCACGAGGTATTCATAGTGGCCATCCCTGGTATTAAAAGCTGTCTTCTATTCGCCACCCTCACGAATCCGGATTAAATTATATGCCCACCGCAAGTCCAGCTTAGAGAAGATCCGAGCCCCACAGAGTCTATCATATAATTCAGAAATTAACGGTAAAGGGTATTTATTCTTGATGGTGATCTTATTCAGACCATGGTAGTCTATACAGGGGCGAAGAGACCCATCTTTCTTTTTCACAAAAAATAATCCTGCCCCTGCGGGTGAAGAAGACTTCCTGATGAAACCCCTCTCAAGGTTCTTCTTAATGTAATATGCTGTAGCCTGCGATTCAGCGGGAGACAGAGGATAAACACGACCCCGAGGAGGAGATGTCCCAGGTAGTAAATCAATTGGGCAGTCATAGGGGAGATGGGGTGGTAGTATCTCAGCCTCCTTTTTACCGAACACATCTGCAAAGGAATGATAGACCACCGGCAAGGCCTCCAGGTTTTTAGGGAGGGAAATAGAAACCCTTCGTTGAATAGAACATATGCACTTGCCTTGGCACAGCTGTCCCCATTGAAGAACCTCTCCAGAGCTCCACTCGATTACTGGATTGTGCATCCTAAGCCAGGGCAACCCCAGCAAAAGAGAATGGGACAGTTCAGGGAGCACATATAGAGAAATATTTTCAACATGTAACCACCCCACCCGCAGTTCCAACGGCTCAGTGACGAACCGCACTGGATCCGTCAGTACTTGCCCACTGACAGCAGTCACCAGCAGGGGATTTTTAAGCAGGCGTACAGGAATGTGGTATTGACTCACCATAGCTTGGTGTATGAAGTTCCCCGCAGACCCGGAATCCAAGGAAGCGGATATGGAGACCTTAATGCCCCAAAGAACCAGAGTCACAGGAATTTGGAGAGTGGAACAGTTTTTGCCTAGGGCCGCCTCTCGCAAAGACCCTAAGCATTAGAGTTTCACGACTTCTGGGGACAGCTGCGGACACAGTAACCCAGACCCCCACAGTAGAGGCAGAGTCCAGAAGACATGCGAAGACTACGTTCCTCATCCGAGAACCGAGTGGAATTCAACTGCATGGGTTCAGGATCAGAAAAGGAGGTGCGTAATGGAGGCTGAGACATATTAGACTTAAACAGGTGTCGGGTAAGTCTCTTTTCCCGACGGGCCTCTCGAGCTCGCTCCGAAAACCGTATGTTAATTTTAATAGCCAGAGAGATCAGAGCCTCAAGGGAGGAAGGCACATCACGACCTGCAAGTTCGTCCTTAATACGTCCAGACAAACCTTCCCAAAAGGCCGCCACCAAAGCCTCCTCATTCCACGAAACTTCAGATGCTAAGGTGCGGAACTGAATCGCATATTGGCCCACCGACCAGGTTCCTTGGCGGACGTGCAGCAGCGAGGAGGCCGCAGAAGAAGCTCGACCTGGCTCCTCAAACACCCTCTTAAAAGATGTGGGGGATTGGGTCAGCACAACCTGTATGTAGGTGCACATCACTATGGCGAAATACATATACAAACGGAAAATACAAATGTGATAGCACTCTACATCCAGCATTCCTCCATGCTGGATGAGGCATTGGTGTACATTTTGGCCAAAGCGTAATAAGCCACTCACCACGTCAAGGTCGCCTCTAATGAGTGGTCCCTAACACTAGTTCCTACCTGTTCATGGGCCATGACAGCCACACAAAGTCCAGGGAATGCAGGTCAGCATACACGCCAAGCACACTCTGCTTTTAACCCCGTCCGGTGCCATTACAGCTTTCATCGGATCCAGGGATGCAAGTACCAACATGCATGCTGAGCCCACCATATACTTCTCCTGGAGCCAAATGGCTACTGGTAGGTTCTATATAAGCAGACTTAGTTTTATACTGACTTTAAAACCAGCCTCCAGGACAGATTGACTGGTCAGGTGTGCTTGACTCCAAGGAGATCGCCACGCCTCCAATATATACTACAAAGAAAAAATGTGGGGGATTGGGTCAGCACAACCTGTATGTAGGTGCACATCACTATGGCGAAATACATATACAAACGGAAAATACAAATGTGATAGCACTCTACATCCAGCATTCCTCCATGCTGGATGAGGCATTGGTGTACATTTTGGCCAAAGCGTAATAAGCCACTCACCACGTCAAGGTCGCCTCTAATGAGTGGTCCCTAACACTAGTTCCTACCTGTTCATGGGCCATGACAGCCACACAAAGTCCAGGGAATGCAGGTCAGCATACAACCCAAGCACACTCTGCTTTTAACCCGGTCCGGTGCCATTACAGCTTTCATCGGATCCAGGGATGCAAGTACCAACATGCATGCTGAGCCCACCATATACTTCTCCTGGAGCCAAATGGAGGAATGCTGGATGTAGAGTGCTATCACATGTGTATTTTCCGTTTGTATATGTATTTCGCCATAGTGATGTGCACCTACATACAGGTTGTGCTGACCCAATCCCCCACATTTTTTCTTTGTAGTATATATTGGAGGCGTGGCGATCTCCTTGGAGTCAAGCACACCTGACCAGTTAATCTGTCCTGGAGGCTGGTTTTAAAGTCAGTATAAAACTGAGTCTGCTTATATAGAACCTACCAGTAGCCATTTGGCTCGAGGAGAAGTATATGGTGGGCTCAGCATGCATGTTGGTACTTGCATCCCTGGATCCGATGAAAACTGTAATGGCACCGGACGGTGTTAAAAGCAGAGTGTGCTTGGCGTGTATGCTGACCTGCATTCCCTGGACTTTGTGTGGCTGTCATGGCCCATGAACAGGTAGGAACTAGTGTTAGGGACCACTCATTAGAGGCGACCTTGACGTGGTGAGTGGCTTATTACGCTTTGGCCAAAATGTACACCAATGCCTCATCCAGCATGGAGGAATGCTGGATGTAGAGTGCTATCACATTTGTATTTTCCGTTTGTATATGTATTTCGCCATAGTGATGTGCACCTACATACAGGTTGTGCTGACCCAGTCCCCCACATTTTTTCTTTGCAGTATATATTGGAGGCGTGGCGATCTCCTTGGAGTCAAGTACACCGGACCAGTCAATCTGTCTTGGAGGCTGGTTTTAAAGTCAGTATAAAACTGAGTCTGCTTATATAGAACCTACCAGTAGCCATTTGGCTCCAGGAGAAGTATATGGTGGGCTCAGCATGCATGTTGGTACTTGCATCCCTGGATCCGATGAAAGCTGTAATGGCACCGGACGGGGTTAAAAGCAGAGTGTGCTTGGCGTGTATGCTGACCTGAATTCCCTGGACTTTGTGTGGCTGTCATGGCCCATGAACAGGTAGGAACTAGTGTTAGGGACCACTCATTAGAGGCTACCTTGACGTGGTGAGTGGCTTATTACGCTTTGGCCAAAATGTACACCAATGCCTCATCCAGCATGGAGGAATGCTGGATGTAGAGTGCTATCACATTTGTATTTTCCGTTTGTATATGTATTTCGCCATAGTGATGTGCACCTACATACAGGTTGTGCTGACCAAATCCCCCACATTTTTTCTTTGTAGTATATATTGGAGGCGTGGCGATCTCCTTGGAGTCAAGCACACTTGACCAGTCAATCTGTCCTGGAGGCTGGTTTTAAAGTCAGTATAAAACTGAGTCTGCTTATATAGAACCTACCAGTAGCCATTTGGCTCCAGGAGAAGTATATGGTGGGCTCAGCATTAGAGTTGAGCGAACACCTGGATGTTCGGGTTCGAGAAGTTCGGCCGAACTTCCCGGAAATGTTCGGGTTCGGGATCCGAACCCGACCCAAACTTCGTCCCGAACCCGAACTTCATTGAAGTCAATGGGGACCCAAACTTTTCGGCACTAAAAAGGCTGTAAAACAGCCCAGGAAAGAGCTAGAGGGCTGCAAAAGGCAGCAACATGTAGTTAAATCCCCTGCAAACAAATGTGGATAGTGAAATGAATTAAAATTAAAAAAAAAAAAAAAAATATATCAATTGGACAGAGGTCCCATAGCAGAGAATCTGGCTTCACATCAGCAAAGAATCAATCTCTTCATGCCATAGCAGAGAATCTGGCTTCATGTCAGCACAGAATCAGTCTTCATGTCATAGCAGAGAATCAGGCTTCACGTCACCCACCACTGGAACAGGCCACTGTCACACATTTAGGCCCCGGCACCCAGACAGAGGAGAGAGGTCCCGTAACAGAGAATCTGGCTTCATGTCAGCACAGAATCAGTCTTCATGTCATAGCAGAGAATCAGGCTTCACGTCACCCACCACTGGAACAGGCCACTGTCACATATTTAGGCCCAGGCACCCAGGCAGAGGAGAGAGGTCGCGTAACAGAGAATCTGGCTTCATGTCAGCAGAGAATCAGTCTTCATGTCATAGCAGAGAATCAGGCTTCACGTCACCCACCACTGGAACAGGCCACTGTCACATATTTAGGCCCCGGCACCCAGACAGAGGAGAGAGGTCCCGTAACAGAGAATCTGGCTTCATGTCAGCACAGAATCAGTCTTCATGTCATAGCAGAGAATCAGGCTTCACGTCACCCACCACTGGAACAGGCCACTGTCACATATTTAGGCCCCGTCACCCAGACAGAGGAGAGAGGTCACGTAACAGAGAATCTGGCTTCATGTCAGCACAGAATCAGTCTTCATGTCATAGCAGAGAATCAGGCTTCACGTCACCCACCACTGGAACAGGCCACTGTCACATATTTAGGCCCCGGCACCCAGACAGAGGAGAGAGGTCCCGTAACAGAGAATCTGGCTTCATGTCAGCACAGAATCAGTCTTCATGTCATAGCAGAGAATCAGGCTTCACGTCACCCACCACTGGAACAGGCCACTGTCACATATTTAGGCCCCGTCACCCAGACAGAGGAGAGAGGTCACGTAACAGAGAATCTGGCTTCATGTCAGCACAGAATCAGTCTTCATGTCATAGCAGAGAATCAGGCTTCACGTCACCCACCACTGGAACAGGCCACTGTCAAACATTTAGGCCCCGGCACCCAGACAGAGGAGAGAGGTCCCGTAACAGAGAATCTGGCTTCATGTCAGCACAGAATCAGTCTTCATGTCATAGCAGAGAATCAGGCTTCACGTCACCCACCACTGGAACAGGCCACTGTCACATATTTAGGCCCAGGCACCCAGGCAGAGGAGAGAGGTCGCGTAACAGAGAATCTGGCTTCATGTCAGCACAGAATCAGTCTTCATGTCATAGCAGAGAATCAGGCTTCACGTCACCCACCACTGGAACAGGCCACTGTCACATATTTAGGCCCCGGCACCCAGACAGAGGAGAGAGGTCCCGTAACAGAGAATCTGGCTTCATGTCAGCACAGAATCAGTCTTCATGTCATAGCAGAGAATCAGGCTTCACGTCACCCACCACTGGAACAGGCCACTGTCACATATTTAGGCCCCGTCACCCAGACAGAGGAGAGAGGTCACGTAACAGAGAATCTGGCTTCATGTCAGCACAGAATCAGTCTTCATGTCATAGCAGAGAATCAGGCTTCACGTCACCCACCACTGGAACAGGCCACTGTCACATATTTAGGCCCCGGCACCCAGACAGAGGAGAGAGGTCCCGTAACAGAGAATCTGGCTTCATGTCAGCACAGAATCAGTCTTCATGTCATAGCAGAGAATCAGGCTTCACGTCACCCACCACTGGAACAGGCCACTGTCACATATTTAGGCCCCGTCACCCAGACAGAGGAGAGAGGTCACGTAACAGAGAATCTGGCTTCATGTCAGCACAGAATCAGTCTTCATGTCATAGCAGAGAATCAGGCTTCACGTCACCCACCACTGGAACAGGCCACTGTCACACATTTAGGCCCCGGCACCCAGACAGAGGAGAGAGGTCCCGTAACAGAGAATCTGGCTTCATGTCAGCACAGAATCAGTCTTCATGTCATAGCAGAGAATCAGGCTTCACGTCACCCACCACTGGAACAGGCCACTGTCACATATTTAGGCCCAGGCACCCAGGCAGAGGAGAGAGGTCGCGTAACAGAGAATCTGGCTTCATGTCAGCACAGAATCAGTCTTCATGTCATAGCAGAGAATCAGGCTTCACGTCACCCACCACTGGAACAGGCCACTGTCACATATTTAGGCCCCGGCAACCAGACAGAGGAGAGAGGTCCCGTAACAGAGAATCTGGCTTCATGTCAGCACAGAATCAGTCTTCATGTCATAGCAGAGAATCAGGCTTCACGTCACCCACCACTGGAACAGGCCACTGTCACATATTTAGGCCCCGGCACCCAAACAGAGGAGAGAGGTCCCGTAACAGAGAATCTGGCTTCATGTCAGCACAGAATCAGTCTTCATGTCATAGCAGAGAATCAGGCTTCACGTCACCCACCACTGGAACAGGCCACTGTCACGTATTTAGGCCCAGGCACCCAGGCAGAGGAGAGAGGTCCCGTAACAGAGAATCTGGCTTCATGTCAGCACAGAATCAGTCTTCATGTTATAGCAGAGAATCAGGCTTCACGTCACCCGCCACTGGAACAGGCCACTGTCACATATTTAGGCCCCGGCACCCAGACAGAGGAGAGGTTCATTCAACTTTGGGTTGCCCCGCAATATAATGGTAAAATGAAAATAAAAATAGGATTGAATGAGGAAGTGCCCTGGAGTACAATAATATATTGTTAAGGGGAGGTAGTTAATGTCTAATCTGCACAATATGAACGTCAGCTTGTCCACATTGGCTGTAGACAGGCGGTTGCGTTTGTCTGTAATGATGCCCCCTGCCATGCTGAATACACGTACAGACAAAACGCTGGCCGCCGGGCAGGCCAGCACCTCCAAGGCATAAAAGGCTAGTTCTGGCCACGTGGACAATTTGGAGACCCAGAAGTTGAATGGGGCCGAACCATCAGTCAGTACGTGGAGGGGTGTGCACAGGTACTGTTCCACCATGTTATTGAAATGTTGCCTCCTGCTAACACGTTCCGTATCAGGTGGTGGTGCAGTTAGCTGTGGCGTGGTGACAAAACTTTTCCACATCTCTGCCATGCTAACCCTGCCCTCAGAGGAGCTGGCCGTGACACAGCTGCGTTGGCGACCTCTTGCTCCTCCTCTGCCTTCGCCTTGGGCTTCCACTGGTTCCCCTGTGACATTTGGGAATGCTCTCAGTAGCGCGTCTACCAACGTGCGCTTGTATTTGCGCATCTTCCTATCACGCTCCAGTGTAGGAAGTAAGGTGGGCACATTGTCTTTGTACCGGGGATCCAGCAGGGTGGCAACCCAATAGTCCGCACACGTTAAAATGTGGGCAACTCTGCTGTCGTTGCGCAGGCACTGCAGCATGTAGTCGCTCATGTGTGCCAGGCTGCCCAGAGGTAAGGACAAGCTGTCCTCTGTCGGAGGCGTATCGTCATCATCCTGTGTTTCCCCCCAGCCACGCACCAGTGATGGGCCCGAGCTGCGTTGGGTGCCAGCCCGCTGTGAACCTGCTTCATCCTCATCCTCCTCCACCTCCACCTCTTCCTCATCCTCGTCCTCCTCGTCCTCCAGTAGTGGGCCCTGTCTGGCCACATTTGTACCTGGCCTCTGCTGTTGCAAAAAACCTCCCTCTGAGTCACTTCGAAGAGACTGGCCTGAAAGTGCTAAAAATGACTCCTCTTCCTCCTCGGCCACCTCCTCTTCCATCATCGCCCTAAGTGTTTTCTCAAGGAGACATAGAAGTGGTATTGTAACGCTGATAACGGCGTCATCGCCACTGGCCATGTTGGTGGAGTACTCGAAACAGCGCAACAGGGCACACAGGTCTCGCATGGAGGCCCAATCATTGGTGGTGAAGTAGTGCTGTTCCGCAGTGCGTCTGACCCGTGCGTGCTGCAGCTGAAACTCCACTATGGCCTGCTGCTGCTCGCACAGTCTGTCCAGCATGTGCAAGGTGGAGTTCCACCTGGTGGGCACGTCGCATATGAGGCGGTGAGCGGGAAGGCCGAAGTTACGCTGTAGCGCAGACAGGCGAGTAGCGGCAAGGTGTGAACGCCGGAAGCGCGAACAGACGGCCCGCACTTTATGCAGCAGCTCTGACATGTCGGGGTAGTTGTGAATGAACTTCTGCACCACCAAATTCAGCACATGCGCCAGGCAAGGGATGTGCGTCAAACCGGCTAGTCCCAGAGCTGCAACGAGATTTCGCCCATTATCGCACACCACCAGGCCAGGCTTGAGGCTCACCGGCAGCAACCACTCGTCGGTCTGTTGTTCTATACCCCGCCACAACTCCTGTGCGGTGTGGGGCACACTTGATTTTATCGGATACTTGGTTGTGCAGGGAAGGCACGGCTCTCTTGGAGAAGTAGTGCCGGCTGGGAACAACATACTGTGGGACAGCAAGCGACATGAGCTGTTTGAAGCTGTCTGTCTCCACCAGCCTAAATGACAGCATTTCATAGGCCAGTAGTTTAGAAATGCTGGCATTGAGGGCCAGGGATCGAGGGTGGCTAGGTGGGAATTTACGCTTTCTCTCAAATGTTTGTGAGATGGAGAGCTGAACGCTGCCGTGTGACATGGTTGAGATGCTTGGTGACACAGGTGGTGGTGTTGGTGGTACATCCCATGTTTGCTGGGCGGCAAGTGCCAACGTCCCTCCAGAGGCGGAGGAAGAGGCCGAGGCGGCGGCAGCAGCAGAAGAGGCCGAGGCGGCAGCAGCAGAAGAGGTAGCAGGGGGAGCCTGAGTGACTTCCTTGTTTTTAAGGTGTTTACTCCACTGCAGTTCATGCTTTGCATGCAGGTGCCTGGTCATGCAGGTTGTGCTAAGGTTCAGAACGTTAATGCCTCGCTTCAGGCTCTGATGGCACAGCGTGCAAACCACTCTGGTCTTGTCGTCAGCACATTGTTTGAAGAAGTGCCATGCCAGGGAACTCCTTGAAGCTGCCTTTGGGGTGCTCGGTCCCAGATGGCGGCGGTCAGTAGCAGGCGGAGTCTCTTGGCGGCGGGTGTTCTGATTTTGCCCACTGCTCCCTCTTTGTCTTTTGCTACGCTGTTGGCTCGGTCTCACCACTGCCTCTTCCTCCGAACTGTGAAAGTCAGTGGCACGACCTACATTCCTTGTGGGGTCTAGGACCTCATCGTCCCCTGCATCGTCTTCCACCCAGTCTTGATCCCTGACCTCCTGTTCAGTCTGCACACTGCAGAAAGACGCAGCAGTTGGCAACTGTGTTTCGTCATCATCAGAGACGTGCTGAGGTGGTATTCCCATGTCCTCATCATCAGGAAACATAAGTGGTTGTGCATTAGTGCATTCTATCTCTTCCACCCCTGGAGAAGGGCTAGGTGGATGCCCTTGGGAAACCCTGGCAGCAGAGTCTTCAAACAGCATAAGAGACTGCTGCATAACTTGAGGCTCAGACAGTTTCCCTGATATGCATGGGGGTGATGTGACAGACTGATGTGCTTGGTTTTCATGCGCCATCTGTGCGCTTTCTGCAGAAGACTGGGTGGGAGATAATGTGAACGTGCTGGATGCACTGTCGGCCACCCAATTGACTAATGCCTGTACCTGCTCAGACCTTACCATCCTTAGAACGGCATTGGGCCCCACCAAATATCCCTGTAAATTCTGGCGGCTACTGGGACCTGAGGTAGTTGGTACACTAGGACGTGTGGCTGTGGCAGAATGGCCACGTCCTCTCCCAGCACCAGAGGGTCCACTAACACCACCACGACCATGTCCACGTCCGCGTCCGCGTCCCTTACTAGATGTTTTCCTCATTGTTCCCGTTCACCACAATAAGAAAAATATTATTCGGGCCAATGTATTGAATTAAAATTCAGGCCTTTTTTAACAGACACCTAACACTGTCTGGCTATCTATTTAGGTACCGTATTAGGCTACTTTCACACTAGCGTTCGGGTGTCCGCTCGTGCGCTCCGTTTGAAGGGGCTCACGAGCGGCCCCGAACGCATCCGTCTGGCCCCAATGCATTCTCAGTGGAGGCGGATCCACTGAGAATGCATCCGCCTGCCAGCGCTCAGCCTCCGCTCCGCTCAGTGAGCGGACACCTGAACGCTGCTTGCAGCGTTCGGGTGTCCGCCTGGCCGTGCGGAGGCGAGCGGATCCGTCCAGACTTACAATGTAAGTCAATGGGGACGGATCCGCTTGAAAATGACACCATATGGCTCAATCTTCAAGCGGATCCGTTCCCCATTGACTTACAATGTAAAGTCTGAACGGATCCGCTCAGGCTACTTTCATACTTAGAAAATTTTCTAAGTTTTAATGCAGACGGATCCGTTCTGAACGGATGCGAACGTCTGCATTATCGGAGCGGATCCGTCTGATGAAACATCAGACGGATCCGCTCCGAACGCTAGTGTGAAAGTAGCCTTACACTAATACAGGCACACCAGTAATGACAGATTTAGCTGAATATAAATGTGAGGCCTATTTATTAGGCGCTGTGTGACAGGTATACGTTTAATCACAGAATTAGACTTGTATCTGCACTGTAGCGTGTGTGTTAAGTTTTTCAGAATGACCCTATCAGCACCTTGAATCTAATATACCCTTTTAGGGATAGATTTAAAGTAGGCCTGATACAGCAGAAACCACTAATTTTGAGAATGGCAAATTTGGGAATTGTTTTTCAACCCAGAACAAAAACTGTGCTTTTACGGTCACTAAAAATAACTTGACCAGCTAAAACAGTACTGATTTGGAGGAATATAAATGTCAGGCCTATTTTTTAGGCGCTGTGTGACAGGTATACGTTTAATCACAGAATTAGACTTGTATCTGCACTGTAGTTTGTGTGTGTTAAGTTTTTCAGAATGACCCTATCAGCACCTTGAATCTAATATACCCTTTTAGGGATATAGATTTAAAGTAGGCCTGATATAGCAGAAACTACTAATTTTGAGAATGGAAAATTTGGGAATTGTTTTTCAACCCAGAACAAAAACTGTGCTTTTTACGGTCACTAAAAATAACTTGACCAGCTAAAACAGTACTGATTTGGAGGAATATAAATGTCAGGCCTACATTGATGGTTAAATGCATTTGGGTGACACAGGCTCAGCCTGCACCTGATGTAGTATATGGCCAAAAAATAACCACACTATTGATGGTTAAATGCACTTGATGAAAGCTTGACCCTGATGTAGGATATAGCAAAAAATAACCACACTATTGATGGTTAAATGCACTTGGGTGACACAGGCTCAGCGTGCACCTGATGTAGTATATGGCCAAAAAATAACCACACTATTGATGGTTAAATGCACTTGATGAAAGCTTGACCCTGATGTAGGATATAGCAAAAAATAACCACACTATTGATGGTTAAATGCACTTAGGTTACACAGGCTCAGCCTGCACCTGATGTAGTATATGGCCAAAAAATAACCACACTATTGATGTTTAAATGCACTTGATGAAAGCTTGACCCTGATGTAGGATATAGCAAAAAATAACCACACTATTGATGGTTAAATGCACTTGGGTGACACAGGCTCAGCCTGCACCTGATGTAGTATATGGCCAAAAAATAACCACACTATTGATGGTTAAATGCACTTGGTGGTAGCTTGTGCTGGCGCACCACAAGCCACAAAATGGCCGCCGATCACCCCAGAAAAAAGTGATATAAAAACGCTCTGGGCAGCCTAAAAAAAGTGAGCAATTGAATATCAGCACTTCAATGATCCACAGCTGTAGATCAATCACTGAATGAAGTCTTTTGGAGGAGTTAATCTGCCTAATCTCGCCCTAATGTCGCAGCTGCAACCTCTCCCTACGCTTGTATCAGCAGAGTGACGTGCAGCGCTACGTGACCCAAGCTTATATAGAGGCTGGGTCACATGCTGCACTGGCCAATCACAGCCATGCCAATAGTAGGCAAGGCAGTGATGGCCTCTTGGGGCAAGTAGTATGATGCTTATTGATTGGCTGCTTTGCAGCCTTTCAAAAAGCGCCAAGAAAGCGCCGAACACCGAACCCGAACCCAGACTTTTACGAAAATGTTCGGGTTCGGGTCCGTGTCACGGACACCCCAAAATTCGGTACGAACCCGAACTATACAGTTCGGGTTCGCTCATCCCTACTCAGCATGCATGTTGGTACTTGCATCCCTGGATCCGATAAAAAGCTGTAATGGCACCGGACAGGGTTAAAAGCAGAGTGTGCTTGACGTGTATGCTGACCTGCATTCCCTGGACTTTGTGTGGCTGTCATGGCCCATAAACAGGTAGGAACTAGTGTTAGGGACCACTCATTAGAGGCGACATGGTGAGTGGCTTATTACGCTTTGGCCAAAATGTACACCAATGCCTCACCCTCTTAAAAGAGTCCATAAATAGTGCCACATTACTGGCGATAGGGCCAGATCTCTCCCATATTGGATTCGTCCAGGCCAGAGCCTCACCCTCAAGATGAGAGATAACGAACGCCACTTTAGCTCGGTCTGATTGAAAGTGATGAGGAAGCAGTTCAAAGTGAATTGTACACTGGTTAAGAAACCCGCGACAGGTTTTCGGGTTGCCGATGTAACGGGGTGGAGCAGATAATCGTGGTCCGGAAAAGCTTGGCTGCGCTGCAGCCGCAACAGGGACAGCAGGAGCAGTAGGAGCCTGTGCAGAAGGAAGGGAGTCCAGGCGAGCAGCCACATGCTGTAAGTAATTTATCACTTGTTTCTGGTGGTACGCTTTTGTTCAAGTTCCTGTAGTAGTGCAAACATTCCTGGTTTAGAGCCAGCGGGATCCATGGCCCAAGCGTACTGTTACGACCAGAGGATGTGGATCCTCTGTGTCAGCTGATAGAGGACTGGGAATTAGCCCAATATTGCTGACTGCTGACTCTCAGAGTCAGGACCCTGGTGTTTGCACCAGTCACCCAGAATGCAGCAACTAGCAGTAGTGTGAACAGAGTCCAACAAAGGCGGAGTAAAGTAACAGATGGTCTTTACTGGCAGTCAGTATTCAAAAGTCACTTGACAGATACAGGCAAAACAAAGTTCAGAGCAATACAGCATGCAGATATAAGCGGTATCGTTGTCATGCAGTGCAGGGTCAGGATCCAGGCAGACTCACAGGAGGCGATGGGCAGATGCGTAGTCAGACAGTGCAGAGGTCTATAATCCAGATGATCCAATAAACAAACGACAGGCAGATGCGTAGTCAAACGAAGCAGAGGTCAGAATCCACGAAGTCCAATAAACAGACACAGTGGGACGCTTCAGCGGGAGTCAGGAGGTACAACAAGCACGCTTGGGCACTTCATGATGAGTGAAGCTGCCTTAAATACAGGTGGGGACGGTAATCAGGAACCTGCTGCCTACTCATAAGAAAGGGAGAGGTGCGCGCGCGCGTGCTATAGTGCGTCAGATGACACCTGGCAGTGAGGATGGATACGGCGGTATGCTGGCGGGCGCCTGAGTCTCCTACAAGGTAAGCCAGTACTGGGACCCATGGTGCTGCGATGTGCAGAGAGTGATCTGACACCCTGCGGTGGGGACACAGACCCCATACTGACAACAGTTTCTCGACTTTCCACGATTACTCAATAAAGTGTTGCCTAAGACAGGAGAGAATCGGCCAGTCTTCTGGTTATTCGAGAATGTGGTTGGGATGGAGAAAGCATTCCAAAAAACAATTTCTCTCCACCTGGAGAAGAATCCTGTCAAGATTGATGCAAGTGTGGTATCGGCTGCTCATCGAGACAGATACTTCTGGGGAAACCTGCCTGGTATGAGCAGGCCTCTAGTAGCTACAGACAATGAGAAGACAAAGCTTCAAGATTCCTTGGAGCCCGGAAGAGTTGCGAAGTTCATCAAGATTCAAACCATAACTACCAGCTCCTGGTCTCTTCGTCAGGGAAAACATCAGAGTTCCCAGTCATCATGGTTGGGAAGGAGGACATTCTGTGGTGCACAGAGATGGAGAGGGTCTTTGGATTCCCCCCGCACTATACGGACGTTTCCTGGGAAGGTCATGGAGCGTCCCTGTCATCTGGCACCTATTTGCCGCTGAAGGATTATTTTGAAAGTGTGTAGAAGCCACACGGGGCCCCCACGCTGCAGATTTATCATGGAGCCCCCGAGTATAATGGAAGTCAATGGGAGAGCCCGAGCATTAAACCAGGTACCCCCTGCTCTGAAGAGGGGAGGCTGCCTGGTTCATATGAAAAGTTCAGAAGTTGATGGAAACACCACTGAAACGGTTCGGGAATAGTGATGTCCCGAACTATTCGCCGGCGAACAGTTCCCGGCGAACATAGCTTGTTCGCGTTCACCGCGGCGGGCGAACATATGCGATGTTCGGTCCGCCCCCTATACATCATCATTGAGAAAACTTTGACCCTGTACCTCACAGTCAGCAGACACATTCCAGCCAATCAGCATACCCTCCCTCCCAGACCCTCCCACCTCCCATCAAAAAGCAAGGACAGCATCCATCTTAGATTCATTCTGAAACTGCAGTGTCACAAATTTGACTAAGTTGTAATCGCAATGCGATTAATACAGGTTATATTAATCGCATTGCGAATTCAATTTAGAGCTGGGTTCCTAATGGTTGTATTGCTAGGATATAACGAAGATTGAGAATATAGTGCTATATTCGTTATATTCGTTAATTCTAGCAATACTACCATTAGGAACTCAGATCTAAGTTGTAATCACAATGTGATTAATACAGGTTATATTATTCGCATTGCGAATTCAACTTAGAGCTGGGTTCCTAATGGTTGTATTGCTAGAATATAACGAAGATTGAGAATATAGTGCTATATTCGTTATATATTCGTCAATTCTAGCAATACAACCATTAGGAACTCAGATCTAAGTTGTAATCGCAATGCGATTAATACATGTTTTATTAATCGCATTGCGATTTCAACTTAGAGCTGGGTTCCTAATGGTTGTATTGCTAGCATATAACGAAGATTGAGAATATAGAGCTATATTCGTTATATTCGTCAATTCTAGCAATACAACCATTAGGAACTCAGATCTAAGTTGTAATCGCAATGCGATTAAGGCTGAGTTCACACGGGCGAGATTTCCGCGCGGGTGCAATGCGTGAGGTGAACGCATTGCACCCGCACTGAATTCCGAACCCATTCACTTCTATGGGGCTGTGCACATGAGCTGTGATTTTCATGCATCACTTATGCGTTGCGTGAAAATCGCAGCATGCTCTATAATGTGCGTTTTTCACGCAACGCAGGCCCCATAGAAGTGAATGGGGCTGAGTGAAAATCGCAAGCATCCGCAATCAAGTGCGGATGCGGTGCGATTTTCACGCACGGTTGCTAGGTGACAGTCTATTCACTGTATTATTTTCCCTTATAACATGGTTATAAGGGAAAATAATAGCATTCTTTAATACAGAATGCTTAGTAGGTGGTCAATTGAGGGTTAAAAAAATTATAATAATTAACTCACCTTCTCCTCTTGATCGCGTAGCTTGCCGGTCTCTTCTTACTTCTTTAATCATGAGCTGCCGGCTAAAGGACCTGTGGTGACGTCAGATCACATGGTCCATCACCACGGTGAAGGACCATGTGATTGGACCATGTGATCTGACCATGTTATAAGGGAAAATAATAACATCTACACAACAACAGGAACCCAAACCTGAACTTCTGTGAAGAAGCTCGGGTCTGGGTACCACAGTCAGTTTTTTATCACGCGCTTGCAAAACGCATTGCACCCGCGCGATAAAAACTGAACAACGGAACACAATCGCAGTCAAAACTGACTGCAATTGGGTACCTACTCGCGCGGGTTTGCCGCAACGCATCCGGACCTTATCCGGACACGCTCATGTGAACTCAGCCTAATACAGGTTATATTAATCGCATTGCGAATTCAACTTAGAGCTGGGTTCCTAATGGTTGTATTGCTAGAATATAACGAAGATTGAGAATATAGTGCTATATTCGTTATATTCGTCAATTCTAGCAATACAGCCATTAGGAACTTAGCTCTAAGTTGAATTTGCAATGCGATTAATGCAGGTTATATTAATCGCATTGTGAATTCAACTTACCACACTCTGCATCAACTACGTAATTTTCCATGGGAGTTTTGCCATGGATCCCTCTCCGACATGCCACAATCCAGGTGTTAGTCCCCTTGAAACAACTTTTCCATCACTATTGTGGCCAGAAAGAGTCCCTGTGGGTTTTAAAATTTGCCTGTCTATTGAAGTCTATGGCGGTTTGCCCGGTTCGCCCGTTTGCGAACATCTCTATTCTCCATTTTATGTTCGCGACATCTCTATTCGGGAACGGCATGGGGAGGATGTCTGCATGCATCTTGGACTCCCATTGTCACTGCTGGGAGTGATGTTGTCCGAGTAGTACGCCACTTTTGCAGACTGACAATAATACGCACAAAACAAAAGATAAAATCGATTGTAGAGTAAAAATTGTTAGGAAACATTCTTTCCTGTATATTTACTTGTATATAAAGTGCAAGTTCAGCCAAAAATGTTGTTGATTTTCGGAACTGGGTCCATGATTAAGAGGGATGGCCGGTGGCATCCGTATTGTACCGCTAGAGGTGAAATTCTTGGACCGGCGCAAGACGAACCACAGCTAAAGCATTTGTTGCCACGAACAGGGCCGGTACAAGGCAGGGGCCGAAGGAGCGGGTGCCCTGGGCGCTACCATTTGCGGACAGGAGGGGGGCGCAGGTGAAGTGCCAGCAGTGTACAGCTTCACTGTACCACATTAGCCAAGCGCCACTTGCTGTGCTTGCTGTGCTGAGTGCGCTCCTGCACCCGCCTACACCGTCCACACCAGCCATGTCAGCGCTGCTCCTTCTCTCCCCCTATGAATTTTGTGCCGACTGCGCTCCTGGCTCGGGCTCCCTTTCCTCCTCTGCGTTTCCTCGCCCCCCCCCCCCCCCCATGGAGGATGATTCATTTGGTTGATACCACCGGCGTGCGCCGTGTGACGTCACGCGGCTCACGCCGGAGGCGAGGTGTGAGGTGAGAGAGGGAGGACTCGCGCAGCCTACAGGGAGCTGTGTCGGCGCGTGAAGAACAAGCCACGAGGAGCCTGCCTTCACTAGCTGCTACTCACACACAGACTGTAAAAAGTAAGAAAATAATGTAATACAAATAACAAACTAATTTTTTTATTAAAAAAATTATGGTCATCTCAGTCCAATCCCCCCCCCCCCCCGGGGGGGGGGGGGGATTGGACTGAGATGATCATAATTTTTTTAATAAAAAAAAGCAGTTTAAAGAAATGATTTTGTGTTATTTTAAGCTTGCCTTTTCTGTAAAAAAAAACAAAACATTAATTGCAGCTTCACTGTGCCATCACATGCAGCCACTCTGTGCCCACCAACCGTAGCCACTGTGCCATCAATTGTCGCCACTATGCCCATCATGCAGCCACTGTGCCACCTAACGCAGCCACTGTGCCATCACATGCAGCCACTGTGCCAACACACTCAGCCACTGTGCCATCAATTGTCGCCACTGTGCCATCACATGCAGCCCCTGTGCCATCACATGCAGCCCCTGTGCCATCACATGCAGCCACTGTGCCATCACACACAGCCACTGTGCCAACACACGCAGCCACTGTGCCACTCGTCAATTTTCGCCACTTTGCCCATCAAACGCAGCCACTGTGCCGATCAAACGCAGCCACTCTGCTCATCAAACGCAGCCACTGTACCCATCAAACGCAGCCACTGTACCCATTAAACGCAGCCACTGTACCCATTAAACGCAGCCACTCTGCCCCTCAAACACAGCCACTGTGCCCATCAAACACAGCCACTGTGCCCATCAATTGTTGCCAGTTTGCCCCACTGTGCCCATCAATTGCCGCCAGCGTGCTGCCAGTTTGCCTGATCAATTGCCACCAGTATGCTGGTGGAGGAGGCTGACTGAGGTGACCAGCACTTTGTTAATAAAAAATGGCAAATAAAAAAAAAGTGTTTGTGTTATTTTGAGCCATGCTTGCAGCCTCACAGCCTCACTATGCCACCAAACCCAGCCACTGTGCCATCACATGCAGCCACTGTGCCATCAATTGTCGCCAATGTGCCCATCAAACGCAGCCACTGTGCCCATCACACGCAGCCACTGTGCCCGGGGGGGGGGGGGGGGCTGGCGCAGTTTGCCATCTTCGCCCTGGGCACCAAATGGCCTTGTCCCAGCCCTGGCCACGAATGTTTTCATTAATCAACAATGAAATTCGGAGGTTCGAAGACGATCCCACAGGCGATCCGGCGGCGTTATTCCCATTACCCGCCGAGCATTTTCTAGGAAAACTAACTCTTTGGGTTCCGGGGGGAGTATGGTTGCAAAGCTCAAACTTAAACTAATTGACGGAAGTGCACCACCAGGAGTGTAGCCTGCGGCTTAATTTTACTAGGCACGGGAAACCTCACCCGGCCCGGACACGGAAAGTATTAACAGATTGATACCTCTTTCTCGATTCTGTGGGTGGTGGTGCATGGCTGTTGTGAGCAGGTGGATCAAGACGATTTGTGTGGTTCATTCCGATAACCAACGATACTTATCTGTGCTAGGTAGTTACGTGACCCTCGGCTGCCAGTGATAGGACATTGCAGAGATATTATCAAAAACACTGGGTATAAAAAATTTATACTGAATTTTACAGCTATATTTTGCATGCGCTAACTCTATAGAGCAGAGTTTCTGCAGGAAATGGCGGTCAGCACCGGCTACGTGAAAATATAAAGAAATTTTTAAAATATTTTTTAGATTGCGCTAACGTTACAGAACAGAGTTAGAGCAGGGAATGGCGGTCAAACCGGCTATAAGAAAATATAAATAAATTTTAAAAATATTTTTTAAATTGCGCTAATGTTACAGAACAGAGTTAGCGCAGGGAATGGCGCAAACTCAGTGGACAAATCGAAGCACGGATGTATTCAACTGCTGGTCCTTTTGGTGACAATGTGCCATACAATTATACAGATCCATCCACTTATTCAAATCAGAACCCAGTGCCAATTGCATACTCATACAATTCTAGTATAAATGCTAGATGGACATGGGGTTCGATCCGGCGGTGTTATTCCCATTACCCGCCGAGCATTTTCTGGGAAACCAAACTCTTCGGGTTCCGGCGGGAGTATGGTTGCAAAGCTGAAACTTAAACTAATTGATGGAAGGGCACCACCAGGAGTGTAGCCTGCGGCTTAATTTGACTACGCATGGGAAACCTCACCCAGCCCGGACACGGAAAGGATTGACAGATTGATACCTCTTTCTCGATTTTGTGGGTGGTGGTACATGGCCGTTGGGAGCGGTTGGATCGAGATGATTTGTGTGGTTCATTCCAATAACCAACAATACTCCTCATTGCTAAGTAGTTACGTGACCCCCAGTGGTGAGAATTGTGTTGACCAGACTCTTGGATAGTGAGACTGGACTTGCAGGTGAGGGCCTGCTGGTGAGCTAACCCTCTAAAAGATTTTATTTACACAGCAGATGTGGCGTGGATAATTTAACTGTCTGCAGCGGACACCGTCATCGCAAAAAGTATGATTGATGGCCTGCTGGTGACCCTCAAAAACATTAGGGGTGAGGGTCTGCTGCTGAGCTGACCATCTAAAACATTATGGGTGAGGGCATGCTGGTGAGCTGACCCTCTAAAAGATTTTTACTGAGGGCCTGCGGGTGAGCTGACCCTGTAAAACATTATATGAGAGGGTATCGCTTTACAAAATGGTAAACAGTTGGCTCACTTTGGTTCAACCACGCCTGGTGCTCAGGTTCAAAAGAAACACCCCTAGTTCTGAGTAAAAATTTTTGCAAAGATGGAACCGGCACTCAAAACTTTCGTGGTACACGTGGAAATAAAATTTCTTTTAATAAATTGTAGAAATTTTATTTCCACGTGTATCACGAATGTTTTGAGTGCCGGTTCCATCTTTGCAAAAATTATATGAGAGGGCCTGTGGGTGAGCTGACCCTGTAAAAAATTATATGAGAGGGCCTGCGGGTGAGCTGACCCTGTAAAAAATTATATGAGAGGGCCTGCGGGTGAGCTGACCCTGTAAAAAATTATATTCAAGGGCATATATATAAGGGCATTATATGAGACAAATAAGCGTGTTGATATGATGGAAGAGGAGGAGAAGAAAAGGAAGATTCAACCATATACCCTTTTTTGTGGTGGAAGGGGTGCATGGGAATACAGAATATTTAGTACATTATAAACAACACATTTAAAGTGCCTTTATGTTCATCGGCTTTCCTCTGGTGGAGTCAAGAAGTCAGGGGCAATCCAGGTCTTGTTCATTTTTATAAGAGTCAACCTGTCAGCATTTTCAGTTGACAGGCAGATACGCTTATCTGTTATAATGCCACCAGCAGCACTAAATACCCGCTCAGACAAAACGCTGGCGGCAGGGCAGGCCAGCACCTCCAAAGCGTAGAGCGCCAGTTCATGACACGTGTCCATCTTGGACACCCAGTAGCAGTAAGACACTGAGGGATCATTGAGGACGCTGACACTGTCTGCTATGTACTCCTTCACCATCTTCCAAAAATTTTCTCTCCTTGTGGCAGCAGGCCGCACATCAGGGTTAGGGTGCTGGCGGGGTGTTATGAAACTGTCCCAGGCTTTGGAGAGTGTTGCCCTGCCTCTGTTGGAACTGATGTTTATAACACCCCTGCTTCAATAGTTTTTTTGGGGGGCAACTGGTAAATCATACCAGTAGAAATTATTTGTTCCAATAGCGTTTGGCACTCTGTGTGGCTGCTGTATCGCAGCAGAACCGCACACAACTGTTGCACAATACAATTGCACTATAATATACTTTCTATGTTAGAAAGTATATTATAAGTATATTACACACTTCAGTATGTCACACCTATCGATAGCACACCTATACCAGTCCTTAAAAGGACTTTTGTGTCCCTATTAGCTAGCGATTTGTGTCCCTAACAGTCTGTCCCTGTTCCACACAGCAACCTCTCCATACACTGGCAAAAGACTGAATGTAAAATGGCAGCCAGATCAGGTTTAATTATAAGGTAGGGGGTATGTCCATGTGCTGAAACATCTCAATTGGCTGTCCTGTACCACCTGAAGGATGTGTCATGGATCAAAGTTCTTCACAATGTAAAAGAATATGGCGGGCGCGAATATCGCCATATGTTCGCCCGTTCGCCAACATGAAGCTAGTAGCTCTGGCAAATTGGGGTAGGTTTTGATAAACCGCTGAACCATTAGGTTTAAGACGTGGGCTAAGCATGGGATGTCAGGTTGCTGAGCTCCAAAGACGCCACAAAGTTACGGCCATTGTCAGACACAACCATGCCTGGTTGTAGGCTGAGTGGCGGGAGCCACAGCTCGGTCTGGTCCCTTATACCCTGCCACTGCTCTGCGGCTGTGTGCTGTTTGTCCCCCAAGCAGATCAGCTTCAGCACGGCTTGTTGACGCTTACCCACAGCAGTGCTACACTGCTTCCAGCAAGCGACTGATGGCTAACTGCTGCTGGAGGTGGAAGTGGAGGAGGAGGCGGCGGAGGAGGAGAAGTGGGGATTGGAGCCAGTAACATATCTGCTAGCGGAGACCCTGATGGACGTAGGGCCCGCAATCCTGGGCGTGGATAGCACTTGTGCCATCCCAGGGTACGACTCACTATCGGCCTCAACAACATTCACCCAATGTGCGGTCAGGGAAATGTGGTGTCCCTGGCCACCAGCACTTGTCCATGTGTCCGAGGTTAAGTGGACCTTCCCAGTAACTGCGTTGGTCAGGGCATGGGTGATGTTCTGGGACACATGCTGGTGTAAGGCGGGCACGGCACACTGTGAAAAATAGTGGTGGCTGGGGACTGCATAACGAGGGATGGCCGCCGACATCAGGCTGCGGAAGGCCTCAGTGTCCACAAGCCTAAATGGCAACATTTCAAGGGCCAGTAATTTGGAAAGTTGCGCACTTTGTGCTATGGCCTGTGGGTGGGTGGTTGGATATTTGCGCTTGCGGTCAAATGACTTTGTTATGGACATTTGGATGCTGCGCTGGGACAGGGAAGTGGATGTTGTTGCTGATGGTTCATGGTAAGGTCCAGGAGCAGGGTGAGGGGCATCCGGGCCTGCGCCTTCTACAGGGGATTGTCCGGCAGTGCATAACACAGGGGAAGAGGAGGCAGTGGTGTGACCCACAGACCCAGATTGTGGACCCAGGCATTCGGTCCACTTTTTAGGGTACTTGGATGCCATGATCTTGCTGGTGGTGGTGAGGTTGCTAGTGTTCACCCCCTGGCTCATTTTGGTACGGCACAGGTTTCAAACTGCCACTCTTTTGTTGTCTGTCTGCACTTTCCTCAAAAAAGTGCCATACTGTGGAACACCTACCCCTTGGCAAGGTATGTTTAGGCATAGGGGTGCTCGGTGTAATGGTTTCTCCCTTTTGCAACCCCACTGTCTCTTCCAGCCTGTTGCGGTGCTGCGGATCCCTCCTCCTCTGTACTGCTGTCCTCGCTCGGCTTTTCACCTTAACATGTTGGGTCATTGACCTCATCGTCAACCATCTCCTCTTCCACTTCCTCACTCTGCTCATCCTCCTGACTTAACCTAACCACAACCTCAGTGATTGACAACTGTGTCTCATCATCATCCACCTCGTGAACGAATGATTGCCATTCACCACCGTCATCTTCTTGAGACTGCGAAGGCTCAAGAGGTTGGAAATCAGGGCACAATATCTCAGGTCCCTCTTCAAGCGTGCTGGGCGCGAGGGCCATATGCAATAGTGGCGCTGGAAAGAGCTCCTCGGAATAGCCGAGTGTGAGATCACTCGTTTGGCAAGCCTCTTCATGGAGGGAGGAAGGATGATTAGAGTGAGGATTCGGTTGACCAGACTCTTGGCTACAGAGACTGGACTTGGTGGAAGAGAGGGTGGTGCTTAACCGACTGGAAGCATTATCTTCAGCAATCCAACCGACCAACTGTTCACACTGGTCTCACTTGGACAGTGTTGTCCTGCCCCGCCCAGCTAAGTTGGACATGAAGCTGGGTACGGTGGATGTTTTTTTTTTTTCTGGTGCACTGGCAGCAAGCACGGTTTTATTGCACCCAGGGCCACGGCCTCTGCGTGCACCATCAGCATCACGCCCACTTCCCCATCCCTTAGTGCTCGCCTTCTTCATATTAATGGTTTTGTCACTAGATGTGGCACAGATTGTTTTACAGTCCGCTAAAGACACACTTTTCGGATGCAGGACAGTATATGTCCTTGAAACCCACAGAAAATGGACACTATATTAGGCCCAGATTAGTTAAATTTGCACTAAAGAAACAGTTTTCGGATGGCGTACTGTATATGTCACAGAAAACAACACACTATGGACACTAGATTAGGCCCAGATTATTTAAATTTACGCTAAAGAAACAGTTTTCGGATGGAGTACTGTATATGTCACGGATGTGTATTAAACGCACACTATAGACAATAAATGTGGCGCAGATTATTAGAATTTAAGCAAAAAGATGATGTACAGTATATGTCACTAATAGGTATTAAAGAAAAATATCTTGCTGCTGTCAAACAAACACACAGTAGTCCTTAACCCCTTAAGGACTCAGCCCTATTTCACCTTAAAGGGAACCTGTCATGTGGATATTTGATTATAATCTAACTAATTATATACAATTATTAACTACTAAAAAGTGCCTTAGATGTATTCACTTACTGGTGTGACAGATGGTTACCTCATAATATACACACAAAGATGCAGCATGCCACATGCTAAGGAGCTGATTTGAGTCCAGCGTGATGTCATTGAGTCTAGCGTATATTTAATTCAGAGCTATAGCCACTCCCCTGCCCACCTGCTGCTGATTCATATGGAAAATAACTGTCAATCAGCAGCAGGTAGGCGGAGAGAGTCAGAAGCTCATGAATATTCATGACTCATCATTATCAGCTGGAGCTTTTCAATACAAGATGTTGGCAGATTGACTGGGTCAATTAAAGAAAGTGACCCAGCATTTTGCTAAGAGAATCAGTCACTTATTTATGTTGCCCTTAGTTAGGACACCATAAAACTGGTGACAGGTTCCCTTTAAGGACTTTTTTGCAAATCTGACCAGTGTCACTTTAAGTGCTGATAACTTTAAAACGCTTTGACTTATCCAGGCCAGTCTGAGATAGTTTTTTCGTCACATATTGTACTTCATGACACTGGTAAAATGAAGTAAAAAAAAATCATTTTTATTTATAAAAAAAATACCAAATTTACCCAAAATTTGTAAAAAATTGCAAATTTCCAAGTTTTAATTTCTCTACTTCTATAATACATAGTAATACCTCCAAAAATAGTTATTATTTTACATTCCTCATATGTCTACTTCATGCTTGGATCATTTTGGGAATGATATTTTATTTTTTGGGGATGTTACAAGGCTTAGAAGTTTAGAAGCAAATCTTGAAATTTTTCAGAAATTTTCAAAAACCCAATTTTTACTGACCAGTTCAGATCTGAAGTCACTTTGCGAGGCTTACATAATAGAAACCACCCAAAAATGACCCCATTCTAGAAACTACACCCCTCAAGGTATTCAAAACTGATTTTACAAACTTTGTTAACCCTTTAGATGTTCCACAAGAATTAATGGAAAATAGATATACAATTTTAAAATTTCACTTTTTTTTCAGATTTTCCATTTTAATATTTTTCTTCCAGTTACAAAGCAAGGGTTAAAAGCCAAACCAAACTCAATATTTATATTTATGGCCCTGATTCTGTAGTTTACAGAAACACCCCATATGTGGTCGTAAACCGCTGTACGGGCACACGGCAGGGCGCAGAAGGAAAGGAATGCCATATGGTTTTTGGAAGGCAGGTTTTGCTGGACTTGTTTTTTTGACACCATGTCCCATTTGAAGCCCCCCTGATGCAACCCTAGAGTAGAAACTCCAAAAAAGTGGCCCAATTTTAGAAACTACGGGATAGGGTGGCAGTATTGTTGGTACTAGTTTAGGGTACATATGATTTTTGGTTGCTCTATATTACACTTTTTGTGAGGCAAGATAACAAGAAATAGCTGTTTTGGCACAGTTTTTATTTTTTGTTATTTACAACATTCATCTGACAGGTTAGATCATGTGATATTTTTATAGACCAGGTTGTTACGGATGCGGCGATACCTAATATTTTTCCTTTTTTTTAATTTATGTAAGTTTTACACAATGATTTCTTTTTTGAAGCAAAAAAATCATGTTCTAGTGTTTCCATAGTCTGAGAGCCATAAGTTTTTCAGTTTTTGGGCAATTGCCTTGGGTAGGGTATGTTTTTTGGGGATGAGATGACGGCTTTATTGGCACTATTTTGGAGTGCGTGTGACTTTTTGATCGCTTGCTATTACACTTTTTGTGATGTAAGGTGACAAAAATTGGTTTATTTAGCACAGTTTTTTTTTTTACGGTGTTCATCTGAGGGGTTAGGTCATGTGATATTTTTATAGAGCCGGTCGATACGGACACGGCGATACCTAATATGTATACTTTTTATTTATTTATGTAAGTTTTACACAATGATTTCATTTTTGAAGCAAAAAAAATCATGTTTTAGTGTTTCCATAGTCTGAGAGCTATAATTTTTTCAGTTTTTGGGCGATTACCTTGGGTACGGTATGATTTTTTCGGGATGAGATGACGGTTTTATTGGCACTATTTTGGGGTGCATATGACTTTTTGATCGCTTGTTATTACACTTTTTGTGAGGTAAGGTGACAAAAAATGATTTATTTAGCACAGTTTTTATTTTTTATTTTTACGGTGTTCATCTGAGAGGTCTGGTCATGTGATATTTTTATAGAGTCGGTCGATACGAACACGGCAATACCAAATATGTAATTTTTTTTTTTATTTATGTAAGTTTTACACAATAACAGCTTTTTTTAAACAAAAAAAATTATGTTTTAGTGTCTCCGTATTCTGAGCCATAGTTTTTTTATTTTTTGCCGATTGTCTCAGGTAGGGGCTCATTTTTTACGGGATGAGGTGACGGTTAGATTGGTACTATTTTGGTGGGCAAACGCCTTTTTGATCGCTTGCTGTTGTACTTTTTGTGATGTAAGGTGACAAAAAAATTGTTTATTTAGCACAGTTTTTATTTTTTATTTTTTACGGTGTTCATCTGAGGGGTTAGGTCATGTGATATGTTTATAGAGCCGGTCGATACAGACACGGCGATACCTAATATGTATACTTTTTTTTTTCCCCTGCTTGTTACCAAATTTTTTTTACTTTATTTGGGGAAAATGACGTTTTTGTTTATTTTTACTTGAAACTTAAATTTTTGGGGGGGAAAACTTTATTTTTTAAACTTTTTTTTTCACTTTATTTTTTGTCCCACTTTGGGACTTGAACTTTGGGGGGTATATTCCTTTACAATGCATTCCAATACTTCTGTATTGGAATGCATTGGCTGTATGAGTAATACTGTGTGTATTACTCATACAGCTTCCGGGGCCTGTGAGATCCAGGGGGCTGGATCTCACAAGCTCTTCACCGGAAGGCAGCGCGATGCCTTCCTTAGACATCACGCTGCTTTCCATGCCATCGGGTCCCCCCTACAGCCGCATGGGGACCCGATGGTAAAGCCGCAAACCGCAGGTCTGAATTGACCTGCGGTTTGGGGTGATCGCCGATACGGGGGGGTCACATGACCCCCCCCCCCCGGCGTTGTGATAGGTTGCCCGCTGAATTATTTCAGCAGGCATCCTGTTCTGATTAACCCCCGCCACGGTCCTTAAGGACTCGGGAAACATGCCGTACCGGTACGTCATGCGTCCCTAAGTGGTTAAAAGGACTTTGGGGTCTTTGAAAAGATTTTGGTAGTAAAAACAGCACATTTCTCTCCCTGCACTATGACTGATCCGAGCACTTGTCATCGGGTGCTATATAGCACCCGATGACACGTTCCGGCCAGCCAATCACTGTAATGCCAGCAGCCAACATGGTTACTGGCATTACAGTGATGGTAGTACCTACCTGCACGCTTATTGGCTGCTTAGCAGCTGTGAAACGTGCGGGAAGGAGAATCGAGCATGGCGCTCAAGCACATACGCAGGGATCTCAAGTCTCCCGGAGGTTCAGGGAGTCTCCCGCTATTAGATAGCGGCTCCCTGACGCCCGCATGTGAAACAATATATCCCGGAAAGGTTTACTGATAGCAGAGCAGAGAGATAAGAGAAGTGACAGGACAGAGTCTAGATTACAGGTTGAATTAACCCTTTAGGGTCAAATTGGCTTCTCAAGGAGATATATATGTTAAAGGCATCCCTTCTTCTGTCTCATTCAGTAGCTATATAACTATTGAGAGAGATGTATTTTTTTTTAAATACATTTACACATTTAACCCTCCATTTTAATTATATTATTTACCCCAGTGTTAAATCCCCCCCCACCCCCGGATGCTTGTTTTTTTCCTACAGTGGGGTAGATAATTACACACAGGGTTCACTTGCTTCTTGTCAGCTCAGCGAATGAACCGAAGATTCGATTCATGAATCGGTTCATTTGAATGAACTGATTCAAATGAACCGATTCATGTGAAAGATCCGAACTTCCCATCTCTAGTTTACTCGCAGTAAACCTTTCCGGCAACCTGTAGCAGAGTCCCCTTCTCGGCGCGTGCGCACAGTGCAAGAAGAAGCCGATGCCAGCAGTCCGCAACGGCGCATCAGGCTGAGCCTGTGCGCACACGCGGGATCTCAAAGCGGGAGGAGGGAGGGAGAGGCGGCACTGAGGAGTAGAAGGCGGCGCTGGGCACGAACGGAGATGCGTGCGGCCGGGCACCATGCATCCACAGACCCCCGCTGCTTGGGCACCTTAATTCAATGATTGACAGGTTAGTAAAACCTGTTTTTCCGCAGACTAAAGCCACAAATAGCTTTTATAAGGCCACCTTAGAAATCAGAATGCTGCCCTGGACATGAGCATATGTTTAGCTCACAGGGCTTATAGGTGGGGACAGAATCCCTTTAATCATATACATAAATATGATAATTTGGGGCAGGGTAATGAGCCCGGTCCTCCACACCATAGAGCAAAGTGTGCAGATACTGCATATGTTTGGAAAATGTAATAAAAAGTTTGTGAAAGAAAAAAAAAAGAAAACCTCCCTGAAATGAGAAGTGCACCTCCCTGAAATGAGTTTTTGCAGGTTGGGATGTCTGCATACGGTACTCGACCATGTGCCGAGCATAGCGAACCGGTATTCAGCCGAGCATGCTCACTCATCACTAATTATTGCATAAAGAAGAAAAAATTAAGCCCCTTTGTCACCCGGCTCCCAAGTGCGATCAGCTACATCATCATCATCGAGTACTGTCTGCACGTCACTGATGACCTCCTCTGAGGCAAATAATATATATTTTTTTGCTACTAATACACACTAAAAAGGGCTTTAGAACATATAACTGCACCGTTAAATGGCAAATAGGCCCTTATTTTTTTCCATTTGCCACGAAAGGCTTTAGAACATATAACTGCACCGCTTAACGGCAAATAATATATATTTTTTGGCCACTAATACAAGCCAAAAAGGGCTTTAGAACATATAACTGCACCGCTGAATGGCAAATATATATTTTTTTGCCACTAATACATGGCAAAAAGGGCTTTAGAACATATAACTGCACCGCTGAGCAGCAAATATATTTTTTCTTCTTCCACTAATAAACGCCACAAAAGGCTTTACAACCGATAACTGCACCGCTGAGCGGCAAATATATATATTTTTTCCACTAATACACGCCACAAAAGGCTTTACAACATATAACTGCACCGCTGAGCGGCAAATATATTTTACTTTTGCCACTAATGCATGCCAAAAAGGGCTGTAATTTTAGCACTTCACCAAATAAGCCCTTTTTTTCTTACAAGCCCAAAAATGCTTTAGAACATATAACTGCACTGCACAAGAGCAAATAAGACTTAGAAATATTTCCTTGTTATAAACCCTGTTAATGCCTGTATCAATCAGCACTTGCACCCTAACAAGAATGGTTTGCTGGAATTACAGAGCTGTATAATGGCAATTTGGATCCCCAGTCAGTGCTGCAATGTGTAATAGGATTGTTCCTTTTACCAAGGCTGTAACCTCCCCTACTGAACCCTTTTCAACATAAAAGCTGTGGAATGATTCCTCCCTATCCTTTCCCTACTCCTTGAATATTCTTTTCCTGCACTTGTATATTGTTTTTTTAGCCCAATGAAGTTTTTTAACACTGTGCCTAGTGCCTGCAGATGTCTCCCCCTGCACTAAGTACATTGGTGAATGGCAGAATCTAAGATGGCTGATGCTATTTATAGGCTGTGTCATCATAGGGCTGGCTGGCTGCTGTTTGGCTGTATGCATGGCATTGTGGGTTATCCCGCCTTCCCAGAGTTCTTTTCTCCATGTCCTTTCATGTGGAGCAGCCATTTTAGGAAAAATTTTGATTCGTTACCACGAAGCGCAAAGAAATTCTGCTTCGGTGCAAATCGAACATTTTCCTGAAATTTGGATCGAATTCCACTTCGTCAGCTTCGATTCATCTCTACTGTTCACATACACATTCAAGTCCCTCCTCCTGTGGTATATGTGTATATAAACTCTGGACAGGTACCTAACATCGCTGCCGTTTATTCCATCGATTATATCCAAAAAATCATTGGTGTCTCTTAGACATCTGTCAAAACTACCTACAATCTGTTGCAAAAAAGAATCCCGATAGATCGCTAGAGACTGCAGCAGTGAGTCTGTGCAGGACACTATTGGATGTCCAGGAGGAGAATCCATATTTTTGTGAACCTTTGGCAACAGATAAAGGACCGGAATCTTGGGATACAAACTATTCAGGGCTTTTACAGTCTTGGCATCAATAATGCCATTGTCCTTACTGTCTTCCAAAAAAGCATCAATCTCCTTTTTAAATACAGTGAGGAATCCCAGCAGACGTGACTTGAATGCTCATAAGGAGTTTATTACAAAGTAATAATATGTCCCATATTCTAGGACGCGTTTCGGCTAGACAGCCTTTTTCAACAGGTAAGTGTCCATTACAGAGTACAGGTATATATACACACATCAATGCATGAGGATAGGGAACCTCCCCATGACGTCAGACGCCCAAATGGGGGCGGTACACTCAAAGCAACATAATAACATAGAATATCCATGATCAAGTGGCAACACAGGAATTATATCAGAACGTATGTTATAAATTATAAATACCAGCACAGCTGAGAAATCCTTCATTGGGTAGTGGATGTCTAAAAGACAATAATAGTATATAAATAAATAAATGTCCAATAATTAACAGAAATAATACACAGGTTAACAAAGTTAGATCTCAGTTGTGCATAATTTCGTAATCCCTGTTGAGACCCCTTGAATGTAGAGTATCCAGGGTGTGGATCCAGTAAGCCTCCCGACGCAATAATAATTTCTTGATGTCACCTCTCCGTCTAGGTCTGGTGACACGTTCTATGACCTGGAACTTCAATTGAGCAATTGTATGTTTAAATTTTTCAAAATGGGATGGAATTGGTAACAACTATTTTTTAGCCCTAATAATGGACTTATGCTTTCCGATACGATCTCTAATGCTTTGCATTGTTTCTCCAATATATAACAACCCACATGGACATTTTAGTAGGTATATTACATTAGCAGATTTACAGGTGAAAAAAACATCCACCGGGTATGTGCGTCCAGTATGTGGGTGATAGATATTGGGTCCTTTGATCATATTAGAGCACTGGAAGCAGTGCAGACAAGGAAAAGTACCCTTCCGCTGTGTAGCAAGTACACTCTGTTTTAGGGTACCTCTGGTGCTCCCCATATCTGCGCGTACTAGCTTATCTCTGTAGCTTGGGGTGTTTTTGTTACAAATAAGCGGAGGGTTTTTAAATTCGTCAATCTGGGGGTACGCTTTTCCCAACAAATGCCAGTGCTTCCTCACAATATTGTCTAGTTTCTGGTTAAAAGGATGGTATTTATGGATCAATGCCACTCTTGAGGTTTTTCCTATTTCTGTTTCAGAACTGCGAGGGTTATTTAAATCACCCAAGGTTTTTGTTAGAACTGATGAAGGGTACCCTCTTTCTTCAAACCTCTTGGTCATTTCATCAATTCTGCGTCCCTGTATAGAGGGATCAGAGACTATCTGTCTCACCCTCTGATACTGGGACTTAGGAATTGCTCTTTTCAGAGAGGGTGGGTGGGCACTAGTGAAGTGAAGGATACTGTTCTTGTCTGTCTCTTTTCTAAATAGGTCAGTAGAGAGGTTACCATTTGGATCCTTGATTACCCTTGTGTCAAGGAAACTCACTGTGAAAATATAAAACCTATTTTATGTTTGAAGACGCTTATTACTTGCAGAAACGGGGGACCGCAATGGGGTCGAATGTGGCCCCGCCCTACGCGAATGCGTATATGTCGAAATTTGAGGATGCTTTTGTATATAACACTTAGTGGTACTGTAACTACATTTTACTGTGGAAAAGATTCATCAATGATATTTTTTGCATATGGGCGGGGCCACGTGAGACCCTCGCGTCTTTCCTCCTACATCTGAACCATGCGTGCATTGGTTTACAATTTACAGTAACCTGTGATAATCACACAGTGAGTTTCCTTGACACAAGGGTAATCAAGGATCCAAATGGTAACCTCTCTACTGACCTATTTAGAAAAGACACAGACAGGAACAGTATCCTTCACTTCACTAGTGCCCACTTCAATATATACCGGAAAACCCATGGCAACAAACTCACTTCTTAGTTGGGACAGTCACCATCCACGACAAGAAATCTCTGTAGGTCAATACCTACGAGTGAGAAGGAACTGTTCCTCCCTATCAGATTTTAAATTACAAGCCCTCTTGGACGCATGCGCGAGGCTCGCATGGCGGACGTGTTCCCCTGAGCTCCGCTCCTAGCGCCGAACTTTTCCCACATTTAGCGCATATTCGTCGGCTTCACGGGCTTGAATCTTCATGCAAGGGACCCCTATGATGACCCGCAACAAAGGGAGGGCAAAATCGATGGGAACACCCGTGCCTTCTCAGACCTTGCCGGAGCTCTTCAGAAACTCAGGTCGCAGCAATGTGGCGGACCCGGCCCCCGCACCCAGGAGTCCAGCGTCCTCAGAGGCCAGCATTGCCTCACAGCCGTCGGACATACACGATCCAGGTCAGGCCGAGCTTTATAAAAATATTGCATCCCTATTCCGCTCAGAGCTGTCCCAAGCTGTGGACGAGTTTTCCCGCCAGATTCACGACCTGGGCACGCACCGATGATTTGTCGGACGCCCTACATGCTGACAAGGCGGATATACTAGCTCAGGCTGCCCAGATTACAGCACTGGAACTTAAATTGGAGGACCTGGAAAATAGAACCAGGAGGGGCAACCTCCGGATCAAGGGCCTACCTGAAATTTTTACTGATCTCCCGGTCACTTTGACGGAGCTGTTCCAGGCCCTGCTGCCGCAAACAGAACCAGCGAAACTCCTAATGGATAGGGTCCACAGAGCCCTAGGGAGACCTCGCTCAGATGCCTTACCGAGGGATGTTATCCTAAAATTTCATCATCCAGGTACTCGGGACCTAATTTTGACGGCTGCCCGCAACCTCACTGAACTCCCCGGCGTACCCTCATCAGTACATTTATATGCCGACCTGGCTCCCTCTACTCTCCGCAAGCGCAGGGACATGAAACCGGTGACTTCGGCCTTACAAAACGCTCAGGTGCGGTATAAATGGGGGTTCCCTTTCTCCCTCTCATTTCGATTGAACTCTCGGGATCATACAATCCACTCACCCAAAGAGGGAATCGAGATCCTCCGAAAGGCGGGAATTCCATGCGACCATGATCCTGCTCCAGAAGCCGCCTCGGAACCGCAACGTCCAGCCAGGATCTGGACGAAGGTAGCTTCATCCTCGCGGAAACCGACTTCCCCGCCACCTGTTTAGGTCTGGGACTTCTGTTCCTGATCTTCTGACCTGCTCTGAGGTCCAAACTGTTGTTATTTTCCCAACAACTTCGCTCCATACTCCTTATCCCGTCCCCAATGTTGCAGGACACTCTCCTTCCTTTTTGGTCCCTTCATTATTGGCTGATATTTCCCCGATCATTATCATCTAACAGGGACTCGGCGTGAAGGACTGTCATGTTTGACCCCATGTTTGGGTTCTTTAGGCTGGGTTGGGTGACTTTGTCCTCTTCCCACTCTACAGCACCCACCTACTTTTCTCAAGCCTGTTTAGGCTTAATTTCATTTTGTTTTATATGTTTGCAATTCTTTATTATTTTTTCTTTTTTTTCCCTTTTTTTTGTTTTTATCATTGTATGTATCAGGGGAGTCGAATATGCTGCATTGGTGTTCGGGTGGCGATCTGAGGTGGCACTCCTGTGGCGGATCGCATGGGCTTACCTTGCCTTCCTTACATCCTCCTGGTTATACTGCCATGTGTAAGTTGCTTTCGCATAATGTGAGGGGATTTAACTCCCCCAGAAAACGTAAGTCGGCCTTTTCTACTTATGTTAAGTATGCACCTGATGTGATCTGCCTGCAGGAGTCCCACTTCACGCCCACCTCTCATCCCAAATATTTCCATCCGCATTATTCACGTTTCTATTCATCTACTTATGTTTCTAAGAGTAGGGAGGCTATTATACTATTGCGTAATTCCTTCCCTTTTACTCTGCAGAGTTCTATGGTTGATCCCAATGGAAGATATGTCATTCTTCTAGGCACTTATAGGGAAGAAACCCTGTGTATTGTAAATGTATATGCACCTACTGAGGACCCTATTCCCTTTTTTGCTTCTATGCACTCCATTATTGAGCCCCTCACTTACCACAAGATACTGTGGTGTGGTGACTTTAATTTTGTACCCAACCCGATTCTCGACAGATCCGCCCCCCCCCCCCCCCCCCCGGCCCAATCGCGCCCTTTATCCCATAATGTCAGAATTAAACATGTGATGGAATCTCTGTCCTTGGCGGATACCTGGAGGGAGCACAATGGCCCCCAAAGGGGATATACCTACTATTCTCCTTCTCACCGACTTTACACCCGGATTGATTTATTCCTAGCTTCCTCCTCTTGCCTCCCTTCACTAGCTTACTCCAGACATATTGTGTCCTCACTGTCGGATCATGATATGGTATTAGCAGATTTCGCATTCGCCAATAGCTCTAGTACTCCTCCTGCCTGGCGCCTGAATGAATCATTGCTGACCCGTCCGGCTGTGTTTGATGCGCTATTAGATGAACTTAAACAGTTCTTTTTGTTGAATGACACACCGGATACTGATCCTATGAACCTGTGGTTGACCCACAAGGCCTTCATGCGGGGCAAGCTCATTCAGGTGGCATCGGAGGACAGGTTTTCAGCTCAAGTTACCCTGGAGTCTAGATTGGCTAAACTAGTGAGAGCTCATCAGCAAACCCCATCCCTTTACCTACTGAAGGAAATAAAGGACACTAAGTCACAACTGAACATCCTACTTTCCAACAATACAGAAAAAGCACTCCGCTGGACCTCCTCCGATTATTATAAGTATGCCAACAAGCCAGATAAGATGTTAGCTCGCCAACTTAAAGCCAAACAGAAAATAAATCTAAATGACAATATACTGGGCACTCACACTATACGTAGAACCATAAAATAGAAACAGTACTTATAAATCAATATTTTATTGATATACCCATACGTTTTAATAGAAAATAAAATATACAATATAATAGGCTATCTAAAGGTTGATAAATACATTGGTACTAATACAATAGAATAAATTGAACAATATGTAAAACTACCTGTAAGTAGATGGAGTAACAATGACTGAATTAATAGACAATAAGACCACAAGGAATTAATATATTAATAGGCGGCTACAGTAATATATTAATAAGCGGCTGCAGTAATAAATAGATTAATAAGCGGCTACAGTAATAAATAGCATCTGGTACCATAAATGACACGAATTGTCATGAATAACTGTCTAGTTCCAAAAATAAATAGATGAAAGATGGGACAAAGTCTCTGAGTGTTCCAAGAAGTCCAATGTAACAATAAATAGCAGTCTTCTGTTACAATAAGTATTTACTGCGGCGTCCCGCTTATACTCACTGTTCGGTGTTTGCTTGTGTAGATTTCACTACTGCAATTCCGGTTCTTTGTGTCGCCGAAAAGCTCGTTCCCAGGTTGTATCCGCCACCGGTCAGTATGGCTCTGGGCACCGCTCCATATAGTTAAAGAGCCGATGTCCTCCAAGCCTGTGGTTTGCCTGCTTCCACGCTGAGTTGTCTCTGTGGTCACGATGTTGGAAATGCTCGTGCTCACGTTTTGAGAAATCAAAGCTCTTGATGAGTTTAGCGTGCCTGGACCTCTTAGCTTACTGGATGTTCCGGTTTTCTTGGCGTCAGCCTGGAGTAGTTTCGGCAATATGTTCGACAAAGATAGGTGAACTGGGGGTCTTGGATCAAACGCATTTCGGGGCTTCACGTTGCCCCTTCCTCAGTGATGAACAATCCCCCTTACAAAAGATCTTTATATGCAAAAAGCTGTGCTGATTCCAATTATCCAATTAGGTATTACTCCTCCTATTTTTCACATTGCGATACCAATCAGTGCATTGTGGATTTAAAGGTCTTTGTTATTCTACCAGAAAATAACTTTTTATCTTAATCCCATTTCTTTATTTTCATTAGGACTATGTCTACATGTCACCTTGAGTCTTATTTGTGTGACAGAATATATTAATAAATGAAGAACATATCTAAATACACAGCAAATAATAATAACTGACTCCATAAATATAGTATAAATATAATATAAATGATATATATCTAAACAAATAAATAGATGATCCAAAAAATACATATATACCACAAAAAAATATACATGTATTTTTCTCATTAGTGTCCTCGTTATCCATAATAGTGATTCCTACTGTATGTAACTGAAACAGAACAAATATAAAGAATACTGCAGATTTGTAAAATATTTCATTATTTTTGTTTAAAAATTTGTTAAAAACTTTTTATTTATTTTATTTAAAAAATCCTTTAAAAAAACTTATTTTTCCCAAAAATCTTTTTTCCTCAAAAAATTTCTTTATTATTATTTAAAAAAAACTTTATGATGTATTTGGTTATATAACTTGTATATCACTTCTTACCAACAATGATAATGGGGGACTAGTTAATCTTTGGGTCTGAAGATGTGGTGTGTGAAATGGATGTGCCCCGTGAAGGGCCGAACCCCCCAGAATATATACACTGGGAAGGGTTTTGCCATCCACGGGGGACATCCACCCAAATTTACAGAAACCTGAACAATTCGAATTCTGCATTCAATCCACCCGGCATTAATGTATTCAATTCATAGATTCTTTGCGTTTCTAGCCTTGACATCTTACTTATATGGTCCCCTCCCCTCCATCCTTTCTCCACTTTGTCTATTGCTGCGAAAGTCAGACCCTTTGGATTCTTATCGTGTTTCAATTTAAAATGTTTAGACAGAGCATGCGTTTCCAAACCTTTTTTAATATTTGCAACGTGTTCAGAAATGCGTTTTTTTTAAGTTTTTGTTCTTCCCACATACTGACGTCCGCACGGGCATTCAATAATATATATAACGTTATCCGAATTGCAAGTGAGAAATTCTTTTATTGTGTGTTTATGATTATTTGTCCTAGATGTGATTTCTTAAATTTTACGGGGAAATGTGGTTTCCCTACAATTTCCACATTTACCACATCTATGAAAACCTTCCATATTTAGCCATTTTTGTATACTTTTATTATTTATATCCTTTCTTTTTATCGTTGGGGCTACTAAAGTGCCTAAACTAGGAGCCTTAGTGAAGGAGATCTGTGGTTTCTTTGGAATTAAGGATCCTATTACTTTATCCTTTTGGAGTAAGTGCCAGTGTTTGCCTATTATTTTTTGTATCTTTCTGTACTCTTCATTAAAAGGCAAAATAATCCTCAAATCTTCTTTCTCTCCTTCTTTATCCTTTTTATCTTCTAAGAAGAATTCCTCTCTTTTCATACTCCTTACTTTATTTAAGGATCTATTGACTAATTCCTCAGGATAATCCTTCTCCAAAAATGCATTTTTCATTTTATTAGCTTCTTCCTCAAAATGATCCTCTGCTGTACAACCTGGGAACAAGCTTTTCGGCGACACAAAGAACCGGAATTGCAGTAGTGAAATCTACACAAGCAAACACCGAACAGTGAGTATAAGCGGGACGCCGCAGTAAATACTCATTGTAACAGAAGACTGCTATTTATTGTTACATTGGACTTCTTGGAACACTCGGAGACTTTGTCCCATCTTTCATCTATTTATTTTTGGAACTAGACAGTTATTCATGACAATTCGTGTCATTTATGGTACCAGATGCTATTTATTACTGTAGCCGCTTATTAATCTATTTATTACTGCAGCCGCTTATTAATATATTACTGTAGCCGCCTATTAATATATTAATTCCTTGTGGTCTTATTGTCTATTAATTCAGTCATTGTTACTCCATCTACTTACAGGTAGTTTTACATATTGTTCAATTTATTCTATTGTATTAGTACCAATGTATTTATCAACCTTTAGATAGCCTATTATATTGTATATTTTATTTTCTATTAAAACGTATGGGTATATCAATAAAATATTGATTTATAAGTACTGTTTCTATTTTATGGTTCTACGTATTGTGTGAGTGCCCAGTATATTGTCATTTACTGTTTACTTTGTAAAGGAGGGGTGAATCCTTTTTTACTGTGAGCACCTCCTTCTGTGGTCTCATCCACTCCTGTGCGTCTCATAACTGTTACCCAGAAAATAAATCTAGTCTACCAAATCCGTACACGGACTGGTAGAACTACTACTCACCCGGACATCATTTATGACACCTTCCAATCCTTCTATAAGCAACTATACTCAGAACACAATGATGACCCCAGCAACAGGACTGATGACTTCCTTTCACCTATCCCCCTCCCTAAGGTTTCTTCTGCTGCACTAGTAGAACTTAATAACCCCATCACGATTGAAGAAGTGACCTATTCAATCAAAGCCCTGAAACTGGGAAAAGCCCCAGGCCCGGACGGCTATACAGCACTTTATTTTAAAAAATTTGCAGACCAATTAACTCCACACCCCCGGCCGAGTTCCTAGCGGTCAAAATTACAGTAATTCCCAAACCACACAAAGATCCTCTTCTCCCTTCCAACTATAGGCCTATCTCACTCCTGAATATAGATAACAAGCTGTTTACTTCCATCCTGGCGCGTAGACTTAATAGACTTCTCCCTGATCTGATTCACAAGGACCAGGTTGGTTTCATTCCTAGCAGGGAAGCTCCAGATAATATAAGGAAGGTCTTGGGCCTAGTCCATGAGGCGAATAGGACCGTGACCCCAGTTGCTTTGCTAGCTCTGGATATAGAGAAGGCCTTTGATACAGTTTCTTGGACCTATCTCTGGCAGACTCTTTCTCATTTTAACATTAAAGGCCCTTTCCTCTCCGCCATCCAAACTCTATACTCTTCGCCTCAGGCTAGCCTCAAATTACCCTCCTCGCGCCCGTCATCTATGCCAATTTTTAGGGGAACATGTCAGGGATGCCCCCTCTCCCCAGCCCTCTTTGCCTTAGCTATGGAACCACTAGCGATTAAGATTAGATCTCACCCGGACATAAAAGGGATCTCGGTTGGGGGTGTGGAATATAAACTGAGCCTTTTTGCTGACGATTTTTTGTTAACACTCACCAATCCTGTCATTTTATTTCCCTCCCTTTTATCCGTTCTCAAGTCTTTCTCTGCTGCATCCGGCCTACTAGTTAATCAGTCCAAATCTGAACTTCTGTTGAGCAATGTCCCACCTCGGGATTCCGAGATCCTCCAAAGTGGGTTCCCATTTCTACATAACCTACATTTCCTCCCATATTTAGGTATATCGCTGACCAAAACGCTTGATACCCTATATAAATACAACTATCTCCCCATGTTTACTCGAATACGGAAGGACCTGCAGTCATGGGAGTCCCTTCCAGTGTCCTGGGTGGGTAAGATACATATAGTGTGAATGGTAGTCCTCCCTCGGCTTCTATACCTGTTCCTTGCCCTCCCTGTCCCAGTCCCGGCGTCTGATCTAAGGGCTCTTCAGGCGGACATCCTTAAGTTTATTTGGGCCCATAAACGTGCTCGTATTTCAAAATTGGTAATGTGCCGTCACAAGGCTCATGGTGGCCTTTCAGTACCAGATTTAGCTCAATACTACATGGCAGCCAGATTAGCGCAACTGTTCCTGACACATCTTTCTGCACAAGCTCAACCTATATGGGTTACCCTTGAGCAGTCGCTGATTGGCTCGTTCTCCTGGAGAGCCCTCATTTGGACCGCATCCCCTCTACCCTCTTCTCTCCGTTCCAAATCCCAGCTCTCCTACTATGCTTTGCTCCTATGGAGATCCATCAGATTCAAACGTGCTCTCCAATCCAAACCATCCCCCTTGGAATGCCTTTGGGGCAATCCTGCCTTTCCTCCTGGGCTTCAATCTAGGGCCTTCTCATGGTGGGTTGAAAAAAAATTGTGCTCCCTCCGGGATTTCCTCTTGCGGGGTAAATTACTGACTATGCCAGCCTTTCTTGAGAAATTCGCCCCCCCAGCTTGTGAGCAATTCAACGTCCGGAGAGTATTTTCCTTCCTTCACTCCCTGAAGACTAGTCTCCACAAAATTGAGTATGCGCCTTTTGAAAGACTAATGTCCTTCTCTCTATATAAACAGGGTCTACTATCCCGGATATATTCTATCCTCACTGCGCCTCCAGAGGACAGTAAACTCCGCTATATGTTGGAGTGGGAGGCGGATCTGTCGGAAGAATCAAGCGTATCTAGATGGCATCAGCACTCCCAGACATTAACCAAAGGGTCATGGCAAACTACTTTGGCAGAGACTTCTATTAAAATACTCCACCGGACATATCTAGTGCCGGCCAAATTACATCACTTTTATCCAGAGGTCCCCTCTACTTGCTTTCGGGGGTGTGATGAGGAGGGCACGATGCTCCATACCTGGTGGACTTGTCCTATAGCTTCCAGGTTGTGGGGTCGCATCTGTGACTTGCTTTCAACTTTGCTGGAGTGCGCCCTCCTCCCCACACCCTCGGTCTTGCTACTTGGCGATAAACCGCCGAAATTAACAAATGCCAAATTCAAATTGGCCCAGTTTATCCTGCTTGCAGCTAGGATCCACATTGCCTCTCAGTGGCGATCCTTGTCATTGAGCTATCAAGCAGTGATTGATAGAGTCAACAAGATTTACCAATCTGAAAGGCTGTTGGCTATTCGCTCAGATACATTTGCTTTGTTTGAAAGAGTCTGGGAGCCCTGGTCGTCCTCTTCCCACTCTATTGATCTTTCCCTCTATCGTGGGCTCTGATAGTCATCCTGGATGTGTTGTGCACCGAGAGGTGGTTGTGAGGTTAAGCCCTCTTTTTCCTGGTCGCCTCCTGACACCTGACCTATAACATAGTAACATAGTAACATAGTACATAAGGCCGAAAAAAGACATTTGTCCATCCAGTTCGGCCTGTCTTCCTGCAAGTTGATCCAGAGGAAGGCAAAAAAAAACCCTGTGAGGTAGAAGCCAATTTTCCTCACTTTAGGGGAATAAAAAATTCCTTCCCGACTCCAATCAGGCAATCAGAATAACTCCCTGGATCAACGACCCCTCTCTAGTAGCTATAGCCTGTAATATTATTACACTCCAGAAATACATCCAGGCCCCTCTTGAATTCCTTTATTGTACTCACCATCACCACCTCCTCAGGCAGAGAGTTCCATAGTCTCACTGCTCTTACCGTAAAGAACCCTTTTCTATGTTTGTGTACAAACCTTCTTTCCTCCAGACGCAGAGGATGTCCCCTCGTCACAGTCACAGTCCTGGGGATAAATAGATGATGGGATAGATCTCTGTACTGACCCCTGATATATTTATACATAGTAATTAGATCTCCCCTCAGTCGTCTTTTTTCTAATGTGAATAACCCTAATTTTGATCATCTTTCAGGGTACTCTAGTTGCCCCATTCCAGTTATTACTTTAGTTGCCCTCCTCTGGACCCTCTCCAGCTCTGCTATGTCTGCCTTGTTCACAGGAGCCCAGAACTGTACACAGTACTCCATGTGTGGTCTGACCAGTGATTTGTAAAGTAGTAGGAATATGTTCTCATCACGGGCATCTATGCCCCTTTTGATGCAACCCATTATCTTATTGACCTTGGCAGCAGCTGCCTGACACTGTTTTTTGCAGCTTAGTTTGCTGTTTTATAAAATTCCTACTGTAGATCCTTTTCCATGTCAGTGTTACCGAGTGTTTTACCATTTAGTATGTATGGGTGACTTGCATTATTCCTTCCCATGTGCATAACTTTACATTTGTCAGTGTTAAACCGCATCTGCCACTTATCTGCCCAAGCCTCCAATCTATCCAGATCCCTCTGTAGTAGTATACTGTCCTCTTCAGTGTTAATTACTTTACACAGTTTAGTGTCATCTGCGAAAATTGATATTTTACTATGCAAGCCTTCTACAAGATCATTAATAAATATATTGAAGAGAATAGGGCCCAATACTGACCCCTGAGGTACTCCACTAGTGACAGTGACCCAATCTGAGTATGTACCGTTAATAACCACCCTCTGTTTTCTATCATTGAGCCAGTTACTTACCCACTTAAGGACGTTTTCTCCGAGTCCGAGCATTCTCATTTTATATACTAACCTTTTATGCGGTACAGTGTCAAATGCTTTGGAGAAGTCCAGATACACGACATCCATTGATTCGCCGCTGTCAAGTCTAGAACTTACCTCCTCATAGAAACTGATTAAATTAGTTTGACATGACCGATCCCTCACGAAGCCATGCTGATATGGCGTTATTTGCTTATTTCCGTTAAGATGCTCTAACATAGCATCTCTCAGAAAACCTTCAAACAGTTTACCCACAACAGATGTTAAACTTACCGGCCTATAGTTTCCAGGCTCTGTTTTTGGACCCTTTTTGAATATTGGCACCACATTTGCCATGCGCCAATCCTGTGGGACATTCCCTGTCAGTAAAGAGTCTGCAAATATCAGAAATAAGGGTCTTGCTATGACATTACTTAATTCCCTTAGGATACGGGGTGTATGCCATCCGGTCCTAGCGATTTGTCTATTTTGATCTTTTTAAGTCGCTGTTGTACTTCTTCCTGGGTCAGACAGGACACTTTTAATGGCGAATTTATTTCAACATTCCGCATTTCATCTGACAGTTTATTTTCCTCAGTGAATACATTGGAGAAAAAAATATTTAACAGCTTTGCTTTCTCCTCGTCGCTCTCTGCGACTCCCCCCTCATTACTCTCTGCGTTCTCCTCTTCGCTCTCTAGCGGTATGTCTATTACCCCTGATTTCCTGATGCTTCTTTTATTTATGTTTTATTTTATGTATGTCTTTCTGTTCCTTATTTTATTTGTTTGGAATGTCCAAATGATTGGACTCCTTGTCCTTTGTTTTAAGTGCATTATTCTGTACACCTTATTGCTGTGAAAACCTAATAAATACCATTGAAACATAAATTACAAGCCCTCATTGAGAGAGGTTATCCGGAGTCTATGCTCAAGAGGGCCTATCAAAGAGCTGTAAAAAGTAACAGCATGCAGCTTTTACACCCTAAAAAAGATCAAATCACGACCAACATCATATGCTTGGTAGCTACATATGATGGAGAGGCACAGGAAATTAGGAGGGTGATCTCGAAATATTGGATTAGGGACATTAGGGATGCCATCTCCAAGACTCCACAGGCCACCTATCATAGGGGATGTAGCTAGCGTGATTGCCTGGTGCACAACCACTACAGTGAGACACCCAACACATATGGGATGCTACTGTTGTAGTGGCTGTGTTGCGTGTGCACACTATATCCAAGGCCGCTCGCTTGAGAGCAATATCACAAAAAAGACATACGCAATCAAAGGGTTCATCAACTGTGGCTCAAAGAGGGCTATCTATAAGGCGACGTGCATGTGTGGCCTGGAGTACACGGGTAAGACCACTAAAGAAATTCCACAGGCGTGTTGGGGAACACCTGGGAGATATATGGCACAAGAGAGATACCCCCTTGGCAAGACATATCGAACTGAGGCATGGGGGAGATCTATCTAGCATCAAATTTATGAGAATTGAGAAGGTCCCAACTTCAATGAGAGGAGGTGACTGGGACAAGAAGGTGTTACAACGAGAGACCTGGTGGATTTTTGAATTAAAAACAGTCCAACCTAAATGAGCAGCTGATGTAAGCCTGTACAATATAAGCCCTGATTGTTCTGGACATAGTAACCTCACTAATCACTAGCGCAGGCATCGCCTCTGTTCTGTACTCACAGCAGAGCAGTTGGGATCCCCAGGGCATGCCTTCCGCCTGCACGCCTCAGGGAGGTCCCTTACAATTCTGCCCTCGATAGTTAGCATGGGGAAGGATACGCATGGTCCTGGGCATGCCCGCTCGCAAGGCCCCATTAGCATGGGAGTATACACCTCCCTCACTATGTACTTCCAGGGGGGGGGGGGGGGGCGGACATGTTACGTCCCCGCTGGTATTAAATAGCCTATGTGGGATGTCGCATTGGGTGGACGCCATATGCTTCACTTTCCAGCCCACACCATGTCAACACGATCATTGGTGTAAGGCATTACTTTTTCAGCCTCATCTGCTGACCAATGCTGAGCCTGTCTTTTACAATCTCCTGATAATTTGGCATTACGCCAAGGAAACTTATCGGGACATAACTTACTTAGTTACTGGGGTCTCGCTGCTATTACTCTGACGCAGCTGGGCAGTCACAAGTTCAATAGGGGCAAGTAGGGACCCCTAGTTAGATGTAAGGGACGGCTCAGTGGGGTCGCCCTTGTCAGGATGAGCCCTCTGCTTCCTGAGCATAAAAATTTGTACAGGCCAAGCAGGGACAAATGGGGTGTAAGACCCATCATCCGGACATAAGGGACCCCCACTAGGGACCATGAATCGACAGTGGTAAGACCGTTCATATTTCCCTGCACGGAAAATCATTGTACGAGCGTGCGTCACTTTTCATACTGTTGCATGTGCTGTTATTTTATTTTCTAATTATGTATTAAAAGTTACGTTTTACAGGTCACCCACTATATTCATACTGTTGACAAGATTCTGGGGTAGCCCATCATCTTTATCTGATTGACCATTGATATACTGGTTATGTGAATTTGCACCCACAGAGTTAGCAAAAAGAATAAAACCCTAACACTGTCCCTCAGTGCAGCAGTATCCTGTCCCCCCACTATTAAGAGCAGAATGGCGGCGCAACACGTCATCCGGCATTTATGCATCCAGGGTCACGTGGTAGCCGGCCAATCACAGCCATGCCAATAGTAGGCATGACTGTGATGGCTTCCAAGTGCCCACAGCTTAAAAGCTTGTTGACTGGCTGCTCAGGATACCATACAGAACTTGTATGCCTCTATGCCCAATACTATCACATCTTGTATCAAGTCTAGAGGTGGCCCAACAGAGTACTAGAGCCTTCTTTAAATTGTAGTTTTCCCCAATAAACTTAAACTTTTGATCTAATATTGTAATTATATCCATATCCTTCCGCATCCGTGCAAGATGCAGGCCATGAACCCATTAAAGGTAATGGGCCCATACCGCACATGGCGTAATGTTTCATTTGATTCCAACAACTCCTTCTTGGTGAATTATTTATTTATTTTTCTCAATGTATCACTGATTGTGGCATAGTTAGCAGTGACCTTCACTTGAATTAAACCCACAAGAGAATTTGCAGGCTGACCAAATGAGATTAGTAGATTAAATTAACAAAACAGCATGGTACTTGCCAATATTTTTAGACCCAGCTGGATGTCCTGGTTTAATTAACAGATTATGGATACTTTCATGCTATCTATTCAACAAAGAACAATAGTAGACTGAATACCTATTGGTTTCCATGGGAACAATCCATTTTCAAAATAAATAAAAATTATGCTGTTGACATAAGAAGTCTACACGTTCTTATTGAAATTTAGAGTTTTTGTATGCAAATCTAGTTAACTTGTCAGTAATTTTTTCCCATATTTTCTACAAATTGAATGTGACTTTCAGAATAAACCCGCATACCATGAGAAATTAGAATAAAAGAAAAAAATACATACAGCAACCTGTCTTCCTAAGAGTGCACATCTCTTAAAGGGGAAATCCAACACCTTATAAAATTTGCAGGTGAGAAGCCAAGCTTATAAAACAAAGGAAGAAACTGAACTCATCTGCTCAAGGTCCCTTCAGTCACCAGCACTTATAGTCCTTGTAACATATTGATGTTATGTCCATGATCACATGATCACTCAGCCAGTCACCGACCTAAGCAGTAATCTGCCTTTCAATGCACAAGTGACCACTGAGGCCAATGGCTGCAGCACTAGACTGGAGAGACCTTAAAGGGGTTGTCGCATCATGGACAATGGGGGCATATTGCTAGGATATGCCCCCATTGTCTTATAGGTGCGAGTACCACTGCTGGGACCAACACCTATATCGAGAATAGAGCTCTGCAAGTGAAGGAGGGCGCACTGCGCATGCACTGCTGCCCTCCATTCATTTTCTATGGCTGGCTCGGCTATTTCCGTCGGCCCCTGTAAAGGGGGAATATTAATCACCAATATTTATGCAAATATTGATAATTAATATTCATAAATAGGAGGAGCCGTCTATTGATGACTCCGCCAATTTATACCTTTATATAACAATAATACTTTCACAACACCTTACGTTACTCACTAAACTAACTGCATGCGCCTTACTGAACTAACTATCGCCAATGACTACTCGTTACACAGATAGTTACTAGTAAGCAAGATATTTATTAATACCTAGTACATTAAGCACACAATACACTAATACAGCACTATATATACAGTACTAAACTACCCTACACGTTCCCAGATTCCACCCACAAACTAGCTATACCATACACACACAATTATTAACAGCCCACCCACCTGGTTCTATTTGCTATCCCTATGGGGTACAACGAGGGTTAACGGTGGTCTTACAGGGGTTTAAGCAGACCACAAACACAAATACGGTAATGGGGGTGAGGTACCGTGGGGGGTGAACAGGGTTAATCAGGGATATCAATGTAAGGGTAATCAGGGGCACAACCAGGGGCACTACAATGCAAGGGTTAATCAGGGACCAGGGTAAATCAGGGGCACAGAATCAGGGACACCACAATGTAAGGGTTAATCAGGGACAAGGGTAAATCAGGGGCACAGAATCAGGGGTGTAGGGGTATAGTAACAAGGGGAGAAATCGTTGGTGGGATAGCGGTAGGGGATCAGGGGATTTAAGGGTTAATCGTTAGTGGGATAGTGGTAGGGATCAGGGGTATAATGGTTAATATCGTTGGTGGGATAGGGGATAATAAAGGGGGTGATACTTAAGATATGGTTGCTCGTTCATCCAGGGGTTTGCTCGTTCGTCCAGGGGTCGTCTCCTTATGTGGGGGGGGGGGCGGCACGGCTCTTCTTCCTTAGTGCGCGCGCCACCATTGGAGACACGTGGGCCGGCGCAGGGCCCAGTGAGATGACGTCACTGCGCCGGCCCGTGCGTCTCCTGAACGAGCGCGTCGGGGCCGAGCTACACGTCAACAGGCGGAAGAAGCCTTTGATCTCCAGCCTGTAGCACTCTGCATTCCGGCCAGTGAGATGTTAATTTCGCTGCCGGAATGCGCATAATAGAAGGAGGGGAGGCTTCTCCCTTCCTTCTATCATGCATAATTATCTCCAGCAGCGCTGGAGATAATTACAACAAAGGGCTAAGATTCTGTAGAATCTGAGTCCTTTGTAGTTATCAGGATGACCGGACCTTAGTCCGGTCATTCTGATGCAATCAACCAGATTGCATCTGTGCGAATGCTTGGGGCACATTCACACCGATGCACCTGGTTTCAGGTATAGGGAGGGGGGGGAGATAGATATTTTATACACATATATACCTATATATATCTATATCATAGAAGGGGACACTAATATATATTCTAAGGGGGACTATAGATATATATATATATATATATATATATACTGTATATATATATTATAATAAGGGGCCACAGCCATATATTCTAAGGGGGCACAGTCTAAAGGGGGCACCCATTTCCCACAGGGGCCACCATGAGTCCCTGTGGGCACCCATGGGCAGACGTGCGCAGATGCTGGGCACATCTGCGCACATCATCCCAGGATATGGTGGTCAATGTATGCATATATACCATACATGCATGCACGTGTTTGCATGCATGCATGGGTATACATGCATACGTCTCAACCCTTCCTCAACAGCCCCATAGAAATGAATCGGAGCAGGTACACTCCCATTCACTTCTATGGGGGGCCAGCTTGGTGGTGGCCGGACCAGAGTCCTCCAGCCACCACATTGCGGGGCTCCGTTTTCGATATAGGTGCGGGTCCTAGCGATATGCCCCCATTGTCCATGATGAGACAACCCCTTTAAGCAGGTGAGTTCAGTTTCTTTTCTTTGTTTTAAAAGCATGGCTGCTACAGTGTAAGTTTTACAAAGTGTCAGACAACCCCCTTAATATTTTTTTTTATATCATAACTTATTTTGAATTGTGTAAACTTTATTTTATTGTATTCTTTCATACAAAAAGCTCAAGCTCCATCAGATTGTCGTGATATCTTAAAGGGAACCTGTCATGTGGATATTTGATTATAATCTAACTAATTATATACAATCATTAACTACTAAAAAGTGCCTTAGATGTATTCACTTACTGGTGTGACAGATGGTTACCTCATTATATACACACAAAGATGCCACACGCCGCATGCTAATGAGCTGATTTGAGTCCAGCGTGATGTCATTGAGTCCAGCGTTTATTTAATTCAGAGCTATAGCCACTCCCCTGCCCACCTGCTGCTGATTCATATGGAAAATAACTGTCAATCAGCAGCAGGTAGGCGGGGAGAGTCAGGAGCTCAAAAATATACATGACTCATCATTATCAGCTGGAGCTTTTCAATACAAGATGTTGGCAGATTGACTGGGTCAATTAAAGAAAGTGACCCAGCATTTTGCTAAGAGAATCAGTCACTTATTTATGTTGCCCTAAGTTAGGACACCATAAAACTGGTGACAGGTTCCCTTTAAACAATATGATGGAGAGATCTTCTCTTCATATCATTTAACACATCTTCTGTAGTCTAGGTTCTGATTTGGCCTTTACAAAATCATAGTCTTCCATTTCTAAATGCATTCTTTTGTTGAATTTATTTTTTTATCAGGTTGGATTAAATTGTTGTTTATCTTCATTTTTGGACTAAGAATGAGCAAACCAGTTCATAACAAACCGGGTTCGTTATGTATTTCACAAAAATTTGTCCAGAAAATGAATCTGAAGCCTTTCCACTTTGCTTCGGACTAATCCAATAAATAGCGTGCAGTTCCATTTTACTGCACATGTCGATGGGAAACAGCTCCCCTACAGCATTCTGCTGCAAAAGCTGAGCAATTGCAAATTTTTTCCAGTGCATGAAGTCTGCCCAGTGTTATTAAATGTAATGCATTATAGCAGAAGCAATTTATGACAATTACTGAGTTTCCTTCTTCCTGATATGGCTGTTGTAGGTGTGAATAATCTCATACCAGGTTTACAATGAGTTTTTCACACTAGAAAGGTTGTTTTTGTATCTGCATACTTAAACACACATACAACAGTAGGCAGAAATATTACTGGTGTCAATACTGCATTATTCATATCCATACGGTACTTTGTGTGACTGTGTAAGAAACCCATGACTTTTCATTTAGGAAAATCGTGTGTTTACATTAGGTCTCATAATAAAATGTCTTCAATATGGGAAGGGTTTGAAATCAAAGACCCAGGCCAGAATTTGGGTAGTAAATGCACCAGCTATCTAGCCAGAAGTAGTAATAGTAGGGCGCAGTTCTCCCTGGCTTCAGAAAGGTGCTGCATTATCATTGAGGAGAAAGAGGATGAGATTATTGATTGGATAGCTCACTCCTCATCTCAATCACAGCAGGATGATGGGGAGATCACTCCGAGTCTGGCTCCATGCCTTGGATCCAGGGGTCATGGCATTCCTCCTCAGTGTTTGTGCTGCCCTGAGGAGGGGGATCAGGGGGAGGCATAAATAGCTCTGTTGGTGGTGGCGATGGTAATAGTGGCACTCATAGCCACAGAAAAAGTGATGGGAGCAGTGGTAGCAACAGTTACAGTCTGGGCAGGTACATAGCAGGGAGATGAGGGGGCTGAGGAGCCACCATGATATAGCCCAGCCTGATAAAAGTGGCGGGGAGGAGGATTATGATAATGGTTGTGTGTTGGACAGAACCTGAGAGTTAAATCGGGTTGCTGAGGAGACATTTTTTTCCCTTTGATAATACCACTGGGAGGTGGTGCCCCCTGTTGGTGATTTTGAACCGTGCACCACCGCCCATTTACCCGGTGTTTTTAATCAGCAGGATTACATAGCTATACTTTACCCATATTGTAGGCTGAAAGCCCAGGAGAGGTATGTGTTAAAGAAGGCGCCATCTGTTGGAAGCCACACTGTCGCCGGTAAATGAACCCAACATATTTTTATCAATAGTATGCGCAAAGAGCTTCTATTTTTTTTTTTTTTTTTTGCATTCATGGTTTGCTTATATCTTTGTGCATTTTATTAGTGTGCTGTCACTTCTATTGTATTGTGTTTCAGCAAAGTAAGGGCTCTTTCACACTTGCGCTTTTGTTTTCCGGCATAGAGTTCTGTCGTCGGGGCTCTATGCCGGAAAAATCCTGATCAGGATTATCCCCATGCATTCTGAATGGAGAGAAATCCGTTCAGGATGCATCAGGATGTCTTCAGTTCAGGACCGGAACGTTTTTTGGCCAGAGAAAATACAGCAACTGATCCGGAATAATAGCCCATTGAAATGTATTATTCCGGATCCGTCCTAACATCTTCAGTTGTTACGACGCAACGACAGATCCGGAAGTTGCGTCTGCACCTGCGCCAGGAAGTAGGAAGGACTTGGCTGGCGCAAAAAGAGACTGATCCGGAAATCCTGAAGCCAACATCAAAGTTTTTTTCCCAGATCCGTCGTACGGATCCGACACCATACCGGATCCTTACGACGTATCCGGAAAAAAACGTTGATGTTGGCTTCAGGATTTCCGGATCAGTCTCTTACCAAAAAAGCTGGAAAGACGCATCCGGAAAGAAAAAATGATGCGTTCTTAAGCGTTTTTCCGGATCCGGCGTGTATTTCCGGCAAATGGAGTACATGACGGATCCGGACAATGCAAGTGTGAAAGAGCCCTTAGCTTGCACCTGCGTTCTCATATCTATAAGTTATGGAGGTGCTGGTTCATTTATTTTTTCTCTGCTTCTATTGTGGTCAGCTTGGGAACTGGTGATGCTGCTGTGGGCGCAGGCTCAAACTGTGCCAGACCTAGGCCAAGCTCAGCTGCCTCTAGCTCTGTGCGAGCAAATCCCATATGGCATTTCTTCTCTACAAGGTCAGCAAACAAAACCAAAGCCGTGTGCAAGATATGCAGGATAGAAATAAGCCATGAGTGTTCAAACACAAGCATATCAAAAGGTACCGGGGCTCTATTGAAGCACATGAGGTGGCATCACCGGATCCTGTGGGAAAAAAGAACCGGACAGCATTCTCAATCAGAACAAGTCTCTTCCTTCTCCTGATCTTTTTTGTGGCAGCCAGTCCACATTCCCAAGTACACACATACAGAGCATGCTAATAGATCTTATCAAATATCATGTACACAGAGACAGGACCGGTGCAATGATTTTTGCCAACACAAGCGAAGCTACATTCCCCCCCCCCCCCCCCCAGCTCACCTGGCCCTGGTCCCGTCTGCATCAGCTGGCTTCTCCTCTGTGTGGTCCTGGTATCCTCGCTCTGCTTCAGACAATCGCTGCTTTGAGGACCGTATTTTTCACCCTATAAGACGCACCTGCCCATAAGATGCACCTAGGTTTTAGAGGAGGATAATAAGAAAAAAATATTTTCCTTTACACCTTAGGTCAGACCACCAATCAGACCCCCAATGTTAATCAGACCTCAGATCAGACCCCCAATGCCCCATGTCAGCCATCAGCCCCCCATGTCGGCCATAAGCCCCCATGTCAGCCATTTTGCCCCCATGTAACATTTCTCCCCCTCAAGGCCTCCATGTCACATTTCACCCCCTCAATGTCACATTTCTCACCCCTCCATGTCACATTTCTCCCCCTCCATGTCAAATCACCTATGTCACATCAGCCCTCACATTTCTCCCCCTCCATACATGTTGCCACATTTCTCCCCCTCTATCCATGTTGAAACATTTCTCCCCCTCTATCCATGTTGCCACATTTCTCCCCCCTCCATCCATGTTGTCACATTTCTCCCCCTCCATCCATGTTGTCACATTTGTCACCCTCCATTCATGTTGCCACATTGTCACGGCGGACAGGATACAAGATGCACAGAATATAAACAAACAAGTGTCTAGGCAAGAAGCTGAGGATGAAGGTCACCTCCTGACAAATCCCTACCAGCTCTCCCTAGACTTCTATGCCCACGTTCAGACCCTGAAGGTGGAAATGACCGTGTCCCCGTGCCTAGGTTGAAGATACCCTAAAATCCCTAAGATGGTGAAAGGGGGAAAGAGGCAGCCTGCTCCCTCAGACCTGGAGGGGGCAGGCATCTCTCTAACAGCCTAGACAGTCAACCACAAGAAAGCAACACCAACTTATCTTTCTGAGCAGGAACAGCAAATTCTTCCTTCCTCTGAGCCAGACAAAAGCTATAACCAGCACAGGACACAGTGCACCTGAAGGGAGGCGGATATAGCTCAACTCCAAACAAAAACAAAAGGCTACACACGTGCTGCTAATCTGGCAGACCTTCGCACATAGCCTGAGCAGGGCATGACACACATTTCTCCCCCTCCATCCATGTTGTCACATTTCTCCCCCCTCCATCCATGTTGTCACATTTCTCCCCCTCCATCCATGTTGCCACATTTCTCCCCCTCCATCCATGTTGTCACATTTCTCCCCCTCCATCCATGTTGCCACATTTCTCCCCCTCCATCCATGTTGTCACATTTCTCCCCCTCCATCCATGTTGTCACATTTTTCCCCCTCCATCCATGTTGTCACATTTCTCCCCCTCCATTCATGTTTTTACATTTCTCCCCCCTCCATCCATGTTGTCACATTTCTCCCCCTCCATCCATGTTGTCACATTTCTCCCCCTCCATCCATGTTGCCACATTTCTCCCCATCCATCCATGTTGTCACATTTCTCCCCCTCCATCCATGTTGTCACATTTCTCCCCCCTCCATCCATGCTGTCACATTTCTCCCCCCCATCCATGTTGTCACATTTCTCCCCCTCCATCCATGTTGTCACATCCCCCCCCCCATGCCACATACATTTCTCTCTGCGGGCCGCACAGACAGACTACTCAGAGACATTTGTCCAAATGTCTTGTTATCCCCCCTCCATTCAAGTCACATTGTAATGTCACCCGCCTCACCCTGACCCCACCCCCACTACTCACCACCAATAGCTGCTCCGCTTCCAGTCTCTAGACCTCCGCTCCCCAGTCTACACCAGTTGCTGCTGCCCACCAGTCACACACCCCTGACCCCGTGACTGTCTGTGTCGCCTATGCCGTGCTGCTGCTGAGCCTGCGTGCCGCTCTGTGAGGAGGTGAGGGCCTGGGCTGCAAGGCACACCTGCAGGCTGGCGAGGGCGGCCTGGCCCAGTGGGGCAAGTCTGCAAGTTATCTATTTAAAATAAATAAATATATAAAAAATATATATATAAATTTCTGCCCTGGCACCGCCCCTTCTCTGCGCCCTCAAGCAGCCGCTTGGTCTGCCTTATTATAGAGCCCGCCCTGTACAGCCCCATGGGTAGGATAAGGCCCCTTTCACACGGGCGTTGCGGATTGGGGCCGGATGCGTTCAGGGAAAATGGTGCGATTTTGACACTAAAACAAGTCAGTTTTCACTGCGATTGCGTTCCATGTTTTTTCCGTGCGGGTGCAAAACATTGTAATGCGTTTTGCACGCGCATGAGAAAAATCAGCATGTTTGGTACCCAGACCCGAGCCTGGACTTCTTCACAGAAGTTCGGGTTTGGGTTAGGTGTGTAGATTTTATTATTTTCCCTTATAACATGGTTATAAGGGAAAATAATAGCATTCTTAATACAGAATGCATAGTACAATAGGGCTGGAGGGGTTAAAAAAATAAAAAATAATTTAACTCGCCTTAATCCACTTGATCGCGCAGCCCGGCTTCTCTTCTGTCTTCTTCTTTGAGGAATAGGACCTTTGATGATGTCACTGCACTCATCACATGGTCCATCACATGATCTTTTACCATGGTGATGGATCATGTGACGGACCATGTGATGAGCGCAGTGACGTTATCAAAGGTCCTTTTCCTGTGCACAGCAAAGAAGAAGACAGAAGAGAAGCCGGGCTGCGCAATCAAGTGGATTAAGGTGAGTTATATATTTTTTTTTTAACCCCTCCAGCCCTATTGTACTATGCATTCTGTATTAAGAATGCTATTCTTTTCCCTTATAACCATGTTATAAGGGAAAATAATAATAATCGGGTCCCCATCCCGATCGTCTCCTAGCAACCATGCGTGAAAATCGCACCGCATCCGCACTTGCTTGCGGATGCTTGCGATTTTCACGCAGCCACATTTATTTCTATGGGGCCTGCGTTGCGTGCTAAACGCAGAATATAGAACTTGCTGCAATTTTCACGCAACGCACAAGTGATGCGTGAAAATCACTGCTCGTGTACACAGCCCCATAGAAATGAATGGGTCCGGATTCAGTGCGGGTGCAATGCGTTCACGTCACGCATTGCACCCGCGTGGAAAACTCGCTCGTGTGAAAGGGGCCTAAAGGCTGTCTTCTGTCTATCCTTCTCTGACACAGGTACTTGCCAGTAGCCGCTCGCCAAGTCCAGAGTTGAGAAATACTTGGCTTGCTGTAGTGCCATCAGTGGCTCTTCAATCCTAGGCAGAGGAAAAGTGTCCTTTACTGTCGCAGCGTTTAACTTTCGATAGTCCACACAGAACCTCAAGGACCCATCCTTCTTCCGCACCAAGACCACTGGTGCAGCTCACGGGCTTTGGCTCTCTTTTACCACTCCACTATCTAACATTTGTGATAGCATAATTTTCACTTCTAGGTAGAGAGTGGGCGGAATCTGCCGGTACTTTTCTCGAACCGGGGGAATTTCCCCAGTCGGTATTAAGTGTTCGATAGCCGTTGTGCATCCAAAGTCCTCCTCACATCGGGAAAAGGTGGATTGAAACTCCCATAGCACCGCTTCAATCTTCATCTGATCGGCGGTGAACTGGTTCACATCCATCTCCATTTGTTCTAAGATCCGCCGGCCATTCCACTCAGGCATGGGTTCTTCCACAGAGTTCTGGTCCACTGCCAAAGTCCAGGCATCATTTTCAACAGCCCATAGGGAAAACTGACTATCTGCGAGTGGTTATCCTTGCAGCACATACAACTCAGCCACTTTCTCTCCAGCATGGAAGGTAACTTCATGATCGTGTACGTTGACACACCAGACTAACACATGCCCCTCCGGGACTGTCACGATGGTTCTGGCGACCACTGGGCTCAGGCTGGCTTCCAATATGCCCAGGGGTTCTATCAGCATATCTATCCCATTCAGTTTCTGCCGACCTCCGACAGGCATTCGTATCATCTTCTCCTGTTGCGGAGGTACGGTGCAGGCTCTTCCATATGGGGCATACACTGCTCCAACCGGCTTACCCTCAGGAGTGCTTTTGCAGATACTGTATGTCTGGATCAACCTCTGAAATGCTCTCTGTGTATTCTTGTGGGAAGTCGTCTTCCTCCAATAACTCGGGCCCTCCTTTGTAAACATGAGCTGATCCAATTCCCGCAGAATGTTCATTCCCAATACAACGGGAGCTCTGTCCCGAGCCGGTTTCTCTACAAGCACCACTCCCTTCTTGCCGACATCTTTTCCGCATAGCTTAATTCTCATCCAAGCCACTCCGAACACAGGTATAGCAGTCTGATTTACCACCGTCATCTTGATCACAGTGCCCTTGTCAGGCTTCATGAGGTGGCCGAAGTATCTCTCAAAGAACTTCACTGGCATCGTGGTCACTCCGACCCTGTGTCTACAAGACATTCCACGATCTGTTCTAGATCTGCACCTATAGGAAGGGGCTCTCGGTCACCAGATTCCGGAGGTCATAAGGGGTAACCTGGCAACTGGCTTGCCCCACTACTGTGCGGGGTTCCCGTTTAACGGCGGCTGTTCTGGATTCAGGGCTTTTTGTGGGCATTGTGGGAGATATGTTCTCTTTCTCGGCAAATCCAACCCTATGGCCCCCTTGCCTTACGGTCTTTTGGAGGACAACATGTCTGTGCATCTGTAGGTGGTGACGGACCAGCCCAGTGCCTGGGAGAGTCTCTTACTCCAGACTCTGGAATTGCTCGATATAGAGGGGAACCCATGGGGGCAGCACCCCTTTTCCAGTAATCGGACTGAACTGGGGCCATCCATGGAGCCTCTGAATTTCCTCTGAATTTCTCCCAGGGATACACACAGTGCCTTCACTGCCTCTTGCAGGAGTTCTTTGACTTCCTGCAGCCTGCATCCATATGACTCTTCCTTGTCTCGGGCCATAGCCTCAGCTTGTATCTTCTGAAACTGCAACGTAGCATCCACCAGGATACGTTCCTTGAGAGCCTGGCGAAGAGGAGGTCCACGCAATACAAGTACGAACTGGTCCCGGAGGATTTGATCTCCATTTTAAAGAATGTTATCACCGTTGGCCTCTCTCTTCTGTATATGTGACTAGTGTTGGCCACGAATATCCGAATAGCGAATATTAATCGCGAATATTGGCACTTTTCAGAATTCGCGAATATTTAGAATATAGTGATATATTCATATTTTCTAATATTCTAGATTATTTTTTTCATCTGACCCCATGGTCCCTCCCTGCTTCTTGCTTGTGGGCCAATGAGAAGACTGCAATGTCTTTGTCTGAGCTTAGCAACATCCCTAGCAACCAATAGGAAAGTTGCCTACCCCTTACTATATAAGAACCTCCCCAGCAGCCATTTTCTAAATTTTTTTAAAGTTCTGAGAGAGACAGCAGTGTCATTGCTGTGCTCTGTGCTTTCCACTCATTACATTAGATAGATAGTATGTATATATATATATATATATATATATATATATATTTTGTTACAAAACTGTTATTTACCCTGTTAGTCTGAATGGATGAAGCACATGGTAACTCACAGACACTGTTCTGACTTTTCAACACGGTGCTACGGTGCTACAGGCAAGTATTTGGTGCACAGAGACATCATTCAGTAGTTTGAAACTACCAAACAGGGGACACCTTTATTAGTGGCTATTTTCTGTATAACTTGTATATTTTTGGTCTAACTGGCATAAAACTGTATCTTCCAAACTACTGAATGGATCTGGGTGAATTTCAGATATATGGTTCACCCAGATCCCCCGGTTCCGAGGATCCTTCTGGATAACAAGACGAAGCGGCTCCTCTCTCTCTCCCTAAACAGAGATCCAGACTATCCAAGCTGTCCAGCTTCCAGCTAGCCTGGGAGTAACAGTAACATTTGGATGGCAGCGGTGGGATTGTCCTGGATTTCCTAGGAGAGGTACTGAACGGATAGAGAGCGCTTACGAAAAATTGAAACGTGCGACCCTGAAGGATTTACTCGAAAGCAAAGGGGGGAACGCCAGCAACCGTCCGAGAAGGGAACTGATCGCTGAATTAACCGAACGATATCAGGGCTTCACGATGGCAGAAACCCCGACCACGAGTAGTGACTAGAGTTGAGCGAACACCTGGATGTTCGGGTTCGAGAAGTTCGGCCGAAGGAAAGAGCTAGAGGGCTGCAAAAGGCAGCAACATGTAGGTAAATCCCCTGCAAACAAATGTGGATAGGGAAATGAATTAAAATTAAAATAAAAAAAATAAAAATGAACCAATATCAATTGGACAGAGATCCCATAGCAGAGAATCTGGCTTCACGTCAGCAGAGAATCAGTCTCTTCATGCCATAGCAAAGAATCTGGCTTCATGTCAGCAGAGAATCAGTCTCTTAATGCCATAGCAGAGAATCTGGCTTCATGTCAGCGCAGAATCAGTCTTCATGTCATAGCAGAGAATCAGGCTTCACGTCACCCACCACTGGAACAGGCCCATGTCACACATTTAGGCCCCGGCACCCAGGCAGAGGAGAGAGGTCCCGTAACAGAGAATCTGGCCTGATGTCAGCACAGAATCTGTCTTCATGTCATAGCAGAGAATCAGGCTTCACGTCACCCACCACTGGAACAGGCCACTGTCACACATTTAGGCCCCGGCACCCAGACAGAGGAGAGCGGTCCCGTAACAGAGAATCTGGCCTTATGTCAGCGCAGAATCTGTCTTCATGTCATAGCAGAGAATCAGGCTTCACGTCACCCACCACTGGAACAGGCCACTGTCACACATTTAGGCCCAGGCACCCAGGCAGAGGAGAGAGGTCCCGTAACAGAGAATCTGGCCTTATGTCAGCGCAGAATCTGTATTCATGTCATAGCAGAGAATCAGGCTTCACGTCACCCACCACTGGAACAGGCCACTGTCACACATTTAGGCCCCGGCACCCAGACAGAGGAGAGGTTCATTCAACTTTGGGTTGCCCCGCAATATAATGGTAAAATGAAATTAAAAATAGTATTGAATGAGGAATTGCCCTGGAGTAGAATAATATATTGTTAAGGGGAGGTAGTTAATATTTAATCTGCACAAGAAATGGACAGGTCCTGTGGGATCCATGCCTGGATCATTTTTATGAACGTCAGCTTGTCCACATTGGCTGTAGACAGGCGGCTGCGTTTGTCTGTAATGACGCCCCCTGCCGTGCTGAATACACGTTCAGACAAAACGCTGGCCCCCGGGCAGGCCAGCACCTCCAAGGCATAAAAGGCTAGCTCTGGCCACGTGGACAATTTGGAGACCCAGAAGTTGAATGGGGCCGAACCATCAGTCAGTACGTGGAGGGGTGTGCACAGGTACTGTTCCACCATGTTAGTGAAATGTTGCCTCCTGCTAACACGTTCCGTATCAGGTGGTGGTGCAGTTAGCTGTGGCGTGGTGACAAAACTTTTCCACATCTCTGCCATGCTAACCCTGCCCTCAGAGGAGCTGGCCGTGACACAGCTGCGTTGGTGACCTCTTGCTCCTCCTCTGCCTTCGCCTTGGGCTTCCACTGGTTCCCCTGTGACATTTGGGAATGCTCTCAGTAGCGCGTCTACCAACGTGCGCTTGTACTCGCGCATCTTCCTATCACGCTCCAGTGTAGGAAGTAAGGTGGGCACATTGTCTTTGTACCGGGGATCCAGCAGGGTGGCAACCCAGTATTCCGCACACGTTAAAATGTGGGCAACTCTGCTGTCGTTGCGCAGGCACTGCAGCATGTAGTCGCTCATGTGTGCCAGGCTGCCCAGAGGTAAGGACAAGCTGTCCTCTGTGGGAGGCGTATCGTCATCGTCCTGTGTTTCCCCCCAGCCACGCACCAGTGATGGGCCCGAGCTGCTTTGGGTGCCACCCCGCTGTGAACATGCTTCATCCTCATCCTCGTCCTCCTCGTCCTCCAGTAGTGGGCCCTGTCTGGCCACATTTGTACCTGGCCTCTGGTGTTGCAAAAAACCTCCCTCTGAGTCACTTTGAAGAGACTGTCCTGAAAGTGCTAAAAATGACCCCTCTTCCTCCTCTTCCTCCTGGGCCACCTCCTCTTCCATCATCGCCCTAAGTGTTTTCTCAAGGAGACATAGAAGTGGTATTGTAACGCTGATAACGGCATCATCGCCACTGGCCATGTTGGTGGAGTACTCGAAACAGCGCAACAGGGCACACAGGTCTCGCATGGAGGCCCAGTCATTGGTGGTGAAGTGGGTCTGATCCGCAGTGCGACTGACCCGTGCGTGCTGCAGCTGAAACTCCACTATGGCCTGCTGCTGCTCGCACAGTCTGTCCAGCATATGCAAGCTGGAGTTCCACCTGGTAGGCACGTCGCATATGAGGCGGTGAGCGGGAAGGCCGAAGTTACGCTGTAGCGCAGACAGGCGAGCAGCGGCAGGGTGTGAACGCCGGAAGCGCGAACAGACGGCCCGCACTTTATGCAGCAGCTCTGACATGTCGGGGTAGTTGCGAATGAACTTCTGCACCACCAAATTCAGCACATGCGCCAGGCAAGGGATGGGCGTCAAACCGGCTAGTCCCAGAGCTGCAACGAGATTTCGCCCATTATCGCACACCACCAGGCCGGGCTTGAGGCTCACCGGCAGCAACCACTCGTCGGTCTGTTGTTCTATACCCCGCCACAACTCCTGTGCGGTGTGGGGCCTGTCCCCCAAACATATGAGTTTCAGAATGGCCTGCTGACGTTTACCCCGTGCTGTGCTGAAGTTGGTGGTGAAGGTGTGTGGCTGACTGGATGAGCAGGTGGAAGAAGAGGAGGAGGAAGCTGAGTAGGAGGAGGAGGAGACAGGAGGCAAAGAATGTTGCCCTGCGATCCTTGGCGGCGGAAGGACGTGCGCCAAACAGCTCTCCGCCTGGGGCCCAGCCGCCACTACATTTACCCAGTGTGCAGTTAGGGAGATATAGCGTCCCTGGCCGTGCTTACTGGTCCACGTATCTGTGGTTAGGTGGACCTTGCCACAGATGGCGTTGCGCAGTGCACACTTGATTTTATCGGACACTTGTTTGTGCAGGGAAGGCACGGCTCTCTTGGAGAAGTAGTGGCGGCTGGGAACAACATACTGTGGGACAGCAAGTGACATGAGCTGTTTGAAGCTGTGTGTGTCCACCAGCCTAAATGACAGCATTTCATAGGCCAGTAGTTTAGAAATGCTGGCATTCAGGGCCAGGGATCGAGGGTGGCTAGGTGGGAATTTACGCTTTCTCTCAAATGTTTGTGAGATGGAGAGCTGAACGCTGCCGTGTGACATGGTTGAGATGCTTGGTGACGCAGGTGGTGGTGTTGGTGGTACATCCCATGTTTGCTGGGCGGCAGGTGCCAACGTTCCTCCAGAGGCAGAGGAAGAGGCCGAGGCGGCAGCAGCAGAAGAGGCCGAGGCGGCAGCAGCAGAAGAGGTAGCAGGGGGAGCCTGAGTGACTTCCTTATTTTTAAGGTGTTTACTCCACTGCAGTTCATGCTTTGCATGCAGGTGCCTGGTCATGCAGGTTGTGCTAAGGTTCAGAACGTTAATGCCTCGCTTCAGGCTCTGATAGCACAGCGTGCAAACCACTCAGGTCTTGTCGTCAGCACATTGTTTGAAGAAGTGCCATGCCAGGGAACTCCTTGAAGCTGCCTTTGGGGTGCTCAGTCCCAGATGGCGGCGGTCAGTAGCAGGCGGAGTCTCTTGGCGGCGGGTGTTCTGATTTTGCCCACTGCTCCCTCTTTTGCTACGCTGTTGGCTCGGTCTCACCACTGCCTCTTCCTCCGAACTGTGAAAGTCAGTGGCACGACCTTCATTCCATGTGGGGTCTAGGACCTCATCGTCCCCTGCATCGTCTTCCACCCAGTCTTGATCCCTGACCTCCTGTTCAGTCTTCACACTGCAGAAAGACGCAGCAGTTGGCACCTGTGTTTCGTCATCATCAGAGACGTGCTGAGGTGGTATTCCCATGTCCTCATTGTAACGGTCGCGTACACACACACACAGGGGGAAGGGAAGTGACCACTGCGCTCCACCCTTACCCCTGGCCCTGCCTACTTGCCTCGCGAGTCCTAATGACAGGGGACAACTGGACGGCAATCCCTAACTTGGAGTAAGTGCAGGGATGACAGACAGACAAACAACAGGACGTGAACGGACCGAGTCAATACCAGGAAAGCTGCAAAGTACAAATGGAGCAAGCAGAGAATTGTCAGGAGAAGCCGGGGTCATAAATACCAGGAGAGCAGAGAAGTACAAGAGGAGTCCTAAGAGAGTAGTCAGGTGGGAGCCGAGGTCACAATACCAGGACGGATGCGCAGTACAGGAGGATCAGGCAAAAGGATGGTCAAGGAACAGGATCAGGTAAGTATTCAGCAGTCCAACAAATACCAGGAACCTAGAAATTAACAGGCAACCTGTAGCCAGCAGGCTGCCTGTATTTATAGTGGGGAGTGAGGGTCATGTGACGTGGCCAGCGTCACATGACCGACAGACCAACCAGTCGAGCACCGAGTGATCAGCTCGGCGCTCAAGGCAGACTTAGGAGCAAGGAGCCACCCAGCTAGTAAAGCCACCCTGGGAATGAGGTCAAACACAGAACCTCATTCCAAAAGCTAAGCAACAGTTCTGCGGGCAATGGGTGACCGAGTGCACCTTCGGAACCCCGTGACACTCATCATCAGGAAAAATAAGTGGTTGTGCGTTAGTGCATTCTATCTCTTCCACCCCTGGGGAAGGGCTAGGTGGATGCCCTTGGGAAACCCTGGCAGCAGAGTCTTCAAACAGCATAAGAGACTGCTGCATAACTTGAGGCTCAGACAGTTTCCCTGATATGCATGGGGGTGATGTGACAGACCGATGGGCTTGGTTTGCATGCGCCATCTGTGCGCTTTCTGCAGAAGACTGGGTGGGAGATAATGTGAACGTGCTGAATCCACTGTCGGCCACCCAATTGACTAATGCCTGTACCTGCTCAGGCCTTACCATTCTTAGAACGGCATTGGGCCCCACCAAATATCGCTGTAAATTCTGCTGGCTACTAGGACCTGAGGTAGTTGGTTCACTAGGACGTGTGGCTGTGGCAGAACGGCCACGTCCTCTCCCAGCACCAGAGGGTCCACTAACACCACCACGACCATGTCCACGTCCGCGTCCCTTATTAGATGTTTTCCTCTTTGTTCCCGTTCACCACAATTTTGAGAATGGCAAATTTGGGAATGCTTTTTCAACCCAGAACAAAAAGTCTGCTTTGACGGTCACTACAAATAACTTGACCAGCTAAAACTGTGCAGATTTGGTTGAATAGAGATGTGAGACCTGTTTTTTTTTTGCGCTGTGTGACAGTTATAGGTTTAATCACAGAATGACACTTCTATCAGCACGCTAGCGTGTGTCTTAGGTTTTTCTGAATGACACTATCAATAACTTCAATGTAAGATTTTCTTTTTGGGATAGATTTCAAGTAGGCCTGAAATACCACAAACTAGTTATTTTCAGAATGGCAAATTTGGGAATGCTTTTTCAACCCAGAACAAAAAGTCTGCTTTGACGGTCACTACAAATAACTTGACCAGCTAAAACTGTGCAGATTTGGTTGAATAGAGATGTGAGACCTGTTTTTTTTTGCGCTGTGTGACAGTTATAGGTTTAATTTTCAAAGACCCTTTAGACCCGGGATACTCAAAATTATAATTTAATTCAAATAGCCTAGTTGCCTAGACTAATAAACTCCCGTTTCTGGTCAATATAAAACTTAACATTTATTTCATTTTATTTGTAAGAAACATAACATAACGGGAGAACAAAGAATAGTTTAAAATTCTAGGTGTGGTAGGGCACTGGTGGCTGGGATAGGGGTTACTTCACCCATATAATCAACCCCATAGCATCCGTTTGTCCCACTTTTTCCTTTTGTCAGCAGTAGTTTTACTTTGTCTGCCTAGGTGAGCATAATGCTAGGAATGCACTTACTCATTCACCCTAAGTCTCTGGAATGTCCAGTGATTTTCCTTTGTGCAATTCTCAGCCACTGGTGTTCTAACACGATCGAGTCTGCAGTTACTCCGTATTGTAACACTTAGTCCTACCTACTCCCAATCTAAAAACTAGCACAAGAGCTCCCCCAACATGTTTCACCCCTGGATGTGGCTTCTTCAGGGGATGGAGCTACTATCAACAAGAGTGCTTTACCACTGCACCCTTTTAAACATTAGGGGAGGGTCATTAAGTAATCTATAGCCAAACACTACCAAGCATTCTTGTCTGACATACCAGTAGCCCAATCTAGTACCTTCGTGTGTTTTTTCAGTCGTTCCGTCACTTCCTTTCTTCCTATGAAGGCTCTGCGCCTGTGTGAAAACTCTAAACTCTGGTCCGAGAAGCTGTAGGGATATGCGCATGCGCAGGGTCTTTGACTTTTCGTCCCCTCGCCTGCGCACAAACTTTAACCTTTTAGCTGGAGGAGTTATGTTACAGCGCATGCGTCAGATCTTAGATTTTATTCTGTTCGCAATATGTTATATTGCGCATGCGCGGGATCTTTAACATTCCGATCTGAGATAAAAAGACCATAGAAATATGCGCTTGCGCGTGCCGTAGGGGTATGCGCATGCGCAAGGTCTTTAACTTTTTCCAGTATACCGTCCCTGCGCTTGCGCAAGAACTTTAACTTTTTAGCTCAAGCAGTTATATTATAGCGCATGCGTCAGATCTTAGATTTTATTCTATTCGCATTGTTATATTGCGCATGCGCAGGATCTTTAACATTCCGATCTGAGATCCAAAAGACCATAAGAGTATGCGCTTGCGCAAGGTCTTTAAATTATTACAGTGTATCCTCACTGCGCTTGCGTTAAAACTCTGACCTAAAGTCAAAGAATTACATTACAACGCATGCGTGGGTCTTGGATTTTATTCTACTTGCGATATATAATATTACACTTGCGTGAAATCTTTTAACATTCCGATCTGAAATATTGCATAAAACTGCTTACATCTACACTTGCCTTCTGGTATATTAGTAGGATATAATGGTTTTGGACCTTGGTGTAAAATTAACTTATTTTGAGGATCAAAATTCATATGGCGACATTTTTTATATCTATACTGCCGCTGTATATGCGCATACCTTTTACTTTCAGGTTATGGGGGTGGTATCACTACACATATATGTGGACTTAGGATATTCTTATCATTTTATTATTATTTCCTTCATTCCCATGTTTGTATTACATATATATAGTCATAAGATAGCTATACTTGCATCTAAACCTAGGATGGTATTATTTTATCAGTCCTTCATCTCTTTATACCTTTCTTTTTACATTTTCTATTCTTATGTGCATATATAGTTCCCATGAACTTTATCCCCTTACATTCACCTTTTATAGTTATTATTTTTTATTTTTATTTTTAGGTTCACTATTATTTTCATCTTTTATCCCTATTTTTATAGTGAGGAATACGATAGAATCTGATTGAATAGACTGAGGGCTACTGTCTTTATTCTACCAGGTAGTTATACATTTCTCTTATTTCCTTCTTTTTTTCTTTCTTTTTTTCTTAATAATATTATTTATTTTTTGGAAAGGTGTACCTCCTAATATCTAGATAAAGGCTGTGAAGGAAAATCCTTCATTAAGGCCCTGTGGACTCATTGTACCCAGCCTATGTATCCAACGAGCCTCATTTTGTAACAACTTTTTATCAAGGTTGCCACCCCTTGGTCCTAGGGATATTTTCTCTATGCCCCAGAATCTTAGAACGGAGCTTTTGTTCTAAGATTCTCCTTCTGCAGATATGTCCCGCGCATAAAAAAGTATATAAACCCTACGGATAAGAAAGAATATGAGATCAGGCAGCTTATCACGTGTAAAACACAGGGGGTAGTGTACTTGGCATCCTGCCCATGCCCAAAATTGTATGTGGGAAAAACCGTGCAGGAGCTGAGACGTCGTATTTCAGGACATATCAGTTCCATTGAAACCGGAAAAGATACATCAATTGCCAGACATATTAAATACTTCCATAATAACAAAAGCTCCGTTCTAAGATTCTGGGGCATAGAGAAAATATCCCTAGAACCAAGGGGTGGCAACCTTGATAAAAAGTTGTTACAAAATGAGGCTCGTTGGATACATAGGCTGGGTACAATGAGTCCACAGGGCCTTAATGAAGGATTTTCCTTCACAGCCTTTATCTAGATATTAGGAGGTACACCTTTCCAAAAAATAAATAATATTATTAAGAAAAAAAGAAAGAAAAAAAGAAGGAAATAAGAGAAATGTATAACTACCTGGTAGAATAAAGACAGTAGCCCTCAGTCTATTCAATCAGATTCTATCGTATTCCTCACTATAAAAATAGGGATAAAAGATGAAAATAATAGTGAACCTAAAAATAAAAATAAAAAATAATAACTATAAAAGGTGAATGTAAGGGGATAAAGTTCATGGGAACTATATATGCACATAAGAATAGAAAATGTAAAAAGAAAGATATAAAGAGATGAAGGACTGATAAAATAATACCATCCTAGGTTTAGATGCAAGTATAGCTATCTTATGACTACAGGTAGAAAGGTGTGGGCAGCACAGCTGTCTGTACGGTACGGTCGGAGTGCCAGCGGCTGAGGAGGCGATCCACCTCCAACGATATATAAGTTGAAAAATACACAGCACATCCAAGTTGTAAAAAGTAAAAGACGGCTTTATTCACCAGACACGCGACGTTTCGATCCACTCAATGGGATCTTTTTCAAGCAGTGACAAAAGTGGGCAGTGCATAGTGCATATTTATGCGGTTTAAACATGATTAATCAATTAACAAATCAAGTACATTTATCACATATAATACAAAAAATAACAAGAAAAATAATGTTATCGCTTGTTTTAAATCAATCAGACTCAGCATTTCATTTACGTGTATTACAATGGCATTATTCCTTTTTATACAATACATCTTAGCCATCGAAAATATAGCATAATACATTAATTGTGAAAATAGTGGATACAGGTGTAAGTCTTTACAATATCTTAATAATCTAAAGTGCACAGGTGTACCTTCAGTTGGAGATGACAAGGATCACGGGAGTACATAGTGAAGTCACAACACATGGATCTCGGCGTATCAGACAATGCAATGCGCATGTCAAAAGACCTTTCAGAATAGTTTAGTCACGTGATCGCGCGTACACCGGTCACGTAGTGCGCATGTCCAAGGACCTTGGAGCTTGTGATCGCACCACGTGATCTCGCACCCGATCACGTGATCAAGGATATCACGTCACAAGAAAGGGAGGGGATGCTGATATTCCATACTATGTATCATGTAGGGACAGCTGATCGTATATCCAGTCATGTGATCAAATGTATGATCACCTTATCATAAAGAAATATTAACATGTAAAGGAATACAGCTAAATTATACAGTAATCGTAATGGTGTCTGCATCTCGGCATATGAAAATCCTGTCTGCATCCGCATACCTTGGACACCGTATGTCAGTATTGGCCGCATTTCTCCGGCCCCGATTTAGGAGGTGTATATATATGGGTCACTGGCTAGTCAGGGGATTACAAGGCAACATCTTAAACGGAAGTACCGATATTATGAGGAAAGCAAAGAAAAGGTGTATAGTGAGCGGTAGTACCGCCAGAGCCCAATTCGAGTTGTCAATTCAAAGTGGTCATTCTAGAGCCTCCCAGTCATATCGAGGAACACAACCAATGTGGCCCGGTTGTCACCGTATAGCCCCAGGTTGAAGTAGCCCCCTGTTCATAGGATTCCATTCCTGGAAATCCGATGTAACAGCCCGGGGTCATCCTCTAGGCTGGGGGGCAATCACAAGAAAACACCCATGAGAAAAATCCTCGTGTCGCCTATCCCTCTGAAACCAGTGACTCCAAAAACAACCACCATAATCGGCCAGAGAATGTAGGTCATATTCTGAACATCATCGGTCACCCATTGCAATGCTACGCATGACAATAATCATAAGCCAGGTGCAAAAAGGATTAATCATATATTATAGTGCTCAAGGACTACCAATTATTAAATGTATATAAAGAAAAAAGAGTAAAACTTTGTGGTATGACTAATCCAGGTCCCATAATGATCCAATTGGTTGGCCCTGCACCGTTCTCCCCTGGCACAAAGCAGATCCACTGTCACCATCCCCTGAAGACAATAAAAACAATAGAATTACCTTGTTGGTTCAACAAGGGGCACTACCACAGATAACTTCAAAAATGGAGCAGGCGAGCAGAGTCCAAACATGACCACTCAGGACAAAAGCCAGGGCCTATAATCCACGTTCAACCCTTGGGGTCTCAGGGTATTTAGTCTGGCGATCCATCGGATCTCACATTTCTTTAGTAGACTATGTCTATTACCACCTTTTCGGGGAGTAGGAATGTGATCAATGAGCATAAATTTAAGGTCACTTTCTTTGTGGCCCATGTCAGTGAAATGTTTTGGAATTGGGAGATCCATACGTTTTTTGCGAATGGTATACCGATGTTGGTTGATTCGGCATTTAAACTCCAGTGAGGTTTCCCCCACATATAGTAACTGACATGGGCACCAGAGAATGTATACAACGAATGAGGATTCGCATGTTAAGTAATGTTTAATTTGATATTTTTTCTGTGTCGAGGGATGCAGAAAGAAACTGCCTTTTTGCATATAGCGACAATTAATACAATTTAAACAAGGAAAACTTCCCAATTTAGGGCAACGTAAAAAGGTCTGTCCAGATTCTTTCTGTGGGCCTATGTCAGTGTGTATTATTTTATCTTTGAGATTCCTGGCCCTCTTGTATGACATGAGGGGAGGAAGAAGGAATTCTTCAATTCCCCCATGTCCACTCTTAAGTACCGGCCAGTGTTTTAATATGATTCGTCTAACCTGTGTACTATCTTCAGTGTACGTTGTAACTAAAGGAATTCTCTTGATTTGTTTGTTGTTATTCTTCTCCTTCTTTTTGAGAAGTTCGTCACGTGTTTTCTCTTGTGTCGTAATGAGATGTTCATTTAATAAAGATAGAGGATAGTTTCTATCCACAAAGGCCTGTGTCATGCGTTTGAGGGTATCCGGTAATTCATCATTATTGCTCACAACGCGTTTAGCGCGGTAGAACTGACTTAAAGGCAGTGATTTCACCATAGCTCTTGGATGTGCACTGTTGTAACTCAACAGGGTATTGCGATCGGTGGGCTTGGAATACAAGCTCGTCGATAGCACACCCTCCTTGATGGTCACAACAGTGTCCAAAAAATGAATCTGTTCACTTGAATGTTCCAATGTGAATTTAATATCTATGTCAACCGTATTCAAAAAATGAAAAAACTCAATAAGTGCAGTCTCTGTCCCAGTCCAAATCAAAAAAATGTCATCTATGTATCGCCACCACCTCAGGACGTGCCGGAAGTGGGGCGACACATAGATGTACATCTCTTCGAGGAAGGAGACCGCCATGTTGGCGTAAGTCGGGGCCACATTGGACCCCATGGCGGTCCCCCTTTTTGATTTGGACTGGGACAGAGACTGCACTTATTGAGTTTTTTCATTTTTTGAATACGGTTGACATAGATATTAAATTCACATTGGAACATTCAAGTGAACAGATTCATTTTTTGGACACTGTTGTGACCATCAAGGAGGGTGTGCTATCGACGAGCTTGTATTCCAAGCCCACCGATCGCAATACCCTGTTGAGTTACAACAGTGCACATCCAAGAGCTATGGTGAAATCACTGCCTTTAAGTCAGTTCTACCGCGCTAAACGCGTTGTGAGCAATAATGATGAATTACCGGATACCCTCAAACGCATGACACAGGCCTTTGTGGATAGAAACTATCCTCTATCTTTATTAAATGAACATCTCATTACGACACAAGAGAAAACACGTGACGAACTTCTCAAAAAGAAGGAGAAGAATAACAACAAACAAATCAAGAGAATTCCTTTAGTTACAACGTACACTGAAGATAGTACACAGGTTAGACGAATCATATTAAAACACTGGCCGGTACTTAAGAGTGGACATGGGGGAATTGAAGAATTCCTTCTTCCTCCCCTCATGTCATACAAGAGGGCCAGGAATCTCAAAGATAAAATAATACACACTGACATAGGCCCACAGAAAGAATCTGGACAGACCTTTTTACGTTGCCCTAAATTGGGAAGTTTTCCTTGTTTAAATTGTATTAATTGTCGCTATATGCAAAAAGGCAGTTTCTTTCTGCATCCCTCGACACAGAAAAAATATCAAACTAAACATTACTTAACATGCGAATCCTCATTCGTTGTATACATTCTCTGGTGCCCATGTCAGTTACTATATGTGGGGGAAACCTCACTGGAGTTTAAATGCCGAATCAACCAACATCGGTATACCATTCGCAAAAAACGTATGGATCTCCCAATTCCAAAACATTTCACTGACATGGGCCACAAAGAAAGTGACCTTAAATTTATGCTCATTGATCACATTCCTACTCCCCGAAAAGGTGGTAATAGACATAGTCTACTAAAGAAATGTGAGATCCGATGGATCGCCAGACTAAATACCCTGAGACCCCAAGGGTTGAACGTGGATTATAGGCCCTGGCTTTTGTCCTGAGTGGTCATGTTTGGACTCTGCTCGCCTGCTCCATTTTTGAAGTTATCTGTGGTAGTGCCCCTTGTTGAACCAACAAGGTAATTCTATTGTTTTTATTGTCTTCAGGGGATGGTGACAGTGGATCTGCTTTGTGCCAGGGGAGAACGGTGCAGGGCCAACCAATTGGATCATTATGGGACCTGGATTAGTCATACCACAAAGTTTTACTCTTTTTTCTTTATATACATTTAATAATTGGTAGTCCTTGAGCACTATAATATATGATTAATCCTTTTTGCACCTGGCTTATGATTATTGTCATGCGTAGCATTGCAATGGGTGACTGATGATGTTCAGAATATGACCTACATTCTCTGGCCGATTATGGTGGTTGTTTTTGGAGTCACTGGTTTCAGAGGGATAGGCGACACGAGGATTTTTCTCATGGGTGTTTTCTTGTGATTGCCCCCCAGCCTAGAGGATGACCCCGGGCTGTTACATTGGATTTCCAGGAATGGAATCCTATGAACAGGGGGCTACTTCAACCTGGGGCTATACGGTGACAACCGGGCCACATTGGTTGTGTTCCTCGATATGACTGGGAGGCTCTAGAATGACCACTTTGAATTGACAACTCGAATTGGGCTCTGGCGGTACTACCGCTCACTATACACCTTTTCTTTGCTTTCCTCATAATATCGGTACTTCCGTTTAAGATGTTGCCTTGTAATCCCCTGACTAGCCAGTGACCCATATATATACACCTCCTAAATCGGGGCCGGAGAAATGCGGCCAATACTGACATACGGTGTCCAAGGTATGCGGATGCAGACAGGATTTTCATATGCCGAGATGCAGACACCATTACGATTACTGTATAATTTAGCTGTATTCCTTTACATGTTAATATTTCTTTATGATAAGGTGATCATACATTTGATCACATGACTGGATATACGATCAGCTGTCCCTACATGATACATAGTATGGAATATCAGCATCCCCTCCCTTTCTTGTGACGTGATATCCTTGATCACGTGATCGGGTGCGAGATCACGTGGTGCGATCACAAGCTCCAAGGTCCTTGGACATGCGCACTACGTGACCGGTGTACGCGCGATCACGTGACTAAACTATTCTGAAAGGTCCTTTGACATGCGCATTGCATTGTCTGATACGCCGAGATCCATGTGTTGTGACTTCACTATGTACTCCCGTGATCCTTGTCATCTCCAACTGAAGGTACACCTGTGCACTTTAGATTATTAAGATATTGTAAAGACTTACACCTGTATCCACTATTTTCACAATTAATGTATTATGCTATATTTTCGATGGCTAAGATGTATTGTATAAAAAGGAATAATGCCATTGTAATACACGTAAATGAAATGCTGAGTCTGATTGATTTAAAACAAGCGATAACATTATTTTTCTTGTTATTTTTTGTATTATATGTGATAAATGTACTTGATTTGTTAATTGATTAATCATGTTTAAACCGCATAAATATGCACTATGCACTGCCCACTTTTGTCACTGCTTGAAAAAGATCCCATTGAGTGGATCGAAACGTCGCGTGTCTGGTGAATAAAGCCGTCTTTTACTTTTTACAACTTGGATGTGCTGTGGATTTTTCAACTTTTATATCTTATGACTATATATATGTAATACAAACATGGGAATGAAGGAAATAATAATAAAATGATAAGAATATCCTAAGTCCACATATATGTGTAGTGATACCACCCCCATAACCTGAAAGTAAAAGGTATGCGCATATACAACGGCAGTATAGATATAAAAAATGTTGCCATATGAATTTTGATCCTCAAAATAAGTTAATTTTACACCAAGGTCCAAAACCATTATATCCTACTAATATACGAGAAGGCAAGTGTAGATGTAAGCAGTTTTATGCAATATTTCAGATCGGAATGTTAAAAGATTTCACGCAAGTGTAATATTATATATCGCAAGTAGAATAAAATCCAAGACCCACGCATGCGTTGTAATGTAATTCTTTGACTTTAGGTCAGAGTTTTAACGCAAGCGCAGTGAGGATACACTGTAATAATTTAAAGACCTTGCGCAAGCGCATACTCTTATGGTCTTTTGGATCTCAGATCGGAATGTTAAAGATCCTGCGCATGCGCAATATAACAATGCGAATAGAATAAAATCTAAGATCTGACGCATGCGCTGTAACATAACTCCTTCAGCTAAAAGGTTAAAGTTTGTGCGCAGGCGCGGTGACGAAAAGTCAAAGACCCTGCGCATGCGCATATCCCTACAGCTTCTCGGACCAGAGTTTAGAGTTTTCACACAGGCGCAGAGCCTTCATAGGAAGAAAGGAAGTGACAGAACGACTGAAAAAACACACGAAGGTACTAGATTGGGCTACTGGTATGTCAGACAAGAATGCTTGGTAGTGTTTGGCTATAGATTACTTAATGACCCTCCCCTAATGTTTAAAAGGGTGCAGTGGTAAAGCACTCTTGTTGATAGTAGATCCATCCCCTGAAGAAGCCACATCCAGTGGTGAAACATGTTGGGGGAGCTCTTGTGCTAGTTTTTAGATTGGGAGTAGGTAGGACTAAGTGTTACAATACGGAGTAACTGCAGACTCGATCGTGTTAGAACACCAGTGGCTGAGAATTGCACAAAGGAAAATCACTGGACATTCCAGAGACTTAGGGTGAATGAGTAAGTGCATTCCTAGCATTATGCTCACCTAGGCAGACAAAGTAAAACTACTGCTGACAAAAGGAAAAAGTGGGACAAACGGATGCTATGGGGTTGATTATATGGGTGAAGTAACCCCTATCCCAGCCACCAGTGCCCTACCACACCTAGAATTTTAAACTATTCTTTGTTCTCCCGTTATGTTATGTTTCTTACAAATAAAATGAAATAAATGTTAAGTTTTATATTGACCAGAAACGGGAGTTTATTAGTCTAGGCAACTAGGCTATTTGAATTAAATTATAGTTATAGGTTTAATCACAGAATGACACTTCTATCAGCACGCTAGCGTGTGTCTTAGGTTTTTCTGAATGACACTATCAATAACTTCAATGTAAGATTTTCTTTTTGGGATAGATTTCAAGTAGGCCTCAAATACCACAAACTAGTTATTTTCAGAATGGCAAATTTTGGAATGCTTTTTCAACCCAGAACAAAAAGTCTGCTTTGACGGTCACTACAAATAACTTGACCAGCTAAAACAGTGCAGATTTGGTTGAATAGAGATGTGAGACCTGTTTTTTTTGCGCTGTGTGACAGTTATAGGTTTAATCACAGAATGACACTTCTATCAGCACGCTAGCGTGTGTCTTAGGTTTTTCTGAATGACACTATCAATAACTTCAATGTAAGATTTTCTTTTTGGGATAGATTTCAAGTAGGCCTCAAATACCACAAACTAGTTATTTTCAGAATGGCAAATTTTGGAATGCTTTTTCAACCCAGAACAAAAAGTCTGCTTTGACGGTCACTACAAATAACTTGACCAGCTAAAACTGTGCAGATTTGGTTGAATAGAGATGTGAGACCTGTTTTTTTTTGCGCTGTGTGACAGTTATAGGTTTAATCACAGAATGACACTTCTATCAGCACGCTAGCGTGTGTCTTAGGTTTTTCTGAATGACACTATCAATAACTTCAATGTAAGATTTTCTTTTTGGGATAGATTTCAAGTAGGCCTCAAATACCACAAACTAGTTATTTTCAGAATGGCAAATTTGGGAATGCTTTTTCAACCCAGAACAAAAAGTCTGCTTTGACGGTCACTACAAATAACTTGACCAGCTAAAACTGTGCAGATTTGGTTGAATAGAGATGTGAGACCTGTTTTTTTTTTGCGCTGTGTGACAGTTATAGGTTTAATCACAGAATGACACTTCTATCAGCACGCTAGCGTGTGTCTTAGGTTTTTCTGAATGACACTATCAATAACTTCAATGTAAGATTTTCTTTTTGGGATAGATTTCAAGTAGGCCTCAAATACCACAAACTAGTTATTTTCAGAATGGCAAATTTGGGAATGCTTTTTCAACCCAGAACAAAAAGTCTGCTTTGACGGTCACTACAAATAACTTGACCAGCTAAAACTGTGCAGATTTGGTTGAATAGAGATGTGAGACCTGTTTTTTTTTGCGCTGTGTGACAGTTATAGGTTTAATCACAGAATGACACTTCTATCAGCACGCTAGCGTGTGTCTTAGGTTTTTCTGAATGACACTATCAATAACTTCAATGTATGATTTTCTTTTTGGGATAGATTTCAAGTAGGCCTCAAATACCACAAACTAGTTATTTTCAGAATGGCAAATTTGGGAATGCTTTTTCAACCCAGAACAAAAAGTCTGCTTTGACGATCACTACAAATAACTTGACCAGCTAAAACTGTGCAGATTTGGTTGAATAGAAATGTCAGGTCTATTTTTTAGGCGCTGGGTTACAGGCTCAACTTGCCCCTGATGTAATATATGGCCAAAAAATAACCACACTGTTGATGGTTAAATGCACTTGGGTGACACAGGCTCAGCCTGCAGCTGATGTAGTATATGGCCAAAAAATAATCAGACTGTTGATGGTTAAATGCACTTGGGTGAAACAGGCTCAGCCTGCAGCTGATGTAGTATATGGCCAAAAAATAACCAGACTGTTGATGGTTAAATGCACTTCGGTGACACAGGCTCAGCCTGCAGCTGATCTAGGATATAGCACAAAATAACCACACTATCGATGGTTAAATACACTTGGTGATAGCTCGTGCTGGCGCACCACAAGTCACAAAATGGCCGCCGATCACCCCAGAAAAAAAGTGATCTAAAAACGCTCTGGGCAGCCTCAAAAAAGTGAGCAAGTCAATAATAGCACTTCAATGATCCACAGCTGCAGATCGATCACAGAATGAAGTCTTTTGGAGGAGTTAATCTGCCTAATCTCGCCCTAACGTCGCAGCTGCAACCTCTCTCTATGCTTGAATCAGCAGAGTGACGTGCAGCGCTACGTGACCCAAGCTTATATAGAGGCTGGGTCACATGCTGCACTGGCCAATCACAGCCATGCCAATAGTAGGCAAGGCTGTGATGGCCTCTTGGGGCAAGTAGTATGACGCTTGTTGATTGGCTGCTTTGCAGCCTTTCAAAAAGCGCCAAGAAAGCGCCGAACACCGAATCCGAACCCGGACTTTTACGAAAATGTTCGGGTTCGGGTCCGTGTCACGGACACCCCAAAATTCGGTACGAACCCGAACTATACAGTTCGGGTTCGCTCATCCCTAGTAGTGACGAAAAGACCAGGATTGTTCTGGAGAGGCTCTCGCTATACGGGCCGAACCCACCTATGGAACTGGTGCAGCAGTTGATGGCAGAAGCGGACGAGGATATACGGAAGGCTCGAGCCCACGAACTCAGCCTAGTGACCGCACACCGCAATGCCGAAGCACCGCAGGTAATCGTTCCTGTCGAAAACGCCGGGAGGCCAAAGATACCCTATGCGGCTTTTAGACCCTTCCTAGAGAGTGAGACAGGAATCGATGAATATTTGGCGGACTTCGAAAGGCAATGTGCCCTGCACCAGATTCCCAACAGAGAGTGGCCCACAATATTGTCTGGGAAACTATCCGGGCGAGCCCTGGAAGCATTTCGGACTCTGGGCGCTGAGGAAGTGACACAGTATGCGCTGGTCAAAGAGACACTGTTGCGGCGGTACGCTGTAACTCCTGACACGTATCGCCGACAATTTCGTAGCACGAAAAAGAAGCCTAACGATACACATATGGAATGGGCGCACCGAATGCGGAGAGCGGCAAATCACTGGATGAGCGCAAGTAAAGCTGTGACTGGTGAGGAAATTTTACAATTATTTCTCTTAGAACATTTTTATAACGGCATGGAGCAGCAGGGGAAGGAATGGCTGCGAGACAGACGACCTTCTACCTTAGAAGAAGCAGCCAAATTGGCAGATGAACATTACTACTCCCGTCTACACGAACCCACGAACTACCGAACCCCAGCACGGGTCGAACACAAAGATGTTTACCGTACGTCGCTACGTACCGAATTCCGTACGTACCGTACGGTACTCAGGACCACCGAATATCAACTCTGATCATCCCAGACCAACCTGCTACCGATGCAAGCAACCAGGGCACCTCATGGCTAGCTGCCCCCTTAATGCACACCAGACCCCCCGGAATTATAATTACCCCTCTGGGTCATCTCGTCCTGCCCGGGCGCTCTGTGTTAACCAAGAGGCCCCTATGGAGGAATATTTGGGACCACTTCACGAAGCAGATCCTGTATATGCTGCTTCGGATAACCGCCAGCACCATCGGCAGAAAGTATGGCTCGAGGGGCGATCTACCGAGGGGTTAAGAGACACGGGGGCTACCATTACACTGGTCCAGAGCCATTTGGTGCAGGAGCACAAGCGATCAGGGCAGACTGTGGCCGTTAGAGTGGCGGGGGGGATGTGTACAAAATTCCGACCGCTAAAGTACATCTTGATTGGGGAGCGGGAAAGGGGGCCGTGAACGTGGGCATAATGGATAATTTACCTGCCGAAGTCCTACTGGGCAATGATTTGGGCCCCATGACTTCTGCCTATGCTCCAGTATACAACAACAAGGCGAACCCAGTGACTACCCGAGCCCAAGCCCGAACGGAGCGAGAACTCTCACCAGTGCGGGAGACACAGGTAAGACCTACCCCGACCTTGACTGACCCGTTAGGTCCCATACCCTGGGACACCCCAGATGCTTTCGAGACAGAGTCTAAGACTGACCCGACATTACAAAAGTACCGGGAACGAGCAGAGACCGGAGGGAGCGGGTCAGATAACGAAACCTTTTTATGGGAAAAGGGAAAGCTATATCACTTGATGGAGAAAAGAGGGCAGCATAGGCGACAGCTGGTAGTGCCCCACAAATACCGTCGAGAAATACTCAAATACTCAAGATAGGACACGACATTCCCTTGGCAGGCCACCTAGCTGTAACCCGCACACTACACCGCATTACTCACACGTTCTTTTGGCCAGGGGTACACGCTGATGTTAGGACTTATTGTAATACCTGCGATGTGTGTCAACGAGTAGGGAGGAGAGGCGATTACCCTAAAGCTCATCTAGTAAATATGCCCATTGTGGAGGAACCCTTCAGCAGGGTTGCTATTGACCTAGTGGGACCGCTGGCTACCCCTAGTCCCTCCGGTAAGTGCTACATTCTTACTGTAGTGGACTACGCTACCAGGTACCCGGAAGCTGTCGCCCTATCCAACATCCAAGCGGATACAGTAGCGAATGCGCTGGTGCAGGTGTCCTCCCGGGTAGGATTTCCGAAAGAAATCCTGTCCGACCGAGGCACCCAATTTACTGCCGAATTGACTCAGCAACTCTGGCAGGTTTGCAAAATTAAGTCACTCCTGAGCTCTCCATACCACCCCCAGACGAACGGACTTTGTGAGAGGTTCAATGGGACCCTCAAACAAATGCTCAAGACGTTTACTCAGGAATACCGAGACTGGGAGCGTTTTCTGCCGCACCTCCTATTTGGTTATCGGGAGGTGCCCCAGGAAACGACCGGGTTCTCTCCCTTCGAGTTGCTCTACGGAAGAAAGGTACTGGGACCCCTAAACCTGATTCGGGAGCACTGGGAGGGAGAGATGGAGACTGATGGTGTCCCCATTGTGCCGTACGTGCTGGAACTCAGGGACCGAATGGAGCAATTAGCCAAATCAGTGCAGAGAAGACAGAAGGTATGGTATGATCGGGGGGCCCGAAAGAGAATCTTTACCATAGGGCAAAAGGTGTTAGTGCTTAAGCCAGTTAAGACAGACAAATTGCAAGCGTCCTGGCAGGGCCCCTACCAGATAGTGGAGAAAAGGGGAGACACCACTTACGTAATAGCTAGCTGCCATGACAGCAATCTCAGAAAGACATTCCATGTGAACATGCTCAAGGAATATCTTGAGCGGCCGGAGACCGTGACGGCCGTATGCTGTCCCCCTCAGGAAGACCCCGACAGTCTACCCATTCCAGATCTGTTAGAATTGAGCCCCCACACAGATATAGTAGCTCAGGTCAAGATAGGGGACCGACTTAGCCCCACTGAAAGGGAGCAGCTTAACCAACTCCTGCAGTCCAAAAGCCCCACTTTCTCCCAGAAGCCAGGGTACACTACCTTAACCACCCACCAGGTAGATACCCCGGGACAAGCTCCTTTACACCAGGCTCCTTACCGAATCCCCGAGGCAGTTAGGACAGGGATGAAGAAGGAGATCGATGAGATGCTCCAACTCAGGGTAATTGAGCCCTCCGATAGTCCCTGGGCTTCCCCAGTGGTCCTGGTGCCAAAGAAAGATGGTACAACCCGGTTTTGCGTAGATTATTGGAGGCTCAATGAAAAGACAGTGACGGACGCTTACCCTATGCCCAGGGTAGACGAGCTACTCGATCGTATAGCCAGGGGAAATTATCTGACCACCATCGACCTCTGCAAGGGTTACTGGCAGATCCCCCTGGCCCAGGAGGCTGTCCCTAAGTCGGCATTCGTCACCCCGTTCGGCTTATATCATTTTAAGGTAATGCCGTTTGGGATGAAGAATGCCCCAGCTACTTTCCAGCGCTTGGTCGATAGGCTCCTGGATGGCTTTTAGAGTTTTGCTTGCGCATACCTGGACGACATAGCGATCCACAGTGAGTCCTGGGAGGACCACTTAGCTCACATAGGAATGGTTCTGGATCAGATCCGGGCTGCTGGCCTGACTCTGAAGCCAGAAAAATGCCACTTTGGGATGGCCGAGGTACAGTACCTGGTTCACCGGGTGGGGTGTGGGAAACAGCGACCAGAGCCGGCCAAGATAGAAGCTGTCACCAATTGGCCCACCCCCACCACTAAGACTCAGGTCCTAGCATTCCTGGGCACAGCAGGGTACTACAGACGGTTTGTACCAGACTACAGCACACTTGCCAAACCCCTGACTGACCTGACCAAGAAAAACTTACCTCGACAGGTCCTGTGGTCTCCCCACTGTGAAACGGCTTTTCAACAAAAATGCTTTTGTTAACGCTCCTGTCTTGGCGGCCCCAGCCCTTAACAAGCTTTTTATCGTCCATACAGATGCTTCCATGTTCGGGCTGGGAGCTGTCCTCAGCCAAGTAGGCCAAGATGGAGGGGAGCACCCAGTTGCCTACATCAGCCGTAAGCTCCTGCCACGCGAAGTCAGCTATGCAGGCGGAGAAAATGAGTGTTTGGCTTTGGTGTGGGCACTAAAGAAATTGACTCCCTATTTGTATGGACAAGAGTTCACTCTGGTTACAGAACCTAACCCGTTGGTGTGGCTAAACCGGGTCTCTGGGGATAACGGCAGACTTTTACATTGGTGTTTATCGTTACAACCCTTCAACTTCACCATTACCTACAGACCTGGGAAACAGAATGGCAACGCCGACGGGTTGTCCAGACAAACAGACCTCAGCCCAGCATAACCAGCGGTCTGGACAGCCTTAGTCTGCCCCGAAAAGGGGTCAGACAGTGTCTGCCAGAGTGTTCCACAAAAAGGGAGCACTGTTACAAAACTGTTATTTACCCTGTTAGTCTGAATGGATGAAGCACATGGTGAGAACAATGGATGGCGGCCATTTTAACTCACAGACACTGTTCTGACTTTTCAACACGGTGCTATCTTGCCTGTATTTGGTGCACAGAGACATCATTCAGTAGTTTGAAACTACCAAACACGGGACACATTTATTAGTGGCTATTTTCTGTGTAACTTGTATATTTTCGGTCTAACTGGCATAAAACTGTATCTTCCAAACTACTGAACGGATCTGGGTGAATTTCGGATATGTGGTTCACCCAGATCCCCCGGTTCCGAGGATTGTTATGGGGTTATTGCATGTTTTGGGGTTCCTGTGATATGTTTTATAAAACTGTATTTCTCTGCCTGTGATAATTATATTAGCCATTGTATTCAGTAATCTTATCACAGGCAGAGAGGAGGATTTTGTGTGGGAGTGTCTGTGTTTATTGTACGGATTGATTGATTGATTGATTGCATTTCAAACCCCTGTGGGCAGTACTATGTTTGTGGATTGTAAATAAAAGAGGCTGTATGCCCCAGGACAGTCAGTCCTAGCTTGACCTCCAAATCGCAGCCTCGCCTCGTTTTGTGGGGGAAAGATTATCCTAGCTGTAAAATAGCTAGTGGGATTGTTCTACATTTACAGGATCCTTCTGGATATCGAGACGAAGCGGCTCCTCTCTCTCTCCCTAAACAGAGATCCAGACTATCCAAGCGGTCCAGCTTCCAGCTAGCCTGGGAGTAACCGTAACATATATATACAGTACAGACCAAAAGTTTGGACACACCTTCTCATTCAAAGAGTTTTCTTTATTTTTATGACTATGGAAATTGTAGATTCACACTGAAGGCATCAAAACTATGAATTAACACATGTGGAATTATAGACATAAAAAACAAGTGTGAAACAACTGAAAATATGTCATATTCTAGGTTCTTCAAAGTAGCCACCTTTTGCTTTGATTACTGCTTTGCACACTCTTGGCATTCTCTTGATGAGCTTCAAGAAGTAGTCCCCTGAAATGGTTTTCACTTCACAGGTGTGCCCTATCAGGTTTAATAAGTGGGATTTCTTGCCTTATAAATGGGGTTGGGACCATCAGTTGCGTTGAGGAGAAGTCAAGTGGATACACAGCTGATAGTCCTACTGAATAGACTGTTAGAATTTGTATTATGGCAAGAAAAAAGCAGCTAAGTAAAGAAAAACTAGTGGCCATCATTACTTTAAGAAATGAAGGTCAGTCAGTCAGCCGAAAAATTGGGAAAACTTTGACCATGAAGGAGAGTGATGGGGTGCTGCGCCAAATGACCTGGCCTCCATAGTCACCGAACCTGAACCCAATCGAGATGGTTTGGGGTGAGCTGGACCGCAGAGGGAAGGCAAAAGGGCCAACAAGTGCTAAGCATCTCTGGGAACTCCTTCAAGACTGTTGGAAGACCATTTCAGGGGACTACCTCTTGAAGCTCATCAAGAGAATGCCAAGAGTGTGCAAAGCAGTAATCAAAGCAAAAGGTGGCTACTTTGACGAACCTAGAATATGACATATTTTCAGTTGTTTCACACTTGTTTGTTATGTATATAATTCCACATGTGTTAATTCATAGTTTTGATGCCTTCATAGTCATGAAAATAAAGAAAACTCTTTGAATGAGAAGATGTGTCCAAACTTTTGGTCTGTACAGTATATATATATATATATATATATATATATTACAGATAGTTAGTGGGAGATAGTCAGTGTAGGTTATATCCTGATATAGTGTAGCTGATAGGTTCTGCTGTCCATACATACATGCTACAGACATAGTGCTGTGATTTCACAATACATAGTGTGCACCAATCAGTAATATGTAGTCAGACCTGTTAAAATGTGAAGTTTCACGTATTGCGCAAAAATATGTGCACCATTAATTGCCGATTAGTGCAATCGCGAATATATTGGAGCACTCTATCTGCATATGAAGCCATTTTTAATGTTTTGCCGTGCCAACCATTTTCTCCAGTCTCAGGAAACTTCTAGCAGCTTGGAAAATGTAGCAAAAGTGACCCACGCCTGTATTGCGCGCGCTTTACGCAAATATTACATTGTCGATTTTCGCAATCAAGAAAATAATAGAGAATTTGCAAATATATGACAAATATTCTACAAAATATTAGTGAAATATCGCAAATTTGAATATTGCCCCAGCCGCTCATTACTACATGTGACCAGATCTCTTGAAGGGTGTTGGCAAACTGGGGAATAGTCTCATCTTCACGCTGGCAGTGAGTGGATGGACTCGAGAATCGAGAATATAGCATCCAGTGTCTTCCTTTCCTCTTCTGGACGTAGCATGACTGATTGTAAATCAGGAGCCAAGTTGTACAACCGGAAGGTGCTCTTAAAGGGTTTCTAAATTCTTCAAGGGTCTCTAGGACCATCTGTGGCCCTTCTTCCTCTCTGACTGATTAGTAAAACTTACACTTATATTATGTTTTAATTAAAAAATGTCCTGTTATTGTCAGGAGAACACACACTATTAAAGTGTAAACTTAAAGGGTTTCTGTCACCAGATTTAACCCTATTAAGCTAGCTGACATTAGCGATGTGCTAATGTCAGCTAAACCTAACTAGCCTATTCCTACTTTTATCTATGCCCCCGTTACTCCAGAAATCAAACTTTTATAATATGCTAATTAGCCCCTAGGAGCAGGGGCGGGGGGCGTGGTTCCTGCTCCTAGAGGCTCCCTTCTCCCATCTTTGTCGCCTCCCTCCAAGTCCTGATTGACAGAGCTTTCACCAGAGCACAGGGCTGGCAGACAGATGCAAGCGCTGCCTGGCCCTGTCAATCAGTTCGGATTTGGAAATGCTGATGTGGACAGCACATAGCATCCGTTCCCGCACCATTGAAAATAATTGTGTCTGCAAGATCTGGAACGGATCCGTAAAAAAATTGCAGACGTGTGAATGGACCCTAAAATGGCTGCTGTTTCTCTTCCTTCCCTAGTCTTTTCCCCTCGTCCCACTTCTATTAGCTGCAAGGAGGAGCAAGTGCTCATAGGATTTGCAGTTCACTTCACCTCAAAAGAATCAGCTTGTAATTGCCAGGCTTGTAATTGACAGCTACAGAATCCACTATACCCACTGATTTCTTTGCAGGGGTTACACTTTCCGCTGGTGAGTCACAGCTAGGGTCCGAGCATCTGAAACGCAACCATGCGTGAAAGCACCACATGTTTAATAAATTTAGGTGTATCACTCTGGGGACCTCAGTAGCATGCCCCATTCTATCATACGGTAGCATCATTGGAGGCCTAGGGTCTCATCTGGGACGAGTGTGTACTATGGAAACATCCTCCTTGAACCTTGGCTCTTGACTTTCAGGTTCAAGCTCCATCTTGGCTATTTTTATATCCAGGCCTCCACTTCATCACGTGGTAGGGTTGGAGGCAGATGGGTTAGGACATGGATCCTGGACAGTACTTCAAGCTGAAATCATACACTGCCAGAGAGGCCAGGCATCGGTGTCCTCTAGCATCCAGCTTGGCTGTGATTCTCATGTAGGTCAGGGAATTGTTCTCGGTATTGACTTCAAAATGCACCCCGTAGAGGTAGTTGTGCAGCTTGTCCACTACTGCCCACTTCACCGATAGGAACTCAAGCTTGTGCGCTAGGTAGTTGCACTCACTGGGAATCAGCCGTCGACTGATATAGTAGACTAGTTGCAGTGTACCATTATGTTCCTGATATAGGATGCTCTGAGCCCCTCAAAGCTTGTTGAGGTCTGCATAAGCAAACACCAGGGCCTGTGTTAAGCAAGACTTCAACTTCTCAAATGCATCATCAAAAGCAGGGGTTTACCTTTCTCCAAACAGCTCAGTAACCTTGAAGTAGGCCTTCTTGGGGGAGGATACTGTGAGGAATGTGGAGTTATGATCTAATTCCAGCCATGATCTAATTCCAACAATTTGCTATCAACTAGCAGAGGAAGCAAACTCCACAGGGGGCCTGGCTTCAAAACAGACCACATGTTTAAAGTTCACACCCTAGTCAACCCCACTGGCAACTCAACTTCTGTGGCAGGATGAATGCGGGGGGGCTGAGTTGGTCATCAGAACAAAAGAATCCAACAGACATCATGGAACCAGGAGTACATAATGGATTATGAATTGAGGCCTTACCTGGGAGTCCACAGGCATAAACCAGTTACATATCTGCAACCCTGAGACCAAGACGGACATGCCTTTGGTTGCTAGTTATAAGCTTCCTAGAGTTGGTTCCCAACCCGATATAATCCCACAAGCGGACCGGGCTTATATCTAACAAGGAACTGGTGGCAGTCTACCAGGCTTGCATGGCGCTGTTTCACTGGGGCAGTGAAAAAGCCCCCTCAGCTTGTCTGGGTTGTGAGAGAGTGTGGAGTCAAGCTGGAGGTAGCGTGGACCACCCTCGCTCACTCCTCGTGCCTTCCTGTGCCTGCGTGTACAGGAGGTGTCTGTGTAAACTGTGCCAAGCTGACCTTACGTACTCCCAGGGAGGGCATAACGTCATGTCTTGGTAACCAGTGGCGAAACTGTGCCACGTTAGCTCGACGTAGTTAACATCAGGCATGGCTGCGAGGTGCAGTATTCATCACATATTGGTGGCAGCAAAGTGGGATTGAGATACTAGTGTGGGACAGAGACACTAAAGACTACCAGCAGTAGCTTTTGCCACTGGAGTCTTAAGATCAGCTCAACACTAGACAGCCTGAGTGCAAATACAATAAGGTGTGTGTGTGGATCAGGTTAAAGTTCTGTGTCAGTGACCATCGGTTGCAATGATGGCCAGTATCACAAGGAGCAATGCTAAGGAGATGGCCAATGCTATGAATGGTGGCAGGGAGGACACAGTCCAGATGAGGAGCCAATAGGAGGTGGAAAGCAATTTTCAGCAAGGCGAGGGAGAGCATAGCCAAAGCTCCCCAAGGGGCCGGTTGTAAGGCCTGCTGTGGGCCACTCTCCATCTGCCCCTCCCCCCAGCCATGCAGGCTCGGCTGCTATCCTAAAAGCTGCCCTGGAACATCTCCAGGCCTGAGACCAGGCGGGCTATGAGGTCCTCATGGCAGCTGCAGCACGCCGCGAGCAGGCAGAGGCTGCAGAATGTCACAAGCAAGCACAGGCTGAGCACGAGCACCAGCTGCAAATGCTCCAGCTCAAACTCCAGCAGCCCCCCCCAGCCAGATGCGAGTCTCCTGAGAACCGGATCCCAAAGCTATATGTGGAGGACTTTACCCTGCTCGACAAAAATGGGGACTTGGACACCTTCTTGTTGTCGTTTGAGATGGCCTACCACCAGTGCCAGTTGCCGGAGGACCAGTGGGTCAGTTTCCTAACGCCATGTCTCAGGGGAAAAACCCTAGAAATCTTCGGGTACCTGCCCAGCAAGTCCATTCTGAGCTATGAGGAAATCAAGCAGGCTCGATCCGGCAGTACAGCTTGACCCCTGAGATGTACCAGAAGAAGCTACGGAGTTTGCAGCGGGGTCCCACCCAGAGCTGGGCTGACCACATGCAGGCCATGATGAGGGTGGTCGACCAATAGACCTCGGGATTGGAGCTTACTACCGTCCAGCAGCTGAAGGAACTCATCACCACAGAGCAGTTTTTGCCCGGAGGACCTCCCGCAGTATCTCCTTGACCAGAAGCCAAAGGGAACCTCCGCGACAGCAACCTTGGCCAACGAGTACACAAACAACAGGACTTCAGAGGCCCGGAAGCCTGTCAACTGGAGAGGGGGTAGGACGCATGCTGTACCTGCTGCCCCTAGGCCAAAGTGGGCACCTGCTCCTGCTTCACTTCCCACGTCAGTGGGGGAACCCCAACTGTGCCACCTATCTAAGCTGCCAGGACACTTCAAGGCCATGCGTCCCCAGCGCCAGAGGGACCTATCCCAGTCATCATCCCAGAAACCATCCACTGTGTTGTGTGTGGGTGGGAGTGGTGGGAGGTTCCTTGACAATTTTCAACCAGTCAGCATAGGCAGGACCATGGCCATGGGACTTAGAGACTCCCCAATTGGATAACCTTCCAATTATCATTCAAAAGAGTGTTTCTACAGGGAGGAACAAAAATACCAAACTTCAAAAAAGCTAAATTTAGCCAACTAAGAGAGGCCATAGGCCTAACTAAATGGGATAAAGTCCTCACAAATAAAAATACAGCCACAAAATGGGATATCTTTAAAAGCATCCTAAAATCTCATTGTGAGAGGTACATACCGTATGGGAATAAAAGGTTAAGGAACAAAAAGAAACCAATGTGGATAAACAGAACTGTAAAGAAAGCAATAAATGACAAAAAGAAAGCATATAAAACACTAAAACAGGAGGGTAGCACGGAAGCACTGAAAAACTATAAGGAAAAAAATAGAACATGTAAAAAACAAATAAAAGCGGCCAAATTAGAGACCGAGAGATTAATTGCCAAAGAGAGTAAAACTAACCCTAAAATGTTCTTCAATTATATAAATGTTAAAAAGTATAAATCTGAAGGTGTCGGCCCTTTAAAGAGTAATAAGGGGGGAGTCGCAGAGAGTGACGAGGAGAAAGCAAAGCTGTTAAATATTTTTTTCTCCAATGTATTCACTGAGGAAAATAAACTGTCAGATAAAATGCTGAATGTTGAAATAAATTCCCCATTAAAAGTGTCCTGTCTGACCCAGGAAGAAGTACAACAGCGACTTAAAAAGATCAAAATAGACAAATCGCCAGGACCGGATGGCATACACCCCCGTATCCTAAGGGAATTAAGTAATGTCATAGCCAGACCCTTATTTCTGATATTTGCAGATTCTATACTGACAGGGAATGTCCCACAGGATTGGCGCATGGCAAATGTGGTGCCAATATTCAAAAAGGGTCCAAAAACAGAGCCTGGAAACTATAGGCCGGTAAGTTTAACATCTGTTGTGGGTAAACAGTTTGAAGGTTTTCTTAGAGATGCTATGTTAGAGCATCTTAACGGAAATAAGCAAATAACGCCATATCAGCATGGCTTCGTGAGGGATCGGTCATGTCAAACTAATTTAATCAGTTTCTATGAGGAGGTAAGTTCTAGACTTGACAGCGGCGAATCAATGGATGTCGTGTATCTGGACTTCTCCAAAGCATTTGACACTGTACCACATAAAAGGTTAGTATATAAAATGAGAATGCTCGGACTGGGAGAAAACGTCTGTAAGTGGGTAAGTAACTGGCTCAATGATAGAAAACAGAGGGTGGTTATTAACGGTACATACTCAGATTGGGTCACTGTCACTAGTGGAGTACCTCAGGGGTCAGTATTGGGCCCTATTCTCTTCAATATATTTATTAATGATCTCGTAGAAGGCTTGCATAGTAAAATATCGATTTTCGCAGATGACACTAAACTGTGTAAAGTAATTAACAATGAAGAGGACAGTATACTACTACAGAGGGATCTGGATAGATTGCAGGCTTGGGCAGATAAGTGGCAGATGAGGTTTAACACTGACAAATGTAAAGTTATGCACATGGGAAGGATTAATGCAAGTCACCCGTACATACTAAATGGTAAAACACTCGGTAACACAAACATGGAAAAGGATCTAGGAATTTTAATAAACAGCAAACTAAGCTGCAAAAAACTGTGTCAGGCAGCTGCTGCCAAGGCCAATAAGATAATAGTTTGCATCGAAAGGGGCATAGATGCCCGTGATGAGAACATATTCCTACTACTTTATAAATCATTAGTCAGACCACACATGGAGTACTGTGTACAGTTCTGGGCTCCAGTGAACAAGGCAGACATAGCAGAGCTGGAGAGGGTCCAGAGGAGGGCAACTAAAGTAATAACTGGAATGGGGCAACTACAGTACTCTGAAAGATTATCAAAATTAGGGTTATTCACGTTAGAAAAAAGACGACTGAGGGGAGATCTAATTACTATGTATAAATATATCAGGGGTCAGTACAGAGATCTATCCCATCATCTATTTATCCCCAGGACTGTAACTGTGACGAGGGGACATCCTCTGCGTCTGGAGGAAAGAAGGTTTGTACACAAACATAGAAAAGGATTCTTTACGGTAAGAGCAGTGAGACTATGGAACTCTCTGCCTGAGGAGGTGGTGATGGTGAGTACAATAAAGGAATTCAAGAGGGGCCTGGATGTATTTCTGGAGTGTAATAATATTACAGGATATAGCTACTAGAGAGGGGTCGTTGATCCAGGGAGTTATTCTGATTGCCTGATTGGAGTCGGGAAGGAATTTTTATTCCCCTAAAGTGTGGAAAATTGGCTTCTACCTCACAGTTTTTTTTTTTGCCTTCCTCTGGATCAACTTGCAGGATGACAGGCCGAACTGGATGGACAAATGTCTTTTTTCGGCCTTATGTACTATGTTACTATGTTACTATGGTATGGCCTGAACTGGTGGCCCCACAAGATTTGTTGCCTGGGAGATCCCTTACTTTCTCCAGGATTGGAGGAGCAGAACCAGCGCTGCCTGTCGCCAAGGTGTATTTGGACTGGGGCGCCGGTCGAGGAGTAAGGGAGGTGGGGTATCATCAAATATCCCTGCCAGTGTTTTGCTGGGGATGGACTTGGGGTGGCTTGTGTCTAAATACGTGGTTGCTGACACCCCACGGTCCGATTCCCCAGAATGTGATGTAATTAGTGATGAGCGGGAGGTGCCATATTCGATTTCGCGATATTTCGCGAATATTCTTTTGAATATTCGTCAAAATCGAATATTCATCATTATTCTATATATTGCGAATGTTACGCGAATTTATATTCGCATTGCGAATTAAACTTTGAGTTCCTAATGGTTGTATTGCTAGAATTAACGAAGATGACGAATATCACGAATTCACGAATATAGCAATATATTCTCAATCTTCGTTATATTCTAGCAACAACCATTAGGAACTCAGCTCTAAGTTTAATTCACAATGCGATTAATATAACCTGTATTACTCGCATTGCGAATTCAACTGGCTTCCTCAAAACTCATAACAAATGCAAATTCACCCCTTAATGACCGGGCCATTTTTCACCTTTATGCCCAGGCCATTTTTAGCAAATTTGACATGTCGCTTTACGTGGTAGTAACGTTAAAACGATTTTACTTATCCAGGACATGCCGGGGGTTTTCTTGTCACATACTGTATTTCATGACATTGGCAAAATACAGTCACAAAATTTGATTGTTATTTTTTTTAAAAATGACCAAAAATTTGATCTCTTGGGACTAATTTTTTTGTGATGTTAGGTGACAAATTGGATTTTTTGACACCGTTTTAATTTTCTTTTTTTTACGGTGTTCATCTGAGGGGTTAGGTCATGTGATATTTTTATACAGCTGGTTATTACGGACATAGCGATACCTATTAGGCATACTTTTTTTCGTATTTTAGTATAATACAATGGTAGCATTTTTGAACTGAAAAAAATTATGTTTTAGTGTCTCAATATTCTAAGAGCCATATTTGTTTCATCTTTTGATTGTCTTAGGTAGGTGCTCATTATTTGCGGGATGAGGTGACGGTTAGATTGGTAATATTTTGGGGTTCATACACCTTTTTGATCGCTTGGTGTTGCACTTTTAGTGATTATATGGGCCAAAAAAATTGTTTATTTAGCACACTTTTTATTTTTATTTTTTTAACGGTGTTCACCTGAGGGGTTGGGTCATGTGATATTTCTATAGAGACGGTCAATACGGACGCGGCGATACATAATGTGTCTAGTTTTCTTTTTTTGACTTTTTTCCAATTTTTATTTAACTTTATTTTGGGAAAAGGAATTTTTTTTTTATACTTGAAAATGTAAATTTTTTTGGAAAGCTTTATTTTTTTCAGTTTATTTTTTGTCCCCCTCTGGGACTTCAACTTTTGGGGGTCTTATCCCCTTTACAATGCATTACAATACTTCTGTATTCTAATGCATTGGCTGTAAGTGTATTACCCGTGTAATACAGGGGGCTGGATTTCACAGGCCCTTCCGAAAGGCAAACACGATGCCTAAGGAAGACATCGGGCTAACTTCCCTGCCATCGGGTCCCAGTCACAGCAGCGTGGGGACCCGATGGACACCCCACACATGTCTGAATCTGAAACGATCCACAGTCACCGCTGACCACGGCCGTGCAGGGGTTAATGCCGGTACATACAGCAGGGGTCCGGCTATCAGTGACTGCCGGACCACTGCCCCCGATCGGGCAGGCGCAGCTCCTGAACCCGCCCGAACACCATGCAGTACATTTACGTCACTGGGCTTTAAGTCACGTCCAGATCTGACGTACATGTACGTCATCGGGCGTTAAGGTATTAAGTGGGGGATGTATCTAATGCAATGATGTACGGGGCCTTTTACTGGAATACAGAATGATGATTGCAGTTTATGTATATACACACACACACATTTTATATATATATATATATATATATAGCAAACAAAAAACAGTAGCAGCACACCACTATATGCGCTAAGACTAAGTGAACAGGTAAATGTGTGAACAGGGTCAAATACATGACGCCATATAGGTACTGCAAAGCAGTGGAGAAGCTCTTAGCGCATATTATTGATCAAAAATATGTCGGGCCCACCTACCAGACGGCAAGGTCGCTTCTCATCAGGTGGGACCTACTCTAACACGGAATGTCCAGCTCCATTGTTTCTCTGATTAAAAGCACCAAGGAGGGGGAGATGGGCGGGGAGTGCTAAGTTCCACAGAGGATGCCTATTCCTCTATACTATATATATATAAAAAAAACGGAACAGCACCTCCTGAGACAAATCGCAGGTGCAAGCTACCCGGCATAATACAGCAAACAAAAAACAGTAGCAGCACACCACTATATGCGCTAAGACTAAGTGAACAGGTAAATGTGTGAACAGGGTCAAATACATGACGCCATATAGTTACTGCAAAGCAGTGGAGAAGCTCTTAGCGCATATTATTGATCAAAAATATGTCAGGCCCACCTACCAGACGACAAGGTCGCTTCTCATCAGGTGGGACCTACTCTAACACGGAAGGTCCAGCTCCATTGTTTCTCTGATTAAAAAGTTTTTTGATATATATATATATGTATATATATACACTCACCCAAAGAATTATTAGGAACACCATACTAATACGGTGTTGGACCCCCTTTTGCCTTCAGAACTGCCTTAATTCTACGTGGCATTTAGAAATGTTGGCCCATATTGATAGGATAGCATCTTGCAGTTGATGGAGATTTGAGGGATGCACATCCAGGGCACGAAGCTCCCGTTCCACCACATCCCAAAGATGCTCTATTGGGTTGAGATCTGGTGACTGTGGGGGCCATTTTAGTACAGTGAACTCATTGTCATGTTCAAGAAACCAATTTGAAATCGAGACTCATCAGACCAGGCAACATTTTTCCAGTCTTCAACAGTCCAATTTTGGTGAGCTTGTGCAAATTGTAGCCTCTTTTTCCTATTTGTAGTGGAGATGAGTGGTACCCGGTGGGGTCTTCTGCTGTTGTAGCCCATCCGCTTCAAGGTTGTGCGTGTTGTGGCTTCACAAATGCTTTGCTGCATACCTCGGTGGTAACGAGTGGTTATTTCAGTCAACATTGCTCTTCTATCAGCTTGAATCGGTCGGCCCATTCTCCTCTGACCTCTAGCATCCACAAGGCATGCCGCATACTGGATGTTTTTCCCTTTTCACACCATTATTTGTAAACCCTAGAAATGGTTGTGCGTGAAAATCCCAGTAACTGAGCAGATTGTGAAATACTCAGACCGGCCCGTCTGGCACCTACAACCATGCCACGCTCAAAATTGCTTAAATCACCTTTCTTTCCCATTCTGACATTCAGTTTGGAGTTCAGGAGATTGTCTTGACCAGGACCACACCCCTAAATGCATTGAAGCAACTGCCATGTGATTGGTTGACCAGATAATTGCATTAATGAGAAATAGAACAGGTGTTCCTAATAATTCTTTAGGTAAGTGTATATATATATTTCTGTGTGTGTAAAACGCACGAAATCAGTCAGTTATATCATACATCTGTGTGTATACATCATACATCTCTACCTCATGGCGAGGTAGACATGCATGATGTAACCTGCTGATTTGTTACGTGTCACACCAGGTGCGAAGTAATCATTTGTAAAGGGATTAAAGCATTGTACCTGGGCATGTGCGGTCACGGATCTCTGTGATCCAGACAATGTGCCTCCTCTTCAGATTGGACCATTTTTTTATGATGGCCATCCTGGGGTGATTGAGCTTAAATAATTTTTTTAGCTCGGACCGAATCTCCTTCACGATCCTATGCTTTTCTGCATGGACCCGGGTGCGGTCTTAGCCCCGCTCCAACATGCGCTGCAAGTATTGAAAATAATGTCCTCAACAAAACATCAAAAAGTATTTAAGTCTTTGAAGGGGAAATATTAGATTTATTGTTACCATTAAGAGATCGGATTGTATTGCGATAGTATGTGTGTGGGGTCTCAGCAATCGGATATTGGCCAGCTAAGCAGAGATGTACCTGTCTAGTGAAGTGTACGGTATGGGGTGTACAGCTGGTTCGCCTTCCCGTGGTGCACCCTGGGTAACTCTACAGTAAATTAACCAGCAAATACTGGCAGTAATACAAATAAAGCTTCTCCTGAGTCCCGACCAACAGGACACAGACTCTAATCTATAGACTGTGTAGTGTCCCACTAGGTAATTGTGGGCACTACACAAGGGTCAATTGGGCCACCTTGTTCTCCACCTCCTGTGGAACAGTGGCATTGTCTTTTACATCACATTTTAGGGTGTATTGCTATGCTTTTATGTGAATGTTTCCCTGTTTATCTGAGTATCAGGCCTGTTAGGGTGTAGTTCCTCCTCCAAGACAGTAGAGGGAGCTAGGGAACCCCTAATATATATAGTCAGGTTCTGTTCAGGGAAAGGGTGTAGAGTCAGAAGAGAGTATGGACTTTAGCTAGGCAGCAGCTGAAGTGAGCTTCTGACATGCAGCTAGACAGCCCAGGCTTCTAGTTGTTACCAGGGGAAGAGTTACCTCCTGAGAAACCTGCAGTTCCTACAAAGTACAGTACAGAGCAGAGCAGAAGTGTTTCCAGCCAGACAAGAGAGCTGAAGGGCAGACGTGTCTATTTAATGCAAGGAGATATATACCTGAGGAAGTTTCTTTACCAAGGATAAAGCCACCAATAGGGCATACGGGCCTTGGGATCAAGACAGACAGGAGTTCTGAGGAATAGTGCACAGGATTTCTGAGGAAAAGGTGCAGCCTGATCTGTGAGTGTATTTAACCCTCTGAATATCTTGCAAGAACATTGTGCCTGCCATTTATAAAAGCCTGCTTGTGATTTGCTTCTGTCATATGGAACTGAACCTAAAGAACTGTATATAGTTAAAGGGGTTATCCAAGTTATATTTATTGATGACCTATCCTCAGGATAGGTCATCAATATCAGATCGGCGGGGGTCCGACACCCGGCACCCCCTCTGATCGGCTGTTTGAAGAGAAGGCATGTGCGGTGTCAGCGCTGCCTCCTCCTCACTGTTTACCTTCTAGCCGTTGCATCTGCAGTGGTGAGCAGGTGTAATTACACCCAAGCCGTCCCATTCATTTCAATAGGAAGGCTTGGGTGTAATTACACCTGCTCACCACTGCAGATGCAACGGCTAGAAGGTAAACAGTGAAGAGGAGGCAGCACTGACACCGCACATGCCTTCTCTTCAAACAGCTGATCGGAGGGGGTGCCGGGTGTCGGACCCCCGCCGATCTGATATCCTGAGGATAGGTCATCAATAAATATAACTTGGATAACCCCTTTAACTGTTCCAGTAAAGAAAGTTTTGGTTCACTGCAAACTGTGTTCCTCAATTCTTACTACTATAAATCGGTGTGCCACCGTTACCGGCACTGGCGTCACGAATCTTAAAGGGATCTTGCCACCGACACATTAATCCTGCAACACCCAGGACACCTCACCTACCACCGGCCTGGTCCCTATACACAGAGAGTGCCCCAGAGGACCCCTGTGCCAGCCTCTCCATCACTGCTGTACGCCTGCCCAGGGTCTTTTAAGAAACTGTGAGTAACCAAGAGCAACCCTCGTTTGCCTAAGTAACCATGACCTCACTATCGCAATACCCTGCAGGGCTGCGTACTGCAACTGTGTTTGTGTGTGTGTGGGGGGATATATAGTGTGCGGCAGGAAAATGACTGTGCAATGTACATGTGAAAGATATTTCTCTGCTGTCCATACATACATGCTACAGACATAGAGCTGTGATGTCACAGCAATACTTAGTGCACCAATCAGTAATATCTACTTAGACCGGATAAAATAAGAAGTTGTATGTATTGCAAAAATAAATTCGTATCATAGGTGGTGATTTTCGCAATCACAAATATTTTATAACACTTTATCTGCATATAAAGCGATTGTTCTGACATGCATGTCAAATGTAACCGAATACACTGCTGTAATGTCAAATTACTTACAGTGATCAGTAGTTCTTTCACGAAATTTGCTTCCCACCATTTTGTACAATCTTCTCAAACTTCGGGTAGTTTGAAACAGTTGCGCCATTAGGCCATGCCCATTTGACGCATGCGCATTATACAAAATTTACATTGCAATTTTCAAAATGTAAAAAAAAAAAAGTGTACGAAGATAGCAAATTCGCGAATTCACGAATATATAACGAATATTCTCCTATATATTCGCAAAATATCGTGAAATCGAATATTGCCCCTGCCGCTCAACACTAATCATCATGTGATTACACTGCAATAGCCCCACAATCAGATAGAGACTGACTGTAACATAAATTATTTATTATCATACAGTTAGTTCAGGTCAGAGGAGCCCCGGTCAGTCTGGCAGATGCAGCCGATACATGGACCATGTTTCTTCATCGATTGTAGTCATGTGAATCAGCTGAAAGTGACCACTGGCAAGAGAAGACTAAGGCTAAGTTCACACGAACGTGTGTGATCCGTGGCCGTATTGCGGCCCGCAAATCGCGGGCCGCAATACACGGCCACTGTTCTGTGTGAATTCCGCATCACGGAAGCGGACCCATTCACTTCAATGGGTCCGCAAATCCAGAATCGCGGAACGGCCGCACGGGATGGGACCCCTCGGAAGCACTACGGAGTGCCTCCGTGGGGTTACGTCCCGTACTTCCGTTCCGCAAAAAGACAGAACAATTCCTATCTTTTAGCGGAACGGCCGGATCGCGGACCCATTAAAGTGAATGGGTCCGCGATCCGATGCGGCTGACCTACGGCCGGCGATCGTGCATTGCGGCCCGCTATTTGCGGGCCGCAGCACAGGCACGGGTCACACACTTTCGTGTGAACTCGGCCTAAGGTGTGTGTTTTCCCTTTTAAGAGCCAGAGGAAGCATGTGCCTTACAAGCAGTAGGACGAGAGGCAACAGAATGCCAGCAAGGAGAGAAGAAGAGCAGTGCTATTCCCTATATGCTATGGTTTAAATCTGATTCATATCTTGATACACTTAAAGGGGCTGTCCGCTTTTTAATATTGATGACCTATCCTCAGGATACGTCATCAATATGAGATCAGCCGGGGTCAGACTCCTGACTACCCTGCTGATCAGCTGTTTGTAGAGAAGGCAGCGCTCCTGTGAGAGCTGCCTTTACTGCTCTGTTTACCTGCTCGTCACAGCTATTGCAGTGGTGAGCAGTTGTAACTACAAGCATGGCATCCCCATTGGACGGCTCTGTATGTTCAAGTAAATACTACAGAGCGATCCCATACAAGTGAATGGGGACGCCATACTTGTAATTACACCTGCTCACCACTGTAATTGCTGCAGTGAGCAAGTAAACAGAGCAGAGAAGGCAGCACTTGTATGAGCGCTGCCCTTTCTTCATATAGCTGATCGACGAATGTGCAAGGGGTTGGACCCCCGCCGATCGCATATTGATGACCTATCTTGTGGATAGGTCATCAATAGTAAAAAAAAAAGTGAACAACCCCTTTAAGATACATTTGGAGGTGTGGCTACCTCCATGTTGGTTACATTTTTACTGACCCATCATTACCACGGGCTGTTTTTAATTAGGGTTATATATAGCTGGGTCTACTTTCTTGAATCCTTGGAGGTCTGCTGGCATACAGCGAGGTAACAAGTCGTGGTCTGCTGGCCCATAGAGGTAACAATTGTAGCAGACACAATATGTATGTGGGTTCTGTTCTCCCTGAATATTGATGCCCATGCATCATACAGATAGATATTAAACAAAGTACTTTCCCAACCAAACTGAAGTCATCTTGTTGTTGTGAATGGACATAGATATTTTTGATTAAACTGTTAGATAAGCACCTTCTGTATTTACATGTATGTACTTTATTTTTATAGAGTGCTCATACATTTTGTTTTCCACTCAGGATACACAAACTGATAAACTGGTAGAGAAAGAATAGTTTTTCTATGTGTTTTTTTTTTATAAAGCAATAAAAAAGGAAACATCACACAATAAATGCAAACCATTCTTTTAATGGCTTCCTGTCAGGCAGATGTTAATGATGACAACAGAAGACTAATAAAATATTGACAATGCATTTAGTGATTTAAGCATTGATTTTATTAGCAAGGTTTACTGTGACTATGTTTCGGTTCATACCATGTTTTTTACAATACAGTTGAGGAAAATTCTTTTTACTGTATTGTACAACAAATAAAACTAAATCCTTTGTGATAAACTATGTTCACACCATGTTTTTGCAGTAGAGTTTAGGAATGTTTTTTGGGTGAATATTTAGCGATGAGCGAGCATGCTCGACCGAATACCTGTTCGGCTCGAGCATCGCTATGCTCGGCACATGGCAGTACTCGGCCCAGTACCACATGTGCTCGAGTGTCATGCTCGAGTCTCCTCCCCGCACGTCTTGCGGCTGCTAAGCAGCCAATAAATGTGCAGGTAAGTACTGCCATCACTGTAATGCCAGTAGCCATGTTGGCTACTGGCATTAAAGTGATTGGCTGGCCGGAACGCATCATCGGGTGCTATATAGTAACATAGTACATAAGGATGAAAAAAGACATTTGTCCATCCAGTTCGGCCTGTCATCCTGCAAGTTGATTTAGAGGAAGGCAAAAAAAAAACTGGGAGGTAGAAGCCAATTTTCCCCACTTTAGGGGAATAAAAAATTCCTTCCCGACTCCAATCAGGCAATCAGAATATCTCCCTGGATCAACGACCCCTCTCTAGTAGCTATAGCCTGTAATATTATTACACTCCAGAAAAACATCCAGGCCCCTCTTGAATTCCTTTATTGTACTCACCATCACCAGGCAGGGAGTTCCATAGTCAGGCAGGGAGTTCCATAGTCTCACTGCTCTTACCATAAAGAATCCTCTTCTATGTTTGTGTACAACCCTTCTTTCCTCCAGACGCAGAGGATGTCCCTTCGTCACAGTCACAGTCCTGGGGATAAATAGATGATGGGATAGATCTCTGTACTGACCCCTGATATATTTATACATAGTAATTAGATCTCCCCTCAGTCGTCTTTTTTCTAAAGTGAATAACCCTAATTTTGATCATCTTTCAGGGTACTGTAGTTGCCCCATTCCAGTTATTATTTTAGTTGCCCTCCTCTGGACCCTCTCCAGCTCTGCTATGTCTGTCTTGTTCACAGGAGCCCAGAACTGTACACAGTAAGTACTGCATGTGTGGTCTGTCTAGCGATTTGTAAAGTGGTAGGACTATGTTCTTATCACAGGCATCTATGCCCCTTTTGATGCAAACCATTATCTTATTGGCCTTGGCAGCAGCTGCCCGACACTGGTTTTTGCAGCTTAGTTTGCTGTTTATTAAAATTCTTAGATCCTTTTCCATGTCTGTGTTACCGAGTGTTTTACCATTTAGTATGTATGGGTGACTTGCATTATTCCTTCCCATGTGCATAACTTTACATTTGTCAGTGTTAAACCTCATCTGCCACTTACAGAATCTGCCCAAGCCTCCAATCTATCCAAATCCCTCTGTAAGGGTATACTGTCCTCTTCAGTGTAAATTACTTTACACAGTTTAGTGTCATCTGCGAAAAGTTTTATTTTACTATGCAAGCCTTCTACATGATCATTAATAAATATATTGAAGAGAATAGGGCCCAATACTGACCCCTGAGGTACCCCACTAGTGACAGCGACCCAATCTGAGTGAGTACCGTTAATAACCACCCTTTGTTTTCTACCACTCAGCCAGTTACTTACCCACATACAGACATTTTCTCCCAATCCGAGCATTCTCATTTTATATACTAACATTTTATGTGGTATAGTGTCAAATGCTTTGGAGAAGTCCAGATATACGACATCCATTGATTCGCCGCTGTCAAGTCCTGAACTTACCTCCTCATAGCAACTGATTAAATTAGTTTGGCATGACCGATCCCTCATGAAGCCATGCTGATATGGCGTTATTTGCTTATTTCTGTTGAGATGCTCTAAGATAGCATCTCTTAGAAAACCTTCAAACAGTTTACCCACAACAGATGTTAAACTTACCGGCCTATAGTTTCCAGGCTCGGTTTTTGGACCCTTTTTGAATATTGGCACCACATTTGCCATGCGCCAATCCTGTGGGACATTCCCTGTCAGTATAGAGTCCGCAAATATCAGAAATAAGGGTCTGGCTATGACATTACTTAATTCCCTTAGGATACGGGGGTGTATGCCATCCGGTCCTAGCTATTTGTCTATTTTAATCTTTTTAAGTCGCTGTTGTATTTCTTCGTGGGTCAGACAGGACACTTTTAATGGGGAATTTATTTTTACATTCAGCATTTCATCTGACAGTTTATTTTCCTCAGTGAATACATTGGAGGAGAAAAATATTTAACAGCTCTGCTTTCTCCTCGTCGCTCTCTGCGACTCCCCCCTCATCACTCTTTAAAGGGATGACACCTTCAGATTTATACTTTTTAACATTTATATAATTAGGGTTAGTTTTACTCTCTTTGGCAATTAATCTCTCGGTCTCTAGTTTTTCCGCTTTTATTTGTTTTTTACATGTTCTATTTTTTTCCTTATAGTTTTTCATGCTTCCGTGCTACCCTCCTGTTTTAGTGATTTATATGCTTTATTTTTGTCATTTATTGCTTTCTTTACAGTTCTATTTTTCCACATTGCTTTATTTTTGTTCCTTAACCTTTTATTCCCATATGGTATGTACCTCTCACAATAAGATTTTAGGATGCTTTTAAAGATATCCCATTTTGTGGCTGTATTTTTATTTTTGAGGACTTTGTCCCAGTTAGTTAGGCCTATGGCCTCTCTTAGTTGGGTAAATTTAGCTTTTTTGAAGTTTGGTATTTTTGTTCCTCCCTGTAGAAACGCTCTTTTGAATGATAATTGGAAGGCTATTACTTTATGGTCACTATTTCTCAGGTGTCCCCCAACCTGCACGTCTGTTGTTCTGTCAGGCCTATTGGTTAATACTAAGTCCAGTATGGCCGTCCCTCTAGTCGGGTCCTGAACCAGTTGGGAGAGGTAATTGTCTTTGGTTATTTCCAAGAACCTGTTTCCTTTATGAGATATACAAGTTTTAGTTTCCCAGTTTATATCTGGATAGTTGAAGTCCCCCATAATAACCACCTCATTATGATTTGCCGCCTTGTCTATCTCGTTTAGTAGTACATTTTCTGTGGACTCTGGTATATTAGGTGGTTTATGGTAAACTCCTATTAGTAATTTATTATTGTTTTTAGCTCCATGTATGTCAAACCACAGTGACTCCACATGTTCATATCCCTCACTTATATCTTCCCGGAGTGTGGGCTTTAGACAGGACTTTACATAAAGGTATACCCCCCCCCCCCCTCCGGTTTTGACGATTCTTTCTAAACAGACTGTAACCTTGTACATTAACTGGCCAGTCATAGCCATCATCCAGCCATGTTTCTGTTATTCCCACTATGTCATAGTCCTCCTCACACATCACTAATTCCAGTTCCCCAGTTTTATTAGTCAGGCTTCTGGCATTAGTATACATACATTTGAGAGGTTTATGTATACAGGTTAAACTAAAAAAATTAGAATATTGTGAAAAGTTTATTTTAGTAATGCAACTTAAAAGGTGAAACTAACATATGAGATAGACTCATTACATGCAAAGCAAGATATTTCAAGCCTTTAGCCGATAGAGAAGTCGGCCCAGTTCTCCAGGAACCCAAACCCCTCCTTCCTACACCAGTTCTTGAGCCACTTGTTAATCTCCCTAATCTCCCACTGCCTTTCTTGTGTGGCCCGTGGTACAAGCAGTATTTCGGAAAATACTACCTTTGAGGTCCTTGCCCTAAGCTTTTGACCTAAATCCCTAAAATCATTTTTAAGGACTCGCCACCTACCTCTAACTTTGTTATTGGTTCCGATATGGACCATGACCACTGGATCTTCTCCAGCCCCTCCCAGTAATCTGTCAACCCAATCCGCGATGTGTTGAACTCTAGCGCCAGGAAGACATTACACTGTTCAGCGATCACGGTCTTTGTGACAGATTGCCCTATCTGTTCCCCTAATAATGGAGTCTCCCACTACCAGCACCTGTCTGCATTGCCCTGCTCTCATGGTTCCCTGCTTACTGGAGCTGACATTCCCCTGACTGGCAGAGGAAGTGTCTGGCTACAGCAGTGCCGTCCCTGCACTGACATCCCCCTCATCTGCCAAACGTGCAAACTTGTTGGGGTGTGTCAGATCAGGGCTAGCCTCCCTGGCAATCTTTCCTTTACCCCGCTTTCTAACTGTTACCCAGCTAGCTACCTCACTTTCCTCAGCCTCCTCTCTGTCACCCCCCCCCCCCCCTCTACCCCAAAGAGTGCTTGCTCGGTGAGAAGCAAACTCTTTTGCAAATTGTCAATGCCTCTCAGTGTTGCAACTTGCCCGTTTAGAGACTCGATTTGCGATTCCAAATGGGTAATTTGCTCATATATTTAACAAAGATATACACCCTCGAACGGCTGTTCCAGGACTACATACATCATTCAAGATGTGCACTGGACTGCGTTGTCAATTGTGCAACTCATATTAAATGGGGATTACACCACAAAAGCGAAAAATACAATATAATGTAGTAATAAGAAACTGGCTAATTGCAGTCTGCCACTGAAGTCCCTGAATCTAAAGTCACTTAATCTTAAATCACACACTTACACAACCACACACTTAATCAACCATGCGTCGCGGTCAAACTCGCGTTATATATCTGCTCATATAAATATAAATGAAGCTCACTACACCAGCCTGGTTTGTTTTACCCGATGACGCGGGTTCGGGAGAGCTGCGCTTAGAAAGGGACAGATGGTGTAGGGAGATTGTGTTTGCAATATATTCCAGTGAATAACGTTTCAAAGACCCAAAAGTGCTTTTAAGCATTATTGTGTGTGGTGGCTGCAATTTAATTGTGCAAAGTAGTACTCAATATTTTTTTTTATACTTTGCAATATAGCGATTCTTTTGCTATATAGAAGGTGTCTGCAGTGACTTGTGACATCTGTGCAGCAATACCTTCTGTGTTTCAGGGGCAGAGATAGGAAGAATATTAGTGAAAACAATAATTTTTTTCCCCATAATCTATCCACATTTTTGCTGTCAACGGTGTTATCTGTGAATTGTGTGATCTGTGCTTCAATACCTTGTGTGGTTGTCAGGGCCAGATATAGGGAAAAAATTATAACACAGAAAACACATTTTTTTTTCTGTGGTTGTCAGGCCCAGATATAGTAAAAAATATAAATATAAACTACATCAGAAAAAAGTGTCTGTACTGCAGATTCCAAAAACCTGGGCCTAAAATAGTGTCCAAATTCTGTGGTGTTCTGTGACATATAGTGTCCTGCATCCAAAAACTGTGTTTAGCATACAGTAAAAAAAATTGTGCCACATCTAGTGACAAAACCATTAATATGAAGAAGATGAGGACTAAGGGATGGGGAAGCGGGTGTGGTGCTGATGGTTTACGCAGAGGCCGTGGCCCTGGGCGCAATGAAACTGTGCTTGCTGCCAAGGCAAAAAAAAAAAAAAAAACATCCACCGTACCCAGCTTCATGTCCAACTTAGCTGGGTGGGGCAGGACAACACTGTCCAAGTCGGACGAGTGCGAACAGTTGGTCGGTTGGATTGCTGAAGATAATGCTTCCAGTCGGTTAAGAACCACCCTCTCTTCCACCAAGTCCAGTCTCTGTAGCCAATAGTCTGGTCAACCGATTTCTCACTCTGATCATCCTTCCTCCCACCATGGAGAGGCTTGCCAAACGAGTGATCCCACACTCAAATATTCCGAGGAGCTCTTTCCGGCGCCACTATTATATTTGTCCCTCGCGACCAGCACGCTTGAAGATGGACCTGAGATATTGTGCCCTGATTCCCAAACTCTTGAGCCTTCACAGTCTCAAGAAGATGACGGTGGTGAATGACAATCATTCGTTCACGAGGTGGATGATGATGAGACACAGTTGTCAATCACTGAGGTTGTGGTTAGGTCAAGACAGGAGGATAAGCAGAGTGAGGAAGTGGAAGAGGAGGTGGTTGATGATGAGGTCACTGACCCAACATGGGAAGGTGAAAATCCGAGCAAGGACAGCAGTACAGAGTGGGAGGGATCCGCAGCACTTCAACAGGCTGGAAGAGGCAGTGGGGTTGCAAAAGGGAGAAGTCAGCCTACACCAAACAGGCCCTCAACTGTTACACCGAGCACCCCTATGCGTAAATCTACCTTGCCAAAGGGTAGGTGATCCGCAGTATTGTGCTTTTTTGATGAAAATGCAGACGACAAAAGAGTGGTAGTTTTCACTACTGTGCCGTACCAAAATGAGCCGGGGCGTGAACACTAGCAACCTCACCACCACCAGCATGATTCACCACATGGCATAGAAGCACCTGTCACGGCTGAGGATGGGGGAAATCCTCAGCCGTGTATCGCCTGGTCATGTTATGGCCTACTCGGCCAGGAGAACAGGATAGGGAGCAGGTCACCTCCTAAGAGCGTCCCTACCCTGACCCTAACTCCTAACTGCATGGGCCGACCTTAAAGGTAGGAGGGCCCATGCGCAGGAACCTCGGATCCCTAACTCACCCTCCGTCCGGTCCCTGCGCTAGGAGTCAGAGTAAGACGCCCCACTCCTCCTAGGCACGGAGGAGCAGGAGTCTCAACGGCCAAGCTGTTGGGAAACACAAACAGTACTATGGATATGGCAGGTAATGTGAACAAGTTCCACTTACCTGCCACAGCCTTGCTGACTGGATCCCTGTGCAGGCAAGCTGAAGTCCAGACAAGATTCAATGAACCCAGCAAACACACAACCACACACAGGAACCCAGATCCATAGCTGCACAAATATACACAGGAACAAATCAACTGATCATAACATAACGTATAACAATTTATGATCACAAGGGTGGCCCACACTGGCAGATGGAAAAGACAGGAGAGTTCCTCCAGCTTACAAGGCTGGAGTACCCCTCAGAAGTGTGTCTAAACTGAGGCTTTATAGCCCAGGCAGCCACACCCACAAACGGACACACCCAGTGCACACACACTCTAGGAAGGAAGTTAACCCTTCCAACACCAGGGAAGGGAAACACACACTTAAAGGAGACGTGCACACAATAACATAAAACACGGTGCACACAACACACACACCTAACAGAAGGTTGCTAGGTGTGACCGCATGCCAGGGCAGCAAGCTACCTAGCGACGCTCAGGCTGCTCTGCTGCTAAAAACACTGGTTGCCCGCGGCAACCACAAGTGAGGCCACAGACAAGCGGCCCTCACCCGTGGTTGAACGCCCATACAAAACCGCAGGCAACCGCATGCGGTAAAGGAGTCACGGTCATGGGCATGGCCGTGACAGCACCCTAATAAGTGGGCCGAATGCCTGGGTCCACAATCTGGGTCTGCAGGTCACACCACTGCCTACTCTTCCCCTGTGTTACGCATGGCTGGCAAATCCACTGTCAAAGGCGCAGACCCAGATGCCCCTCGCCCTGCACCTGGACCTTCACATGAACCATCAGCAATAACATCCACTTCGCTGTCCCAGCGCAGCATCCAAATGTCAATAACACAGTCATTTGAACGCAAGCGCAAATACCCACCCAACCACAGGCCATAGCACTAAATGCGCAACTTTCGAAATTAATGGCCCTTGAAATGTTGCCATTTAGGCTTATGGACACTTAGGCCTTCTGCAGCCTGATGTCGGCAGCTGTCCCACAGTCACCAGCCGCCACTATTTTTCACGGTGTGTCGTGCCCGCCTTACACCAGCATGTGTCCCAGAACATCACCCATGCCCTGACTAACGCAGTTACAGGGAAGGTCCACTTAACCACGGACACATGGACTAGTGCTGGTGGCCAGGGACGCTACATTTCCCTGACGGCACACTGGGTGAATGTTGTGGAGGCCGGGAGTGATTCGTACCCTCGGATGGCACAGGTGCTACCCAGGATTGCGTGCCCTACTTCCATCAGGGTCTCCACCAGCAGCTATGTTACTGGCTCCAACCCCCACTTCTCCTCCTTAGACACCTTCTCCTCCACTTCCACCTTCAGCAGCAGTCAGCCATTAGTTGCTAGCTGGAAGCAGTGTAGCACTGCTGTGGGTAAGCGTCAACAGGCCATGCTGAAGCTGAACTTCTTAGGGGACAAACAGCACACCTCTGCAGGGTATAAGGGACCAGACCGAGCTGTGACTCTCGCCACTCAACCTACAACCAGGCATAGTTGTGTCTGACAATGGCCGTAACTTGGTGGCGGCTTTGGAGTTCGGCAACCTGACACACATCCCATGCCTTGCCCACATCTTAAACTTAGTGGTTCAGCGGTTTATTAAAACCTACCCCAATTTGCCAGAGCTACTAGTGAAGGTGCGCTGTGTGTGTGCCCATTTCCGCAAGTCGTCCACAGCTTCAGCCGGTCTGTCAACGCTGCAGCAACACTTGCGGCTTCCAGCTCAGCGACTGTTGTGCGACGTGGGCACGCGCTGGAACTCTACATTCCACATGTTGGACAGACTTTGTGAGCAGCAGAGGGCAGTTGTTGAATACCAGCTGCAACATGGTCGTTGCCTTTCGAGTCAACTGCCACTATTCACAAGCGAAGAGTGGGCATTGATGTCAGACCTCAGCGTAACCATCCCACTGCTGTGTCTACTCAAACGATCGCTGCTCACAATTAAGGACGATGCTCTGAATGTGGCAGATGAGGAAATGGGGGAGGACATTACACAGGGTCATAGGCAGACCACCCACAGTTCGTCTTCTCAGCACGAATTGGACCATGAAGAGGAGGAGGAGCTCGAGACAGTTGCCTCTGCTACTGAGGGTAGTACCCATGGAACTTTAATTCCATCTGTTCAGCATGGATGGGCAGAAGAGGAGGAGGAGGAGGAGGAGATGGAGAGTTATCTTGATATCGACATCGACATCGACGTCTTGACTGTTGGTACTCTGGCACACATGGCTGACTTCATGTTAGGCTGCCTTTCCAGCGACCCTCGTGTTATACGCATTTAAGATAACACGGATTACTGGGTGTTCACTCTTCTCGACCCCCGCTACAAAGAGAACTTCTCATCTCTCATTCCTCTGGTGGAGAGGATGAGCAAAATGGTGCAATACCAGAAGATCCTTGTTGGAAAATTGCCCCAAAATTTTCCATCTGACAACGCTGGTGGCAGAGTCCGTACTTCCTTGGCCAACTGAGGAGGGTAGACAAGGGGAACACACAGCAGTTCCAAAAGAGGCAGGGCAACACTCTCCAAAGCCTTGGACAGTTTCATGACACCCCGCGAGCACCCTCACCCTGATGTGTGGCCTACTGCCACAAGGAGAGAAACATTTTGGAAGATGGTGAAGGAGTACATAGCAGACCGTGTCAGCGTCTTCAATGATCGCTTATTGCCTTACAACTGCTGGGTGTCCAATCTGGCACGAACTTGCACTCTACGCTTTGGAGGTGCTGGCCTGCCCTTCCGCCATTGTTTTGTCTGAGCGTGTATTTAGTACTGCTGGTGGCATTATAACAGATACAGTAAGCATATTCGCCTGTCAACTGAAAATGCTGACAGGTTGACTCATAAAAATGAACAAAGCCTAGATTGACCATGATTTCTCAACTCCACCAGAGGAATGCTGATGAACATAAAGGCACTTTACATGTGTTGTTTTTAATGTAGTTAATAGACTGTATTCCCATGCACCCTTTCCACCACAAACAAGGGTACTGGTTTGAATCTTTCTTTTCTCATCCTCCTCCTCTTCCGTTATATCAACATGTATTTCTTATTCATCACATATAATGCCCTCGCATATATGGCCTTCGAATAAAAATTTTTAGAGGGTCCACTCACCAGCAGGGCCTCACATCAAATTTTTTTGAGGGTCCGCTCACCAGCAGGCCCTCACATCAAATTTTTTAGAGGGTCTGCTCACCAGCAGGCCCTCACATCAAATTTTTTACAGCAGGCGCACTGAGATGCGGCCACTCACTCGGCCGCTCCATTCTCAATGCGCCTGCGCCGATGACGTCACATCTACACCCGGCGCAGGCGCATTGAGGAGCGAGCGGCCGAGTGAGTGGCCGCCTCTCAGTGCACCTGTGCAGATTGAAGATAGGTACGGCCGCGGCGCAGGCGCCAGATATTGACTGAAAACAGGCAGGGCCAGCAGAGAAGGATTCGGTTCCCTGGCCCTGTCAATCAACAAGCAGAGGGGGCGTCATTACCATCGGAGGATGCGGCTGCTACCAGCAAGTAGCCGCCCTACTTGCTGGTAGCAAGGTAATTTACATATTATAAAAATCGATTTTTAACAAATTCTACTGAACGAAAATCATTAATTAGCTTATGTATGCTGAGATCGCAGTGTAGGGATTATTAGTAAAGAAAAAAACAAAAACGGTTTAATGGGGTGACAGAAGCCCTTTAAAGTCCAACCCTTAATGCCCCCAAGATCCCTGGGGGGGGGATTTATGTAGTAGCAGGAAAGCACACACTGTCCCCCTGTCCTATATGAGCCCCCCCTGTCCTATATGAGCCCCCCTGTCCTATATGAGCCCCCCCTGTCCTATATGAGCCCCCCCCCGTCCTATATGAGCCCCCCCCTGTCCTATATGAGCCCCCCCCTGTCCTATATGAGCCCCCCCCTGTCCTATATGAGCCCCCCCCCACTGTCCTATATGAGCCCCCCCCCCACTGTCCTATATGAGCCCCCCCCCTGTCCTATATGAGCCCCCCCCCATGGCTACCACATACCTGTAAGTTCTGTTAGTTGCTTGGCTGGCTCAGGCTGTCTGTTGTGGCTGCCGGCTGGGGCTCCGCCTCCTTCTTCTCTCTGCCTGTGCGGCAGCTGCGTCATGCTCCAGCAGCCACTGGTCTGCTCTGTTAAAGAGACAGGCAGGCCAGGCAGCAGAGCGGAGCGCAGAGCGGCCCCGGGCCCCGCCCCCTCCTCACTCTCTCTTTCTATAGTCCGGACCATGACTTTGTTATGTTACAGGGCCGGCGGGCGGCGGCGGCAACAAAATATAGGGGGCCCAAGTAAAATCCAAGTAAAATGCTGCTTGGGCCCCCCAGGAGCAACTGGGCCCGGGGCAGCTGCCCCTTTTGCCCTGCGGTAAAGACGGCCCTGACTGAGGGGGAGTCTCCAGTGAGAACTGGGTCTTGTGGACCTGATGTTACAGATATGTTCATATATGATGTGATATTGTTTCGTTGTTGTGGGATAAGGCAGACACTTTTGCAGATAGTGACAAAACTCCTGCAGAACCTGTACTTGCCCGTTTAAATGAAGGTCTAAGGGAGCTGCACATTGACCGCCATGGGGAAAGAATATTGCCTATTGAAAACAATGGTGCTGATAAGGTCCAAAGCGATTGTGCCAAGTTTGCTGAAAGGCATAATGAAAAGGTGAGGACAGGTGAAATGTGTGATGATGACATGCATTTTCCGTTGCAGGATGTGGTCAGGGGAATAGCGCCCCCGGGTGGAAAACATGTGAAGGATGCAGAAGTGCAGATACAGTCCTGATCAAAAGTTTAAGACCACTTGAAAAATGGCAAAAAAAATCATATTTTACATTGTTGGATCTTAACAAGGTTCCAAGTAGAGCTTCAACATGCAACAAGAAGAAATGAGAGTGAGACAAAACTTTTTTGAGCATTCAATTAATTGAAAATAACAATTAAACTGAAACAGGCTGTTTTTCAGCTGATCCAAATTTTAGGACCACATGCCTTTAAAAGGCCAAATCACCCAGATTTGGCCTTTTAAAGGCATGTGGTCCTAAAATTTGGATCAGCTGTAATTGTTATTTTCACAGCGCGCCATCGCTGCTGAGGTGGGACGCAGTAAGACAGTCATTTGGAATTAAATGATCCTGAGGGTTATGGAACAAAAAAGTCAAGTGGAAGACCCAAAAAAATTTCAGCAGCACTGAGCCGGAGGATCCAATTGGCTGTCCTTCAAGACACTGGACGATCCTCGACCCAAATTAAGGCCCTTACTGGTGCTGACTGCAGCCCCATAACCATCAGACGGCATCTGAGAGTGAAGGGCTTCAAAAACAAAAAACGTCTTCAAAGACCTCGTCTCTTTGAACGCCACAGAACTGCTCGTTTGGACTTTGCAAGAGAGCACCAAACATGAGACATTCAAAGGTGGAAGAAAGTTTATTCTCTGATGAGAAAAAATCCTGAAGATTTTTCTCTCTCCACACGGTCCCTAGATATGATAGAGAAGGGACTAGCTGTCTTCATAGAGTCACTGAAGAAGACCGCAGTGGACACAAAGTGCTTAAAGGGACCCTGAGTGGAACCCCCACAGGGTGGCCAAAAGAGAATGGTGATACTCCTACATCAGCTGCAGCAGAGCAGATTGAAGAGCATCTGGAACAGGAGGCCCTATACTTGGCTCGATCCCTTGAAGAAGCGCTTGAGGAGCGAGATGAATGTGAGAGGCTGAACAAGCAACTCAGAGCAGGGATCTCATGAGTTCAAAAGATTATGTCGGGAAGAACGCCTATAAGTTGAAGAAGTCTAAGCCAGAGCCTGTTAAGAATGGGTCTGGAGATGGTGGCGCCGTGGTGCCGACCGAGGAGGAGAAGACGGAAGATCTTTCTGCTGAGCCCGCTGATAGGGCTGATGTGAATTCAGAGGCCAAGAGACTCGTGGCAATGGGTAGCCAGGACCTGGTCATGAAAGATGTTCCCTCTGCCATCAGTGCCTTACAGAAAGCCAGCAGTCTGCTGGCGAAGATATACCAGGAGACAGATGACCAGCATGCAGATGGAGTCTACTACTGTGAGATGGCTCTCCTAGAGCCTAAACGATTGGGGAACAATATCCTAAGAGAACCTCTGGAAGGTTTGCCAGAAGGCAACAAGTCTGGTGAAGATCCTGATGTCCCCAATGCCTCTAACCTTGATGAGGAGGTGGAGTTAAGAAGGCAAGGAGATGATGCATGTCCGTGAAGGACGAAAAGGCTAATAAAGTAAATGGAGACTCCAAAGAAATAGAGGCTAAGGCCGAGGTCTTGAAATGGGAGAAATCCTTGGATGTTCCAGAGATCAAGGTTAGGGCGGAAGGGGCGACTGCTGAAGTGGGAAAAGCCACTGAAGAAGCAGAAGACTCTGAAGCTGGCCCCAAACCCGAAGAAACCCCTGCTGAGAATAATGGGAAAGTGGTCCAGATGCGTGGAAAAGGAGTGAGTCGTAAGAAACCTACTGTGCTGAAGGAGCCCCGCAAGGCAAAAGAGAAAGGGTCGGGACACGACCATGACTGGGACCAGTTCAGTCAAGAGTTGCCGCAGTCCAAGAAAGGACATGAGGGGCCTGTGCAGAAGCCAGGAAATATAAAAAGAGAGTACCTGCTCATGAGATGGGAAAGAAAATCCCAGAGGCCTTGTCAGCTCTGTAATAAACTCATGAGGGTGACAAACCAAGCGCTGTAGTCCTGGGTCTGGCAGAATAAGGGGAAGACTGTAAGCTAGGTCGATGCCCGTTCACGAGCATCTGGATTTGATGCTAGCGTTCACCCCTACGGGCTTGAACAAAGGGGGGGAATATGTGAGATATTGACAGATCTCACAGAGGTGAGAGACAAGGAAGGAGTGGATAGTACGGTCCACACCCCTATTCCACCACAGGTGAGACCAGCTGGAGGTGCTGGGGCTGGCATAAAGCACCTCCCAGGGTGTCAGTCTAGGGGAAGGAGATTCATTGTGCAACAGAGTCCTGCTGGAGGCTCTGGAAGAGTGGTCTCAGCTGGGGCTGGCTGAGGGGCCACGGGGCTAGGTGCTAGCCGGAACGTTGGGGGATGCCGTGACGCCTGGGCACAAGGGTCACAAGGCCGGAGTCGGGAGGACTACTGGGCCACACTCCCTCATAAAGGTACTGGACTTGAGACCGTGTGTGAACGGTGCTCTGTACAGCCAGGGGGCTGATGGACATTGGGCAGGGAAAGCTGCATGTTATGACCGTGTGTGAACGGTGCTTTATGTGAGTCAGGGTATGTTATGTTTAGTTAGAGCCCAGCCGGGCAGGTGTTTATTTTGTATCATTTATGTTTGTTTTGCTGAGGTGTCAAATAAAGCGATGTTTGGACCTTAAACTTGGTGTCTGGCGAAGATACTTGTGTGAATGACCCCCGGAGAAGAGCTAACCCCCCACACACCCCAGAGTGGTGTTACCACTCCTGCACCCGGCTTTTATCTGTGTTTGCTAACATTAATGTCATCTATGCATTTTATTCCAGGTCCTCCACACTGTGCATTCATAATCTGTTTGCAACTGTTATGTTCAAATGTGCCTGTTTCACCAGCAGGTAGCAGAAAATATGGCAGAGCTATATTAGATACAATGGAACCTTCAATTCCATTCTAACCCCCATCTGTGGAGAAGTGGGCTAGTCCCACTTCCTGCAGGAAGGGTGGGGTACAGTTAGAGTTATTCTAGCTTACCCCATGCTACGGGACAAATGCAGGGGCATATCTCTGCTGGATGTTCCCAAGCCAGCCAGAGCACCGTCAGCCCTGCTGGCCATAGAGCCCAAAGCATAGAGCCTCAGGAGCCAGAAGGAAAGTTCCCTGGCCTAATCTAGAGACAGATCATAAAAAGAGAAGTACAGCATGCAAGAAGAAGCAAAGTTATACAGCCAGCATGTCAGTACAGCAGACCATAGAGAAACATATGTAGCAGAGTCAAGTTACCCTGATAGTTTTAATGCTAAAGCCTGCTGGGACCAAGACAAAGTCTGTAAACCGTTTTGGAGAACATTTATGCAAAGTAAAGCTGCTGTTCAACTACATACAAGGTCTGGACTCAATCTTTCTTTCAAATCCCTCAATTATTCCCCCTGTTTATTGTTTCGGAGCCAAAGACTGTGGTTCAGCAGTATCCAGGTAGGAGCACCGTGACACAATAAGAGATGTTTTAGGCCGCACTACACCATTCGGCATTCCTACACCTGGGTCGCGCGTTATAGAGGGCCCTAGGGGGAGGCCGCCCGTTGCACAAGCGCTGTTCCCATAGAAGTGAATGGAAATGTACTGCACATGCGCGGCCCCTGCTCCCATTCATTTCTATGGGGCAGACGGAAATGGCCAAGCCAGTGCGCCCTCCATTAATTTCCCTGATCTATTCTCATTGTAGGTGCAGGTCCCACCTCTTATCGATATGACTCCATTGTCTGTGATGGGAATACCCGTTTAAGCTTACGCACCAGCTGATTGCGAGACAAATAGAGTTGTTTCCTGGCCCGTATAATGTAATCTATATAGACTTATTTCTTTATGTCTCAAAGGATAGAAATATAGAGTAGCAATACTTACACATATAGAAAATTGCGTGTTACAATCAGAATAGATAATCAAATATTAGTATAAAATCAAATATTAATATAAAATCAAAGCCAAAATGTTAGTGACTCACTTCACCCAGGAGGGTAATGTGGGATAAAGCTCAAGACACCAACACCACACCTCCTGCGCCTGGGTCGCCTGTAGAGATGTCAGATTAGGACAGCAAACACTCGACAGTGTATCTTGAACTTTTTCTTTTATTCCAAAGCCAGGGTAGGCTAAAAACACACATGCAACGTGTGTTTGTATGTGTGTTTTCCCTATCTGTTTTCCCTGGCTAAATCTGTCAACCCCCACCCATACCACTTACCCTCTGAAACCGGCAAATCGGTGATAAAGTCCATGGAGATATGGGAAAGTAACTCACCTGCTGGACGAGACCTAGGAGTCTTGGACCTGGCACACACCTCACATGAGGACACATACGATTGGACATCTCTAGCCAGAGTGGGCCACCAGTAAAATCTGGATACGAGTTCTTTGGTGACAGTGATACTCGGATGTCCACTAAACACAGAATTATGGCACTCACCCAACAGTAGGAGATGTAAATGGCCAGGGACAAACAATTATCTGCAGGGGATTGTACCGGAGCCAAATGTTGTCCCGCAGTTATTTCGATCGTCAGATCGGAGGAGACCGAAGCCACAATGATGCCTGCTGGTAATATTGGTTCTGGAAGAGTATCAGGAGGTTGAAAAGCACAAAAACTTTGGGATAGAGCATCTGCTTTAACATTTTTACTTCCTGGCCTGAAAGTAATACGAAAGTTAAAATGTGCAAAGAACAATGCCCACCTCGCCTGTCTGGGATTCAAATGTTTAGCAGATTCTAAAAACAATAAATTCTTATGATCAGTCAGAACAGTAACACAATGTTGGGCACCCTCCAAAAAATTGCGCCATTCCTCAAAGGCCCATTTAATAGCAAGTAACTCCCAGTTCCCAATATTGTAATTGTCACGACTATGGTCATGGTCGTGACTCTTAGAGCCGGATGCAGTTGCCAGTGTCCAGGTTTGGTTGTTTACCGCAGGTGAGGGCTGTTAGTTGGTAGCCTCACGTGCGGTTGCCGCTGGCAACATGGTGTTGTTGGCAGTGTAGCAGCCTGAGCTTGTTGCTAGGTGGCTCGCTGTCAATGCATGCGGTTGCCTCTGGCAACGTGTGTTTGTATGTGTGTTTTCCCTGCTTTGGTGTGCACGGAGTTAAACTTATTGGAGTGTGGTGGGTGTGACCTCAGGCCTTTTTATATGTTGGTGTGGTGGAGCTTGAGGTCAGTTGGAGTTTGCTTGTTGTCAGTCTGTGTTGGAGCTCTGCTCCCTGTCTGAATGTGTCATGCTGTGTGAGCCACCCTTAGTTGTCATTGTTATTATTTGTGTCTGTTTCCTGTACCCTTCCTCTTTGGTTTTGTTGTACGTTTAGTGTGGTGTGCCATGTCTGGTATTTGTGGTGTTGTTACCAGCATGGCTGCTTGACGTGTCACTTTTGGTGTGTGTATGTTGCACTGGAGGGGTTTAAGCAATATGCAAGACTGTGTGCTTCCCAGCCTGGAACCTCCATGCTTCTTGTAGCCGCAGGGAGGTCCGGGTTGTCGTTGGTGTCGTCCTTCCATCTCGGCTGCGGCAGGTAAGAGTTGATAGCATTTGTGGTGTTGCTGTGCTATTTACCTGCCGTACTGTTTATAGTCTTGCACCCTGCCAGCTACTGGGCCTCTGGAGACGCCTGTCATCCGTGTCCTGGATGTTCTCTGCCCTGTCACCAGCTGTAGGGCAATGCAGGGATACTTAGACTTCTAGGCACGTAGGTATGAGTCCCCTTACCTTTGAAGGGGGCTCATACAGCTAGGAGACTAGGGCCTGTTGAGGGAAGTTTTAGGAGGTGACCAGCTCCCTTTTCCCTGCATTGCAGCCCGGTAGCAAAACACATTGCGCGATGGGGGGGATTCCCCCACTCCCCGTCGTGACAGTAATTTCTCTCAGTGGAAGAGAACTTACGAGAAAAGAATGCACAGGGTCTTAGATTAGTGAGGTTTGATGACCCCTGGGAGAGTACTGCTCCTACCCCATCCTCAGAAGTATCAACCTCGACTATGAAAGGCCTCTCTTGATCAGGTTAAACCAATATTGGGGCATTAACAAAACATTTCTTGAGTGTTTCAAAAGCCTTTATAGCCTCTGGTGACCAATTCACTAAATCTGCCCCCTTCCTGGTTAGGTCGGTGAGAGGTTTAGCAATAACCGAAAAAATGTTAATAAATTTTCGATAATAATTAGAGAAGCCCAAAAATCGTTGCAATACTTAGAGAGAGGAGGGCCTCACCCATTCCTGAATAGCCTGTACCTTCCCTGGATCCATCTTAACTGGGGTGTGAGAATATATCCTGAAAATATTTTTCACCTTTTGCGAATAATTGATTCTTACGAAGAACCTCCAATACCTGTCTAGTGTGGTTAATGTGAGAATCCCAGTCAGGTGAATAAATCAGAATATTGTCCAAATAAACAATCATAAATTGACCAATAAATTGTCTGAAAATATAATAACAAAATTCTGGAAAAATGCTGGAGCGTTACTGAGACCAAACGGCATGACCAAATACTCGAAATGACCCTCAGGAGTGTTAAAGGCCGTTTTCCACTCATCCCCCTCCTTAATTCGATTAAGATTGTATGCTTCCCTGAGATTAAGCTTAGTGAACTAGTGAGCCCCAAGAACCTGATTAAATAGGTCTGGAATCAACGGCAAGGATACAGATTTTTAATAGTAATTTTGTTTAACACGTTAAGGACCTTGGACGAGAATGCTCGTCCTAACTTGCAGGTACTTAACGTACTAGGACGAGCATTCTCGTCCTAGGGTTAACGCGCTGGCCTACACGCACTGCCGCGATGAACACACCGATGCTGGCGGATTAATCCCCTGTGTGTGCCCCGGTCACGCTGACGGCAGCATGCAGGGGATTTGCGACAGCTTGTACATCACCATCGGGTCCCCATGCTGCATTGACAGGGACCCGATGGTTGCTATGGCAGCCCCGATGCCTTCAACAGGCATTGGGACTGCCAGCTACAGAAGACCAGAAGATCTGCAGCACGCCAGACCTGCAGGGTATAGCGAAGTGAGGTCACGGTTATGGGCAATCGAGGGTTGCTCACTGTATTGGAGAACCCTGGGCAGGCATGCGGCAGTGAAGGAGAGGTAGACACAGTTCCTCTGGGGCACACTCTGTATATAGGGACCAGGCCTGATGGTGGATGAGGTGCCCTGGATGTTACAGGTATTTTGAGTGCCTGGGGCAAGGTCCCTGTTGGATTTGTGACGCCAGTGCCTGTAACGGTGGCACACCGATTTATAGGAGGAATAACTGAGTACTCAGTGGATAAACCAAACGTTGCTTTACTTGGTGAACACAGTCCAACTTTGTACATACAGTTACAGTTGATAGTGATGATAACGCAGTCCCTTGAACAATACTTCACAAGCAGGTAGACTTTAAATAGTGGCAGGTATTAATCATGCAAGATACTTGGAGGGCACAACGGTTAATGCTTTGCAGTGCAATGCTGCTCTATCCTCTTCAGCTATTCTAGCTGGCTGGATCCCAAGGCCCGGATGCCTAAATGCTGGCTTTAATCCTTGGTATATAAATCCTTCCTCCAGTATTGGCGCTTGCTTTACTTTATAGAACCTCTGCCCATCAGGGTACTTATCTGACCTGGTATTGTCCTTACTCGGCTTGAGGGTAACTGCAGGTTTCTCCCAGGAGGTGCTGTCCTGCAACTGGGGTGTCTCTACTGAGCTATTCCTAGCCTCAGGAGCTTCAGGTGGACGAAGTAACTCCTCTAGTCCCCTGGAATGAACTAACTCTCCCCTGTCTGGGCCTTCCTATATTATCTAGGGCTCTCTAGCTCCCTCTAACGTCTGGGAGGCTAAACTACACCCTGACAGGCCTGACACCCAGCTAACACAGGGAAATGCATACACATAACATTACAGGTAATAAAAACACATTAACCCCTTCTGTGCAGTGCCCACCTTTACCTAGTGGGACACTACATACCACCACGCTATAACGTTGCCCGTCCTCGGCGCAACATGGAGGGGCCCTGCCCGGCTGGATACTGCAGCCTGAAAGACAAAATGAGAACCGGCATACATGGCAAATATCACAGCAACAATACAAACATTAAACTGAAGGAATGGTGAAAAGGGGCGTCGTTCTCTTCTCTCAGGATAATGGAAGGGAACAGGGGAGCTGACCTGGTGCAGCGTATCAATAACCCAGGATAGTCCATAAATGCAAATTGTCCATAATATAACAGTAGAACAATATAAAACGATGTAAAGTTCTTGGAGGCTCAAGGAACAAATATGAGTCCGTACCCAGGCTTGCAACAGAGTTAAACAGGGGTTTCCCGTGAGGGGCTACCTGGGCTCATGATGTAGTCCTCAAACCTCACAGGTGGGTGTCCCCTGGTAGAACGGGTAGACCTCCTTAGTGGCGGAGATTCTTCCTGCCTGAACTCAGGAAGGTCAAGGGAGCTCACCGCCTCTGGAACTTCTTCAGGAACTCTCTGAGGTAAGGTCTCCTGAGACGGGAGACCAACAGGAACAGGAGCAGGAACCAGCAAATTCAACCAAGGCGTGAGGGCCCAGTGGAGTGGCTCTTTATCGTGGATCAAGTTCTCCACAGCCTGCATAGGGTCCATAGGTGGAGTCGGCAATTCTTCCTCAGAAGGCTCAGGCTCCATCTCCTCCGCCGCTGGTTCTCCTTCGATACAGGGTTTGAGACGTTTCCTGTAAACGACTTGGGGACCTTTTCCTTCTCTGGAGACCTGGTAAATGTGGGCTGCAGCATTAGGTATGGCAGTGATAAGGTAGGGAATCCTTTCCCATTTGCTGTCCAACTTACTGGTCCGGTGGTTGTTTTTCAACCAAACCTTGTCTCCAAGAGCCAGGGGTCCCGCATGGGCAGTATGGTCGTAGTCTTTTTGCTGGCTTTCCCGGACATTCTCCATGCGTTCTTGCACAATCTCCTTGGCATTAAGAAGACGCCTCTGGTGCTCCACTACCCAATCAGTCCTGGGCAGTGGGTTGATCACATCCGGCACTTGTACCCCCAGGGAGTGATCCGCAGGTAATCTCCCTTGTCGCCCAAACATCAGATAGAACAGGGTGTAACCGGTGGAACAATGGATGGTGTTGTTATAAGTGTACATCAGTTGTGGCAACAGAGTAGGCCAATCACCCCTCGTCTCAGGGGGTACTGCTCTCAGCATTTCAATGAGAGTTTTATTCATCTTTTCACAGAGTCCGTTACCTTGCGGATGATAGGCGGTGGTCCGGACTTTCTGGCAGTTGTGCAGCAGGCACATCTCATGGAACAGCTGTGACTCAAACGCAGACCCTTGATCGGTGAGGATCCTTTCTGGACAGCCGTAGGGCAGAAGGAAATGTTTCCAGAACGCCTCCGCTGTAGTCTTGGCTGTCAGGTCTTTCACAGGCACTGCTACGACAAACTTGGTGAAGTGGTCAATTATAGTCATGGCATATGTATATCCAGAGCGACTCGGCTCCAACTTCACATGATCAATCGCGACCAATTCTAGAGGAGCTGTACTTACAATAGGATGGAGAGGCGCCCTCTGGTCATGGAGTTCCGTCCGCCCCACAGCACAGGCAGTGCATTCTCGGCACCATTTCTCGATATCTTCTCTCATCCCAATCCAATAGAATCTCCTCCGTATAGTGGCCTCAGTCTTTTGCACCCCGAAGTGTCCGGACTGGTTGTGGTACATGTCCAGTACCAGGCTGGCATCCCGACGTGGCAGGAGAATCTGGTAGACTCTATCACAGGACACTGGATCCAGACTCCTTCTGAGCAACAGGCCTCTTTGAAGGAATAGTTGGTGGCGATGTCTCCACAGTCTTACTAGTTCTGGGTCTGCACTCTTCCTGCGGATTCTCTCAGGGATTTTCCCACTGGTAAGGAAGTCGAGCAGTTCACCGAGGACTCTACTTTCGGACTGGAGCTTAATCCATCTTTCTTGATCGCCTCTGGACTCAGGATCATCTGATGAGGGAGGATCAGCAGCAGGGAGACTTTCAGTACGGATATTATCCTGCTGGGCAAATTTTCTGTTGAACGCGGGCATTTCCACTTCTTCCCAGGCATCTTTTAACTCATCTGGGGCCTCTGTAGTGGGGAGCCGCGACAGGGCATCAGCATTATCATTGGAGCGGCCTGCCCGGTACTTTACAGAAAAGTCATAGTTGGCAAGGCGGGAGGCCCATCTTTGCTCCAGTGCCCCTAACTTGGCCGTGTTCAGATGAGCCAGGGGATTATTGTCCGTGAAGGCAACAAACGGTGTGGCAGCGAGATAGTCTTTGAACTTTTCAGTCACAGCCCACACTAAGGCAAGAAACTCCAGCTTGAAAGAACTGTAATTCTGGTCATTCTTTTCGGCTCCCTTCAGGGATCTGCTGGCGTAGGCAATTACCCTTTCTTTGTTGTCTTGCACTTGAGCCAACACGGCCCCCAGGCCTCTTTTACTGGCATCCGTGTAGAGGAGGAACGGCTTCTGATAATCTGGGTAACCCAGAACAGGGGGTTCAGTTAACTTCTTCTTTAGGATTTGAAAGGCAATTTCTCGTTCTTGGTTCCATTCAACAGGAATAGGGGTTTTCGGGCTCTTCTTTGGATGCCCCCTCAACAGTTCCTGGATGGGATCCGCAATTTGTGCGAAGTGCGGGATGAAACGCCTGTAGTACCCTGCAAAACTGAGGAAGCTTCTCACCTCTTTCACGGTCGTTGGAGTAGGCCAGTTGCGGACAGCAGCAAGTTTATCAGGATCAGGCTGTATTCCGTCGGCACTGACAACGTGCCCAAGGTATTTGACCGCTGGTTTCAGCAGGTGGCACTTGGATGGTTTGATCTTGAGGCCATATTTAGCAAGAACTTGAAACACCTCACCCAGGTGCTTTAAATGGTCCTCATACGTCTTGGAATATACAATGACGTCATCCAGATATAAGAGTACAGTCTCAAAATTCCTATGGCCTAAACAACGTTCCATCAGCCTCTGGAACGTTCCTGGAGCGTTACACAGTCCAAACGGCATATAATTGAATTCAAACAGGCCCATAGGTGTAGTGAAAGCAGTTTTTTCTCGATCTTCTGGGGCCATGGGTACTTGCCAGTACCCACTGGTTAAGTCCAAGGTAGAGAAATAGGCTGATGACCCCAGAGCAGTCAAGGACTCTTCAATGCGTGGCAATGGATATGCATCTTTGTGGGTGATTTGATAAATTTTTCTGTAATCCACGCAGAACCTTATGCTGCCATCCTTTTTCCGGACAAGAACTAAGGGCGCAGCCCAGGGACTATGACTGTCCCGGATTATATTAGAGTCTTTCATCTCTTTTATCATCTCTTCCACAGACTGATAGGTAGTAGGTGGTATGGGTCTGTGCCACTCCTTAATAGGAGGATGAGAGCCAGTGGGTATGGTGTGTTTGATTACACTGACCTCTCCGTAGTCCGTGGAGTGCTTACTGAAAGCCTGGTGGTGCTCCTTCACCAGCCTCAGGACTCCCTCTATTTGCTCTTTTGGGGTGGATTCGTTCCCCACATGTAGTTCTTCCCACCAGGATGTCGTAGGGGTGCTGCTGCTCTGTGTGGTCTGGAACACCTCCGTGGCAGGCAGACGGATTACATCCTGGAAAGACACCTGGAAAAGCTGAGCAACGGGGCAATGTTTAAGGAGAGTAACGGGATGATCACCAAAATTAATTAAGCGGACAGGCACTTTACCTTGAGACACAGTCACCATGCTCTTGGCTGTCCGTACGAAGGGATGATTTTCAAAGGGAATAGGTTCCACTAGGGCTTGATAGTCCTGGCCCTGGATCCCTAACACCGCACGGCACCACAGGATGATCTGGGAGTTTGGAGGCAGAATTACCGGTCGGTTATCCCGGATCCGGACAGTGCAAATTTCTCCTTTCTTATTGGCAAACTTTTGTTGAGCACACAGCACACTAATAGTCTTTTGGATAACTCTTCTGGAAGCAGGTGAGGCTGAATATATAGTTTGATTTAATGCGTCAAGCACTTCAGAGTAACAATTTTTCAGAACGTTAGTCCCTAAGATCACAGGGTGTCCTCCTTTATCTCCTGCTTGTACCACAATCACGCCTTGCTGTGGCAGGGTGGCTTCTCCCACTTGAAGGGTAGGTTCCCAATACCCATGCACTTTCACTGGCTTACCGTTGCTGGCAATGATATCTAGCCAGGACTCTGGTGGCTGGGTGAGAAGACTTGGATCCCAGAACCGTTGAATGGTGGTGACCTGTGACCCAGTGTCCAGGAGGGCTTCAAAGGGTATCCCGTTGATGCATATATTAATTTTTGGACGGGATCCTACATACTTAGGCATCCAGCTTGGATCCTTTGGACCTACTGTTCTACCTCCCGAGGGGCGGTCCTCTGCCTCAGGGGTTGCCCGTTTAACTGCCAGCACATTGATTCAGTATGTCCATATTTCTTGCAGTGGTGGCAGACAGGCTGCTTTCTGCTCCTGGGCCGGTACCTTGGTCGCCCATCAGGCTCTTTTGGGTATACGTCCCCATATGCAGGTGGGAGCCTTGGAGGAAAAGGACTTTCATCTTCCAGTAACAATGGTCTCTCCCATTCCTCTATCTTTTTGCACACCTTCTCTAGACTTAGAGTAAGATGGTTCACTTGCTCCATGAGGGCTGCCACTACTTTCGTGACTGGAGCTTGGGTGGCCTGACTGACCCCTGCAGACCCCACATTCACAGTCTTGGGCTGACAAGCCTGGGGTTCATAGGAGGCTGCCGGCCCTGGAGCCGGGTTCTGGCCCAATATACTGATGGCCAATTCTTTAAAGTCCAGAAAGGCACAGTGGGGGTGTTGAGCAGACAACATGCGTAGCTGGCCCTTTAAATGCTCATTACTTACGCCTGCAATGAATTGCTCTCTGAGAGTCCGGTCCTGGTCCTCAGCTTCTTTAGGATCCACTTGGACTACCGCTCTCAGTGTCTCTTGTAAGGACAGGGCAAAATCGCGGAGCGACTCTCCAGGCTGCTGCTTTCTGCTGAAGAAACACATTTTAACTTCTGACACCGTTCTGGCCTCAAACGTGGTGCCCAAGCGATCAAAGATCTGTTCCAGGCTACTTTTCTCAGAGCGGGGCCCTGACATGACTTCCCTGCGGGCGGCCCCTTCCAACTGAGCTAGGAGGATCTCTATTTGCTGTTCGGCATTTATGGGGTAAAGCCGGAACAAGGCCAGTATCTGTTCCCTAAAGTCCTTTAACTTATGGGCTTCCCCTGAATAACGTGGGAACCAGGGGGCCCCAAAATAGTACGGCATAGTTAGCGGCATCATGCTTGGCGGTGCCGCGGCGGCAGGGGCCCTAGGGTCGGCTGGGGATACTCCAGAAGGCACGACTGGGGCCACCTGTCCGATTTCCTCAGGTGTGGACATGGCGTTGCTAGGTGGGTATGGCCCTTTAAATGTAGCAGAGCGGACCAGAGCGGCAATGATAATAACTTTTTTTTTTTTCCAGAAAAGTCTTTTGTCGCTAACGGGGCTCCCTCCGGTGCCCTGGCAGGGGTCGGGAACATTCTGGTAAGGTAAATAGCAGAGCCGGCAACAGTTTTAAGTTGGTACTCACTCCGGTGGTGCTCGCTCCAAGTCTCGCGAGATGAGCGGCTACGGGCGTCGGACGTCCTGCGTACAGCGTCAGCAGGTGGGCGCGGCCTCTCGTAGCTCCGGGACTCAGGTGGGCGGCACCTTTTTCTCCAGACAGGGCGGCGTTCTTCCTCCTCGCCGGCTGGGTGATGACTCCGCCTGGTTCTTTTCGCGCCAAAGTCCTCTTTTTCGCGCCAAACAGTTCATCGGGCGCACTTGTAATCCACCTCAGGTTTAAGTGGCAAAATGGCTGTCTATTCACTGACAGCAAGCGGTGGCTTAAACAAGCAGCCAACAGTCCAGAAAACGTTATCTTCACACCGCTAATTATGACAGTTCTTTGGCCCAGCAATTTTGAATAAAACAATAGGGCTTGGTCACTTTAAGGCAGTTTTTAGCACACAGTTTTATATCCGCAATGGCGCAGGAATGTTCCGTAAATCCTGTTCGTGATGCCAATTTATGCAGCACGCCAGTCCTGCAGGGTATAGCGAAGTGAGGTCACGGTTATGGGCAATCGAGGGTTGCTCACTGTATTGGAGAACCCTGGGCAGGCATGCGGCAGTGAAGGAGAGGTAGACACAGTTCCTCTGGGGCACACTCTGTATATAGGGACCAGGCCTGATGGTGGATGAGGTGCCCTGGATGTTACAGGTATTTTGAGTGCCTGGGGCAAGGTCCCTGTTGGATTTGTGACGCCAGTGCCTGTAACGGTGGCACACCGATTTATAGGAGGAATAACTGAGTACTTTACTTGGTGAACACAGTCCAACTTTGTACATACAGTTACAGTTGATAGTGATGATAACGCAGTCCCTTGAACAATACTTCACAAGCAGGTAGACTTTAAATAGTGGCAGGTATTAATCATGCAAGATACTTGGAGGGCACAACGGTTAATGCTTTGCAGTGCAATGCTGCTCTATCCTCTTCAGCTATTCTAGCTGGCTGGATCCCAAGGCCCGGATGCCTAAATGCTGGCTTTAATCCTTGGTATATAAATCCTTCCTCCAGTATTGGCGCTTGCTTTACTTTATAGAACCTCTGCCCTTCAGGGTACTTATCTGACCTGGTATTGTCCTTACTCGGCTTGAGGGTAACTGCAGGTTTCTCCCAGGAGGTGCTGTCCTGCAACTGGGGTGTCTCTACTGAGCTAATCCTAGCCTCAGGAGCTTCAGGTGGACGAAGTAACTCCTCTAGTCCCCTGGAATGAACTAACTCTCCCCTGTCTGGGCCTTCCTATATATATCTAGGGCTCTCTAGCTTCCTCTAACGTCTGGGAGGCTAAACTACACCCTGACAGGCCTGACACCCAGCTAACACAGGGAAATGCATACACATAACATTACAGGTAATAAAAACACATTAACCCCTTCTGTGCAGTGCCCACCTTTACCTAGTGGGACACTACAGATCCAGCCCCAGGGCTGGGTCTCCTAGGCAACTGTTAGCGTCTTACAGTGTAAGACACTGACAGTTAAATACAGCACAATAAGCACAATACAGATGTATTGTGCTGTATTGAAACAGGGATAAGACCCTGAAATCTTGAAGTCCCATAGTGGGACAAAAAAGAAAGTTAAAAAAAAAGTTACAAAAAGAAAGTTTTACAAAAAAATGTAACTTTCAAGTAAAAAAAAAAGTGCCCCTCCCCAAAATAAAGTAAAAACAAAAAAGCAAAAAATAGGGAAACAAAGAAAAGTAGACATATTAGGTATCGCCGCATCCATATAGACTGGCTCTTTAAAAATATCACATGACCTAACCCCTTAGGTGAACACCATAAAAAAAAAAAACTGTGCTAAAAAATTTTTTTTTTGTCACATTACATCACTAAAAGTGCAACGCCAAGCGATCAAAAAGGCGTGTATGCCCACCAAAATAGTACCAATCTAACAGTCATCTCATACTCAAAAAAATATTTGCCCCTACATAAGACAGTTGCCAAAAAAAAAAAAAAACTATGGCTTTCAGAATATGGAGACACTAAAAAATATTTTTTTTCAAAAATGCTTTATTATGTAAAACTGAAACAAACAGCCCAAAAAAGTCATATTTGGTATTGTCGCGTCCGTAACAACCTGCTCTATAAAAATAGCACATGATCTAACCTGTCAGATGAACATTGTAAATTACAAAAAATAAAAACGGTGCCAAAACAGCAATTTTTTGTTACCTTGCCTCACAAAAAGTGTAACATAGAACAACCAAAAATCATATGCCACCTTATTCTGTAGTTTTCAAAATGGGGTAATTTTCTTGAAGTTTCTACTCTAGGGGTGCATCAGGGGGTCTTCAAATGTGACATGGCAGCTTAAAATTATACCAGTGAAATCTGCCTTCCAAAAACCATATGGTGTTCCATTCCTTCTGCGCCCTGCCGTGTGCCCGTATAGCAGTTTACAACCACATATGGGGTGTTTCTGTAAACGACAGAATCAGGGCAATGAATATTAAGTTTTGTTTGGCTGTCGTTTGGGTGGTTTCTATTATGTAAGCTTCACCAAGTGACTTCAGACCTGAACTGGTCCTTAAAAAGTCGGTTTTGGAAATTTTTTGAAAAATTTTAAGATTTGCTTATAAACTTCTATGCCTTCTAATGTCCCCAAAATTAAAATTGCATTCACAAAATGATCCAAAAATGAAGTAGACATATAGGGAATGTAAAGTAATAACTATTTTTGGAGTTATTACTATCTATTATAAAAGTAGAGAAATGTAAATTTGCAAATTTGCTAATTTTTTAAAAAATTTGGTAAATTTTGTATTTTTTTATAAATAAAAATGAAATTTTTTTGACTCAATTTTACCAGTGTCATTAAGTACAATATGTGATGAGAAAACAATCTCAGAATGGCCTGGATAAGTAAAAGCGTTTTAAAGTTATTACCACATAAAGTGACACATGTCAGATTTGCTAAAAATGGCGTGGTCCTTAGGTGAAAAATAGCTGGGTCCTTAAGGGGTTAACTTTCTGTAATCAATACAAGGTCTCAAACCCCGATCTTTTTTCTCAACAAAGAAAAATCCTGCCCCCATAGGTGACACTGAGGGTCTAATATGACCTTTTTGTAAGCTTTCCTTCAAATAATCCCTCATAGACATTCGTTCAGGGCTGGACAAGTTATAAATATGACCCTTAGGGTATTTGGATCCTGGAACAAGATCGATGGTGCAATCGAATGGTCTATGAGGAGGAAGGCACTCAGCCTTGGACATAGAAAAAACATCTGCGAAGTCACTAATGTATGGGGGAAGAGTTTTAGACTCTGCAGTGATTCCAGCCTGAATAACAGGTAAACAATAAGAGTTAAATTTAGTTCCCCATTTCTCAACTTCACCCGTGGTCCAGATAATAACTGGGTTATGAATCTGGAGCCAAGGCATGCCCAAAACTACTTCAACAGGTAAATTTTTTAATATCAAGAACAAACGGATCTCAGTATGGCAAACTCCCACAGTCAAGGTTACTTCCGGAGTACAAAATTCGACAGTACCGCCGACTAAAGAAGTAGAATCGATAGCAACAATGTGGATAGGGTTAGGAAGAGATACTATGGGTACCCCGATCGAAATTGCAAAATTATGATCAATGAAATTAGAGGCGGATTATGAATCAATAAACGCCTCCCCAGAACCCTTACAGGACCCCAAAGAAACAATCACGCCACTTATATTTTCTTTTTTGCTACCTCTGGGAGTTCCTTATCCTTCAGGACATCTGGCCTTGAAGATCTTCTGGAGGGAGAATTCTTAGGGCTATGTCGTACCCAGTGGTCGGATTCTCCGCAATAAATGCAGGCACCCCTTTGGCGTCTTTGATCCCATCTGGTCATTCCGAGTTACATGGGTTCGTCTGGAGGATTCTCCAACCTGTCTCTCAAGGGTGATGAGTCCGGGTTGACCACCACCTGTGGAAATGTCAGTAGTTCCCGTTGTCTTTCCCTAATACGTCAATCCAGTCTAACAGCCAACGTCATCATCTGTTCTAAGGTGTCAGGTGAAGGATAACTGACCAACATGTCTTTTAATTTTTCAGAGAGTCCTGACCTAATCTGACACTTCAGCGCTGGATCGTTCCAGCCAGAGGAAACACACCACTTCCGGAATTGGGTATAGTATTCCTCCACCGGTCTGTCTCCCTGTCTAAGAGATTTTAACTGAGATTCTGCCACAGTTGATTTGTCGGGTTCGTCATACAATACACCCAAAGTTTTAAAAAAAAAAACGTTTCAACAGAGCCGAGGCAAGGAGAGTCCATGGGGAGGGAGTAAGTTCATTCTTGTGTGCCCCCCTGCAGCAAAGATATAATAATGCCTACTCTTTGCTGCTCGGAGCCTGAAGAATGAGGGCGTAAACAAAAATAAAGCTTACAGCTCTCCTTAAACACCCAAAAATATTTACGATCTCCTGAAAAATGGTCAGGCAATTTAACATGGGGCTCAATATTTTGGATGGAGGAAGCCTCAATAGGTGGAGCCTGACGCAACTCCTGCTGCTGTAGCCTCTCTCCCAACTCCTGCACCCTCTGAGCAAGACTGTGTACCTGATCTGTGAGGAATCGCATAGGTTCCATGGTATTTGGTATGGCCTGTGATTCTGTCACGGTGGGATGGAGTGTGCACAGCCCTAATCTACACCCACACCTCTGTCCCTGCCTACTTGCACGATCCGCCCTAGGGTTCAGCTAAACGGCGGTCCCTAAACTTAGTACATGCAGCACCCTAAAGATAATACAATACGGGAGAAAACAACAAACAAAGTGACAGTCAGGCACAGGGGGGTAAAAAATACAACAAGGTAAATATGAGCCGAGGTCAGTAGCCAGGAGGTCACATAAATACAAAAGGAGGACGCAAGGTCAAGGTCACAAACAAAGCCGAGGTCAGAAGCCAGGAGGTAACGTCAATATCAGGGAGGATTCAAAGTCGAGGTCAGAAAGCAAAGTCGAGGTCAAAACACACAAGGTCACAATACAGAATACACTAGTGAAGGAAGGAAGACCAATCACGGGCAACCTGTGGCATCAGGCTGCCTTTTTAAATAGCCCTGGCTGGTGAGTCACATGACGTGCCCAGTGTCACGTGACTTACAATACACAGCCCAACACAGCCGAGCACCGAACATCATTATTGGCGCTCAGCTCTCCAGCTGCTCGCCTGCTCCCTTGGAGACGAGGACGCAGGCCGCTCGTTGCAGATACCATTTAGAATTTTGTGTAACTTTTGCTAACTTTTCAACAATTTTTTTGTGGAGGCTATTTTACTTTTTTTTACGTTACCCTGGGTTACTATAACTGGTAATCATTAGATTGCCAATTGTGTTCTGTTAGGCTAAATAGCCATCATAGAATACTACATCTACAATATACCAATACAGTGCTGCCACCTACTGTCCTTAACCATAACGGGTTCCTCGATCTCAGCCAGGGAACTCTGTTACAGGGACGGGAGCGCATGGATCCCGCTTCCGGACCCCTCAGCTGCCTTGGTGCCATTTGACTTTAGCATCAAAGGGGTTAAATGTATGCGATCAGCTGTAGGGCTGATCGCATATATCCTCCACGGGTCTCTGCTGTTCTTTGCGAGGTTCTGGCCATATGTCACTCTTTATTGCTGCAGCTGCCACAGCCCTCCTCATTAGATGTTGCCTCCTCCTCAGCACCCCGATCCAGCTCTCAGGCCTCTACAGTCCTTGCCATTTTTATAAGACTGTGATATATTATAGAGGGCTCCTTGGCCTCCCCCCTTGACCCCTGCTATGTACTTGCCCAGAGTGCCACTGTCACTGCCACAGTGCCCACGGCCAGTACTGTGGCTTTGGGTGCCACTATTACCAACACAGATATGCATAGGGTTTCCCCCCCTCGCCTGTCTCTGAAATTCCGCCTCAGCAGTCCAAAAGCTGACTGCTCTCACACAAGTCATCAACAGAGAGACTCTCTTGACTATCTGCCATAAGGTGTGGTGAGGCTTTGTTGCCTCTTAGAAAAAAAGAAGACACCCACTAGCTCCACAGCATGGTGTCAAAATCAAAACTGAGAAGAGGAGTGAGCCGTCCAATCCACAATCCCGTGCTCTTTCCATCAATGATAATGCTGCACCTTTCCAAAGCCAGGGAGAACTGTGGCCTACTACTACTTCTCACTGGATAGCTAGTGCTGCTACTACCCACATTCTGGCTCAGAGAGAACAAGGCCTGGGTCTTTCATTTTGAATGCTTCCATATTCCAGACATTTTGTTACGAGGCCGAATTTAAACTCACGATTTTCCAAAATGAAAAGTCATAGGTTTGGTACACATGCAAACAAACTATGGAATGGTTACAGCAAAATGGCAAGCATTAGTGATGAGCGAGCATGCTCGGCCGAATACTGGCTATGCTTGGCACATGGCGGTACTCATCCAAGTACCGCATGTGCTCGAGCGCCATCCTTGAGTCTCCTTCCCACACGTTTCGCTGGTTTTAAGCAGCCAATAAACGTGCAGGTAAGTACTGCCCTCACTGTAATGCCAGTAGCCATGTTGGCTGCTGGCATTACAGTGATTGGCTGGCCGGAACGCGTCATCGGGTACTATATAGCACCCGATGACACGTGCTCGGATCAGTCATAGTCAGTGAGAGCAGAGCGTAGGTGTCACGGCCTTTGGTTTGTGCTGTGACACTTTTGCCACACTTGCGGTTGCCCGTGGCAATGTGTTGCTGTGAGAGCATGCGGTGGCAGTGTCTCGGCCTTCTGGGTGATTGCCGTGACATGGTTGACACGCATGCTGTTGCCGGTGGTAACGTGTGGTTTGGCATGCTTGTGTGTGCACTTCCCCTTTAAGTGGCTTCCTTCCCTTGTCTGGTGTTGGAAGGGTTAACTCCCTTCCTAGTGTTTTGTGAACACTGGGTTTATGTGTGTGTGGGTGTGGCTGCTTGGGCTATTTAGTCTCTGCTGAATGCCTGAAGCTCGGGGTTCCTCCAGCCTTGGTGTATGCTGGTGGTTTACGGTTCCTGGCTTTTATCATCTGTCCAGTGAGGGCCACCTTTGTGGTCATTGATGTTAATGTGGTGTCTCTTTCCCTTATCTTTTGGTTTGCGTGGGTTATGTTCATGGTGTTGTATGTCTTGTGTTGTGTTACATGGCTGGTGATGTTTGGCGTCCAGCATGTTTGCTAGACAGTCCCCTGTCTCACGTTTATTACAGCTATGTTTTTCAAGGGTTCCTGTGTGGTTGTGGTGTGTGCTGTGTCTTTTAATGTTGGTGTGGACAGCAGCACTTGTGCACAGGTTTCAGTCAGTGTGTCTGTGGCAGGTAAGTGTGTTATGGGTTTCGCTTACCTGCCAACTCCATATGCTGTATGTGTTCCCCTCTCCTTGCAGCCTGGCTCCTGTTCCTCCATGACTGGGATGAACAGGTTGTCTCTTCCCGGCTCCTTGGTGAGGGATTATCAGGGCAACTCAGGGCCATAGGTATCCTGGTATGAGCCGTCCTACCATCCAGGTCCGCTCATACGGTGAGGAGTCAGGGAGAGGATTAGGGACGCTGTAGGATGTGACCTGCTCCCTTATTACTCCTTTTGGCCAGGCTTATCCCCTTTTACCCTTTGACACCACACGGTGGGGGGTTTCCCCCACTCCCCACCGTGACAGTAGGAAGGGAAAGGCAGTGTAGTGAGCGAAATTCTCAGTTATTATTCTAAGAAATCTTTTCAAAGACCCAAAAGTCCTTTTAAGGACTACTGTGTGTGTGTGTTTTAGAGCAGCAATATATTTTTACCGGTGCTAAATTGATCAGTCTCAGGAACATCCGTGCTGAGAAAGGGACAGATAGTGCAGGGAGAGAAATTTGCTGTTCTTACTACCAAAAGCTTTTCAAAGACCCCAAAGTCCTTTTAAGGACTACTGTGTGTGTGTTTGAAAGCAGCAAGATATTTTTCTTTAATACCTATTAGTGACATATACTGTACATCATCCGCAGATTGTGTCTTTTTGCGTAAATTCAAATATTCAGCGCCACGTCTATAGTGTGCGTTTAATACACATCCATGACACATACAGTACTCCATCCAAAAACTGTTTCTTTAGTGTAAATTTTAATAATCTGGGCCTAATTTAGTGTCCATAGTGTGTTGTTTTCTGTGACATATACAGTACGCCATCCGAAAAATGTATGGCGCTTTTTTGAGGAAAGTGCAGACGACAAAAATGTGGTAGTTTGCAACCTGTGCCGTACCAAAATGAGCCGGGGCGTGAACACAAGCAACCTCACCACCACCAGCATGATCCGCCACATGGCATTCAAGCACCCTAATAAGTGGGCCTAACGCCTGGGTCCACAATCTGGGTCTGCGGATCTCACCATTGCCTCCTCTTCCCCTGAGTTACGCACTGCTGGCCAATCCCCTGTCGAAGGCGCAGGCCCGGATGCCCCTCACCCTGCACCTGGACCTTCGCATGAACCATCAGCAACAACATCCACTTCCCTGTCCCAGCGCAGCGTCCAAATGTCTATAACACAGTCATTTGAATGCAAGCACAAATACCCACCCACCCACAGGCCATAGCACTAAATGCGCCACTTTAGAAATTACTGGCCCTTGAAATGCTGCCATTTAGGCTTGTGGACACTGAGGCCTTCTGCAGCCTGATGTCGGCGGTCGTTCCTCGATAAGCCGTCCCCAGCTGCCACTATTTTTCACGGTGTGCCATGCCCGCCTTAAACCAGCATGTGTCCCAGAACACCATCCGTGCCCTGACCAACGCAGTTACTGGGAAGGTCCACTTCACCACGGACACATTGACAAGTGCTAGTGGCCAGGGACGCTACATTTCCCTGACAGCACACTGGGTGAATGTTGTGGAGGCCAGGAATGAGTCGTACCCTGGGATGTCACAGGTGCTACCCATGCCCAGGATTGCGGGCCTTAAGTCCATCAGGGTCTCCACCAGCAGCTATGTTACTGGCTACAACCCCCACTTCTCCTCCTCCGCCGCCTCCTCCTCCACTTCCACCTCCAGCAGCAGTAAGCCATCAGTCGCTAGCTAGAAGCAGTGTAGCACTGCTGTGGGTAAGCATCAACAGGCCGTGCTGAAGCTGATCTGCTTAGGGGACAAACAGCACACCTCTGCAGAGCTGTGGCAGGGTAGAAGGGACCAGACTGAGCTGTGGCTCTCGCCACTCAACCTACAACCAGGCATGGTTGTGTCTGACAATGGCCTTAACTCTGTGGCGGCTTTGGAGCTCGGCAACCTGACACGCATTCCATGCCTAGCCCAAGTCTTAAACTTAGTGGTTCAGCGGTTTATCAAAACCTACCCCAATTTTCCAGAGCTACTAGTGAAGGCGCGCCGTGTGTGTGCCCATTTCCGCAAGTCATCCACAGCAGATACATCAATGCAAAGTTATACCATACTGTACAATGCAATTGTTAAGATCAAAAAGTACTTTTAAGCAGTGCCCACACACACGTAGTGGGACGCTGCATATCCCCATGGTAAAATGTTAGTCAACCTCGACACATTCTTGACTCGATGTTGTATCATCCTGAAAGATATAAAAAAGGAGAAGCATGCATGCATAGGGAAATAATGCCATAACTCATATTCTTGTACTTCTTGTACCTATGAATAAAACGGGTTAGGCAAGTATATCTCAGGCAACAATGAAATGCATTAAATGGGGTAGCACATTATTTTCTCTGAATACTGCTGTTATACCGGAAACTAAAATAGTCCATAATGATGAGGAAAACACAAATAAATATCTCTGGAGGCTCACAGGGTATGAGTCCGTTCCCTGGGCACCAATAAATATAAAAATGGAATAGCACGGAGGCTCAGGTACGTGAAAGTCTATCTCCGGGTGCGGACTTGAACGTTGCAAAACAGACCAACAGTCCCTTGAAAAGTCCTTTAACCCCTTAAGGACACATGACGTATCGGTACGGCATGTTTCCCGAGTCCTTAAGGACACATGACGTACCGGTACGTCATGTGTTGTTCCGATCACTGCCGCCTGGCCGGCTGTGATCGGAACAAGGTGCCTGCTCAAATCATTGAGCAGGCACCTCGGCTAAATGCGTCGGTGATCGCAACAAACCGCAGGTCAATTCACCGCGGGGATCAGAAACTTTAGTATTTCTAAAATACAGTACATATGTTTCACTCCTGAATGATTTTATCCCGGTGGGAGGTGCAGGGGGGAGTGTTGAGGGAGGCGGGCGGTGCGGCAGGCGGGATCGCGATCCCCCGCCCACCTCCCCTTGAATAATCGTTGGTGTACAGTGGGTATACCAGGGTGTCAGCACATTGCTGACACCCTGGTATAAACGGCTGACATCTGTGATGCGATGTCAGCCGTTTAACCCTTTGCATACCGCGGTCCGTACGGACCGCTGTATGGAAAAGGTTAACAGCTCAGGGAGCTCCCTCCCTCTCCCATCGGGGGGCTGCTGTGCCTTTTCAGCCCCCGATGGAGAGGGAGAGAGCCCCCAGACAGCCCCCCTCCTTACCCTTCCCCGTCTGCGCAGTTCTGGCCACTACTGAGCAGACGGGGAAGGTTCCCATGGCAACAGGACGCCATCTCAGGCATCCTGCTGTCCATGGTGCTGAACAGATCTGTGCTAAAGGCATAGATCTGTTCAGACAAAGTGTAAGTAAAATACAGTACAGTACACTATATATTGTACGGTACTGTATTATACAGACATCAGACCCACTGGATCTTCAAGAACCAAGTGGGTCTGGGTCAAAAAAAAGTTAAAAAAAGTAAAAAAAAATGTAAAAATCAAAAAACACATTTATCACTGATTAAAAATTCATGACACATTTTAGATTCTTTGCCCTACACATGTTTGGTATCGCCGCATACATAACGACCTGATCTATAAAACGGTCATGTTACTTTACCCGAACGGTGAACGCCATAAAAATAAAAAATATAAAACTATGATGAAATTGAAATTTTGCCCACCTTACTTCCCAAAAAAGGTAATAAAAGTGATCAAAAAAGTCGCATGTACGCGAAAATTGTAACAATCAAACCGTCATCTCATCCCGCAAAAATCATACTCTACCCAAGATAATCGTCCACAAACTGAAAAAACTATGGCTCTTAGACTATGGAAACACTAAAACATGATTTTTTTTGTTTCAAAAATGAAATCATTGTGTAAAACTTACATAAATAAAAAAAAGTATACATATTAGGTATCGCCGCGTCCGTATTGACCGTCTCTATAAAAATATCACATGACCGAACCCCTCAGGTGACCACCGTAAAAAAATTAAAATAAAAACTGTGTAAAAAAAGCCATTTTTTGTCATCTTACGTCACAAAAAGTGTAATAGCAAGCAATCAAAAAATCATATGCACCCCAAAATAGTGCCAATAAAACCATCATCTCATCCCGCAAAAAATGAGACCCTACTTAAGATAATCGCCCAAAAACTGAAAAAACTATGGCTCTTAGATTGTGGAGACACTAAAACTTTTTTTTTGTTTTAAAAATGAAATCATTGTGTAAAACTTACATAAATAAAAAAAATTGTATACATATTAGGTAATGCCGTGTCCATGACAACCTGCTCTATAAAATTACCACATGATCTAACCTGTCAGATGAATGTTGTAAATAACAAAAAAAAAAACGGTGCCAAAAAATTTCTTGTTACCTTGCCGCACAAAAAGTGTAATATAGAGCAACCAAAAAATCATGTGTACCCTATACTAGTACAAGCGAAACTGCCACCCTATCCTGTAGTTTCTAAAATGGGGTCACTTTTTTGGAGTTTCTACTCTAGGGGTGCATCAGGGGGGCTTCAAATGGGACATGGTGTCAAAAAAACAGTCCAGAAAAACCTGCCTTCCAAAAACCGTATGGCATTCCTTTCCTTCTGCGCCCTGCCGTGTGCCCGTACGGCAGTTTACGACCACATATGGGGTGTTTCTGTAAACTACAGAATCAGGGCCATAAATAATGAGTTTTGTTTGGCTGCTAACCCTTTCTTTGTAACTGGAAAAAAAAATATTAAAATGGAAAATTTGCCAAAAAAGTTAAATTTTGAAATTGTATCTCTATTTTCCATTAAATCTTGTGCAACACCTAAAGGGTTAACAAAGTTTGTAAAATCAGTTTTGAATACCTTGAGGGGTGTAGTTTCTTAGATGGGGTCACTTTTATGGAGTTTCTACTCTAGGGGTGCATCAGGGGGGCTTCAAATGGGACATGGTGTCAAAAAACCAGTCCAGCAAAATCTGCCTTCCAAAAACCAAACGGCGCACATTTCACTCTACGCCCCGCTGTGTGGCCGTACAGTAGTTTACGGCCACATATGGGGTGTTTCTGTAAACGGAAGAGTCAGGGCAATAAAGATACAGTCTTGTTTGGCTGTTAACCCTTGCTTTGTTAGTGGAAAAAATGGGTTAAAATGGAAAATTAGGCAAAAAAATGAAATTCGCAAATTTCATCCCCATTTGCCACTAACTCTTGTGCAACACCTAAAGGGTTAACGACGTTTGTAAAATCAGTTTTGAATACCTTGAGGGGTGTAGTTTCTTAGATGGGGTCATTTTTGGGTGGTTTCTATTATGTAAGCCTTGCAAAGTGACTTCAGACCTGAACTGGTCCCTAAAAATTGGGTTTTTGTAAATTTCAGAAAAATTTCAAGATTTGCTTCTAAACTTCTAAGCTTTGTAACATCCCCAAAAAATAAAATATCATTCCCAAAATAATTCAAACATGAAGTAGACATATGGGGAATGTAAAGTCATCACAATTTTTGGGGGTATTACTATGTATTACAGAAGTAGAGAAACTGAAACTTTGAAATTTGCTAATTTTTCAAAATTTTGGGTAAATTAGGTATTTTTTTATGCAAAAAAAAAAATGTTTTGGACTTCATTTTACCAGTGCCATGAAGTACAGTCGTGGCCAAAAGTTTTGAGAATTACATAAATATTGGAAATTGGAAAAGTTGCTGCTTAAGTTTTTATAATAGCAATTTGCATATACTCCAGAATGTTATGAAGAGTGATCAGATGAATTGCATAGTCCTTCTTTGCCATGAAAATTAACTTAATCCCCAAAAAAACTTTCCACTGCATTTCATTGCTGTCATTAAAGGACCTGCTGAGATCATTTCAGTAATCGTCTTGTTAACTCAGGTGAGAATGTTGACGAGCACAAGGCTGGAGATCATTATGTCAGGCTGATTGGGCTAAAATGGCAGATTTGACATGTTAAAAGGAGGGTGATGCTTGAAATCATTGTTCTTCCATTGTTAACCATGGTGACCTGCAAAGAAACGCGTGCAGCCATCATTGCGTTGCATAAAAATGGCTTCACAGGCAAGGATATTGTGGCTACTAAGATTGCACCTCAATCAACAATTTATAGACATCATCAAGAACTTCAAGGAAAGAGGTTCAATTCTTGTTAAGAAGGCTTCAGGGCGTCCAAGAAAGTTCAGCAAGCGCCAGGATCGTCTCCTAAAGAGGATTGCTGCGGGATCGGAGTACCACCAGTGCAGAGCTTGCTCAGGAATGGCAGCAGGCAGGTGTGAGCGCATCTGCACGCCCAGTGAGGCGAAGACTTTTGGAAGATGGCCTGGTGTCAAGAAGGGCAGCAAAGAAGCCACTTCTCTCCAAAAAAAACATCAGGGACAGATTGATCTTCTCCAGAAAGTATGGTGAATGGACTGCTGAGGACTGGGGCAAAGTCATATTCTCCGATGAAGCCTCTTTCCGATTGTTTGGGGCATCTGGAAAAAGGCTTGTCCGGAGAAGAAAAGGTGAGCGCTACCATCAGTCCTGTGTCATGCCAACAGTAAAGCATCCTGAGACCATTCATGTGTGGGGTTGCTTCTCATCCAAGGGAGTGGGCTCACTCACAATTTTGCCCAAAAACACAGCCATGAATAAAGAATGGTACCAAAACACCCTCCAACAGCAACTTCTTCCAACAATCCAACAACAGTTTGGTGAAGAACAATGCATTTTCCAGCAGGGTGGAGCACCGTGCCATAAGGCAAAAGTGATAACTAAGTGGCTCGGGGACCAAAACGTTGACATTTTGGGTCCATGGCCTGGAAACTCCCCAGATCTTAATCCCATTGAGAACTTGTGGTCAATCCTCAAGAGGCGGGTGGACAAACAAAAACCCACTAATTCTGACAAACTCCAAGAAGTGATTATGAAAGAATGGGTTGCTATCAGTCAGGAATTGGCCCAGAAGTTGATTGAGAGCATGCCCAGTCGAATTGCAGAGGTCCTGAAAAAGAAGAGCCAACACTGCAAATACTGACTCTTTGCATAAATGTCATGTAATTGTCGATAAAAGCATTGAAACGTATGAAGTGCGTGTAATTATATTTCACTACATCACAGAAACAACTGAAACAAAGATCTAAAAGCAGTTTAGCAGCAAACTTTGTGAAAACTAATATTTGTGTCATTCTCAAAACTTTTGGCCACGACTGTACAATATGTGATAAAAAAACAATCTCAGAATGGCCTGGATAAGTCAAAGCGTTTTAAAGTTATCAGCACTTAAAGTGACACTGGTCAGATTTTCAAAAAATGGTCTGGTCCTTAAGGTGAAATAAGGCTGTGTCCTTAAGGGGTTAAGGCAAATGGAATACAATAACAGAATATTAGTCCTTTTTGTTGAATTAACATGGCTGGATCTTAACTTCTCAGCTGCTGGAAAATGAAATCTCCATAACGGACTGGTGGTTGTCCACTGGTACTCCTTTCAGATCTCTGAAGTGGCTGTGACTCTTCAGACCTTGCTTCCGAGGAACTTGAGGTTTCCGGAGTTGTAATAACTTCAGTTTCTGGTTGAAGTATTTGGGTATTGGTTTTAACAGGAACTAGAATGTTAAGCCATGGGGTTAAGAACCATTGCAAAGGATCAGAAGCTAGCAATGTTTTTCCCAAGGACTGTATTGTTCCCTCTGGCTCAGTTAGTTTTTCCAGTTCTGGCTCAACGGGTTGAATTTCGTCTGGAACAGCTTCTTCTTGAGAAGTTTCTTCTGGAGTGTCTTCTTTAAGGCACAATTTTAGGAGATTTCTGTGTACTACACGGGATTTATCCTCTTGGGTAATTTCATATGTGTCAGTTTCTGGATTTAGAATAGCAGAAATGGTATAAAGTTCTCTTTCCCATTTGCTATCAAGTTTGCTGGTTCTATGGTTATTTTTTAACCAGACACGATCACCAATTTTGAGTGGTTCTGCCTTGGCAGATTGGTTGTAGTCCTTCTGTTGTTTTTCTTGGCCTGTCCCATGCGTTGTTGAACAATCTCTTGCGCATCAACCAGACGCCTTTGGTGTTCAGCCACCCAATCAGTTTTTGGTAGGGGGTTGATTGCATCAGGCACTTGTACGCCCAAAGTGTGGTCAGCAGGTAATGTACCTTGTCGGCCAAACATAAGGTAGTAGGGTGTATACCCAGTAGAACAATGGACAGTGTTGTTGTAGATATACATCAGCTGAGGCAATAAAGTAGGCCAATCATTTCTTGTAGCAGGTGGGACTGCTCTTAACATCTCAATTAGGGTTTGGTTCATGTTCTCACAAAGTCCATTCCCTTGGGGATGATATGCTGTGGTCCTGATTTTCTGACAATTGTGAAAAGTACATAGTTCCTTAAAGAGTTGTGATTCGAAGGCAGATCCTTGATCTGTGAGGATTCCCTTTGGACATCCATATGGTAACAATAAATGTTTCCAGAAAGTATCTGCAGTTGTTTTTGCTGTCAAGTCTTTTACAGGCACAGCTACAACAAATTTTTTGTAGTGGTCAATGATGGTCATAGCATAGGTATAACCTGAGCTACTTGGTTCTAATTTCACATGATCAATTGCGACTATTTCTAATAGTGTTCTGCTCACAATGGAATGTAAGGGAGCTCTTTGGTCATGTTTCTCACCTTTTCCAATAGCACAGGTGGAACATTCTCGACACCATTTCTCAATATCACCTCTCATTCCAATCCAATAAAATTTTCTACGGATGGTGGCTTCTGTTTCCTGCATTTCAAAGTGTCCTGATTGATCATGGTACATCTCCAAAATGATTCTTGCATCACGGCGTGGTATTAGAATTTGGTATAGACGATCCCATGTAACTGGATCTAGAGTTCTTCTTAGTAGTAGGCCTTTTTGTAGAAAGAGGTGTTTTCTATGTCTCCATAATTTGGACAACTCTAAGTCTGCATTCTTCCTGCGGATTCTTTCTGGGGTTCTTCCACTGGTGAAGAAATCTTGTAGTTCTCCTAACACTCTGCTCTCATTCTGTAATTTGATCCATTTTTCGTTGTCTACATGAGATTTTGGATCCACTTGTTGTTGAGAGTTGAAAACCTTTTTCCCTTTAACAGTGATGATATCTTGATGGGCAAAGTTGTTGTAGGAGGATGGCATTTCTACCTCTTCCCAAACATCTTTGGTGGGCAGACGGGATAATGCATCTGCATTTTCGGTTGCTTTTCCTGGTCTGTATTTTACAGTAAAATTATAGTTAGCAAGGCGTGAGGCCCATCTTTGTTCCAACGCTCCTAACTTGGTGGTGTTAAGATGTGCTAGTGGATTGTTATCAGTGAAGGCCACGAAGGGTGTTGCAGCAAGGTAGTCTTTAAATTTTTCTGTGACAGCCCACACGAGTGTGAGGAATTCCAACTTGAAGGAACTGTAGTTTTGGTCATTCTTTTCACTACTTCTAAGAGATCTACTAGCGTAGGAAATGACTCTTTCTTTACCTTCTTGTACTTGTGACAAAACAGCTCCCAGTCCTTTCTTACTTGCATCTGTGTAAAGGTGAAATGGCTGTTGATAATCCGGGTAACCTAAGATTGGTGGTTCGGTTAATTTCTTCTTCAGGAGCTGGAAGGCAATTTCTCTTTCAGTGTTCCATTCCACTGGTATGGGAGTCTTCTGGTATCTTTTAGGATGCCCTCTCAAAAGTTCCAATATTGGCTCTGCAATTTGGGCAAAATGAGGAATGAAACGTCTGTAATTTCCTGCTAAACTGAGGAAACTTCTTACTTCCTTCACCGTAGTGGGGTAGGCCAATTACGGACTGCGTCTATTTTCTCTGGATCCGGTTTAACACCTTCAGAGCTGACGATATGCCCTAAGTATTTAACTTCTGGCTTCAGTAGATGACACTTGGATGGTTTAACTTTAAGTCCATGCTTAATAAGAACTCGAAAAACTTCGGCCAGATGTTTTAAATGTCAGAACAAAAGTATAGGACGGCTCACCCCTGTGATGGTGATGTATAGGTGCTCCAAACTAGTGTGACACCCTACTCACCAAGTTAAACAAATGTATAGATAGTGAATGGGCACTCTGATAGATGGAGTCGCATATAGAATCAATAACAAATTTATTTAAATCCCACCATGTTGTATCACTATAAGTATTCACTATAAAAATCCTGACATGGATAAAAAACTGAATAACATATGCATATATATAAAAATGAACATAAAATGTTGTCAATAAAATATGAATGGTTGATGTCGAATCCGGAATTACAAACTGGGCATTGTTAGAACATTGTAAAAACTGGCAAATATAAAATCTGGCAGATATTAGCGCATGAAATATCGGCACAATTGTTATATAAATTCTGTTGAAAAAAGGTCTCTAGTGTGTTGAGACAACGAATGGTTAATGTTCATACAAAAAAGGATCCAAAATTCCTCAAACGTGGATATAGGATGATATTGTTGTACAAGCTCACATTGGTTTGTCGCAGACAATGATGATAATTCTTTCTTGTTACACAGTGATATATGTATGTTGGTGATATCACATGGATAATTGCACACAAACGGTTTGTAAATAATGATATTTGATATTTCCAAGAATGATATTAGTTCTTGATAAATAACGGCAGGTGGTTGTTACATAAGTTTTGCTAAGCTCTCGGTATGAGCAGCTATTACTCACAGTTAGCAGCCTCGGTTCGTGGCGTCCCACGTGCTGTCCTTGTATAGTGAGCTTACCTTCTGTTAAAGATTTTTCTTACGGTTTGTGTACCGAATCTTTATTGTTTCTGCTGGAACATGGCTGTGTGAAGCTGTAACACACGCGGTCCCGATATTTGGGCTGATTGTATAGTCAGCGGGATTTCTTTTGGCGTTCCACGTGTCTCCAAGTATGTGGAGCCTTAGTGTTTGTTGAGATACCTGCTGTGTGCCGGTTGTTTGCAGACTAGGGATTCCGCCAGTGGATCTCTTTGGTGAAACGCTTCACTTGTGGACCATCTAATCGATGTTGTCCGACATATGACCGGCTGTTTGAGTCTGATGACCGAATGTTACCGCCAGACGCGTTTCGGGGACTATGCTCGTCTCCTTATATATGATATGATATAACCACTGAGGAAGGAGACGAGCATAGTCCCCGAAACGCGTCTGGCGGTAACATTCGGTCATCAGACTCAAACAGCCGGTCATATGTCGGACAACATCGATTAGATGGTCCACAAGTGAAGAGCTTCACCAAAGAGATCCACTGGCGGAATCCCTAGTCTGCAATAATTTTTGTGGCCCAGACAACGCTCAATGAGTCTCTGAAAAGTTCCAGGCGCCTTGCAAAGTCCAAAGGGCATGCAGTTGAACACAAATAGGCCCATAGGGGTGGTTAATGCAGTCTTCTCACAATCTTCTGGTGCCATTGGTACTTGCCAGTATCCACTGGTTAAATCAAGAGTAGAGAAGTAGGCTGAAGATCCTAAAGCTGTCAAGGATTCCTCTATGCGTGGCAAAGGGTAAGCATCTTTGTGGGTAATTTGGTTGATTTTTTTGTAGTCCACACAGAATCTGATGTTTCCGTCTTTTTTCCGGACTAGGACTAATGGTGCAGCCCATGGACTATGGCTGTCTTTGATGATTTTTGAGTCTTTCATCTCTTGAATCATTTGCTTGACGGATTGGTACATAGTAGGTGGTATAGGCCGATACCTTTCTTTGATCGGTGGGTGTGAACCTGTAGGGATGGAGTGTTTTATGATGTCTACTTCTCCATAGTCTGTAGAATGTTTGCTGAAGGCACGGTGATGTTGTTTCACGACTTGCAATACTCCATCTACTTGGTGTTCTGGTGTGGAAGCCTCTCCCACATGAAGTTCTTTCCACCAGGGGGTGTTTAAGTTTTGGCCCTGTGGGTGTTGTTTCTGTAGATCAGTAGTCACACTGATAACGTCTTGAAAGGTGATTTGAATCAACTGTGCAATGGGACGGTATTTGGCTAATGTTACATTGTGATCACTCAAGTTGAGGAGACGAATAGGCACTTTAACTTCAGTGACGGTTACCAGGCTTCTTGCAGCTCTGACTAAAGGATTGTCTTCCAAGACGACGGGCTCTACCAAGGCTTGGTAGTCTTGACCATGAATTCTGACTACAGCTCGGCACCACAGGAGAGTTTCAGTGTTGGGCTTAAAAATCACTGGTTGATTGTCTCGGATGCGGACACAGCAAATTTCTCCTTTTTCATTAGCGAATCTCTATTGCGCACTCAGTACACGGATGGTTTGCTAGATTACCTTCTTAGAAGCAAAAGAAGCAATAGGCACTGACTGGTGTAAGGCTTCCAACATTTCAATGTAGCAATTCCTAAGGACATTCATGCCAAGGACTATAGAAGGGTTGTTGTTATTTTCCTTCACTTGCACTACAATAATGCCTTGTTGGGATAGGATGGTTCTTCCTATTTGAATGGTAGGTTCCCAGTAACCCAGTATTGGTACCGGTTTGCTGTTGCTGGCTATGAGACTCAGCCAGGATTCTGGTGGCTGGGTAAGTTGATTTTGGTCCCAGTATTTCTCAAATGCTGTTTGTTGTATGGTAGTGACTTGGGATCCTGTGTCGACTAGGGCAACAAAAGGAACTCCATTTATTTGAAGTGTCACTTCTGGACGGGATTCTACATATCTTGGCATCCAATAAGGATCTTCTGGACCTATTGATCTACCTCCCGAGGGGTGGTCCCTGACCTCGGGGTCGCCCGTTTAACTGCAAGCAGGTGGCTTCAGTATGGCCTGGCTTGTGACAGTATGTACAGATAGGCCGCCTGGGGGTACTAGTGCGGTCAGGTGGGCGTCCGCCTGAATTTCTGGAATAAGTCTCTTTGTAATCAGGAGGAGAGAAGAGCCTTCTGGATACAGGTTTCTCATCCTCAAGCAATAGTGGCTTTTCCCATTGTTCCAATTTTTTGTGGACTTTCTCCAGACTTTTAGTTAGGAATTGAACTTGCTCAGTAAGGGCAGCAATTGCGTCAGGAATTGGGGCTTGAGTTGCCTGACTGATGACAGGTAAAGGTTTAACAGGGGTGACCTGCTGTGTTACTGGCACTACAGCGGATCCAACAGGTTCTGTTGGTGAACTTTTTCCCAGTATACTGATAGCTAGTCTTTAAAATCTAGGAAAGCAGCACTTGGATGCTGGGCGGCTAACATTCTTAGTTGGCTCTTTAAATTGTCTGTGTTAACACCTTCAATAAACTGTTCTTTCAGGGTTTTGTCCTGATTCCCTGCCTCACGGGGGTCTACTTGTACAACAGCTCTAAGGGCTTCTTGTAAAGATAATGCAAAGTCTCTGATTAACTCACCCGTTTGCTGTTTTTTACTGAAGAACCTCATCTTGACTTCTGACACGGTCCTGGGTTCAAAGGTGGTGTAGAGAGGTTCAAATATCTGCTCCAGTGTCCTTCTTTCTGAGCTTGGCCAGGATTTCACTTCTCTGAGAGCAGCTCCTTCTAATTGCGCCAGAAGAATCTCCATCTGCTGTTCAGGTTGATACAGGGCACAACCTGAACACAGCAAGCATTTTTCCTTTGAAGTCCCTTAAAGTGTGAATTTCACCAGAATAACGTGGGAACCAGGAGGCCTCAAAATAATACGGCATAGTTAAAGGCATTAAACTTGGTGCTGCAGCAGTTGGCATTGAGCTAGGACCGGCTGCGGCTGCCGCAGGGGGTCCGCGGAGGTCAGCCTGCACGTTATCCTCTTGTACAGACATGCTGACAATAGGTAGATTACAGTTAGATAGGTTAATTGTGGTTTCCAATACTTTTTATTTAACGTTGCTATGGGCGACCGTTATCTTGCGTTGTATGGCCCTTTAAATGTTCGATGCCGGCTAAATACAATACTCGGCAGCGCTTGTTTGAGTTTTTGTTTGAGTTTAGTGCTTCACTCTGAAGTGGCGAGAGTAAGTTACAGTCTGCGGTAGTTACTTGGGGGCAGACTGGCAATGCAGCTTGCCGGTGTAAATCTCGCAATACCTTTGGGGATGCACGCACGATGCACTGTCCTCCCGTGCACGGCGTCTCCCTTTGATATAGCCACAAGCAGAGGAGGCGGCGCTGCGCTTGCATACTTGGCCCGCCTCTCAGAACCCACACAGTACAGGTAGGATGGGCTTTAACCGGACAACTTTGCATAAAGGGGCGGCACACAGGTTTCCGTCTCTGCAGGGGGTGTCGCCAACTTGCACACAGTGATGGCGCAGTATTATTTTTCAAATCGGAGCTCCGGCGGCCATATTAATTTCACAGTAACAGTCTATTCACTGACAGCAAGCAGTTATAGTGACACACAAATGTTGAATTTTTCCACTTTTGACACTGCGATTTTGATGCTGGGGACTAGTATAGCACCTCCATATACTTTGCAATCAGTTTGAACAGTTCTGGGCCCCAAAACAGCTCACAATAAGCAAAAAGTCTCTCAATCAGATACAGGGGCTTATTCACATGCGATAGTCTCTCAAATATGGCGCAGGGGTTAATATCCTGTTCGTGACGCCAATAAAAAGTTATGCAGCCAGCCAGTCGCAGGGGCAACACGTGAGGTGCACGGTAGACCTATGAGGGGCCAAATAGTATAACACACAGTTTATCAGTTTACTCACGGTTAGCAGATAGCCTCCCTGGGCTGGCAGCACAGTGTTGAGGTGGACAGCACGAAATCCTCCGGGGGAACACTCTGTGGTAGGAAGCATGAGCCAAGATGGTGGTTGAGGTGCCCTTGATGTTAAGGGTGCTTAGGGTGATTGTTGCGGCAGAGTTCCTTGATGTTTTTTGTCGTGACGCCAGTACCGTTAATGGTGGTACAACCATAGGTAGTAATAATGAGGTAGACAGTGGTAAGATGCAACTCACAACTTTGGATGTCTTTTGGTTGCAGCAGTACAAATATGCAGTCTCTAGATGGTACAGAGTTAATTCTGCAAATCCACTGTTTTAGGCTGTTTAGGTTTCGTGGTTTTGGAGCAGTGGGTTACTGCTTCAATGTCAGTGGAACTTCTGGTGAGGTTTCCGGAGGCTAGGGTATCCTTCACCTAAAATGTCTCAAAGGTCCTTTATGCCTGGTTTATGGCTTTTATCGTTTGGATGAATTTGAATCTGTCCTTTTTCTCTTGTCCCTTTCTGGACTAAAACTTATTTTTAGAGCTGAAGTGCTGGATCTGCACCTTTTCACTCTCCCAGTGTTAATCTACTCACTGATCTCCACACTGACCTGTGGTCTCAACTGAACTCCACTCTTAATCTGCCTAATCTCCATTCTCTCTAAGCCTGACCTGGGTATATATAGGACCTGAACTTTATCCTCATCTAGTGGTGGGATGTATAAATTACACCTAATAGGCCTGTTAACAGGGATTTTGCAGATATATAAATGCAAAGTTATACCATACTGTACAACGCAATTGTTAAGATCAAAAAGTACTTTTAAGCAGTGCCCACACACACGTAGTGGGACGCTGCACAATGTACTATAATACTGTTTTGCAAGTAAAGTAAATATATTTTTTTAACTTAGCCTGCGTAAGCTTATTAATTATTATTATTATTATTATTATTATTAATTATTAAAGCGCCATTCATTCCATAGCGCTGTACATATGATAAGTGGTGCACATACATAATACAGACAATTGCACTAATCATAAACAAGACAAGTTACAAACTGGTACAGAAGGAGAGAGGGCCCTGCCCGTGAGGGCTTACAATCTACATGGTATGGGAGAAGGACACAGTAGGTGCGAGTTAAGTTGGTCATGGCGGTATAGAGGCAGCAGGGTCACTGGTTGTAGGCTTGTCTGAAGAGGTGGGTTTTCAGGTTTCTTTTGAAGTATTCCAATGTAGGTGAGAGTCTGATATGTTGGGGTAGCGAGTTCCAGAGTATGGGGGATGCACGGGAGAAATCTTGGAGTCGATTGTGGGAAGAGGCGATAAGAGGAGAGGAGAGAAGGAGGTCTTGTGAGGATCGGAGAGTGCGTGTGGGGATGTATCGGGAAAGTAGCTCAGAGATGTAATGAAATCTTTTGAATTTACGTTAAAACATATGGTGTCAGAAGGGGGATTTGAGCAAATAAATATGCTTATTGTCGATAGAGAGTTACATAGAGAGGGTAGTTTAGTTCCTCCACTCCGAATGGGAACCTGGGCATTTGCTGGAATCTAATAATCTGCGGGCGGATTTTTAGTGGTTGCACGTGTTGTGCAAATCTGCTATGAGCTATGAGTGGGGCTGTATTAGGCATGATAAAATTTAACAAGAGTCTTTTGGAGTTGTAGAACTAAGTAAGATTCTAGTGAAAATCTGTAAGACTTTAAGTAGTATGTACAGTGTTCATTTTAGGTCATGGTCAGATATCATAGTCAAGTATCAAAATAATGCCAATGTGACACCTGACCCTGACACCTGACCCTGACCCTGACACCTGACCCTGACACCTGACCCCTGACACCTGACACCTGACACTCACATCTGAGTTTGACTTATGCTCTTCATAGGTCAGGGTCAAAGTGAGAATGAGTTGAACAAAAATCCAAAGCTTATACAAGGAAAGCTGGTAGCTCAGTGGTAATGCTGTTGCCCCATGTCCAGGCTTTCTGAGTTCAAAACCCCTTTCAGCCTCAAAAAATGTTTACATTTTATTATGCCCTAGATAAGAGGCAAATTTAAATGATGTGTGACGCTGATATCTCACGTCCTTCACTAGTCAGTGTCACAAGGGATCTTAGGTTTACTGTGTTTTTTGCTATACTACATCTCATAGATAAAAAATAAATCACAAACTTTTGTGTCTAAAGCTATACTTCAGTGGTAAGACACTTGCTTTGCATGTAGTGTTCATGGGTTCAAAGCCCCTTCCAGGCTTTTAATAAAATTAATATTTTATATTTTATTGAGCTCTAGATCAGAGACAAATTCAAATGGTGTGTGATGTAAGTAGTCCTTTTTTATTTTATTAAGAGTACATGGGCAGCACTATAGTAAAGGGGGCCCTGTATACAGAGCTGTATCCTGGATTTTACATATCTACTGTATATATGTGCATTATGCACACAGTGTGCTATAGCTTCACCACACTGAGATCTGCTCAGAAAGCTGATATACATATTACTACTTTATCCACAGACACAATATATGATCATACAGATCGCAGTACTATGTGATAGCTTCTAAGTATAGAAAAACCATGTGCTAATGTTATAGCTTGGAGGTTACATTAATGGCTTTGCATGTTGAAGTCCCCAGAAAGACATATGTTTTTTTCTTTAATAGCATATACTATAATAAATAATATGTCATTAACCCATAGGATACCAGCGCTGTACATGTATGTCGCTGGAAACACGGTCACAAATCCCAGCGCCATACAGGTACAGCGCTCTGATCTGGCGGCCACAGGAGCTACTCCCGCCCGATCAGCTGCAGGGGTGCGGCAGGCACTAATAGTTGGACCCCTGCTGTATGCACCGGCATCGGTGAAAACACTGACGCCGGCTCATTAACCCTTGCACTGCCGCGGTCAGCGCTGACGACTGCATGTGCGGTATCCCCGTGGTGCTGTGACGTCAGCCTGCCGTCTAGCCCTGTCAGTCAATGGGGGGAGGGGTGTGTGTGCAGAGCACAGGGGGTGTTATAGAGCATTGCTCAGAATATTCAGCCCCACCTCTGAGGGCTCGAATTGTTTATTTGCATATGAATCTCTGCAGCTATTTATCATACATAATCAGCATAATGAGCCCTACCAGGCAGTACGTATGGTCTAATAGGGTTGATTCTGGTGACAGAGCCTCTTATGGACACCGGTGTATTTCCGATCACCGCTGTGCGGCGGGCAGTGTTAGGAACGGTGTGCCTGCTGAAATCATTCAGAAGGCATCCTGTGACAATGCCGAGGGGGGGTCCTGTGACCCCCCCTTCCCCATACCGGCGATCGCTGCTAACCACAGGTCAATTCAGACCTGCGGTTTGCAGCATTTCCAGGTTATTCAGGTCTCCGGTGACCCGGAATAGGAGGGTGATCAGTGGTGTAATATACACCACCAATCACCCTCCGTAGATCCTGTGAGGTGGCGGTGACGGAGGATGAGGGTGAGGATCGTCTGTGATTGGTTGGAGGGACTGACCTGGAGATAACGTCCTGGAGCTCCGCTCTCCCCGCCCACAGACTTCTGTGTGAGTAAGAAGAGAGGAGCCCTGTGTCGGTCCATCTGCATCCCACACGATCCGCCGCCATCCGTGGCCCCTGAGACCCCATAAAGTGCTATCTGGCATATAAACATTTAGGGAGAGCTTTAGGTTAGGCAGGGGTAGTGAAAAAAAACAACGTTATTTTTTGTGTGCAGCACCCGGATCTGATGGTGTCTAGGGTCCACAGCAACTTGTGCGACCCCCGTCCCCCCAGGGGTGCTGCAGCTTGCCCCCCCCCCCCCATATTTTGGGGCGCAAGCGCATTTTTTTTCTTTTTGTAGGTGCGCTGACTGTGGCCGGCACTCTTAGCTGTAAAAGAGCGCCTGGCCACTGTTAGCGCATCGCCCACCCCACCGCTGATCAGCTTGGTACCGCTGATCAGCGAGTTTTTGGGCTGTGAGCAATTTTTCGGGGATTCTGTTAGGTTAGGGTGGGTTAGGGTAGGGTATACATAAAAACACACCGCTTCCCCCACACACACACACTAAATAAAGTTTTAAACACACACGCACTCCCCTTTAGCGTTCTAAGATGGCCCGCCGGATGTTCTCGCCGAGGAGGCATACAACCCAGTTCTCAGAGTCGGAGAGCCCCAGTGAGGACGAGGATGACCCCACTTTCCTGTTGTCATCCTCGTTCTCCTCATCATCTAGTGATGATGATGAGCCCCAAGGTGGCGGAGACGCCGCCAGGCAGAGCCAGGAGCCCCCCATGCCAGGAACCCTGTGGCCCACACTAGTATGAGCAGCCCTGGGGCTCGTACTAGTTTTCCAGCTCACCAGGCAAGTTCACCTGAGCCCTCTACCGGTGAACTTGGCTGGAGTACCCCAGAGGATTTTGAGCCCTTGATTCCTGACTTTGTTGGACAACCAGGAATCCAGATTCGCACAGTGGGCTTCACTGAATATGAAATTTTTGTTTTTTTTTCAGTGAACAATTTGTGAATCTGATGGTAGAGCAAACGAACTTATTCGCCCAACAGTTTATAGCCCAATTTCTCCCGAAAGAGAAATACCTCATATGTGGATGTAGAGTGATCTGCGGGTGAACTACACGGCTCAGAAGAGAAAGAGCGCTATTGGGATTTTGGACAACCAAAATCCCAATGGCGCTCCTTCTCTTCTGAGCCATGTAGTTCGCCCGCAGAGCACTTTAAGTCCACATACAGGGTATGTCCTTACACGGGAGAAATTGGGCTACGAATTTTGGGGCGCTTTTTCTCCTAATACTCCTTGTAAAAATGAAATAAAAGGGGCTACAAGAACATGTTAGTGTAAGAAAAGGAGATTTTGAATCTTCTCCTCCACTTTGCAGCTATTCCTGTGAAGACTGTGGAGAAATAAATAAAAATGGGGAAAGGGGATTATAAAGTTAGTACTCCATGGAAGTGTGGCACTCCCTGAAGCAACAGTCAATACAGAGGCCCGGATGATCGGGGCAGGCACGTGTCACACTGAGTGGTGGTGTCCTTCCGTTACCCCCTCCTGTTACACACGCTGCACTTTTTTTTGGGACCGTCCCTTCTTTCCAGTATGGGGGAACCACACCTGGAAAGTGTTGGCCAGGGACGATCCTGGCGCCTCCAGTTCCTGAGGTACTCTGGCCTGCTCTTTCCCGGGCAGAAAAGATCAGGGCCTTGAGGACTGCCTCCTAGAACTGGAGGAATGTCCCTGTGTTGCCAGAGCTCTGGAACAGTACAAAAGAGTTGTACAAGGCAACCTGCACCAAATAGACTGCAACTTGTTTGTACCATGCTCGGGTTTTGCGCATGGCGTTTAGGGTTGCCACCTTTTCTTCAAGCCAAACCCGAACAGAAGGGAGGGAGGGCCCCCTTCCAGGCCCCACCCATGTCCCGCCTCCAGCCACACCCATGCCCCGCCTCCACCCCGGTCGCTGTTGCACCACGATCGTTACGCCCCTGATCCCGTCACTACAGAAATACAGCGCCTCATACCTCTTACATCCAGTGACATGTAGATGTTCTCTTTCCTCATCTTCTCCTTTCAGACCTTCAGACCAGACTACCATTTTGTCGCCATTTTTCGTCTTTGCAGTTTGACAACAACAAAATAAAAATCTTAGTTTACTACTTTTCCATCATCCTCTGGACAAATCATCCTACTACCCCCAATACTGTGCCGCTGTGCTCCCCAATACTATACTGCAGAAACAGATAAACCCCCTGATAATACTAGTACAATGCAGAGCCCCCCATATAAAATACCCCTTCTTTGTGGCCTCAGTAGAAGCCCCCAAATAGTGTGCCAGTGAGAAGTGGCCCCCATAGATGCCCCCCCATGTGTCAGTAAGAAGTGCCTCTTTTCTCCCCCCAATATGTGCCAGTATAAGGTGCCTCTTCCCCCCCCTTCCCTTATATGTGCCAGTATCAAGTGCCTCATTTCCCCCCCAATATGTGCCAGTATAAGGTGCCTCTTCCCCCCTTCCCTTATATGTGCCAGTATCAAGTGCCTCATTTCTCTCCCCCCCCAATATGTGCCAGTATAAAGTGCCTCTTCCCCCCCTTCCCTTATATGTGCCAGTATCAAGTGCCTCATTTCTCCCCCGCCCAATATGTGCCAGTATAAGGTGCCTCTTTCCCCCCCTTCCCCCCATATGTGGCAGTTTCAAGTGCCTCATTCCCCCCCCCCAATATGTGCCAGTATAAGGTGCCTCTTTCCACCCCTTCCCCTATATGTGCCAATTTCAAGTGCCTCTTTTCTCCACCCCCCCCCCAAATATGTGCCAGTATAAGGTGCCTCTCCCCCCCCCCTTCCCCCATATGTGCCAGTTTCAAGTGCCTCATTTCTCCTCCTCCCCAATATGTGCCAGTATAGGGTGTCTCTTTCCACCCCTTCCCCCATATGTGCCAATTTCAGGTGCCTCTCTTCTCTAAAAAAAACAACTTTTACTTACCTCCAACGATGCGATGCAGGCCTCTTCCCGGCCTGTGTACCGTGCTGTACGGCTCAGGAGGCGTGATGGCGTCATTGCGCCGCCTGCACCGGCCTCTGATAGGCTGCGGGCCTTGTGCCTGCAGCCTATCAGAGGAACAGGGGAGGGAGACGCCTCTCCCTCCCCTGCCGCAGCACAGCTGTCTGTATCGATGTCCTGAGGACGGCGCTACAGATGACTATGGAGATGAGCGCTTCCACAATGGAAGCGCTCATCTCCCTGTGCCCAGCCACCGCCGCCATCATTCACAGCTGATCCTGTGCCCGGGTCTGAGAAAGGCTTGTACCCGGACACAGGATTGCAAACCCGGACTGTCCGGGTAATTCCCTTACGGGTGGCAACCCTATTCTGAGCATTGCTCTATAACACCCCCTGTGCTCTGCACCCACACCCCTCCCCCCATTGACTGACAGGGCTAGACAGCAGGCTGACGTCACAGCACCACGGGGATACTGCACATGCAGCCGTCAGCGCTGACCGCGGCAGTGCAAGGGTTAATGAGCCGGCGTCAGTGTTTTCACCGATGCCGGTGCATACAGCAGGGGTCCAACTATTAGTGCCTGCCGGACCCCTGCAGCTGATCGGGCGGGAGTAGCTCCTGTGGCCGCCAGATCAGAGCGCTGTACCTGTATGGCGCTGGGATTTGTGACCGTGTTTCCAGCGACATACATGTACAGCGCTGGTATCCTATGGGTTAATGACATATTATTTATTATAGTATATGCTATTAAAGAAAAAAACATATATCTTTCTGGGGACTTCAACATGCAAAGCCATTAATGTAACCTCTAAGCTATAACATTAGCACATGGTTTTTCGATACTTAGAAGCTATCACATAGACTGCCATCTGTATGATCATATATTGTGTCTGTGGATAAAGTAGTAATATGTATATCAGCTTTCCGAGCAGATCTCAGTGTGGTGAAGCTATAGCACACTGTGTGTATAATGCACATATATACAGTAGATATGTAAAATCCAGGATACAGCTCTGTATACAGGGTCCCCTTTACTATAGTGCTGCACATGTACTCTTAATAAAATAAAAAAGGACTACTTACATCACACACCATTTGAATTTGTCTCTGATCTAGAGCTCAATAAAATATAAAATATTAATTTTATTAAAAGCCTGGAAGGGGCTTTGAACCCATGAACACTACATGCAAAGCAAGTGTCTTACCACTGAAGTATAGCTTTAGACACAAAAGTTTGTGATTTTTTTTTATCTATGAGATGTAGTATAGCAAAAAACACAGTAAACCTAAGATCCCTTGTGACACTGACTAGTGAAGGACGTGAGATATCAGCGTCACACATCATTTAAATTTGCCTCTTATCTAGGGCATAATAAAATATAAACATTTTTTGAGGCTAAAAGGGGTTTTGAACTCATAAAGCCTGGACAAGAGGCAACAGCATTACCACTGAGCTATCAGCTTGCCTTGGATGAGCTTGTGATTTTTGTTCATCTATGTGATGTAGCATACAAAACCACAGTAAAACTAAAATGTTTTGTGACACTGACTAGTGAAGGATGTGAGATATCAGCATCACACATCAGCGTCACACATCATTTAAATTTGCCTCTTACCTAGGGCATAATAAAATGTAAACATTTTTTGAGGCTGAAAGGGGTTTTGAACTAAGAAAGCCTGGACATGGGGCAACAGCATTACCACTGAGCTACCAGCTTTCCTTGTATAAGCTTGGGATTTTTGTTCAACTCATTCTCACTTTGACCCTGACCTATGAAGAACATAAGTCAAACTCAGATATGAGAGTCAGATGTGAAAGTCAGGTGTCAGGTGTCAGGGTCAGGTGTCACATTGGCATTATTTTGATACTTGACTATGATATCTGACCATGTCCTAAAATGAACACTGTAAGTATGAGCGCTTGCAGATTGTGGACATCAGAGCTCTTGTGATGTTGAGGGGGGTTTTGATGAGTTTGTAACAGTGCAGTGTCAAGATTGTAATTTATGGCACTAGCATATGTCTATAATGATTAAAACAGCACTTGTGTTAAATGTTCAGAAATTAACTGTTTAAGGCTTTGGTACCCTAATGCTGTGTGTTTGGCCGAGCAAGAAAGACTTATGGCCTTAGCATTAGATACAGTAGGTGCGATACATTGGGGACTTTTAGTCAGTTAATAATGAATAAGTATTGTACCTTGTGTACGTCAACAGATCTGTGGCTAGCACTAAAGCTAAGGTGTTAGAAAGGTGAAGGTGTTAGAAATATATCTCTGTTCTGGTTTCTAGAGACTGCTGAAATGATATAACACCTCATAGATAGGAGTCTGTGAAAAGATATGTTGATGAGAAAGATTAGATGATGTGGTATATGTATGACATAAAATGTTAAGGAAGAAATGTGTCTGTGAATAAGGCCCTACCTTTAAACAAGGGTTGATGTGTCCGGACTGCTAAGGGATATATATGCACACAGATAGTGGTATTTTATGACCCCATCCAATCCCCCTTCTAGTCTAAGCTTTGCATATTGCTATGTGTATATTTGCTGTAGTGGGTCTCAGAAAAGTTGGATAAATTCTTGAGTGAGAAGATTCAGGAAAGGGGAGCTGACTGCTGCATATGGGTTAGCAGACATATAGTTGATAGAGGTCCCAGTGCCAAAGCTCGTCCCACAGACTAGGCTATGGTTTTACAACAACTGAGAAGAGGCTCAGAAATTTGCACTCAGAATTGTGATTATACCTGCAATCCCCTCCAAATCAACACAGAGAGAGAAAGGGTAAGAGACTGAGCTTTTTAAAAAGCTGGAAACAACATATGTGGTGAGGTTTACAGTGTACAGAACACAAAAAAATGGATAATGGACTTTGCACCAGACAATTTGCAAGCTTAGGATCCAAGAAGATCAGAAGTGAAGAAAACCTAGTGAAATACACTTCTTGTTAGTACAACATACCGTATATTTGTTTTATATATATATATATATATATATATATATATATATATATATATATATTTTGTATTCAATGGTTCCAAAGTTTTTTTTTGTGTCAAATGACTAGGGTACATATCATGATAGTTAGAAGAGGTCATGATGTTATTATATTTTGGTTGGTGAAAATAAATTAGGGTTGGTGAAAATAAATTAGAGTTGATGAACCGTGGGTGGAATATATTGCAAGGTTATTTTGATTGTTACTGTCCCCTTTAATTCTGTCCCCTTTAATTCTATCCCCTTTAATATTCTGTGTAATGATATTACTTGTAACACAGTGGGTTAGGGATAGTTAGATCACACCCATTCCCCATTTTTCTGAAGCCACATTTCTGAGTAGTTATGTCAGAGACATGGGCGCTGCACACTGGAGAAGGGGATGACAAGTATAACTCTAGTTTGACAATTAGTGGGCACTCCACTTGGAACTTCATTCTAGGTAGGATGAATTGATCTATCCCTATGTCTTGAACACCCTTGGGTGTTGTGCATGTGCTACGACATGGTGACCAGAGTCCCACCTCATGTTGTATGTGTATGCCAGTGATGATTATTTTCTGCCCTGCCTTGATAGGTGCCAATGGGCTTCCATAGTTGACAGGCTGGTTGGGCTTCAATCTGCCATAGCCACCAATCTAAGGGGGCTTATGGTGGTGTCAGTCATTCTGACAAACACCTCAGATGCTAAAAGATTATCTTTGTGCCCAAGAGATCAGAATGACATACATACAAGGAATTCAGTGGCAAGTATATGCAAGTCATTTTGATATTCCCATCTCACACCTATCCTTAGAAAGGAGCCCGCAAAGTGAAGGTCGGCGCACCGCGCATATGCGGTTACTACTCCATTCACTTCTATTGGGCTGACGAAAATAGCTGAGCCAGTCCTCGGCTATTTTCAACAGTCCCATAGAAATGAATGGAGGGTGGACACGCATGCATGTTCCTCTCTCCTTCTCTTTGAGGAATCCATTTTAGAAATAGGTACAGGTCCCAGAAGTGGGACTCGCACTTATCATACATTGGAAGCATATACTAGCGATATGCCCCCAATGTATGAGATGGCACAACCCATTTAATAAGTTAAACCAATAGGTCCTTTTCTGATTATACATTCCCTTTAAGTATAATAACATATGTTCAACCTGTAATCAATCAATATTGATCCAGAGGAAGAAATAAGCCCCTATGAGACAGTTGCCAACTGCCTCATATTATGGGTACAAAATTCCTTACTACTCCAAATATGGCAATTATAATCAGAATAAATCTCTGGATGTTTATTTTATTTACATTATACTCTACGCTGCATGTATTCTTTATATGCAGATAACTAATGTGCTTTACGTTAATTCTCCTAATCCCTTTCACATTCTGTAACAAGTATTCCGTAACGGTGGAAATGTTATACATTCGTATAGTTTTAATTATGGTACAATACGTTTATTGTGCCGGAGTGCATGTAATTAAAATATCGTTTATTCAGTTTTAAATAAATCAACACAGCTTCAGCTGGAATAATTAGCAAATTAACATAGCCAGCAGCTATACTGATCGTGGGAACTTAACTTGCCTGTGTTTAGCCTTGCAGCAAGTCTCACGGCTTTACAGATCACAGGCTGACAAAATGCAGGAAGAAAAAGTTAAACAAACATTTTACAAGCATTTACATAACATGCACATACATCAGTCTCAGCTACAGTACACCAAGGAGATTTTTTTCCCACCAAGATTCACTGAAATACAAAATATACTTCAAAATCTAAAATTAAAGCAGTGCATACATGTCACGGACGTACTGAGACAAACGGACATCCCAGCGACATTGAGTGGCAGGAGATGTGAGACTGGCAATATGTGGCTTGATCTGACAGGTTTTCCTTTTGGATCAATAGGTGTCTGTGTTGTTTCTGGTAATGGCCACACCCCTTTCCTCCAGGTGTTGCTTATGTGGTCATTTAACCTTCCTTATTTATAGTTGGTTCTCCCACTATGCTGTGCGGTTTATAGCTTCTGTGCCTGTGGATTGTTTGTGGTTGGATCTCGGCTGAGTTCCTGGTGCTCCATAGTCTATTTGAAGTTAAGTATTTCCTTTCCTTTTTGTATTTTGTTTGGGCTCTGTGTGTTAAATTTCCCTATTGTTTGTATTAGGCCTGAAGTAGACTCCTGTTGGCCTTCCTTTTGGAGGAACAGGTAGTCTCGTCCCTGCCATTAGTACCAGGGTCCTATAGGGCTAGATAGAACTCTAGGTATTCCTGCATATGAACTCACCTACCCTTGGTGGTCTGTTAATACTGGTAGTCAGTCAGGATTTTGGTTAGGGTTTTCACTAGGAGGTGTCCATCTTCCTTCTGTAGTTCTCAGGCCTGATTTCCTGTTTCCCCCTTCCCTCCTATGCTCAGTGTGGTGTTAAAATTCTAGATTAGGGGAAAAAATTATTATTTGTACAATGAAAAGTTTTACAACTTTCCTGTATGCCTTCTGTATGAATTCCTTATCGTTTCCAGTAGGCAATAGGCTGGGACATATTTACAAATAGGAACCCGAGGGTATGTGAGCTGGGTTTTTTTTTTGTCACTTGTCTCCAAACACCGTAACCTGGTCAAAAAGGATGGGGGGGGGGGGGTAAATTAGGGTTCTGTGGTGCCACCGACCAGCATCCGATCGGTATGCAAGAGCTGAAGGATCTGCAATGATGTTCACAGTCATGTGATTAGTGGAGGAAGGGCCGAAGCTTATCAGTGGAGAGAAGTGATAGAGGACCTGTGAGGACATCATCATCATGTGATTGGTGCAGAAGGGGCCAGGGCTCAACAACAGAGAAGTGATGAGCCTGAGCCTTATACCCCTTCCCTGAAATATCCTCTATTACCCAATAATAATGGCTGGGCATGCTGGGAATTGTAGTCCTCTCCTCTTAAACCCCTTCTCTGAAATATTCTCTGTTATCCCATAATGGCCTGGACATGCTAAAAGTTGTAGTCTTCTGCTCTTTGTCCCCCTCCCTATAATGTCCTCTTATATCATATAATATCAGCCTGGATATGTAGTTCTAGCCTCTTATACCTTCCTCTGATATCACATAATATAAGTTTGAGCATGCTGGGAGTTGTAGTCCTCTCCTCTTATACCTCTTCCCTGTAATGACCTCTGACACTGTTATATAGATTATGGTTACCATGGTGTCATAAGGCTTATTTAAATTTACCATCACAGGATATTGAGTAAATAGATTAAGTTAATAATAGAACACAAACAAAATTGTTAGTTTATGTTCTTTATTAGTCGATATTAATTGGCCGAGTTGCTAAAATGCTACCTATTAATTTAATAGATCATTAAATCAACAATTATAAATCATAAGTTTACTAGAAACCAAATAAATTAACAACCAATAACCATAGTCCACTCAAAATTATGAGTGACTTAACCCCATCCGCCATACAGCGTTAGCTATATGGCAATATCCAGGCCCTGCAGGCCAAATTCAATCATATTTTGAAACCGAACATTAAAAATGTCACATCTTATTTCAGATAAACCGTTTCTATTAGTGTTATAGAGTCCTGTAACAAAACCTTCAAGTTCTCTATGGCTATAAGAGAGACCCTGAATCGAAATTACATATTTTTCAATTTGCTTGTTTATTCTTTCTAATTTTGTCCTTGAAATGGAATTATCCTTTGCACCATGTGAGTTTTGGTATAATATGAGAAAAAATAAGACTGTTTTCAATGTCTTTTATCAATTCATGTGTTTGAATTATCCCTATGTCGAATAATGCAACCTGCAATATTAGTATGTCTGGTTTTGGCCAATTTTTTGCAGCTTGTCCGCATTCTTGTATTAAATTCTTCACCCTAGGATCGTCGATACCATTCCAATAAATTATGATATCTTCTTTCAAACCCAAGTTCATAGATTTAAATCTAAAAGAAGCTCTTTTTTGTGCATCGGTTATCAGCGAATGACCAAGTATCCAGATTATCCTGCGAGAACCTGAGAATACAAAGTGATATGTTAGACTATTTAATCTGGTCGAGTATAGATTTTATCTATTAGACTGCCATCTTCCTATTATTAAAAAAATTTCAGTGTTCAAACCCAATTGTGAAGCAAGAGTTGTGGCTCTAATTCTAACAGAATGAGAGGTTATTTTTAAATTGGAATAACCTAATCTATGTTTACATTTTGTGAAGATGGAGTTAAATTGATACTTGTTTAGTGGGAATTTATCCTCGTGCATGAAAAAAGTTCCTGTGTGACTGGATTTGTGGGTTAGCCAATTTTAAATTGCTCTAACAGAGCAAAGGTATTTGTTTAATCGGATCCATGTACCTTTTCCAAATTGATCATTTTTTTTTTTTTTTTAATGAAAATTTTGTGTCACGGCGCACAGGATACAAGATACACAGAATATCAACAAACAAGTGTCTAGGCAAGAAACTGGGGATAAAGGTCACCTCCTGACAAATCCCTACCAGCTCTCCCTAGACTTCTTTGCCCACGTTCAGACCCTGAAGGTGGGAATAAACGTGTCCTCGTGCCTAGGCTGAAGATTCCCTAAAATCCCTAAGATGCTGAAAGGGGGAAAGAGGCAGCCTGCTCTGTCAGACCTGGAGGGGGCAGGTGTCTCTCTAACAGCCTAGACAGACAACCACAAGATAAACAAAACCAAATTATCTTTTACCGAGCAGGAACAGCAAATCCTTCCTTCCTTCCTCTGAGCCAGACAGAAGCTATAGCCCGCACAGGACACTGGGAGTGGGCGTAATTTAAACTCAAACCAACGACCCCACCCAGTGCACCTGAAGGGAGGCGGATATAGCTCAACTCCAAAACAAAAACAAAAAGGCTACACACGTGCTGCTAACCTGGCAGACCTCCGCACATAGCCTGAGCAGGGCATGACAGTACCCCCCCTTCTACGGGTGACCTCCAGACACCCTGGCCCAACTTTATCCGAGTGGGATCTGTGAAAAGCCCTCACCAGTCGGCTGGCACTAACATCCACAGCCGGAACACACATCCTCTCCTCAGGGCCGTATCCCCTCCAGTGTACCAGGTACTGAAGGGAACCCCGAAGAACTCTTGAGTCGAGAACCCTGGACATCTCGAACTCTAAATTTCCATCAACCAGAACAGGGGGAGGAGGCAATGGCGATGGTTCCACCGGTTTCACATATTTCTACAGTAAAGACTTGTGGAACACATCATGGATCCTCCAAGTCTGTGGAAGATCCAGACAAAACGCTACTGGATTGACCACTGCAGATATTTTGTAAGGTCCAATAAATCTTGGACCCAGTTTCCAAGATGGTACTCTCAGTTTAATATTTTTAGTAGATAACCACACCAGATCACCCACACACAGATCCGGACCAGTCATACGTCTCTTGTCAGCCATTCGCTTATACCTCTCACCCATCTTCTCCAAATTCACTTGGATCCTCCACCAGATAGAAGACAAGGCAGAAGAAAATCTCTCCTCCTCTGGCATCCCAGGGGAACTAGTCCCAGAAAAGGTACCAAATTGAGGATGAAAACCGTATGCGCCAAAAAATGGGGACTTACCCGCGGACTCCTGCCTACGGTCATTCAAAGCAAACTCTGCTAGGGACAAGAATGAGGACCAGTCCTCCTGATTCTCAGCCACAAAGCACCTCAAGTAGGTCTCCAGGTTTTGATTAGTACGCTCTGTCTGCCCATTCGACTGCGGATGAAAAGCCGAAGAGAACGAAAGTTGAATGCCAAGCCAAGAGCAGAACGCCCTCCAAAACCTGGAGACAAACTGCGAGCCCCTATGAGAAACCACATCCGAGGGAATGCCATGCAATTTCACGATATTATTAACAAAAATCTGAGCAAGAGTCTTGGCATTGGGCAGACTGGCTAACGATACAAAGTGAGCCATTTTACTAAAACGGTCAACAACCACTAAAATTACTGTTTTCCTGGAGGAACTCGGCAGATCCGTAATAAAGTCCATAGACAAGTGCGTCCAAGGACGAGACGGAATAGACAAAGGAAGAAGTGAACCAGCAGGTCGATTATGAGCAACCTTTGACCGTGCACAGGTTTCACAAGCTGCTACGTAATCCTCAACACTCTTACGTAACCCGGGCCACCAGAACCTTCGGGACACAAGATCAAAGGTGGACTTACCACCAGGATGTCCAGCAAGGACAGTATCGTGATGTTCCTTGAATACCTTGTATCGCAGTCCATCAGGAACAAACAACCTCCCTGGGGGACAAGAACCAGGAGCCCCCTCCTGGGCTCCCAACACCTCCATCTCCAATTCGGGGTACAGAGCGGAGACCACCACCCCATCAGCCAAAATCGGAGCAGGATCCTCTGAATCACTTCCCCCAGGAAAACTGCGAGACAACGCATCTGGCTTAATGTTTTTAACCCCCGGGCGAAAGGTAACCACAAAATTGAACCTGGTAAAGAACAGTGACCATCTGGCCTGCCTGTCACGGATGATATAGCAGATAGCTGAAAGTTATGGATAAACATCCGACTGGCTTGACCCCAAACTAAGGAGCATAAAGGTGACCCCTGTAAAACCCTAAGAGCCCACCCTGACTGCTAAGCAAATACAAAAGGTCTCAGAGGTAGACGATTGCTTGCCCTCGTACCTAGACTGTGTGACACCTGAAAACCCTATAATAGTGAGGAGACACGACCACCGGCTCCCTGCACTTAATACGGAGGGAGTCAGGGTCACCTAGAATCAAGCCAGCAAAGAAACACAATACAAGAAAGGACTTATCTGAACAAGCAGTAACAGAAGTCTCCAGCAGTGATCACTTCAATTCAGGAAGTAGTATAAACCGCAAAGTGAGGCAGTATGGGAGGGAATATAAAGGAAAGAGGATTGGTCTAAATAGGTGACACCTGGGAGAAGAAAATGAGATGAGAAAGTGAAACCAAAACAAAGAACATCATGCAAGAGGTAGAGAAGGACGTCTGTCAGACCTTTTCAGAGAGCTGGCGGTGACAGTACCCCTCCCTCTACGAGTGGACTCCGGACACTCAGAGCCCACCTTCTCAGGATGGGACCTATGGAAAGCCCTGATGAGACGAGTGGCCTTAATGTCCGCCACTGGGACCCACATTCTCTCTTCAGGACCATAAGCCTCCCAATGAATGAGGTACTGGAGAGAACCGCGGATAATGCGAGAAGCCACAATCCTAGAGACCTGAAATTCAAGATTACCATCAACCACAATCGGAGGAGGAGGCAAAGACGAGGGTACAGTGGGTTGACATAAGGTCTTAATAGGGACCTGTGAAAAACATTATGGATCTTACAAGTCTGAGGAAGATCAAGACGGAAGGCAACGGGATTGATGACGGACAAGATCTTGTAAGGCCCAATAAACTTAGAACCCAACTTCCAGGAGAGAACCTTCAGTTTGATATTCTTTGTAGACAACCACACCAGATCACCCACATTCAGGTCCGGACAAGGCACACGTCTCTTATCCGCCACACGCTTGTATCTCTCACTCATCCTCTTAAAATGACCATGAATCTTTTGCCAAATAAATGACAAAGACGAGGAAAATCTCTCCTCATCAGGTAAACCAGAAGACCCCTCTCCAGAGAATGTCCCAAACTGCGGATGAAACCCATATGCACCAAAAAATGGTGACTTATCAGAGGACTCCTGACGACGGTTATTTAAAGCAAACTCAGCAAGGGACAAAAAAGAACATCAATCCTCCTGATTCTCTGCCACAAAACAGCGCAGATATGTCTCCAGATTCTGATTGACGCGTTCGGTCTGACCATTCGTCTGCGGGTGAAAAGCAGAAGAGAACGACAACCGAACCCCCAAGCGAGAACAGAAGGCCTTCCAGAATCTGGGAAGAAATTGCGTGCCTGTCACGGCTGTATGTGAGCAACAAGAGCATGCACAGAAAATAGAGCTACTGACCGGACCCAAACTAGGGAGGATAAAGGGTGACCCCTGTCAGACCCTCGAAAGCTCTCCCTATGCAGCTAAGCCCATGCCCGGATCCAAATGGTGGAAGGAGGCATGCCCGCGTACCTAAGACTGATGACCACTGTAACCCCTACAATAGTGGAAGGGGCACGGCCACCGGTTCCCTGCTCAGTATATGGAGGGAACCGTGGTCGCCTCGGATCCAGTCAGAAAACACACAGATACACAACAATGTCTGCAAACTTAGCTGAAGGGGCTGCAGCGGCAGTGAAGACGGATCCAAAGACAGGCTGGCAATATCCGGAGTACTTGCTGCAGCAGAACACAGGTCCAGTGAAAGGATAGCATACAAGGGAAGATACTCAAGCAAGAGCTACAACCCAAATGAGAAATATAATCCACACCTACAATAGGAAGAGGGGGAATATAAAGGCAGGGAAATCAAACGCAGCTTGGAGGAAGGAAACAGAAAACTCCTCCCAGCTCTAGTAGTGACATCATCACAGGGGTGGAGAAACAGAGCTGTGAGAACGTCCCAAAGCTCTGGTAGTGACAGTACCCCCCCCTCTACGGGTGGACTCCGGACACCCAGGACCCACCTTCTCAGGATGAGCCCTATGAAATGCCCTGATGAGGCGAGTGGCTTTAATGTCCGACACCGGAACCCACATCCTCTCCTCAGGACCATAACCCTTCCAATGAACGAGGTACTGGAGAGAACTGCGGACAATGCGAGAGTCCACAATTCTGGAAACCTCAAACTCCAGATTGCCATCAACCAAAATCGGAGGAGGAGGCAAAGAGGAGGGTACCGTGGGCTGGACATATGGTTTTAAGAGAGATCTGTGAAATACATTATGTATCTTCCAAACCCGTGGAAGATCAAGACGGAAGGCAACAGGATTGATGACTGACAAGATTTTATAAGGCCCAATAAACTTGGGACCCAATTTCCAGGAGGGAACCTTCAGTTTAATATTTCTTGTAGACAACCACACCAGATCACCCACACTCAGGTCCGGACCAGGCACACGTCTCTTATCAGCCACACGCTTATACTTCTCACTCATCTTTCTAAAATTACTCTGAATCTTTTGCCAAATGGTAGACAAAGACGAGGAAAATCTCTCCTCCTCAGGTAAACCAGAAAGAGCCCCTCCCGAGAATGTCCCAAACTGCGGATGGAACCCATATGCACCAAAGAATGGCGACTTATCAGAAGATTCCTGACGACGGTTGTTCAGAGCAAACTCAGCAAGAGGGAGAAATGAACACCAATCCTCCTGGTTCTCTGCCACGAAACAGCGCAAATATGTCTCCAGATTCTGATTGAGGCGCTCAGTCTGACCATTCGACTGCGGGTGAAAAGCAGAAGAGAAGGACAGCCGAACCCCCAGGCGAGAACAGAAAGCCTTTCAGAACCTGGACACAAACTGCGTGCCTCTATCGGAAACAATATCAGAGGGAATGCCATGCAATTTAACAATATGGTCGACAAAAGCTTGCGCCAACGTTTTAGCATTGGGTAAACCAGGGAAAGGTACGAAATGAGCCATCTTGCTAAAACGGTCCACCACCACCAGGATCACCGACTTCCCTGAGGAACGAGGAAGATCCGTGATAAAGTCCATGGACAGGTGTGTCCAAGGACGGGAAGGTATGGGTAACGGGAGAAGGGAACCTGAAGGCCGTGAACGAGGGACCTTAGCGCGAGCACACGTCTCACAAGCAGCCACAAAACCCTCCACCGACTTACGAAGAGCCGGCTACCAAAATCTCCGAGCAATGAGATCTACCGTGGCTCTACTCCCGGGGTGACCAGCAAGAACAGTATCATGATGCTCCTTGAAGAGTTTGTGACGTAGCTCAGGAGGCACAAACAACTTCCCAGAAGGACAACGGGCAGGTGCCTCAGTCTGGGCAGCCTGGACCTCGGCCTCCAAATCCGAATATAGAGCAGAAACAACTACCCCCTCCGCCAAAATGGGACCCGGGTCCTCGGAGTTTCCTCCTCCCGGAAAACAGCGAGAGAGAGCATCAGCCTTCACATTTTTGATCCCAGGGCGGAATGTGACGACAAAATTGAATCTGGAGAAGAACAGAGACCATCTGGCCTGTCTCGGATTCATACGCCTGGCCGACTCCAAGTATGCTAGATTCTTATGGTCGGTAAAAACGGTGATAGGGTGCCTGGCCCCCTCCAACCAATGGCGCCATTCCTCGAAAGCCAACTTGATGGCCAACAACTCCCTATCTCCCACATCATAGTTTTTCTCTGCCGGGGAGAGTTTTTTTTAGAGAAAAAGGCACAGGGTCGCCATTTGGCAGGAGAAGGGCCCTGGGACAAAACTGCACCCACACCCACCTCGGAAGCATCCACCTCAACAATAAAAGGTAAGGAAACATCGGGATGCACCAAGACGGGAGCAGATGCAAAACTCTCTTTAATCTTAGAAAAAGCTGCAAGCGCCTCCTCCGACCAAGAGGAAAAATCCGCCCCCTTTTTTGTCATGTCAGTGAGGGGTTTGACAACAGAGGAATAATTCAAAATGAACTTTCTGTAATAGTTCGCAAAACCCAGAAAGCGCATCAATGCCTTCTGATTCTCAGGAAGCTCCCACTCAAGTACAGCACGGACCTTCTCCGGATCCATGCGAAAACCAGAAGCAGAGAGGAGAAAACCCAGAAATTGAATCTCCGATACCATAAAAACACATTTCTCCAGCTTGGCGTACAATTTATTTCCCCGCAGAATCTGCAGAACCTGAAAAAGATGATCCTGATGGGTCTGAACATCAGGGGAAAAAATCAAAATATCATCAAGATACACCAATACAAATTTCCCCATTAAATGGTAGAAAATACTGTTAACAAAATGCTGAAAGACGGCCGGAGCATTCATCAGGCCGAAAGGCATAACGAGATTCTCGAAATGCCCGTTAGGGGTATTAAAGGCCGTTTTCCATTCATCCCCCTCTCTGACCCTGACCAGGTTGTACGCGCCTCTCAAATCCAATTTGGAAAAAACCTTGGCCCCAACAATTTGGTTGAAGAGGTCCGGGATCAGAGGAAGGGGATAGGGATCGCGAATCGTGATACGGTTCAGCTCCCTAAAATCTAGGCAAGGTCTCAGAGAGCCATCTTTTTTTTTAACAAAAAAAAAACCAGCGGCAACAGGTGATTTTGAGGGACGAATATGCCCCTTATCGAGACTCTCGGAGATATAGGTTTGCATTGCGATTCTTTCCGGTTGTGAGAGATTGTAGAGGCGAGCTTTTGGCAGCTTGGCGCCGGGAATGAGGTTAATGGGACAGTCAAACTCCCGGTGAGGAGGTAGCTCCTGAACACCGCTCTCGGAAAACACGTCCGAGAAATCAGAGAGAAATGATGGCACAGTTTTAGTAGACACCTCTGCAAAAGTCGCTGTAAGACAATTCTCTCTACAAAAGTCACTCCACTCATTTATTTGCCTTCCTTGCCAATCAATAGTGGGGTTATGTCTAGTGAGCCAGGGTAACCCCAAAACTAGAGGAGAAGGCAATCCGTTAAGGACAAAACAAGATATATCCTCCACATGAGTGTCACCTACAGCTAACCGGATATTGTGAACAATGCCCTTTAGAGATCTCTGTGAGAGTGGAGCAGAGTCAATAGCAAAAACAGGTATATCCTTTTCTAATGTGCAAACCTGAAAACCATGCATGGCTACAAATTGAGTGTCAATAAGATTGACGGCCGCTCCACTATCAACAAAAATCTCACAAGAAATGACTTTGCTCTCTAGCGCCACCCTGGCAGACAGGAGAAAACAGGAACTGCAGGTCAGAGGAAAAGCATCAATTCCTACATCAACTTTGCCCAAAGTAGCAGATGAAGCATAGTTTGATGATTTACCTTTTTGAGGTTTTTCTCTTATTATCGCTCTTAGTACAGTTCAAGAATCTCCTAGACGGACAAACATTTGCCAAATGACCTATGCCCCCACAACAAAAACACACCATACTCTGAGGACTAAATCCTCTTTTATCAGGGGCAAGTCGACCTAGCTGCATGGGCTCCTCCTCAGAGGGGAGCGAGACAGGATGAGGCTCCTGCACACTGAATGAGTCCGCACCACTGCCCCTAGACTGACAATGGCTGGACAGAGAGGTCTCGTTTCTTTCTCTTAGACGCCTGTCAAGGCGTACCGCCAATGACATGGCAGACTCTAAGGACGTTGGTCTCTCATGGAAAGCAAACGCATCTTTTAATCTCTCTGAGAGACCATGACAGAACTGACTCCGGAGTGCAGCATCATTCCAACCTGAATCAGCTGCCCATCTCCGAAATTCAGAACAATAAAGCTCCGCAGACAGTTTGCTCTGGCATAAAAAACGTAAGTTAGATTCGGCCAGAGCAACACGATCCGGGTCATCATATATCTGCCCCAGGGCCACAAAAAATCCTTCCACGGATCGAAGGGAGGGATCCCCTGATGGCAGCGAAAAAGCCCAAGTCTGAGCATTACCCCTGAGCAGGGAGATGACAATCCTCACCCTCTGCTCCTGATTACCAGAGGAATGTGGACACAAGCAAAAATGGAGTTTGCATGCCTCTCTGAAGCGAACAAAACTCTCACTGCCCCCGGAGAACGTTTCCGGAAGTGAGACCATTGGCTCGCAACAGACTCCATGGGCCGGAGCAGAGCCCAATGCTTGAAGCTGAGTCATAGATTGACGGAGATCCGCTACCTCCAAAGAAAGACCCTGCATGCAGTCAACCAGGCCAGAAAGCGGATCCATGTAAAAAAAGACGGTTTTGGTGGATTATAATGTCACGGCTGTATGTGAGCAACAAGAGCATGCACAGAAAATAGAGCTACTGACCGGACCCAAACTAGGGAGGATAAAGGGTGACCCCTGTCAGACCCTCGAAAGCTCTCCCTATGCTGCTAAGCCCATGCCCGGATCCAAATGGTGGAAGGAGGCATGCTCGCGTACCTAAGACTGATGACCACTGTAACCCCTACAATAGTGGAAGGGGCACGGCCACCGGTGCCCTGCTCAGTATATGGAGGGAACCGTGGTCGCCTCGGATCCAGTCAGAAAACACACAGATACACAACAATGTCTGCACACTTAGCTGAAGGGGCTGCAGCGGCAGTGAAGACGGATCCAAAGACAGGCTGGCAATATCCGGAGTACTTGCTGCAGCAGAACACAGGTCCAGTGAAAGGATAGCATACAAGGGAAGATACTCAAGCAAGAGCTACAACCCAAATGAGAAATATAATCCACACCTACAATAGGAGGAGGGGGAATATAAAGGCAGGGAAATCAAACGCAGCTGGGAGGAAGGAAACAGAAAACTCCTCCCAGCTCTAGTAGTGACATCATCACAGGGGTGGAGAAACAGAGCTGTGAGAACGTCCCAAAGCTCTGGTAGTGACAGTGCCCCTATCAGAAACGATGTGTGAAGGAATGCCATGCAATTTGACAATGTGATCAACAAATGCTTGCGCCAGCGTCTTAGCATTGGGTAACCCAGGAAAGGGAATGAAATATGCCATTTTGCTAAAACGGTCCACTACTACCAGAATCACAGTCTTCCCCGAAGAACGAGGCAGGTCCGTAATGAAGTCCATGGACAGATGCGTCTAAGGACGGGAAGGAATGGGTAATGGGAGGAGAGAACCCGATGACCGTGAATGAGGGACCTTGGCACAAGCACAGGTCTCGCAGGCTGCCACAAAACCCTCAACCGTCTTACAAAGAGCCGGCGACCAGAATCTCCAAGCAATGAGATCCACTGTGGCTCTACTCCCCAGGTGCCCAGCAAGGACAGTATCATGGTGCTCCTTAAAAACCTTGTGTCGTAAAGCGAGAGGCACAAACAACCTCCCAGGAGGACAAAGATCAGGATCCTCTGCCTGGGCTGCCTGAACCTCTGCCTCCAAATCAGGATAAATAGCAAAGACGACCACCCGGAAAACAACGTGACAGGGCATCAGCCTTCACATTTTTAACCCCAGGGCGGAACGTGACAACAAAATTAAATCTAGAAAAGAATAAAGACCATCTGGCCTGTCTCGGGTTCAGACGCTTGGCTGATTCCAAGTAGGCCAGATTCTTATGGTCGGTAAACACGGTGATAGGGTGTCTGGCTCCCTCTAGCCAATGGCACCATTCCTCAAAAGCTAATTTGATGGCCAACAACTCTGTAACAGGGTTCCGAAGGTGCACTCGGTCTCCCATTAGCCGCAGACCTGCTGCAGAGCTTCAGGAGCGAGTTTCTGTGTTTGACCTCGTTCCCAGAGTAGCTTTGCTACCTGGGAGGTCCCCTGCTCCTAAGTCTGCCTTAAGCGCCGAGCTGATCACTCGGTGCTCGACTGGTTGGTCTGTCGGTCATGTGACGCTGGCCACGTCACATGACCCTCACTCCCCACTATAAATACAGGCAATCTGCTGGCCACAGGTTGCCTGTTAATTTAGGTTCCACCTGTGATGTGGTCTTTCCTGGCGTACTTACCTCCTGCTGAATTCCTGACGATCCTCTGCCTGCTCCTTGTGTACTTTGCTGCTCTCCTGGTATTCTGACCCCGGCCTCCTCCTGACGATCCTCTGCTGACTCCTTTGGTACTTCACGACTCTTCTGGTATTTATGACCCCGGCTTCTCCTGACAATTCTCTGCTTGCTCCATTTGTACTTTGTAGCTTTCCTGGTATTGACTCGGTCCGTTCACATTCTGTTGTTTGTCTGTCTGTCATCCCTGCACTTATTCCAAGCTAGGGATTGCCGTCCAGTTGTCCCCTGTCATTAGGACTCGCGAGGCAAGTAGGCAGGGCCAGGGGTAAGGGTGGAGCGCAGTGGTCACTTCCCTCCCCCCTGTGTGTGTGTGTACGCGACCGTTACAGATTAACAGGCCCAATAACCACTGTATAATGAATCCTCTGGTGACCCTGACTGACCATGTCTCTAATTTGACGCAGATGGTACAGGAGTTAGGGGAGAAACTCAGTTCTTTTGAGTTAGGGCAAGGTTCTTCCACTCCTCAGGCCTCCAGTCCGCATTTTGAGCCCCAGATTAAGCTCCCAGAACCCTTTTCTGGAGACCGGAAGAAGTTTCTCTCTTTTAAGGAGAATTGCAAACTTTACTTCCGTTTGCGCCCCGTGTCCTCTGGCCCCGAGAGTCAAAGCGTGGGCATTATCATTTCCCAACTACAGGGTGATCCCCAGGACTGGGCGTTCTCTTTACCTGCTGGCGCCAGTTGTTTATCTTCTGTGGAGGGGTTCTTTCAGGCCCTGGGTACCCTCTATGATGAACCAGACAGGGCTCTAGTAGCTGAGACGGCTCTAAAGGCACTGGTTCAGGGCAATCTACCTGCGGAGGATTATTGCACCCAGTTCAGAAGGTGGTGTGTCCCCTCAGGATGGAACGAACCAGCCCTGAAGAGTCAGTTCAGGTCAGGTCTGTCTGATAATTTAAAGGATCTTCTGGTCAGTTATCAACTTCCAGAGACCTTAGAGGAGATGATGACCCTTGTTGTCCGACTTGACCGACGGGTTAGAGAGAGACGACAGGAACTACAGTTCTCTTCCCAGATGGTGGTCCAGCCAGAGGCCTATCCCAGAGACAATGCTGAGGTCCCCACCGAGGAACATATGCAGTTTGGCATGACCCGAGGGAATCTTCGCCGCAGACGTGGAGAATGCTTTTACTGTGGAGATCCTGACCATTGGATCAACCAGTGTCCTAAAAAGGTCCTCTCTGTCAAGTCTCCTAAGGCAAGGCAATCTAAAGACCAGGTACTCCCTGATTTTTCTAAATGTAAGATTTTGGTACCCATTACGATTTCTCTGGGAGTAGATAAATGGCCGGGAAAGGCCTTTATTGATTCTGGCTCAGCAGCCAGCTTTATTGACTCTGAGTATGCTGTAAGATTGGGTATTCCAATGTTTGCTTTACCAACTCCTATCCATGTCATGGCTATTTATGCTACTCCTCTTATTGGTGGTACGGTGAGCTTATGTACCTCAGAGATTTCTCTAACCGTGGGTGTGTGCCACTCAGAGAGATGTTCCCTTTTCGTCCTGGAGAACCTACCGGCTGAGGTGGTACTAGGGTTGCCTTGGCTCCGACTACATAACCCCACTATAGATTGGTCCAATGGGGAGTTGGTGAGATGGGGGCCTAATTGTGACTCGTGCTTGTCCGTGGTACAGGCTGGGGACTCAGTAAAGTCTGATACTTTACCCACTGTTGTTAGGGAGTATTCTGATGTGTTCTCATCACCAACTCCGGAGGTTCTTCCCCCCCATAGACCTTATGATTGTACTATAGAGCTAGTAGAGGGGGCCAAGTTTCCTAAGGGGCGAATTTATAATCTTTCTAAGCCCGAACGCAAGGCCATGGAAGATTATATTAAGGAGAGCCTTGGTAAAGGGCATATTAGACCTTCTGTCTCTCCTATGGGGGCGGGGTTTTTCTTTGTTAAGAAAAAAGATGGTGGTCTTAGGACATGTATCGATTATCGGAGATTAAATAAAATCACTGTCCAGACTAGATACTCCCTCCCATTGATTCCGGATTTATTTAATCAGGTTCTGGGGGCAACCTGGTTTTCCAAAATTGACCTGAAAGCGGCATACAATCTAATCCGAATAAAGGAGGGAGACGAATGGAAGACGGCGTTCAATACTCCGGTAGGACACTTTGAATATCAGGTGATGCCTTTTGGACTCAGCAATGCCCCAGCTGTGTTCCAAAACTTCATGAATGACATTCTTAGGGAGTTCTTAGGTAAATTTGTTATTGTCTAATTTGACGACATTTTGATATTCTCTCCTGACTTCGAATCCCATGTGTCTCATGTTAAACAAGTATTAGAGGTGTTGAGGGAGAATCAGCTATCCGCTAAGCAAGAGAAATGTGACTTTGGTGTACAGGAGATTCAGTTTCTAGGGCATGTTCTGACTCCTCACGCCTTCAAGATCGATCCTGGTAAGGTACTAGCAAATAAGGAATGGGTAAGACCTTCATCCTTAAAGGCCTTACAACGGTTCTTAGGTTTCGCCAATTACTATCGTAAATTTATTATGAATTTTTCCGTAATTGCTAAACCGTTGACCAACCTTACTAAGAAAGGGGCGGATTTGGAGAATTGGTCTACTGAGGCCATTTCTTCATTTGAAAAAATTAAAAAAGGCATTTAGTAGCGCTCCCATTCTGATCCAGCCTGATCAGGAGAAACCTTTTATTGTGGAGGTGGATGCGTCCGAGGACGGCGCAGGAGCAGTCCTTTCACAAGGTCCTGCTAGCCTCACTAACCTGAGACCATGTGCCTTCTTCTCCAGGAAATTCTCTCCCACGGAGAGAAACTACGACATAGGGAATAGTGAGCTGCTGGCCATTAAATGGGCATTTGAGGAGTGGAGGCATTTTCTTGAGGGGGCAAGGCATTGTGTAACTGTTGTCACTGACCATAATAACCTTATGTTTCTCGAGTCTGCTAAGAGGTTGAATCCCCATTAAGCCAGATGGGCTCTGTTTTTTACTCGTTTTGATTTTTCCATTACGTTCAGGCCGGGAAGTAAAAATGTGAAGGCAGACGCATTATCTCGGAGCTTCCATGCTTTTCAACCTACTGAGGTACCACCTGAATCCATCCTACCAGCAAAAATCTTCATAGCAGCTCTAACCCAGGATATCTCGGCTCGCATTAGGTCTGAACAACATCTGGCACTGGTATCCACCCCAACAGATAAGTTGTTTGTTCCCGTACAATTTCGTTTCCAGCAGTTGGGTGAGTGTCACGATTCTGCCTTTTGTGGACATCCGGGTGTTGAGGGCACTAAGAATCTGGTTTCTAGAGCTTATTGGTGGCCCACTCTAACTAGGGATGTCAAGTCCTATGTGTCAGCCTGTGAGGTTTGTGCCAGGTCCAAGACACCTAGGACTCGCCCTGCTGGTAACCTACGACCCCTACCCATTCCCAGTAGACCCTGGTCCCATATCTCGATGGACTTTATAACTGACCTACCGCCGGCGGAGGGTAAGACTGTAGTTTGGGTAGTGGTCGATAGGTTTAGCAAGATGGTCCATTTTATTCCCCTGTCTAAACTCCCAAATGCCAAAACCCTGGCGTCTATTTTTGTGAAAGAAATTGTTCGATTGCATGGTATCCCGGAAAACATTGTTTCTGACGGGTGTGCAGTTTGTGTCCAAATTCTGGAGGGCCTTCTGTCAAAAATGTAAAATTTCATTGTCTTTTTCTTCTGCCTACCACCCTGAGAGTAATGGGCAGACTGAATGCCTTAATCAGTCTGTGGAACAATTCTTGAGGTTGTATGTTGCTGATGACCAACATACAATCAATTTCTTCCATTGGCTGAATTTGCTTTGAATAACCGTGTCAATTCTTCTGCTGGGGTTTCACCTTTCTTTTGTAATTATGGTTTCCATCCCCGTTTTCATTCTGGGTCATCCGTCTCCTCCTCTAACCCTGAGGCGGATAGGCTCTCCTCTGAACTGTGCACAGTTTGGGCCCGGGTTCAATCGAACTTAGAAAAGGCTCAAAGTTCTCAGAAACTCAAGGCCGATAGACATTCAAGGGGGGTGAATTTTCAGATTGGGGATAAGTTATGGTTGTCCTCCAAGAATCTCTCTCTTAAGGTAGATTCTAAAAAGTTTGCTCCTCGTTTTATTGGACCATATAAAGATCACGGAGGTGATTAACCCGGTATCATTTAGGTTGGAGCTGCCCGAGTCATTCCACATTCATAATGTGTTCCATAAATCTCTGCTTAAAAAATATTTTGAATCGGTTGTACCATCGAAAGCCTCGCCTCTGCCGGTTCTTGTTAATGATGCTGTCGAGTATGTGGTATCTAAAATAGTGGATGTCAGGAAGGTGCGTAATTCCTTGCAGTACCTGATTCACTGGAAGGGGTATGGACCTGAAGAGAGATCTTGGGTACCTGCCAGGGAGGTTCATGCTCCTAGACTTGTTTGAAAATTACCCTGAAAGGCCATCGCCTGAAGTCTTGGATCCGGTGGCACCTCATAAAAGGGGGGTACTGTAACGGGGTTCCGAAGGTGCACTCGGTCTCCCATTAGCCGCAGACCTGCTGCTTAGCTTCAGGAGCGAGTTTCTGTGTTTGACCTCGTTCCCAGGGCGGCTTTGCTACCTGAGAGGTCCCCTGCTCCTAAGTCTGCCTTGAGCGCCGAGCTGATCACTCGGTGCTCGACTGGTTGGTCTGTCGGTCATGTGACGCTGGCCACGTCACATGACCCTCACTCCCCACTATAAATACAGGCAAAGGAAAAGAGAAGGAAGCTCAGAGTACCAAAATAATAATTAAATAAATTTTTTATTAAATCAAGAACATGATTAAAAACACACATACAGTTGATGCCAAGGACAGGGTAGGGGGAACTGGACACACTGGTCACAAAGTACATAAAACAACCTGCTGGCCACAGGTTGTCTGTTAATTTAGGTTCCACCTGTGATGTGGTCTTTCCTGGCGTACTTACCTCCTGCTGAATTCCTGATGATCCTCTGCCTGCTCCTTGTGTACTTTGCTGCTCTCCTGTTATTCTGACCCCGGCCTCCTCCTGACGATCCTCTGCTGACTCCTTTGGTACTTCACGACTCTCCTGGTATTTATGACCCTGGCTTCTCCTGACAATTCTCTGCTTGCTCCATTTGTACTTTGTAGCTTTCCTGGTATTGACTCGGTCCGTTCACGTTCTGTTGTTTGTCTGTCTGTCATCCCTGTACTTATTCCAAGCTAGGGATTGCCGTCCAGTTGTCCCCTGTCATTAGGACTCGCGAGGCAAGTAGGCAGGGCCAGGGGTAAGGGTGGAGGGCAGTGGTCACTTCCCTCCCCCCTGTGTGTGTGTCTACGCGACCGTTACAAACTCCCTATCTTCCACATCATAATTTCTCTCTGCAGAGGAGAGTTTCCTTGAGAAAAAGGCACACGGTCGCCATTTGGCAGGAGAGGGACCCTGAGATAAGACCGCACCCACACCCACCTCAGAAGTGTCCACCTCAACAATAAAAGGTAGAGAGACATCAGGTTGTACCAAAATGGGAGCGGAAGCAAAACTCTCCTTGATACTAGAAAAAGCCTTAAGCGCATCTACCGACCAGGAGGAAAAATCTACCCCCTTTTTAGTCATATCAGTGAGTGGCTTAACAACAAAGGAATAATTCAAAATGAACCTTCTGTAATAATTGGCAAAACCCAAAAACCGCATCAGCGCCTTCTGATTCTCAGGGAGCTCCCAATCAAGCACAGCACGGATCTTCTCAGGGTCCATGCGAAAACCAGAAGCGGCGAGAGAAGAAAACCAAGAAATTGAATCTCCGGAACCGCAAACACAATTTTCCAGTTTAGCGTACAATTTATTCTCCCGCAGAATGAGCAAGACAATGAGCAATCAGGATAAAAAAATCTAAATGTCATCTAGATACATCAGTACAAATTTCCCCATTACATGATAAAAAATGCTGTTCACAAAATGTTGGAAGACGGCCGGAGCATTCATCAAACCAAAGGGCATAACCAAATTCTCGAAATGACCCTCAGGGGTATTGAAGGCCGTCTTCCATTCGTCCCCTTCCCTGACCCTGACTAGATTGTATGCCCCTCTTAAATCCAACTTAGAGAAAACTAGGCCCAACAATATGGTTAAACAGGTCCAGGATCAGAGGAAGGGGATATGGGTCACGAATTGTGATACAGTTCAGCTCCCTGAAATCCAGACAAGGTCTTAGGCCTCTTTCACACGGGCGTTGCGGGAAAATGTGCGGGTGCGTTGCGGGAACACCCGCGATTTTTTCACGCGAGTGCAAAACATTGTAATGCGTTTTGCACTCGAGTGAGAAAAATCGCCATGGTAAAAGATCATGTGACGTACCATGTGATGACCGGAGTGACGTCATCCCAGGTCCTTGAACTATAGTTAATACTCACCACAGGTCCTATACAGTAAAAGAGACAGACGGAGATGCCGGCTACGCGAGCAAGTGGATTAAGGTAAGTTAAATAATTTTTTTTTTTTTTTTAACCCCTCCAGCGCTGTTTTACTATGCATTCTGTATTCAGAATGCTATTATTTTCCCTTATAACCATGTTATAAGGGAAAATAATAATGATCGGGTCTCCATCCCGATCGTCTCCTAGCAACCGTGCGTGAAAATCGCACCGCATCCGCACTTGCTTGCGGATGCTTGCGATTTTCACGCAACCCCATTCATTTCTATGGGGCCTGCGTTACGTGAAAAACGCACAAAGAGGAGCATGCTGCGATTTTCACGCAACGCAAAAGTGATGCGTGAAAATCACTGCTCATGTGCACAGCCCCATAGAAATGAATGGGTCGGTATTCAGTGCGGGTGCAATGCGTTCACCTCCCGCATCGCATCCGCGCGGAATACTCGCTCGTGTGAAAGGGGCCTTAAAGAACCATCTTTTTACTTAACAAAAAAAAAACAGCAGCAACAGGTGACTTTGAGGGTCGGATGTGTCCCTTTCTCAGGCTCTCTGAGATATAAGTACGCATAGCGACTCTTTCAGGTTGGGAGAGATTGTATAAACGAGATTTTGGCAGCTTGGCGCCTGGGATGAGATTAGTAGGGCAATCCAGGGCCGTCTTTTCGAATGGGCACGCTGGGCAGTTGCCCGGGGGCCCCACTTGCCTGGGGGCCCGCCTGCCCAGTGAACCCACCAGCCAACTTCCCAACCGTCATTTAGCAGCGTTGCCGCCAGGGCCGTCTTTACCAAGGGGCAAAAGGGGCAGCTGCCCTGGGCCCAGTTGCTCCTGGGGGGGCCCAAGGCAGCTGCCTCTTGAGCCCTGCTAGCTACTGCCCCGGGTGTCAGGCTGTCGGCTACACAGGCATCATGATCGTACTGTGTTAATGATCTTAATTCTAGGACCTTAATGAGTTTTGATCTAGGACCTTAATGACATCATTACCATGTGACCAGTAACCTAGCAATTACTGGTCACATGGCTATGAAGTCATCACAGGTCCTATCAGGAGTGTTGCAGAAGTTAACTGTGGAGCTTTTCTGTGTAAAGATTACATCAGAAAAAGGTGACATGGGGTTGTTATTTTAATATACTGTAAACTACTGTATAGTGGGGTGCTGTGTACTGTGTGGGGGCCTGTATACTGTGTGGGGGCCTGTATACTGTGTGGTGGGCTGTATATTGTGTGGTGGGCTATATATTGTGTAATGGGCTGTATATTGTGTGGTGGGCTGTATACTGTGTGTGGGGGGGGGGTGGCCTGTATACTGTGTGGTGGGCTGTATAGTGTGGGGGGCCTGTATAGTGTGGGGGGGGGCTGTATAGTGGGGGGAGTGCTATACTGCTGTACTGTATAGTGTGGGGGGCTGTATACTGTGGGTGCGGTATAGTGTAGAGTGCTGTACTGTATAGTGTGGGGGGCTGTATCGTGTATAGTTTGGGGTGCTGTATACAGTGAGGTGCTGTATAGTGTGGGGGTCTATACTGCTCTACTATATACTGTGGGGTACTGTATAGTGTGGGGTGCTAAACTGCATACTGTGTGGTGCTGTATACTATAGGGTGCTATACTGCATACTGTGTGGTGCTGTATACTATAGGGTGCTATACTGCATACTGTGTGGTGCTGTATACTATAGGGTGCTATACTGCATACTGTGTGGTGCTGTATACTATAGGGTGCTATACTGCATACTGTGTGGTGCTGTATACTATAGGGTGCTATACTGCATACTGTGTGGTGCTGTATACTATAGGGTGCTATACTGCATACTGTGTGGTGCTGTATACTATAGGGTGCTATACTGCATACTGTGTGGTGCTGTATACTATAGGGTGCTATACTGCATACTGTGTGGTGCTGTATACTATAGGGTGCTATACTGCATACTGTGTGGTGCTGTATACTATAGGGTGCTATACTGCATACTGTGTGGTGCTGTATACTATAGGGTGCTATACTGCATACTTGGGGGTTTACATCCACTTTAATCATACAACTAAAAAAACGAAATAAATATAGATATATATATAAATGTACACACACTCTGGTGCTGGTGGGTAATGCTGGTGTGGGTACTGCTGGTGCTGGTGGGTATTAATGTTGGAGTGGCGTGTGTACTGCCTGGGTACTCTACATTGTGACATCACAGTGCGTGATTGTGTAGACAGGGCCCCAGTGCACTGTATTGCCCGGGGGCCTATAATGCTCTTAAGATGGCACTGGGGCAATCGTACTCCCGGTGAGGGGGCAGCTCCTGGACACCACTCTCGGAAAACACATCCGAAAATTCAGAGAGAAAAGATGGTACAGTCTTGGTAGAAACCTCTGAAAGAGATGCCGTGAGGCAATTCTCTCTGCAAAAGTCACTCCAACCATTTATTTGCCTTGCTTGCCAATCAATGGTGGGGTTATGTTTAGTGAGCCAGGGTAGCCCCAACACTTGAGGAGTAGGTAATCCGCTTAGGACAAAACATGAAATATCCTCAACATGAGCATCACCCACAGTCAAACGGATATTGTAAACAATGCCCGTTAATGATCTTTGAGAAAGTGGAGCGGAATCGATAGCAAAAACAGGTATATCCTTTTCCAAAGTGCATACCTGGAAACCATGTGTTAAAATTGATTATCAATGAGATTGACAGCTGCTCCACTATCTACAAAAATCTTACAAACAATGTTCTTGCTATCTAGCGCCACCCTGGCAGGTAGGACAAAATGGGAACTACAAGCAAACGGCAAACCTTCAATTTCCGCATCAACCTTGCCAATAGTAGCAAATGGAAAGTTTTTAGAGGGTTTTTTTCTTTTTGTTTCTTTATTACCCTCAGAAAACTCCCTGAATCTCCTAGAGGGGCAAACATTAGCCAAATGATTTAGTCCCCCACAAGAGAAACAAACCCTCCTCTGAGAGCTGAATCCTCTACTATCAGAGGCAAGCAAACCCAGCTGCATGGCCTCCTGCTCAGAGGGGATTGAGAGAGACTGAGGCCCCTGCGCACTGAATGAGACCGCCCCACTGTCCTTGGACTGAATATGACATGAAGGAGTGGTCTCTCCTCTCTCTCTAAGACGCCTGTCAATACAGACAGCTAGAGGCATGGCAGAGTCCAACGAGGCAGGTCTCTCATTAAACGCAAATGCATCTTTCAATCCCTCCGAAAGACCATGGCAAAATTGACTTCGGAGTGCAGCATCGTTCCAACCAGTATCAGCTGCCCATATCCAAAATTCAGAACAATATATCTCTGCAGACTGTTTACCCTGGCATAAAAGACGCAGTTTAGATTCAGCCAGAGCAATACGATCCAGGTCATCATATATCTGCCCCAGGGCTACAAAAAAATTCATCCACCGATCGGAGAGGCCGTGCCCCCACCGGCAGCGAAAAGGCCCAAGACTGAGCAGATATCCCTGAGCAGTAAGATGATGATCCCCACCCTCTGCTCCTCATCACCAGAGGAATGGGGAAGTAGGCAAAAATGGAGTTTGCAAGCCTCTCTAAAGCGAACAAAATTCTCACTACCCCCGGAGAACGTATCCGGAAGCGAGATCTTAGGCTCTGAACAAACTCCATGAACGCAAGCAGAACCGGTCACCTGAAACTGAGACACAGTTTTACGGAGATCTGCTACCTCCAGTGAAAGACCCTGCATGCGGTCAATCAAGGCTGAAACCGGATCCATGCTTAAGACGGTAATGGCGGTTTATAATGTCACGGATGATATAGCAGATAGCTGGAAGTTATGGATAAACATCCGACTGGCTTGACCCCAAACTAAGGAGCATAAAGGTGACTCCTGTAAAACCCTAAGAGCTCACCCTGACTGCTAAGCACATACAAAACGTCTCAGAGGTAGACAATTGCATGCCCTTGTACCTAGACTGTGTGACATCTGAAAACCCTATAATAGTGAGGGGACACGACCACCGCCTCCCTGCACTTAATACGGAGGGAGTCAGGGTCACCTAGAATCAAGCCAGCAAAGAAACACAATACAAGAAAGGACTTATCTGAACAAGCAGTAACAGAAGTCTCCAGCAGTGATCACTTCAATTCAGGAAGTAGTATAAACCGCAAAGTGAGGCAGTATGGGAGGGAATATAAAGGAAAGAGGATTAGTCTAAATAGGTGACACCTGGGAGAAGAAAATGAGATGAGAAAGTGAAATCAAAACAAAGAACATCATGCAAGAGGTAGAGAAGGAAGTCTGTCAGACCTTTTCAGAGAGCTGGCGGTGACACTGTCTAGGATTCAGACGCTTGGCAGATTGCAGGTAAGCCAAATTCTTATGATCCGTATATACTGTAACGGGATGAGACGCCCCCTCCAACCAGTGACGCCATTCCTCAAAGGCCAATTTGATGGCCAGCAATTCCCTATCTCCTATATCATAATTCCTTTCGGCGACCGAGAGCTTCTTGGAAAAAACAGCACACGGAACCCATTTGCCAGGTGATGAACCCTGCGACAGCACTGCTCCAACCCCCACTTCTGATGAATCAACCTCCACCACGAATGGCTGAGACACATCGGGATGCACCAGAATGGGAGCAGACGCAAAGCATTCCTTAATAGTCGAAAAGGCCTGCAATGCCTCATCCCACCAGACAGAGACGTCGGCGCCCTTCTTAGTCATATCGGTCAGAGGTTTTACAATGGTAGAATAGTTCAAGATAAATTTTCTATAATAATTAGTAAACCCCAAAAACCGCATCAAAGCTTTCTGATTCTCCGGTCGGTCCCATTCCAGAACCGCCCAGACCTTTTCGGGGTCCATACGAAAACCAGAGTCAGAAAGCAGATATCCCAGAAACGGAAGCTCCTGCACAGAAAACCTGTCTCACGTGATCCTGATGGGTCTTCAGATCAGGAGAGTTAGGGCTCTTTCACACTTGCGTTGTTGGGATCCGGCGTGCACTTCCGTTGTCGGAGGTGCCCGCCGGATCCGTAACACCCCAAGTGAACTGAAAGCATTTGAAGACTGATCAGTCTTAAGTACCAGGACAACATGCCATACCGGTAAGTCATGTGTCCTGAAGAGGTTAAAAATGGTTGTGATATCCAATCTGGTGGCCATCTTTCTACTGACCATTGCAGATTAAAGAAGGTCCCATAACCTACTGAACCTGCTGCATCTGTGTATAATTGTAAAGAATCTGTATTAACCACCTGCCGCCACGCTAACGCCAAAAGGCGTCATTGCTGCGGCGCTCCCAGGTCACACTAACGCCAATAGGCGTCATCTCGCGTGAGCCGAGATTTCCTGTGAATGCGCGCACACAGGCGCGCGCGTTCACAGGATCGGAAGGTAAGCGAGTCAATCTCCAGCCTGCCAGCGGCGATCGTTCGCTGGCAGGCTGGAGATGTGATTTTTTTTAACCCCTAACAGGTATATTAGATGCTGTTTTGATAACAGCGTCTAATATACCTGCTACCTGTCACGAGGGTGTCTAGAACCACGCCTGACTCTGTTATACCCGGGGTCAGGAAGTCGCAGCGGTTGGCTGCGCGCTCTATGTAAGATAGGGCTGTTTCCTTATGGTAGCTTTCTGGGTTTGCTTTGCAAACCCTTTTGGCTCACTCAGGGATCCGTAGCTCCTTCTCCTCAGCTGTTCCTTGTCCAGCACTCCCAACCTCCTTATATTCCCCTCTCACACTTCTCTGGTTGCCAGATATAGAGCTTCCTGCCTGGACATCTATTCTGACCCTCTGGAGCTGTGTTGCTGCGTTCTCTGGTTGTTGGTCCAGAACGCTACCCTCCGGATCCCTGTTGGACCTTTGTGGTCTGCTGTGGTCGCCCACCTGGGTGTATGTGTTTGTCTGTATTGTCTGTCCTCTCCCTGGTGTTTCCCTCTTAGTGTCAGTGGTGCGGACTAGCGATCCCACCGGCCCGTTCACTATCTAGGGCTCATTTTAGGGAAAGCCAGGGTTTAGGCACGTGATCGCCGCATGGTTGAGGAACCCATCTAGGGACGTCAGGGCAGTCAGGTGCCAGCCGCAAGGTGAGTCAGGGGTCACCACCTTTCCTTCTCCCTTGGGCAGGGCTTTTCCTTTTCCCTCCCTGTGCGTGTCGCCGGTCATTACATTATATCTGGCCCTTATTTTGTGTAGGTAAAAAAAAAATATATATTTTTTTTTTTTACCTACTTAGAATCCAGTATGGATCAAATTGCTGCTCTGTCCAAACAGTTTCATGGCCTGTCTTTGGAGGTGGCAGGATTGAAGGCGTCGGTCCTCCAGCAACAGCAGCAATTACAACTGACCGCAAGCCCAGCAGTTGCTACTGGTAACCAGGTTGTTGCGGAATCCAAGGTCCCTCTCCCTGACAGATTTTCTGGGGGAAGGGACAAGTTTTTGACATTCCGTGAGGCCTGTAAATTATATTTTAAACTGCGCCCTTACTCCTCTGGTAATGAAGAACAGCGGGTGGGGGTTGTTATTTCCCTGCTGCAGGGGGACCCGCAGTCCTGGGCGTTCTCCTTACCTACTGATTCCCAGGCTCTTCGGTCAGTGGATGAGTTTTTCGGGGCCTTGGGTCTCATATATGACGACCCTGACCGAGTCGCACTGGCTGAATCAAGATTACGGAGACTCCTACAAGGAGAGCGGCCGGTAGAGGAGTATTGCTCTGACATCCGTAGGTGGGCTACGGATACCCAATGGAACGACCCGGCTCTCAGGAGTCAGTTCTGCTCTGGGTTATCCGAAAGGGTTAAGGATGCGCTTGCATTATATGAGACCCCCTTTTCCCTTGATGCGGTTATGTCCCTTTCTATCTGAATAGATAGACACCTTAGGGACAGGTTGAAAAAACCGGAGCCATTGGTAACCCCTCCCAAGCAGCAGTTAGTCTGTACGGACTTAGACGAGCCTATGCAGCTAGGAGGAACTACACGTCAGGTCCGTCCTCCTGAGGCTCGCCATAGGCGTGGGGTTTGTTTTTTTTGTGGGGAGAGGGGTCATTTCATTAATGTCTGTCCTTCTTTCCTCAGAAACAAAAGACCGTCGGAAAACTACTAACCCCAGGCTGTGTGGAGGATGTCAACCGGGGGGTATACGTTTCCTCCATATGTACATCGCAATTTGTGTTACCAGCGGTTATTGTTTTTGGTGATAAGACGGAGACTATTTCTTTTTTTCTAGACAGTGGAGCAGGGGTAAATTTGATAGATGCCCATTTTGCCCGCACTATGGGTTTGTCTCTCTGTACGCTACAGAGACCTATTCCCATATTCGCTATTGATTCTGCTCCTCTGTCTCAGAGAAACCTCACCCACATTGTTCATAATTTACACCTTCGGGTAGGGGACCACCATAATGAGATGCTTTCATGTTATGTTCTGGAGGGGCTTCCCACTCCGGTAGTGCTGGGTCTTACCTGGTTGGTAGCGCACAATCCAGTGGTGGATTGGCAGGCCGGGGAGATATTGGAGTGGGGTGAGCAGTGCAGAGAAAATTGCTTAAATAGCAATTGCTTAGTCACCTCCATAACTACACTACCTACATTTATTTCGGATTTTGAGGACGTTTTTTCTGAAAAGGGTTGTCAGATGTTACCACCTCATCGTCCTTATGATTGCCCGGTTAACCTTATTCCCGTCGCAAAATTACCCAAGTCCAGAGAGACAAGCCATGAAAGATTATATCTCCGAGAGCTTGGCTAAGGGACACATCAGACCCTCTTCTTCACCCGTGGCTGCAGGGTTTTTTTTCGTTAAAAAGAAAGATGGGGGCCTGCGTCCTTGCCTAGATTTTCGCAATTTCGATCGGATAACCATCCGAGACCCATACCCTCTTCCTCTCATTCCTGACCTGTTTAACCAGATTGCGGGTGCTAGGTGGTTCTCCAAACTTGATCTTAGGGGGGCCTACAATCTGATTCGTATTAAGGAGGGGGATGAGTGGAAGACAGCTTTTGTGTTTTGACATTTATTGGTTAAAATTTAGCTTTTATTTGGTTTATTAATAATAAATAATGAACAGTTTTTATCTAACCTACTATATTAAAACTATCTCTGGACATCCAAGTGTGTGCTTCTGTTATTTTATTTCTTTTTGACACTATTGATGCAGCAGTAGTGAATTATTGGCAGTCACTATTGTATAGTTAGCCATTATTTGTTCATGCTATTAGCTGTGTGGATACTGTATTTGTACCCTTTTTCTGTGAAATATAGGCAGTTGAAGCTGTTATTTATTTGCTCAAGCAGTTGGATACTTGAGAAATCAACTGCTTGCTACTATTTGTCTTAGGCTGGTAACTGTGGCCGTATATTGCAACATTCACTGCCTTTGGCTTGTTAGTTTCCCAGAGTATCTGAATGTTATAACTGATTCTATAGTGCTGCTGCTATTCACACTGCTGTCTGCTAGTGGTGCTATTGCTATAGTCTTTCTGCCTCAGTGGCTGACTATTTATGACAGCCTGTCTCCTATCCCAACTGTCTGTGATCCCGCTGTTTGCGGCTTGCTCTAATGGCTTGTGATGCTTGGACCAGCGGAGTGCCTTTCTAGGCTGTCACTATGTTAGTCAGGCGCTTTATCATTAGCCTCTGGATGCCCTGGAGTCTAAAATCTAATTACTGCCCCCCGACATGTTTCGCCGTGTCCATGGCGTCTTCAGGGGATCGGGCAGTCTGCACGGAGTTCGTATGTGGCTGTATTATTTATTACCTCCCATTTGGTGATGTTGCGTGAGCTCAACTAATCACTGTGCTTGTTAGAGCTCGCTTTCTTAGTACCTGAGATCTGTATGGCTGTTTTGATTAGGTTGATGCTGACGTCCGTCTTCTCGCGATATGTGGTCAAGTTTCGCGCATGTCTTTTGACTTAGATTGTGAAACTGTTTTCGGTTTATGACCGAGCTTGTTGATATTCTTCGGCCGGTTGTGCGCATGTCTTTGGACTTAGATCGTGGAGTAAATAGTTTTCTCAGAAGCACACAGTCAATTCACTCAATATATCACGTACTGGGGTCGTTACATCGACGACGTGATAATACTCTGGGAAGGCACGCAAGAAGAATTTTACAAATTTGTTAAAATTCTCAATGTTAACACCATAGGTCTTAAATTCACAGGTGAAATTAATAAGAACAAACTAAATTTCCTTGATATAGCTCTCAGCCTCTCAGAGGATGGAACTATAATAACAGAAATTTACAGAAAGCCCACGTCAAGCAATAGCCTCCTCCACTGGTCAAGCTACCATCCAACCTCACTAAAAAAAGGAATCCCAGTAGGCCAGTATATTAGAGCAAGAAGAAATTGCTCAACTGAGGATGGCTTCGAACGTGAAAGCCAAACATTATATAAAAAAAATTTGGAACGTGGATACCCAAAAAAAGTGCTACATAAAGCCTATCTAAAGGCCAAAGAAGTAGATCGCGGTGATCTACTACAAGATCGCAAAAAGGAGAGCACTGAAAAAATTGTGCGTTGTATAGGCACTTATGATATCAAACATCAAGAAGAAAGTAACATTCTGAAAAAATATTGGAATGTTTTAAGAATGGATGAGGATATACAGAAAGTGATCACACCATACCCTTCCATTACATACAGACGAGGACCAAACCTCAGAGAACAGCTTGTGCACAGCCATTTTCAGTGGAATTATCAACACACAGAAAAGACCACATGGCTAACCACAAAAGGATCCTATCCTTGTGGAGATTGCCAATTCTGCAGTAAGATGTTAGCTTCTAAAGAATTTGAAAATCCGGTCGATCAGAAAAAGTACAAAATTTCCTAGTATATAAATTGCAAGACAACAGGGGTCGTTTACGCCATACAATGCGGTTGCCCCAAAATATACGTGGGAAAAACAGTACAACAACCCCGAAGAAGGGTTTCAAAACACTTTAGTGATATCAACCTAAAAACGGATACCACATTATCCAGACATGTACAAGCAGAACATAGAGGAAAAAGCGACAGCTTAAAAATATGCGGAATAACAAAAATAAAATCAGGCCCGAGACAGGGCGACATAGACAAAAAATTACAGCAGGAAGAGACTCGCTGGATATATAGACTAAAAAGCCTCACACCCCAGGGTCTAAATGAAGGCTTCACTTACGCATCATTCCTGTAAAATTATATGAAAATAACTAAAAGACAAGGAACACAAAAATTTATAAATATATGAGAAATATATGTTATCTAACTGTTATTAATAAATCATGGAGTAGTGGCTAAAAATAAAGTAATAATGAATATAACAACAAATATAGAAGAATAATCAAACAATAAATAAAAAATAATAAATATATTAAAAATTAAATTATTACCTCACCTTTCATCTCATCTGGAATCGTAGACTGATCTGACAGATAAACCAAAAAATAAATAAACGTTAAATAAAATTACCATTCATGTCTTCACTAAATATCAAAATCACTAAAATAATTTACAATAAATAAAAATATATATAAAAAAAAAATATATATATATATATATACAATTAACACAAGAAAAATATCACAAAAGTCTATATAAACTAAAGAAAGTGATCATTAATGAATAAAGATTAATTATAAAGTATAATAGTAAACACATTATGGTAAGTATATGAGCACAATAACATCTGTTTCACTGCCAAAAATACACTATCATTTTATATATTTATAATAAATCAAAAGATGAAAATATATATATCTAAATAAATTTGTTTCTGTTAAGCATTAATTAACCACAACAAACTGTGGTAAATCAACAAACAAGCATATAAAATTCATAATTATAAGAGACAAGTAGAATTCATAATTATCACTAAATAAATACATTAAAATCAACATTCACAATTAATAGAGACATACAGAATTTCCATCTATGCCCAAAAGCAATAATATAGTGGTGGGTTCCGAATAAAACTGAATAATTCATAAAAAATAGCAAGCACAGTGATAAAATAACATCTAGAAATTAGTAGGTCAAAAGACATGCGCGAAACTTGACCACATATCGCGAGAAGATGGACGTCAGCATCAACCTAATCAAAACAGCCATACAGATCTCAGGTACCAAGAAAGCGAGCTCTAACAAGCACAGTGATTGGTTGAGCTCACGCAACGTCACCAAATGGGAGGTAATAAATAGTACAGCCACATACGAACTCTGTGCAGACTGCCCGATCCCCTGAAGACGCCATGGACATGGCGAAACATGTCGGGGGGCAGTAATTAGATTTTAGACTCCAGGGCATCCAGAGGCTAATGATAAAGCGCCTGACTAACATAGTGACAGCCTAGAAAGGCACTCCGCTGGTCCAAGCATCACAAGCCATTAGAGCAAGCCGCAAACAGCGGGATCACAGACAGTTGGGATAGGAGACAGGCTGTCATAAATAGTCAGCCACTGAGGCAGAAAGACTATAGCAATAGCACCACTAGCAGACAGCAGTGTGAATAGCAGCAGCACTATAGAATCAGTTATAACATTCAGATACTCTGGGAAACTAACAAGCCAAAGGCAGTGAATGTTGCAATATACGGCCACAGTTACCAGCCTAAGACAAATAGTAGCAAGCAGTTGATTTCTCAAGTATCCAACTGCTTGAGCAAATAAATAACAGCTTCAACTGCCTATATTTCACAGAAAAAGGGTACAAATACAGTATCCACACAGCTAATAGTATGAACAAATAATGGCTAACTATACAATAGTGACTGCCAATAATTCACTACTGCTGCATCAATAGTGTCAAAAAGAAATAAAATAACAGAAGCACACACTTGGATGTCCAGAGATAGTTTTAATATAGTAGGTTAGATAAAAACTGTTCATTATTTATTATTAATAAACCAAATAAAAGCTAAATTTTAACCAATAAATGTCAAAACACAAATGCACATGTCAAGAGCAGGCAACCAGTAGTCTATGACTAAATGTATATACAATAAAAGTGCCTCTACACGTGCAGGGTATATATGAATGTAATATATATGAAGACAGCTTTTAACACCCCTGAGGGGCATTATGAAAATCTTGTTATGCCTTTCGGTCTGACCAATGCTCCTGCCGTCTTTCAACATTTCATTAATTACATTTTTAGTCATCTAATCGGCAGGTTTGTGGTAATATACCTAGATGATATTTTAATTTATTCGTCTGATCTGAGAACACATGAGGTGCATGTCAGACAAGTACTGCAGGTCCTACGGACGAATAAATTATATGCTAAAATTGAAAAATGTGTCTTCGCCGTTCAGGAGATACAATTCCTAGGTTATTTTTTATCTGCTTCAGGTTTCCGTATGGATCCTAGGAAGGTCCAGGCAATTTTAGATTGGGATCTTCCTGAGAACCTCAAAGCACTGCAACGGTTCTTGGGCTTCGCGAATTTCTATAGGAAATTCATTAAAAATTATTCACTTATTGTAAAACCCCTTACTGACATGACTAAGAAGGGGACTGATTTTTCTAAATGGTCTGACGCTGCTAAAGTTGCTTTTTCCTCTCTAAAAGAGAGGTTTACCTCAGCACCTGTACTAGTCCAACCTGATGTCTCTCAGCCTTTTATTGTTGAAGTCGATGCGTCAGAGGTGGGAGTGGGGGCGGTGCTGTCTCAGGGTCCGTCTCCTGGCAAATGGCGTCCTTGTGCTTTCTTTTCTAAAAAACTATCTGCAGCAGAAAAGAACTACGATATTGGCAATAGGGAACTATTAGCTATTAAACTAGCATTTGAAGAATGGCGTCACTTTTTAGAGGGGGCAGTCCCCCCCTTCACTGTGATTACGGACCACAAAAATGTTCTGTACCTCGAATCAGCTAAGCGTCTCACCCCTAGACAAGCTAGGTGGTCGCTATTTTTTACCAGGTTTAACTTTGTGATTACCTATCGTCCTGGGGCAAAGAATACCAAGGCTGATGCACTATCTCATTGTTTCCCTGGAGGGGGTAATGTGAGTGATCCGGTGCCCATTCTTCAGAGGAGTGGTTGTTTCTGGGGTACACTCTGTTCTGGAGGGGAAGGTGTTAGAGGCCCAGGGGGATACCCCGGTCTCTTGCCCCTCAGAGAAATTATTTGTACCATTGAACCTGCGTTTCAAATTATTAAAGGAACATCATAATTCGGCACTTGCTGGGCACCCGGGTAGTAAAGCAACCTTGGAGTTATTGTCTTGTCGTTTTTGGTGGCCAAGGTTGCGTCAGGATGTATTGGATTTTGTGTCTTCTTGTTCTACCTGTGCGCGCGCAAAAGTTTCACATACACGTCCTGCAGGGTCCCTATTACCACTCGTCATTCCCAATAGACCATGGACATGTCAATGGATTTTATCACTGACTTACCTTTTGTCTGCGGGTAAAACAGTTATTTTGGTAGTAGTGGACAGGTTTAGCAAAATGGTACACTTCATTGCGTTACCCGCACTACCTAATGCTAAGACTCTTGCTCAGGTATTCATCAGTGAAATCGTGAAGCTTCACGGGGTCCCATCCGATATTGTTTCGGATCGGGGTACCCAGTTTATTTCTAAATTTTGGAAAGCTTTTTGTTCCCATTTGGGGGTACACTTGTCCTTTTCCTCAGCTTTCCATCCTCAGTCGAATGGACAGACTGAGCGTACCAACCAAAACCTGGAGACATATCTAAGATGTTTTGTGTCTGAAAACCAAGAGTTGTGGTCATCATATTTACCGTTAGCTGAGTTTGCCATAAATAATCGTCGTCAGGAATCCACTGGCAAGTCACCATTTCTTGGTGCATATGGTTTTCATCCCCAATTCTGTACTTTCAAAGAGGGGGGTCTTCTGGGGTTCCCGAAGAGGAACGGTTTTCGTCATCTCTTTCATCGGTATGGCAGAAGGTGCAAGCTAACTTGAAAAATATGGGAGGTAAATACAAATGCATGGCTGATAAGAGACGGTCGCCAGGTCCGGACCTAGGAGTGAATGACTATGTGTGGTTGTCTACTAGGAATATTAAATTGAAGGTTCCCTCTTGGAAACTGGGTCCTAGGTTTATTGGTCCTTACAAAATTGTAGCCATCGTCAACCCCGTGGCTTTTCGCCTGGAGTTACCTCAGACTTTTAAAATCCATAATGTCTTTCATAAGTCGTTACTCAAGAAATACAGTACAGACCAAAAGTTTGGACACACCTTCTCATTCAAAGAGTTTTCTTTATTTTCATGACTATGAAGGCATCAAAACTATGAATTAACACTGTGGAATTATATACATAACAAACAAGTGTGAAACAACTGAAAATATGTCATATTCTAGGTTCTTCAAAGTAGCCACCTTTTGCTTTGATTACTGCTTTGCACACTCTTCGCATTCTCTTGATGGGCTTCAAGAGGTAGTCCCCTGAAATGGTCTTCCAACAGTCTTGAAGGAGTTCCCAGAGATGCTTAGCACTTATTGGCCCTTTTGCCTTCACTCTGCGGTCCAGCTCACCCCAAACCATCTCGATTGGGTTCAGGTCCGGTGACTGTGGAGGCCAGGTCATCTGGTGCAGCACCCCATCACTCTCCTTCATGGTCAAATAGCCCTTACTTTCAAAGTTTTCCTAATTTTTCGGCTGACTGACTGATCTTCATTTCTTAAAGTAATGATGGCCAGTCGTTTTTCTTTACTTAGCTGCTTTTTTCTTGCCATAATACCAATTCTAACAGTCTATTCAGTAGGACTATCAGCTGTGTATCCACCTGACTTCTCCTCAACGCAACTGATGGTCCCAACCCCATTTATAAGGCAAGAAATCCCACTTATTAAACCTGACAGGGCACACCTGTGAAGTGAAAACCATTTTAGGGGACTACCTCTTGAAGCTCAACAAGAGAATGCCAAGAGTGTGCAAAGCAGTAATCAAAGCAAAAGGTGGCTATTTTGAAGAACCTAGAACATGACATATTTTCAGTTGTTTTACACTTGTTTGTTATGTATATAATTCCACATGTGTTAATTCATAGTTTTGATGCCTTCAGTGTGAATCTACAATTTTCATAGTCATGAATGAGAAGGTGTGTCCAAACTTTTGGTCTGTACTGTATGTTCCACCTCTAGAACCGTCACCGCTGCCACCCCCTCCTGTTGTTGTGGATGGTAATCTAGAATTTGAGATATCCAAAATTGTTAATTCTCGTCGGGTCCGCCGCTCTCTTCAATATCTGGTGCATTGGAGAGGTTACAGTCCCGAGGAAAGAATGTGGGTTCCTGCGTCTGAGGTAAACGCCGACAGGCTAGTTCGGGTTTTTCATGCCTCTGATCCTGAGAGACCTGGTCCTGAGTGTCCGGAGGCCACTCGTAGAGAGGGGGGTACTGTCACGAGGGTGTCTAGAACCACGCCTGACTCCGTTATACCCGGGGTCAGGAAGTCGCAGCGGTTGGCTGCGCGCTCTATGTAAGATAGGGCTGTTTCCTTATGGTAGCTTTCTGGGTTTGCTTTGCAAACCCTTTTGGCTCACTCAGGGATCCGTAGCTCCTTCTCCTCAGCTGTTCCTTGTCTAGCACTCCCAACCTCCTTATATTCCCCTCTCACACTTCTCTGGTTGCCAGATATAGAGCTTCCTGCCTGGACATCTATTCTGACCCTCTGGAGCTGTGTTGCTGCGTTCTCTGGTTGTTGGTCCAGAACGCTACCCTCCGGAACCCTGTTGGACCTTTGTGGTCTGCTGTGGTCGCCCACCTGGGTGTATGTGTTTGTCTGTATTGTCTGTTCTCTCCCTGGTGTTTCCCTCTTAGTGTCAGTGGTGTGGACTAGTGATCCCACCGGCCCGTTCACTATCTAGAGCTCATTTTAGGGAAAGCCAGGGTTTAGGCACGTGATCGCCGCACGGGTGAGGAACTCGTCTAGGGACGTCAGGGCAGTCAGGTGCCAGCCGCAAGGTGATTCAGGGGTCACCACCTTTCCCTCTCCCTTGGGCAGGGCTTTCCCTTTTCCCTCCCTGTGCGTGTCGCGGGTCATTACACTACCTGGTCCTCTGGTGGTCCCTTTTGCTTGGATCGACCACCAGAGGACACAGGCAGCTCTGTAATAAGTAGCACCAAACACCACTACACTACACCCCCCCTGTCACTTATTAACCCCTGATCACCCCATATAGACTCCCTGATCACCCCCCTGTCATTGATCACCCCCTTGTAAGACTCCATTCAGACGTCCGTATGATTTTTACGGATCCACTGATACATGGATCGGATCCGCAAAACACATACGGACGTCTGAATGGAGCCTTACAGGGGGGTGATAAATGATGGGGGTGATCACCCCATATAGACTCCCTGATCACCCCCCTGTCATTGATCACCCCCCTGTCATTGATCACCCCCCTGTAAGGCTCCATTCAGACATTTTTTTGGCCCAAGTTAGCGGAAATTATATATTTTTTTTTTCTTACAAAGTCTCATATTCCACTAACTTGTGTCAAAAAATAAAATCTCACATGAACTCACCATACCCCTCACGGAATCCAAATGCGTAATATTTTTTAGACATTTATATTCCAGACTTGGAAATGTGACCCCATTTCGGAAAGTAGACACCCCAAGGAATTCGCTGAGGGGCATATTGAGTCCATGAAAGATTGAAATTTTTGTCCCAAGTTAGCGGAAAGGGAGACTTTGTGAGAAAAAACAAAAAAAAAATCAATTTCCGCTAAAAAAAGAAAATTCTATGAACTCGCCATGCCCCTCATTGAATACCTTGGGGTGTCTTCTTTACAAAATGGGGTCACATGTGGGGTATTTATACTGCCCTGGCATTTTAAGGGCCCTAAAGCGTGAGAAGAAGTCTGGGATCCAAATGTCTAAAAATGCCCTCCTAAAAGGAATGTGGGCCCCTTTGCGCATCTAGGCTGCAAAAAAGTGTCACACATCTGGTATCGCCGTACTCAGGAGAAGTTGGGGAATGTGTTTTGGGGTGTCATTTTACATATACCCATGCTGGGTGAGATAAATATGTCGGTCAAATGCCAACTTTGTATAAAAAAATGGGAAAAGTTGTCGTTTGCCGAGATATTTATCTCACCCAGCATGGGTATATGTAAAATGACACCCCAAAAAACATTGCCCAACTTCTCCTGAGTACGGCAATACCACATGTGTGATACTTTTTTGCAGCCTAGGTGTGCAAAGGGGCCCACATTCCATAGAGCACCTTTCGGATTTCACTGGCCATTTTTTACACATTTTGATTTCAAACTACTTACCACACATTAGGGCCCATAGAATGCCAGGGCAGTATAACTACCCCACAAGTGACCCCATTTTAGAAAGAAGACACCCCAAGGTATTTCGTGATGGGCATAGTGAGTTCATGGAAGTTTTTTTTTTTTTTTCACAAGGTAGTGGAATATGAGACTTTGTAAGCAAAAAATATCATCATTTTCCGCTAACTTGTGACAAAAAATAAAAAATTCTAGGAACTCGCCATGCCCCTCACGGAATACCTTGGGGTGTCTTCTTTCCAAAATGGGGTCACTTGTGTGGTAGTTATACTGCCCTGGCATTCTAGGGGCCCTAATGTGTGGTAAGTAGTTTGAAATCAAAATGTGTAAAAAATGACCTGTGAAATCCTAAAGGTGCTCTTTTGAATGTGGGCCCCTTTGCCCACCTAGGCTGCAAAAAAGTGTCACACATGTGGTATCGCCGTACTCAGGAGAAGTTGGGCAATGTGTTTTGGGGTGTCATTTTACATATACCCATGCTGGGTGAGATAAATATCTCGGTCAAATGCCAACTTTGTATAAAAAAATGGGAGTGAGTTCATGGAAGTTTTTATTTTTGTCACAAGTTAGTGGTATATGAGACTTTGTAAGAAAAAAAAAATCATCATTTTCCGCTAACTTGTGACAAAAAATAAAAAGTTCTATGAACTCACTATGCCCATCAGCGAATACCTTAGGGTTTCTACTTTCCGAAATGGGGTCATTTGTGGGGTGTTTGTACTGTCTGGCCATTGTAGAACCTCAGGAAACATGACAGGTGCTCAGAAAGTCAGAGCTGCTTCAAAAAGCGGAAATTCACATTTTTGGACCATAGTTTGTAAACGCTATAACTTTTACCCAAACCATTTTTTTTTTTACTTAAACATTTTTTTTTTATCAAAGACATGTACAACAATAAATTTTGAGAAAAATTTATATATGGATGTCGTTTTTTTGCAAAATTTTACAACTGAAAGTGAAAAATGTCAAAATGTCGATTAATAACAAAAAAAAGTAAAAATGTCAGCAGCAATGAAATACCACCAAATGAAAGCTCTATTAGTGAGAAGAAAAGGAGGTAAAATTCATTTGGCTGGTAAGTTGCATGACCGAGCAATAAACCACTAAAGTTGAGGAGTGCCGATCTGTAAAAAAGGGCCTGGTCACTAGGGGGGTATAAACCTGTGGTCCTTAAGTGGTTAATAAAGTATTCTTGCCAAAGTGTTCTACCGTTAAATTCTTCTAAAAATTGTAGCCATATATTAATGTCGACTTTTAACTGTTTAGTCATTTTTATATGATCATATGGGGAAGTTTTCCCTTTGGTGGCTTAGTACATCCTTTTTGAGAAAACTCTTTCCATAGGAATAACTCTAGAGATAAAAGTTCCGCCCAGAGCGGATTGGAGTTTTTTAAGTGTAGTCTTTTTTTTATTTTAAGAATTTGGCAAGTGAATTTTTTGTAGAAAAATTTTATATAACTTGTGGGAAAAATGGTTTTGTCCTCGGCCAGTGGGATATTGAATATTTTTGAGATTTCATAAATTTTTTTAAACAAATTAATGCACTCATCAGTGCAGTTTCTACCTATGAACACAAAATCCTCCAGGTAGTGAATAACGTGGCCACCTGTCACGGATGATGTTGCAGATAGCTGGAACTTATAAATAAACATCAGACTGGCTTGATCCCAAACTTAGGAACATATGGGTGAGCCCTATAAAACCCTAAGAGCTCTCCCTGACTGCTATGCCCATGCAAGGGTCTGAATGGTAGACGATTGCATGCCCACGTACCTAAGACTGTGTGACACCTGAAGACCCTATAATAGTGAGGGGACACGACCACCGGCTCCCTGCACTTAATACGGACGTAGTCAGGGTCACCTAGAATCAAGCCAGCAAGGAAACACAAATGAAGAAAAAAACTTATCTTAGCAAACAGCAGCAGCAGCCTCCAGCAGTGAACACCTCATCCAGGAAGTAGTATAAACCGCAAAGTGAGGCAGTAAAGGAGGGAATATAGAAGGGAGACAATTAGTCTAAATAGGTGACACATGGGAGAAGGAAAGGAGATGACAAAGTGAAACCAAAACAAAGAACATCATGCAAGAGGAAGAGAATAGAGTTGAGCGAACGCGAACTGTAAAGTTCAGGTTCGTACCGAACTTTAGCTTTTTTTGGACCTGGACCCGAACATTTACATAAAAGTTTGTGTTCGTGTTCGGTGATTTTTATGGCGCTTTTTGAAAGGCTGCATAGCAGCCAATCAACAAGCGTTTAACTGTGTGCCCTTAGAAGCCATCACAGCCATGCCTACTATTGGCATGGCTGTGATTGGCCAACTGCAGCATGTGACCCAGCCTCTATATAAGGCTGAGTCACGTAGCGCTGCACGTCACTCTGCTATTCTTAGTGTAGGGAGAGGATGCTGCTGCTGTCAGGGACAGATCAGGGATAAATACTAAGAAGAACTGCCTTATAACTCAGTGATCTCAATCCAATGTGTTTTGTGGGTGCAGTGCACAGTTTTTTAAAGCCTGCACTGAGCCAACTTCTGTTGAAAACGCTTTTTTTTTTTTACTTCAGTTTGTGACTATGAATACCTAATCGGCAGCCATTTTATGCAGACATGCTGGTGCAGCACTATCTATCTGCATGTCTGCTAGTCCAGAAATACAGCTTTTTTGCTGACTGTGCTTAAAAAATATTTTTTTTCATATACTGGTCATCTTTGATTACACGTGCATAGGTGACAGTCATATTTAGGCCACAAATACGGCCATTAGGTTACTGCGGTTGAAATAAACCGTGTGTTCATATACTGCTCATTTTAAATTTAACGTACATAGAATACAGTCACATTTAGGCCACAAATACGGCCATTCGTTTACTGCGGTTGAAATAAACCGTGTGTTCATATACTGCTCATTTTGGATTTAACGTACATCGAATACAGTCACATTTAGGCCACAAATACCGTTGTCATATAGAGTTAAAAAAATATATATATTGAGTGCAATACCTTACATCAGGGTTTATATTGGAGGTTAATTATTTTTAACATACTTAACCAATTTTTACTTTGCTTTGTGAACGCTAACTATGAGGCAAACATCTAATAAGGGACGCGGTCATGGTCACGGTGGTGGTGTTGGTGGAGCCTCTGGTGCAGGGAGAGGACGTGGCCGTTCTGCCACAGCTACACGTCCTACTGAACCTACTACCTCAGGTCCCAGTAGCCGCCTGAATCTACAGGGATATCTACAGGGATATTTGGTCGGGCCTAATGCCGTTCTAAGGATGGAAAGGCCTGAGCAAGTACAGGCGCTAGTCAATTGGCCGACAGTGGATCCAGCACGTTTACATTATCTCCCACCCAGTCTTCTGCAGAAAGCGCACAGGTGGCGCCTGAAACCCATGCCCATCAGTCTGTCACATCACCCCCATGCATATCGGGGAACCTGTCTGAGCCTCAAGTCATGCAGCAGTCTCTTATGCTGTTTGAAGACTCTGCTGGCAGGGTTTCCCAAGGACATCCACCTAGCCTTCCCCAGGCGTGGAAGACATAGAATGCACTGACGCACAACCACTTATGTTTCCTGATGAGGACATGGGAATACCACCTCAGCACGTCTCTGATGATGACGAAACACAGGTGCCAACTGCGTTGTCTTTCTGCAGTGTGCAGACCGAAAAGGAGGTTAGGGAGGAAGACTGGGTGGAAGACGATGCAGGGGACGAAGAGGTCCTAGACCCCACATGGAATAAAGGTCGTGCCACTTTCTTTCAGAGTTCGGAGAAAGAGGCAGTGGTGAGACCGAGCCAACAGCGTACCAAAAGCGGGAGCAGGGTGCAAAAGCAGAGCAGCCGTCGCCGAAACAGTTTGCCTGCTACTGGCCACCGCCACCAGGTACCGAGCACACCAAAGGCAGCTTCAAGGAGTTCCCTGGCATGGCACTTCTTCACACAAATGTGCTGACGACAAGACCCGAGTGGTTTGCACGCTGTGCCATCAGAGCCTGAAGCGAGGCATTAACGTTCTGAACCTTAGCACAACCTTTGCAGCTCTGGGACTAGCCGGTTTGACACACATCCCTTGCCTGGCACATGTGCTGAATTTGGTGGTGCAGAAATTCATTAACAACTACCCCGACATGTCAGAGCTACTGCTTAAAGTGATGGCCGTCTGTGCGCGCTTCCGGAGTTCTCATCCTGCCGCCGCTCGGCTGTCTGCTCTACAGCGTAACTTCGGCCTTCCCGTTCACCGCCTCATATGCGACGTGCCCACCAGGTGAACTCCACCTTGCACATGCTGGAGAGACTGTGCGAGCAGCAGCAGGCCATAGTGGAGTTTCAGCTGCAGCACGCATGGGTGAGTCGCACTAATTCATTAGCTGCAAGTACTAGCTTCAAGTACTACATTAAGTACTAGTAAAGAGATATTGCAGCAGACTGAAGAGATTCAAGAGATACTGCAAGAGATTGGCTTAGAGTCTCCAACTGGCTCATCTGTGTTGTTTTTGCTGATCATTGCTTGAGAAGAGGTAAGGAATTCGGTCAGCTGTTTGCTATTGTGCGTTTGCTAATGAGCCTAGCTCACTAAGGTGTTACATTTGTTGCTGGGGGAGGAGTTTGGGAAGGAGTGTGTGTATGTATAGAGACAGACTCATTAGCTGGCCTAATTCATTAGCTGCAAGTACTAGCTTCAAGTACTACATTAAGTACTAGTAAAGAGATATTGCAGCAGACTGAAGAGATTCAAGAGATACTGCAAGAGATTGGCTTAGAGTCTCCAACTGGCTCATCTGTGTTGTTTTTGCTGATCATTGCTTGAGAAGAGGTAAGGAATTCGGTCAGCTGTTTGCTATTGTGCGTTTGCTAATGAGCCTAGCTCACTAAGGTGTTACATTTGTTGCTGGGGGAGGAGTTTGGGAAGGAGTGTGTGTATATATAGAGACAGACTCATTAGCTGGCCTAATTCATTAGCTGCAAGTACTAGCTTCAAGTACTACATTAAGTACTAGTAAAGAGATATTGCAGCAGACTGAAGAGATTCAAGAGATACTGCAAGAGATTGGCTTAGAGTCTCCAACTGGCTCATCTGTGTTGTTTTTGCTGATCATTGCTTGAGAAGAGGTAAGGAATTCGGTCAGCTGTTTGCTATTGTGCGTTTGCTAATGAGCCTAGCTCACTAAGGTGTTACATTTGTTGCTGGGGGAGGAGTTTGGGAAGGAGTGTGTGTATATATAGAGACAGACTCATTAGCTGGAAGTACTAGCTTCAAGTACTACATTAAGTACTAGTAAAGAGATATTGCAGGAGATAGTCAGGAGGTAGGCTGGAAGGTGTCACGGCTGTATGTGAGCAACAATAGTAATTCACAGTACAGAGCAACTGACTGGACCCAGAACTAGGGAGGATAAAGGGTGACCCCTGTCCGACCCTCAACGCTTTCCCTATTCTGCTAAAGCACATGCCCGGATCCAAATGGCGGAACGAGGCATGCCCACGTGCCTAAGACTAATGACCACTGTAACCCCTACAATAGTGGAAGGGGCACGGCCACCAGTGCCCTACTCAGTATATGGAGGGAACCGTGGCCACCTCAGATCCAGTCAGAAAACAAACAGGAATACAACAATGTCTGCAGACTTAGCTGAAGGTGTTGTAGCCGCAGAGAAGACGGATCCAAGGACAGGCTAGCAATATCCGGAGTGCTAGCTGCAGCAGAACACAGGTCCAGTGAACTGATAGCTACAAGTGAAGAAACTAAAGCAAGAGCTACAACTGAAGTGAGAACTATAATCCACATCCTATCATAGGAGGAGGGGTGATATAAAGAGAGGGAAATCAAACACATGAAGAACCGCTGTGGTGAAAGAAACCAAAAGTAAACAGAGTAGTGAGAACTCCTCCCAGCTCTAGTAGTGACATCATCACAGGGGTGGAGAAACAGAGCTGTGAGAACGTCCCAAAGCTCTGGTAGTGACAGTACCCCCCCCCCTCTACGGGTGGACTCCGGACACCCAGGACCCACCTTCTCAGGATGAGCCCTATGAAATGCCCTGATGAGGCGAGTGGCTTTAATGTCCGACACCGGAACCCACATCCTCTCCTCAGGACCATAACCCTTCCAATGAACGAGGTACTGAAGAGAACCGCGGACAATGCGAGAGTCCACAATTCTGGAAACCTCAAACTCCAGATTGCCATCAACCAAAATCGGAGGAGGAGGCAAAGAGGAGGGTACCGTGGGCTGGACATATGGTTTTAAGAGAGATCTGTGAAATACATTATGTATCTTCCAAACCCGTGGAAGATCAAGACGGAAGGCAACAGGATTGATGACTGACAAGATTTTATAAGGCCCAATAAACTTGGGACCCAATTTCCAGGAGGGAACCTTCAACTTAATGTTTCTAGTAGACAACCACACCAGATCACCCACATTCAGGTCCGGACCAGGCACACGTCTCTTATCAGCCACACGCTTATACTTCTCACTCATTTTTTTAAGATTACTCTGAATCTTTTGCCAAATGGTAGACAAAGACGAGGAAAATCTCTCCTCCTCAGGTAAACCAGAAAAAGCCCCTCCCGAGAATGTCCCAAACTGCGGATGGAACCCATATGCACCAAAGAATGGTGACTTATCAGAAGATTCCTGACGACGGTTGTTCAGAGCAAACTCAGCAAGAGGGAGAAATGAACACCAATCCTCCTGGTTCTCTGCCACAAAACAGCGCAAATATGTCTCCAGATTCTGATTGAGGCGCTCAGTCTAACCATTCGACTGCGGATGAAAAGCAGAAGAGAAGGACAGCCGAACCCCCAGGCGAGAACAGAAAGCCTTCCAGAACCTGGACACAAACTGCGTGCCTCTATCGGAAACAATATCAGAGGGAATGCCGTGCAATTTAACAATATGGTCGACAAAAGCTTGCGCCAACGTTTTAGCATTGGGTAAACCAGGGAAAGGTACGAAATGAGCCATCTTGCTAAAACGGTCCACCACCACCAGGATCACCGACTTCCCCGAGGAACGAGGAAGATCCGTGATAAAGTCCATGGACAGGTGTGTCCAAGGACGGGAAGGAATGGGTAACGGGAGAAGGGAACCTGAAGGCCGTGAACGAGGGACCTTAGCTCGAGCGCACGTCTCACAAGCAGCCACAAAACCCTCCACCGACTTACGAAGAGCCGGCCACCAAAATCTCCGAGCAATGAGATCTACCGTGGCTCTACTCCCGGGGTGACCAGCAAGAACCGTATCATGATGCTCCTTAAAGAGTTTGTGACGTAGCTCAGGAGGCACGAACAACTTCCCAGAAGGACAACGGGCAGGTGTCTCAGTCTGGGCAGCCTGGACCTCGGCCTCCAAATCGGAATATAGAGCAGAAACAACTACCCCCTCCGCCAAAATGGGACCCGGGTCCTCGGAGTTTCCTCCTCCCGGAAAACAGCGAGAGAGAGCATCAGCCTTCACATTTTTTATCCCAGGTCGGAATGTAACAACAAAATTGAATCTGGAGAAGAACAGAGACCATCTGGCCTGTCTCGGATTCATACGCCTGGCCGACTCCAAGTATGCCAGATTCTTATGGTCGGTAAAAACGGTGATAGGGTGCCTGGCCCCCTCCAACCAATGGCGCCATTCCTCGAAAGCCAACTTGATGGCCAACAACTCCCTATCTCCCACATCATAGTTTCTCTCTGCCGGGGATGGTTTTTTAGAGAAAAAGGCACAGGGTCGCCACTTGGCAGGGGAAGGGCCCTGGGACAAAACCGCACCCACACCCACCTCGGAAGCATCCACCTCAACAATAAAAGGTAAGGAAACATCGGGATGCACCAAGACGGGAGCAGACGCAAAATTCTCTTTAATCTTAGAAAAGGCTGTAAGCGCCTCCTCCGACCAAGAGGAAAAATCCGCCCCCTTTTTTGTCATGTCAGTGAGTGGTTTGACAACAGAGGAATAATTCAAAATGAACTTTCTGTAATAGTTCGCAAAACCCAGAAAGCGCATCAATGCCTTCTGAATCTCAGGAAGCTCCCACTCAAGTACAGCACGGACCTTCTCGGGATCCATGCGAAAACCAGAAGCAGAGAGGAGAAAACCCAGAAATTGAATCTCCGATACCATAAAAAGACATTTCTCCAGCTTGGCGTACAATTTATTTTCCCGCAAAATCTGCAGAACCTGAAAAAGATGATCCTGATGGGTCTGAACATCAGGGGAAAAAATCAAAATATCATCAAGATACACCAATACAAATTTCCCCATTAAATGATAGAAAATACTATTAACAAAATGCTGAAAGACGGCCGGAGCATTCATCAGGCCGAAAGGCATAACGAGATTCTCGAAATGCCCGTCAGGGGTATTAAAGGCCGTTTTCCATTCATCCCCCTCTCTGACCCTGACCAGGTTGTACGCGACTCTCAAATCCAATTTGGAAAACACCTTGGCCCCAACAATTTGATTGAAGAGGTCCGGGATCAGAGGAAGGGGATAGGGATCGCGAATCGTGATACGGTTCAGCTCCCTAAAATCTAGGCAAGGTCTCAGAGAGCCATCTTTCTTTTTAACAAAAAAAAAAACCGCGGCCACAGGTGACTTTGAGGGACGAATATGCCCCTTTTCGAGACTCTCGGAGATGTAAGTTCGCATAGCGATTCTTTCCGGTTGTGAGAGATTGAAGAGGCGTGCTTTTGGCAGCTTGGAGCCGGGAATGAGGTTAATGGGACAGTCAAACTCCCGGTGAGGAGGTAGCTCCTGAACACCGCTCTCGGAGAGAAATGATGGCACCGTTTTAGTAGACACCTCTGCAAAAGTCGCTGTGAGACAATTCTCTCTACAAAAATCACTCCACTCATTTATTTGCCTTCCTTGCCAATCAATAGTGGGGTTATGTCTAGTGAGCCAGGGTAACCCCAAAACTAGAGGAGACGGCAATCCGTTAAGGACAAAACAAGATATATCCTCCACATGAGTGTCACCTACAGCTAGCCGGATATTGTGAACAATGCCCTTCAGAGATCTCTGTGAGAGTGGAGCAGAGTCAAAAGCAAAAACAGGTATATCTTTATCTAATGTGCAAACCTGAAAACCATGCATGGCTACAAATTGAGTGTCAATAAGATTGACGGCCGCTCCACTATCGACAAAAATCTCACAAGAAATGACTTTGCTCTCTAGCGCCACCCTGGCAGACAGGAGAAAACGGGAACTGCAGGTCAGAGGAAAAGCATCAAATCCTACATCAACTTTGCCCAAAGTAGCAGATGAAGCAGAACCTGATGATTTACCTTTTGAGATTTTTCTCTTATTATCGCTCTTAGTACGGTTCAAGAATCTCCTAGACGGACAAACATTTGCCAAATGACCTATGCCCCCACAACAAAAACAGACCATACTCTGAGGACTAAATCCTCTTTTATCAGGGGCAAGTCGAGCTAGCTGCATGGGCTCCTCCTCAGAGGGGAGCGAGACAGGATGAGGCCCCTGCACACTGAATGAGTCCGCACCACTGCCCCTAGACTGACAATGGTTGGACAGAGAGGTCTCGTTTCTTTCTCTTAGACGCCTGTCAAGGCGTACCGCCAATGACATGGCAGACTCTAAGGACGTTGGTCTCTCATGGAAAGCAAACGCATCTTTTAATCTCTCCGAGAGACCATGACAGAACTGACTCCGGAGTGCAGCATCATTCCAACCCGAATCAGCTGCCCATCTCCGAAATTCAGAACAATAAAGCTCCGCAGACAGTTTGTTCTGGCATAAAACACGTAGGTTAGATTCGGCCAGAGCAACACGATCCGGGTCATCATAAATCTGCCCCAGGGCCACAAAAAATCCCTCCACGGATCGAAGGGAGGGATGCCCTGATGGCAGCGAAAAAGCCTAAGTCTGAGCATTACCCCTGAGCAGGGAAATGACAATCCTCACCCTCTGCTCCTGATTACCAGAAGAGTGAGAACACAAGCAAAAATGGAGTTTGCATACCTCTCTGAAACGAACAAAATTCTCACTGCCCCCGGAGAACGTCTCCGGAAGTGAGACCTTTGGCTCGCAACAGACTCCATGAGTCCGGAGCAGGACCCAATGCTTGAAGCTGGGTCATAGATTGACGGAGATCCGCTACTTCCAAAGAAAGACCCTGCATGCGGTCAACCAGGTCAGAAAGCGGATCCATGTCAAAAAAGGACGGTTTTGGTGGATTATAATGTCACGGCTGTATGTGAGCAACAATAGTAATTCACAGTACAGAGCAACTGACTGGACCCAGAACTAGGGAGGATAAAGGGTGACCCCTGTCCGACCCTCAACGCTTTCCCTATTCTGCTAAAGCACATGCCCGGATCCAAATGGCGGAACGAGGCATGCCCACGTGCCTAAGACTAATGACCACTGTAACCCCTACAATAGTGGAAGGGGCACGGCCACCAGTGCCCTACTCAGTATATGGAGGGAACCGTGGCCACCTCAGATCCAGTCAGAAAACAAACAGGAATACAACAATGTCTGCAGACTTAGCTGAAGGTGTTGTAGCCGCAGAGAAGACGGATCCAAGGACAGGCTGGCAATATCCGGAGTGCTAGCTGCAGCAGAACACAGGTCCAGTGAACTAATAGCTACAAGTGAAGAAACTAAAGCAAGAGCTACAACTGAAGTGAGAACTATAATCCACATCCTATCATAGGAGGAGGGGTGATATAAAGAGAGGGAAATCAAACACATGAAGAATAGCTGTGGTGAAAGAAACCAAAAGTAAACAAACAGAGTAGTGAGAACTCCTCCCAGCTCTAGTAGTGACATCATCACAGGGGTGGAGAAACAGAGCTGTGAGAACGTCCCAAAGCTCTGGTAGTGACAGAAGGTGGAAACAATACAAAAAAAAAAAAGGTAAGATTTGTTTGATTTGTTTGATTTAAAGTTACAAATTTTTTTTTATTTTTTTTTTATTTTTTTCTCCTCTTTAAAATGGCAGACTTGGTTCAGTGCAGGAATTGTTGTGCATTTATTTCATGTTCCACTCTTTGGAGATTCGGATGCTGTCAGATCTGTAGACAGTTCTCCTTACTGCAGCAGGAAATTGCATTTTTGAAAGCTGAAATATTTAAATTATCTGTTAAACAAACTCCAGCTAGGACTGCTGCAATGCCACTGCCACAGAGGACCCCCAGAAATGGCAGATGGGTTAATGTAGGTTCTGGAAGTCTTAGAGTGGTGGATAGAAGACATGTCCCACAGTCGGTGGTTCTCCATAATTCATTTGCAGCACTCTCAGAATGTAAGGACAACATGGATATGGACTCAAGCACAGAGGGTGAGAAACCATCGACTCCTATGTCTAATGTATGCAACAAAAAAGATAAAGTGAAGTCTCAAAGGATGCAGCTGTTGCTGGGTGATTCAATCATAAGAAGTGTGGAGCTTAAAGAAAATGGTGTTGTGAGATGTCTCCCTGGGGCTACTGCTAGAAGAGATAGAAGACGTATTATTAATATTGTTAAGCAAGCAAAGCAGGAAGGGGACGTGGATGTTCTTGTCCATCTAGGGACAAATGACCTGGCTTGCAATGAAGTGTCAGAGGTGAAAAAATCTTTTATCACACTTGGTAATGACGTACAGGATTTTGCATCCACCATTTCATTTTCTGAAGTTCTGCCTGTGCATAATGTTCAGAATGATAGGCAGAGGCGCATAAAGGAGTTCAACATATGGCTTGGTAAATGGTGTCAAGAGCAAGGATTTGGCTTTGTTTCTCATGATAGCTCTACTTGGAATAGAAAGGAACTGTACAAAAAAGATGGTTTGCATCTTTCTCTTAAGGGAACAAATGTACTTAGTGAACAACTCCAAGAATTTGCGAAAGAGTATTTAAACTAGGAAGGGGGGGCAAAAGAGTGAAAATAAAAGAGTCCAATTGCCCCCCGAAACAATGCCAGAACAGGTCAGAAGCACAGAGGTTAAGAAATGATAAGCTCAGAGTCCTGTCTACAAATGCTCGCAGTTTAGGTAAAAAAATCAATGAACTTGGGTCAATAATGGCATCTGAGAATGTAGATTTAGTGGCTGTTACGGAGACATGGTTTAATGAAAGAAATGACTGGGACATAACCATACCAGGGTACTCTTTATACAGAAGAGACAGAGAAGGCAAGAAAGGAGGAGGAGTGGCCCTGTATGTGAAAGATAGCATTAAATCTAACCTAATACAAGTTTTCGAGGCCAACATAGTCAGTTTGGGTTACGTTGCAGTTTGCTAACCATGCAGTAACTCGTGTAGGTGTGATATATAGACCACCTGGTCAAGTTAAAGAACTAGATGATCTACTAGTTGAAGAAATAGCTAAAATGACAATGAAAGGAGAAGTTATCATTATGGGAGATTTCAATCTTCCAGATATAAACTGGAAAACCAAAATAGCAAGTTCTACCAGGAGTACAGATATTCTAAATTCCCTACTGGGGTGATCTCTACAACAAATGGTTGAGGAGCCAACCCGGAGGGAGGCCATTTTGGATTTGGTATTCACAAACGGGGATTCGGTATATGATGTCATTGTAGGCGAAACCTTGGGATCTAGTGATCACCAGTCAGTGTGGTTTAATATAAGAACTGTGAAAGAGTCCCACCACACAAAAACAAAAGTTTTGGATTTTAGAAAAACAGACTTTTCAAAAATGAAATTAGTCATAAATGAGTCCTTATCAGACTGGAACGGATTACATCGAGTCCAGGAGAAATGGGACTACTTAAAAGGTGCATTATTGAAGGCAACAGAAAATTGCATTAGACTCGTCAGTAAAAGCAAAAAAAGGAGGAGACCAATGTGGTACTCAGCAGAAGTGGCCCAAATCATTAAAAATAAAAAGCTAGCATTTTGTAATTATAAAAAAACCCAGAGCAATGAAGATAAGGAAATCTACAAGATTAGGCAGAGAGAGGCCAAGCAAGTTATAAGAACTTCTAAAGCGCAGGCAGAAGAAAAACTAGCTCAGTCTATGAAAAAAGGGGATAAGACATTCTTCAGATATATAAATGAAAAAAGGAAATTAAAACAAGGAATAACTAAATTAAAAACAAAGGACGGAAGGTATGTAGAAGAGAATAAAGGGCTAGCCGACTGCCTTAATGAATACTTCTGTTCAGTTTTTACAAAAGAAAAAGGAGAAGGACCTCCACTAGAAAGAATGACTATTAAATCGTTTGATGCATGTATCTTTACAGAGGAAGATGTTCTAAGTTTGCTGTCTAAGGTGAAGACAGATAAGTCACAGGGGCCTGATGAGATACACCCAAAATTATTAAAAGAGCTTAGTGGTGAGCTGGCAAAACCGTTAACAGATTTATTTAACCAATCATTAGTAACAGGAGTCGTCCCGGAAGATTGGAAATTGGCAAATGTCGTGCCCATTCACAAGAAAGGTAGTAGGGAGGAATCGAGCAACTATAGACCAGTGAGTCTGACATCAATAGTAGGCAAATTAATGGAAACCCTATTAAAGGATAGGATTGTGGAACATCTAAAATCCCATGGATTGCAAGATGAAAAACAACATGGGTTTACTTCAGGGAGATCATGTCAAACAAATCTTATAGATTTTTTTGACTGGGTGAATAAAATAATAGACGGTGGAGGTGCAGTAGACATCGCATATCTAGATTTTAGTAAGGCTTTTGACACTGTCCCACATAGAAGACTTATCAATAAACTGCAGTCATTGAGCATGGACTCCCATATTGTTGAGTGGATTAGGCAGTGGCTGAGTGACAGACAACAGAGGGTTGTAGTCAATGGAGAACATTCAAAACAAGGTAATGTTACCAGTGGGGTTCCACAGGGATCTGTACTGGGACCAATTTTGTTTAATATCTTCATAAGTGATATTGCAAAAGGCCTCGCTGGTAAGGTTTGTCTTTTTGCTGATGACACAAAGATATGTAACAGGGTTGATGTTCCTGGAGGGAAACGCCAAATGGAAAAGGATTTAGGAAAACTAGAAGAATGGTCAGAACTCTGGAAACTGAAATTTAATGTGGATAAGTGCAAGATAATGCACCTGGGGCGTAAAAACCCAAGGGCAGAATATAGAATATTTGACACAGTCCTGACCTCAGTATCTGAGGAAAGGGATTTAGGAGTAATTATTTCAGAAGACTTAAAGGTGGGAAGACAATGTTATAGAGCAGCACGAAATGCCAGCAGAATGCTTGGATGTATAGGGAGAGGTATAAGCAGTAGAAAGAGTGAAGTGCTTATGCCGCTGTACAGAACACTGGTGAGACTTCACTTGGAGTATTGTGCGCAGTACTGGAGGCCATATCTCCAGAAGGATATAGATACTCTAGAGAGAGTTCAGAGAAGAGCTACTAAACTAGTACATGGATTGCAGGTAAAACTTACCAGGAAAGGTTAAAGGACCTTAATATGTATAGCTTGGAAGAAAGAAGAGACAGAGGGGATATGATAGAAACTTTTAAATACATAAAGGGAATCAACTCGGTAAAGGAAGAGAGCATATTTAAAAGAAGAAAAACTACCACAAGAGGACACAGTTTTAAATTAGAGGGGCAAAGGTTTAAAAGTAATATAAGGAAGTATTACTTTACTGAGAGAGTAGTGGATGCATGGAATAGCCTTCCTGCAGAAGTGGTAGCTGCAAATACAGTGAAGGGGTTTAAGCATGCATGGGATAGGCATAAGGCCATCCTTCATATAAGATAGGGCCGGGGGCTATCCATAGTATTCAGTATATTGGGCAGACTAGATGGGCCAAATGGTTCTTATCTGCCGACACATTCTATGTTTCTATGTTTCACTACCAATGACTGGGCCTCCATGCGAGACCTGTGTGCCCTGTTGTGCTGTTTCGAGTACTCCACCAACATGGCCAGTGACGCCGTTATCAGCCTTACAATACCACTTCTATGTCTCCTTGAGAAAACACTTAGGGCAATGATGGAAGAGGATGTAGCCCAGGACGAGGAGGAAGAGGGGTCATCTCTAACACTTTCAGGACAGTCTTTTAGAAGTGGCTCAGAAAGAGGATTTTTGCAACAGCAGAGGCCAGGTACACACTTGGCCAGCCAGGGCCCACTACTGGAGGACGAGGAGGAGGAGGATGAGGAGAAGGAGGAGGATGGGGATGAAGCATGTTCACAGCGGGGTGGTATCCAATGCAGCTCGGGCCCATCACTGGTGCGTGGCTGGGGTATACGGAGGACGCAGACAATACGCCTCCCACAGAGGACAGCTTGTCCTTACCTCTGGGTAGCCTGGCACACATGAGCGACTACATGCTGCAGTGCTTGCGCAACGACTGCAGAGTTGCCCACATTTTAACGTGTGCTGACTACTGGGTGGCGACCCTGCTGGATCCCCGTTACAAAGACAATGTGCCGTCCTTAATTCCCTCACTGGAGCGTGATCGGAAGATGCGCGACTACAGGCGCACGCTGGTAGACGCGCTCCTGAGAGCATTCCCGACTGACGCCGGGGGACAAGTGGAAGCACAAGGCGAAGGCAGGGAAGGAGGAAGAGGTCGCCAACGCAGCTGTGTCAGCGCCAGCACCTCAGAAGGCAGGGTTAGCATGGCCGACATGTGGAAAAGCTCGCCGCAACAACCGGCCCCAACTGCTAATATGGAGCGTGTTAGCAGGAGGCAGCATTTGAACAACATGGTAAAACAGTACCTGTGCATACGACTACACGTACTGACTGATGGTTCTGCCCCATTCAACTTCTGGGTCTCCAAATTGTCCACATGGCCAGAGCTTGCCCTGTATGCCTTGGAGGTGCTGGCCTGCCCTGCAGCCAGTGTACTCTCTGAACGTGTATTTAGCACGGCAGGAGGCGTCATTACAGACAGACGCAGCCGCCTGTCCACAGCCAACGTGGACAAGCTCACGTTCATTAAAATGAACCAGGCTTGGATCCCACAAGACTTGTCTGTACCTTGTGCAGAATAGATATTTATACCACCATCAAACATACATTCTTGTACTCAAGTCAAGTGCAATGATTCTTTGTTTTATTTATTTTTTTATTTGTCAAAATATTTTGGGGGCTACCTACCCCAATAAAAAAAAACATTGTTGGCTACCTGTTCCTCCTCCATTACTGCCTCCACCTACAACACCACATATACAGCCTCCTCAACCTCCGACTCCATATCCACCTCTTTCTCGGAGTTGCAGGTTAATAATTAGTAATGTTTTTATTTATTTTTTTCATTTTAAGATATTTCCCTATCCACATTTGTTTGAAGAGCAGTCGCCATGCTCTTAAGCACATTTTACTGTCTTTTACATCCTTCTAGCCTTTTCAAGGACTATTTTAGAGCCATTTTAATTTTAAAAAATGCCAATTTTAGTGCCCTAAATTGAAAAAATTCTTATTTTCAATTGTCGGGTGACATTTTACAATTTTTGTCGTATACAAACCCCTGCTGTGCCTGGTTGACAGGGGCCTACATCTCTCAAAATCCTCTGTTCTACTGCTGGGTGACATGAACCCCCTTTTTCTGTGAATGAACCCCTGCACTGCATTGCTGACAGGGGCCTAAATCTCTCAAAATCCTCTGTTGTATTGCTGGGTGACATGAACCTCCTTTTGCCATGAATGAACCCCTAATGTGCCTGGGTGACTGGGGCCTAAATCTCTCAAAATCCGCTGTTCTATTGCTGGGTGACATGAACCTTTTTTTGCCGTGAATGAACCCCTGCTCTGCATTGCTGACAGGGGCCTAAATCGCTCAAAATCCTTTGTTCTATTGCTGGGTGACATGAACCCCCTTTTGTCGTGAATGAACCCCTGCTCTGCAATGTTGACAGGGGCCTAAATCTCTCAAAATCCTCTGTTGTATTGCTGAGTGACATGAACCCCCTTTTGCCGTGAATGAACCCCTGCTCTAAATTGCTAATAGGGGCCTAAATCTCTCAAAATCCTCTGTTGTATTGCTGATTGACATGAACCCCCTTTTGCCGTGAAAGAACCCCTGCTGTGCCTGGGTGACTGGGGCCTAAATCTCTCAAAATCCTCTGTTGTATTGCTGGGTGACATGAACCCCTTTTTGCCATGAATGAACCCCTGCTGTGCCTGGGTGACAGGGAACTAAATCTCTCAAAATCCTCTGTTCTATTGCTGAGTGACATGAACCCCCTTTTTCCGTGAATGAAACCCTGCTCTGCATTGCTGACAGGGGCCTAAATCTCTCAAAATCCTCTGTTGTATTGCTGGTTGACATGATCCCCCTTTTGCTGTGAATGAAACCCTGCTCTGCATTGCTGACAGGGGCCTAAATCTCTCAAAATCCTCTGTTCTATTGCTGGGTGACATGAACCCCCTTTTGCCGTGAATAAACCCCTGCTCTGCATTGCTGACAGGGGCCTAATTCTCAAAATCCTCTGTTCTATTCCTGGGTAACATGATTCCCCTTTTGCCGTGAATGAACCCCTGCTGTGCCTGGGTGACTGGGTCCTAAATCTCTCAAAATCCTCTGTTGTATTACTGGGTGACATGATCCCCCTTTTTCCGTGAATGAACCCCTGCACTGCATTGCTGACAGGGGCCTAAATCTCTCAAAATCCTCTGTTGTATTGCTGGGTGACATGAACCTCCTTTTGCCATGAATGAACCCCTGCTTTGCCTGGGTGACTGGGGCCTAAATCTCTAAAAATCCGCTGTTCTATTGCTGGGTGACATGAACCCTTTTTTGCCGTGAATGAACCCCTGCTCTGCATTGCTGACAGGGGCCTAAATCTCTCAAAATCCTTTGTTATATTGCTGGGTGACATGAACCCCCTTTTGCCGTGAATGAACCCCTGCTGGGCCTGGGTGACTGGGGCCTAAATCTCTCAAAATCCTCTGTTCTATTGCTGGATGACATGAACCCCCTTTTGTCGTGAATGAACCCCTGCTCTGCAATGTTGACAGGGGCCTAAATCTCTCAAAATCCTCTGTTGTATTGCTGAGTGACATGAACCCCCTTTTGCCGTGAATGAACCCCTGCTCTAAATTGCTAATGGGGGCCTAAATCTCTCAAAATCCTCTGTTGTATTGCTGGGTGACATGAACCCCTTTTGCTGTGAATGAACCCCTGCTCTGCATTGCTGACAGGAGCCTAAATCTCTCAAAATCCTCTGTTCTATTGCTGGGTGACATGAACCCCCTTTTGCCGTGAATGAACCCCTGCTCTGCATTGCTGACAGGGAACTAAATTTAGTGAAAACATCTGTTACTGATCGGAAGATGCACGACTACAAGCGCACGCTGATGATAGCATTCCCACCTCACAGCGGGGGCACAGTGAAAGCACAAGGCGAAGGCAGAGGAGGAGGAAGAGGTCACCAACGCAGCTGGGGCACCACCAGCACCTGAGAAGGCAGGGTTAGCATGGCCAAAATGTGGAAAAGCTTTGTCAGCCTTGGAGGTGCTGACCTGCCCTGAAGCAGCCAGTGTATAGTGTGAAAGTGTGTTTAGCACGGCACAGCCAATGTGGACAAGCTTACGTTTATTAAAATGAACCAGGCATGGATCGCACAGGACTTGTCCGTACCTTGTGCAGAATATACATTTATACCAGCCTCAACCATCCATTCTTGTACTCAAGTGCACTTATTCTTAGTTTTATTTTGTTATATATCCCAATATTTTGGGGGATACCCCAATTTAAAAAAAAAAAAAAACACAAATCAGTGTTGGCTACCTATTCCTCCTTCACCGCTGCTTCCACCTACACCGTCACGTCAACCTACACCGCCACATCCACCCATCCACCGCCTCCTCAACCTCCTACTCCTACATGCAGATTGTTTTTTTTTATTTTTCTGTATTTTATGTTATTTTAAAGAGGACCTTTCACCGATTATTACACTATGAAATAAGTATACAGACATGTAGAGGGGCGCCCGGGGATCTCACTGCACTTACTATTATCCCTGGGCATGCTCTGTTCTCCTGCTATGCCCTCCGGTAACTCCATTCCCTAAGTTATGGTAGGCGGAGTCTGCCCTTGTTCTTCTGTAGCGCTGGCCAATCGCATTGCAGAGCTCACAGCCTGGGAGAAAATACCCTCCCAGGCTGTGAGCTCTGCGCTGCGATTGGCCAGCGCTAGAGCAGAACAAGGGCAGACTCCGCCTACCATAACTTAGTGACTGGAATCTCCGCCTACTATAACTTAGTGAGCAGAGATACCGGAGGGCATAGCAGGAGAACGGAGCGGCGCCCGGGGATAATAGTAAGTGCAGTGAGATCCCCGGGCGCCGCTCTACATGTCTGTATAGTTAGTTCATAGTGTAATAATCGGTGAAAGGTCCTCTTTAAGTCATTTCCCTATCCACATTTGTTTGCAGAACAGTTGCCATGCTCTTAAGCGCATTTTGATGCCTTTTGCTGCCCTCTAGCCCTTTCCAGGACTATATTAGAGCCATTTTAGTGCCCAAAAGTTCGGGTCCCCATTGACTTTAATGGGGTTCGGGGTCAAGTTCGGGTCCCGAACCCGAACTTTTTTTTCAAGTTCGGTCGAAAATGCCGAACCCGAACATCTAGGTGTCCGCTCAACTCTAGTAGAGAAGAACGTCTGCCAGACCTTCTCACAGAACTGGCGGTGACAGTACCCCTCCCTCTACGGGTGGACTCCAGACACTCAGAGGCCACCATTTTAGGATGAGACCTATGGAAAGCACTGATGAGACGAGTGGCCTTAATGTCCGCCACTGGGACCCACATCTTCTCCTCAGGACCATAACCCTCCCAATGAACGAGGTACTGGAGAGAACCGCAGATAATGCGAGAATCCACAATCCTAGAGACCTGAAATTCAAGATTGCCATCAACAAAAATATGAGGAGGAGGCAAAGAGGAGGGTACAGTGGGTTGGACATATGGTTTTAATAGGGACCTGTGAAAAACATTATGGATCTTCCAAGTCTGAGGAAGATCAAGACGGAGGGCAACGGGATTGATGACGGACAAGATCTTGTAAGGCCCAATAAATCTAGGACCCAACTTCCAGGAGGGAACCTTCAGTTTGATATTCTTTGTAGACAACCACACCAGATCACCCACATTCAGGTCCGGACAAGGCACACGTCTCTTATCGGCCACACGCTTATATCTCTCACTCATCCTCCTCAGATTACCCTGAATCTTTTGCCAAATAAATGACAAAGACGAGGAAAATCTCTCCTCATCAGGTAAACCAGAAGACCCCTCTCCAGAGAATGTCCCAAACTGCGGATGAAAACCATATGTACCAAAAAATGGTGACTTATCAGAGGACTCCTGGCGATGGTTATTTAAAGCAAACTCAGCAAGGGACAAAAAAGAATACCAATCCTCCTGATTCTCCGCCACAAAACGCGCAGATATGTCTCCAGATTCTGATTGACGCGTTCGGTCTGACCATTCGACTGCGGGTGAAAAGCAGAAGAGAACGACAACCGAATCCCCAAGCGAGAACAGAAGGCCTTCCAGAATTTGGAAACAAATTGCGTGCCCCTATCAGAAACGATGTCTGAAGGAATGCCATGCAATTTAACAATGTGAATAACAAACACTTGCACCAACGTCTTAGCATTGGGTAAACCAGGAAATGGAATGAAATGCGCCATTTTGCTAAAACGGTCCACTACCACCAGAATCAGTCTTCCCCGAGGAACGAGGGAGGTCCGTAATGAAGTCCATGGACAGATGCGTCCAAGGACGGAAAGGAATGGGTAACGGGAGGAGAGAACCTGATGGCCGTGAATGAGGGACCTTGGCACGAGCGCAGGTCTCGCAAACTGCCACAAAACCCTCAACCGTCTTACGAAGAGCCGGCCACCAGAATCTCCGAGCAATGAGATCCACTGTGGCTCTACTCCCTGGGTGCCCAGCAAGGACAGTATCGTGGTGCTCCTTAAAAACCTTGTGTAGTAAAGCGAGAGGCACAAACAACCTCCCAGGAGGACAAAGATCAGGAGCCTCTGCCTGGGCTGCCTGAACCTCTGCCTCCAAATCAGGATAAAGAGCAGAGACGACCACCCCTTCAGACAAAATGGGACCCGGGTCTTCAAAGTTCCCCCTTCCCGGAAAACAATATGACAGGGCATCCGCCTTCACATTTTTAACCCCAGGGCGGAACGTGACAACAAAATTAAACCTAGAAAAGAAGAAAGACCATCTGGTCTGTCTCGGGTTTAGACACTTGGCCGATTCCAAGTAGGCCAGATTCTTATGGTCGGTAAACACTAGAGGGTGTCTGGCTCCCTCTAACCAATAGCGCCATTCCTCAAAAGCTAATTTGATGGCCAACAACTCCCTATCTCCCACATCATAATTTCTCTCTGCAGAGGAGAGTTTCCTTGAGAAAAAGGCACACGGTCGCAATTTGGCAGGAGAGGGACCCTGAGATAAGACCGCACCCACACCCACCTCAGAAGCATCCACCTCAACAATAAAAGGTAGAGAGACATCAGGTTGTACCAAAATGGGAGCGGAAGCAAAACTCTCTTTGATACTAGAAAAGGCTTTAAGCGCATCTACCGACCACGAGGAAAAATCTACCCCCTTTTTAGTCATATCAGTGAGTGGCTTAACAACAGAGGAATAATTGAAAATGAACTTTCTGTAATAATTGGCAAAACCCAAAAACCGCATCAGCACCTTCTGATTCTCAGGAAGCTCCCAATCAAGCACAGCGCGGACCTTCTCGGGGTCCATGCGAAAACTAGAAGCGGAGAGAAGAAAACCAAGAAATTGAATCTCCGGAACCGCAAACACACATTTTTCCAGTTTAGCGTACAATTTATTCTCCCGCAGAATCAGCAAGACCTGACGTAGGTGGTCCCGATGAGTCTTGAAATCAGGAGAAAAAAATCTAAATGTCATCTAGATACACCAGTACAAATTTCCACATTAAATGATAAAAAAATGCTGTTCACAAAATGTTGTAAGACGGCCGGAGCATTCATCAAACCAAACGGCATAACCAAATTCTCGAAATGACCCTCAGGGGTATTGAAGGCAGTCTTCCATTCGTCCCCTTCCCTGACCCTGACTAGGTTGTATGCCCCTCTTAAATCCAACTTAGAAAAAACTTTAGCCCCAACAATCTGGTTAAACAGGTCCGGGATCAGAGGAAGCAGATATGGGTCACGAATTGTGATACGGTTCAGCTCCCTAATATCCAGACAAGGTCTTAAAGAACAATCTTTTTTCTTAACAAAAAAAAAAAACAGCGGCAACAGGTGACTTCGAGGGTCGGATGTGTCCCTTTCTCAGGCTCTCAGAGATATAAGAACGCATAGCGACTCTTTCAGGTTGGGAGAGATTGTATAAACGTGATTTTGGCAGCTTGGCGCCTGGAATGAGATTAATAGAGCAGTCGTACTCCCGGTGAGGGGGCAACTCCTGGACATCACTCTCTGAAAACACATCCGAAAATTCAGTGAGAAAAGATGCTACAGTCTTGGTAGAAACCTCTGAAAGAGACGCCGTGAGGCAATTCTCTCGAAAAAACTCACTCCAACCATTTATTTGCCTTGCTTGCCAATCAATGGTGGGGTTATGTTTAGTGAGCCAGGGTAGCCCCAACACTAGAGGAGTAGGTAATCCTAGCTTAGGATGAAACACGACATATCCTCAACATGAGCGTCAGCCACAGTCAAACGGATATTGTGAACTATGCCCTTTAACGATCTTTGAGAAAGTGGAGCGGAATCGATAGCAAAAACAGGTATTCCCTTACGTCCTACCAGCAGCACAGATGGGGTTAACTTCCCCCCATGGACTGGTAGGACCGGCGGAATTTTTAATGAGCCCAAAGAATAACCAATAGAAGAACTCCAGCTCCCTTAAAGGGAGGGGTTCGCCCCCCAGCCCACCGTGTTTTTTTCTGTCCTTTGGACAGGTGGACTGGCGAAGCTCTCCCTTTTTGGGATTTGGAGACCATTCAGCTTATGTTTGTTGGTCTCTTTTTGTCGCTTTTTAGTTAGCACTTATGTCTCTGCGCTTATTTTTTTCCATTTTTCCCCCATTCAGCTATAAGCGATACCTGGGGGCGATGTGTTCTTTTTGGTGCACTAGGCTCCCCTCCTGGATGCATCGGTTCGTCCTATCCAGCGTGGTATGGGCGCCGCCATGACCGGAAGTGACGCGCGGGTACTGGCGGCGTCACTTCCGGTCTTTCGGCTGATCTCGATTTTGTTGCTTCTCTTTTGTTGAAGCAAGTCAGTCTGGCAGCCGGAGGGTTTGTTCCCACGGGGGACAAATTCAATGCCTTTCTTTACCACTGTAAGGTTTTTTAAAGCAAGTAGCCTTACAAGCACTCCTGGGGGAGGGTTGGTAACAGGGCCCCCTCCCCTGGGTGGAGCTGTTCCCTATATAAGCTCCATGATAGCTTCACTCTGTCTCTGGCTGCGCTGCTTTAACAAGCTAGCTCCAGAGTCTCCTGCGTTCAGTGAGATATTTTGCTATCATCCGATTTCTATTCTATTCAGCTTTATCATTTGCTTGACTTCTCCTCTGGTTCGTGCCGCTAATTAATGTTTGTTTCTCCTTAGTTTTAGGGATGCTTTTAATATTTCTTCTTTCGTTTCAGCTATGGCTTCTCCTAGAGAGTCAGACCAGCAACGGAAGTCAGCGGCCAAGAGGAAACACCTGGCCTGTTACGATTGCAACACGCCTCTTGACGATAGTTGCCCCTTTTCCAGGTGCGACAGCTGCCGTGCAGGCACTGCTACAGAACCTACTATGCAGGACATGTACCAGTGGGCTAAGACTTACGTGGACGACTCCATTAAGGGTGTCGTACGCCTGCTAAATGAGAGGTTACAGGCTCCCTCTCAAACTCCAATGGAGGTTGTCGCCCCCACTGATAGACCGATGCCCCTTTCTGTGGGATCGTCTTCCTCTGATGAGGAAGAGTCAACTTCATGTTTCTTTCCACCCGAAAAGACACAGAAGCTACTAAAGTCCATCAGGTCGGGGGACCATGATGTTGACGTAGGGGAGTCTTCCGATCCCGCCTGCCGGACCCAGTGGGTCTTTAAGGCAGATGAGACCCTTCTCTCTGTGATGCGCACAGAGTGGAAAAAGCCGGAAAATGGTCCAGTCCTTACCCGGAAATTTAAGTTAATGTTTCCGATGGCTAAACCCTTAGTGGAATCATAGGGTTCCATTCCTAAGGTGGACATGGCGATAGTTGTCCAGGAGCACTCTGGTTCCTGCAGACGATGGGTCTAGTCTGCAGGACCCTCTAGATAAGAGGGCAGAATGTACCCTAAGAAGGGGTTACTCGGCGGCCGCAGCCTTGACCTCGACATCCATTGCTGCCACAGAGGTCTCTTCTTTTCTTAGGTCTAGATTGAATCAGATCCAGACGGATATCGACCAAAGTGTCTCTCGGGACGATATCCTCGCCGCCTTCAAATCCGTCAATCTGGCCATGGATTTTCTGTGTGACACATCCCAGCTACAGCTGAAATTTGCGGCCAAAACAATGGCACTAGTGTCTGCTGCTAGGAGACCTCTGTGGCTAAAGCCCTGGAATGCAGACAATACATCCAAGTACAACCTCTGTGGGCTCCCCTTCGAACCGAACCGTCTATTCGGTTCAGAGTTAGACACCATCATTGAGGGTCTCTCAGATTAAAAGGGAAAGAGTCTCCCCCAACAGCCCTTTCGGGGCAGGGGTAGACAAGTTTGCGGGGGCCGACCAGGACAGCAGGCTGGACGTAGAGACTGGGGGGGGGGGGCCATCTAGAAAGTTCTCTCCCGTAAACCCACCAGGGAGGCAAAGCCCTCCTGACTATGGGCCTCCCAGAGGCTCTTGGATAAACCCTGCTGCCCCTGTCGTTACACCTCTAGATTTTCCCGTACCCCTCCCTCACCTCCCTGTAGGGGGGGCGTCTTTCCTTTTTCAAACACGTATGGGCCCAGGAAATCTCGGATCCCTGGGTCCAAAGTATAGTAGCTACGGGCTATCTAATAGACCTCATTTCTCTCCCCCCAGGAAGATTCATTGCTACGCGCAGTTTTTCGCCGGCCAGACAAAGGATCATAGAGTTCTATATCCAGGACAGCCTTTCCAAGGGAGCCCTGGAGGAGGTACCTGCAGGGGTGAAGGGTCTAGGGATTTATTCTCCAGTATTTCTGGTACCCAAAAAAGCAGGAGATCTTCGGATGATCATAGATTTGAGATTCCTCAATCGTTTCGTAAGGAGAACCAGGTTCCGCATGGAAACCATAAGGTCAGTCAGCCACCTGATGGCTACTCTGGACCTCAAGGATGCTTACCTCCACATCCCGATCCATCCTTCCTCCCGGAAATTTCTCAGGATCGCGGTCCAGATTCCAGGAGTCTGCAGGCATTTTCAATTTGCCGCCCTTCCCTTCGGAATCTCATCTGCCCCCCTTATTTCACCAAGGTGGTAGTATCGGTGGTGGCAGCTCTGAGACTCCAGGGTCTGACCATTGTCCCGTACCTGGACGATTGGCTTCTTCTAGCCCCTTCGGTCCCTCTACTTTCGCATCATCTTCATGTCGCAATTTCCTTTCTGCTCTGCCGAGGCTGGATTATCAACTGGCAGAAGTCGAACGTGAGCCCTTCAACTTCTATCCATTATCTAGGATTCATAATCGACTCTCTGGAGATGTCCCTCCAGTTGACGCCAGAAAGAAGAACGCGGATTCAGGACCTGGCAAGGTTCCTTTACGTACCACGACGAGTCTCTATACGGACCCTCATGAACATGTTGGGGCTCATGTCAGCGGCTGCAGATGCAGTCCCTTGGGCTTTATGGCACCTCCGACCTCTTCAGTCGGAGGTCTTAAACAAATGGAACGGCAGCCCTACGGGGCTAGATTCCCTGTGCTCCCTATCCAACCAAACCCGAAATTCCCTCAGGTGGTGGTTCCATCTACCAGAAGGGAAGTCTATGACCCAACCAGTTTGGCTCATATTGACTACGGATGCGTCCCTTGTAGGCTGGGGCTCCCATTTAGACGGATCCCCAGTTCAGGGATCTTGGTCTCCTCAGGAGCGGCATCTTTCTTCGAATCTCCGTGAGATGCGTGCTATCCGGCTAGCCATCCTTCACTTCGCCCCTCAGATTCGGGGCAAAGCAGTGAAAGTCCAGTCAGACAACATGACTGCCGTGCATTACATAAACAAGCAGGGAGGCACAAGATCCTTACCCCTTCTTTCAGAGATTGGGGTAATTCTGCGGTGGGCAGAGCTGAACCTATCCCATCTATCCGCCACTCACATCCGAGGCTCCCTCAACATCATCGCAGACCGCCTAAGTCGCGGCTTACCGACCATGGAATGGTCACTGCATCCGGAGATCTTCAAACAGCTAGTCCTCAGATGGGGTATGCCAGAGGTGGATCTCATGGCAACCAGGTTCAACGCCAAGGTACAGAGGTTCTGTTCCCTCTAGAGGGAGGACAACTTCCTGGCGATAGATGCTCTGACAATACCGTGGAGGTTCAGGCTGGCGTACATCTTCCCTCCTTTTTCCATGATTCCGAGGGTATTGATGAAAATCCGTCAGGATCAGGCCTCGGTAATAGCCATCATACCATTTTGGCCCAGGAGATCCTGGTTTACCCAGCTCATTCAGATGAGTCGGGGACAATATTGGAGACACCCCCCGGAGCAGACCCTGGTGTCGTGGGACACTCATCTCTGCCCAGATCTGCACAGATTCAACCTGACAGCCTGGAGGTTGATCAGTCCCTTCCCAGAGTGGATGGGCTCTCTGAGTCGGTCCTGAGAACTTTGTTGCATTCCAGAGCAGAGTCTACCAAGAAGGCCTACTCCCGGATCATGAGGATCTTCACCGCTTGGTGTAGCTCCAACCAGGTGGCGTCTGCAGATCCGCCCCTCTCAGCGATCTTACAATTCCTTCAGGATGGGATAGACAGAGGTCTCTCCCCATCTACCCTGAAGGTCCAAGTTTTTGCCATTTCGGCCTGTCAACAGGCCAAATTCTCGGGAACCGCTCATCAAACGCTTCCTTAAGGGAGCGGAAAGATTGAAGCCTACAATACTGAAACCCGTTCCCCAATGGGATTTGTCAGTTGTTCTCAGGGGGTTAGCATCTCCCCCCTTTGAACCCTTGGAGAAGGCAAGCTTTAAATTTCTAACACTCAAGGTGGTCTTTCTTCTGGCCATAACCTCAGCCAAAAGAATTTCGGAGCTGCAAGCTTTCTCTGCTTTACACCCATACACCATGTTCTTACAGGATAGGGTCCTTCTAAAATTTCTACCTTATTTTAGACCTAAAGTTCCAACTTTTCAAAATATCAATCATGTAATCTCTCTACCTGTATTATTCTCTGCCTCCTCCTCTGATGTTCCAGTCCGACATCCACTGGATATATCGAGATGCCTCCAGATCTATGTGGATAGATCCAAAGAATTCAGGATAGATGAGAACCTCTTCATCCTGTTTGCCGGTAAGTCTAAAGGCCGTAAGGCGTCTAAAACTACTATTAGTCGCTTGGTCAAGGAAGCCATTAGGGAAGCTTTCACCTCCCAATCCTTAGATCCTCCGGAGTTTGTGAGGGCCCATTCTACGAGGGCCGTAGCTACCTCTGTCGTGGAGAGAAGTCTTCTCCCCCTAGAGTTGATCTGTAAGGCAGCTTCCTGGAGCTCTGAATCAGCCTTCATCTCCCATTATAGAATAGATGCTAAGGTAGCAGAGTTTTCGGCCTTTGGGCAGACAGTCCTTACTTCTGCCGAGCATGAGGACCCTCCCTAGGGGATTCTTCTTGCTATCTCCCCAACTGTGCTGCTGGTAGGACGTAAGGGAATCGTTAATTTCTAGCGATAATTTGTTTTCCCTTAGTCCTAACACCAGCACACAAATTTTCCCACCCTAAAAGTACTTTCTTGTTATAGACACGGTGGGCTGGGGGGCGAACCCCTTCCTTTAAGGGAGCCGGAGTTCTTCTATTGGTTATTCTTTGGCTCATTAAAAATTCTGCCGGTCCTACCAGTCCACGGGGGGCAGTTAACCCCATCTGTGCTGCTGTTAGGACTAAGGGAAAACAAATTATCGTTAGAAATTAACTATATCCTTTTCCAAAGATCATACCTGGAAACCATGCGTTATTGCAAATTGATTATCAATGAGATTGACAGCTGCTCCACTATCTACAAAAATCTCAATGTTCTTGCTGTCTAGCGCCACCCTGGCAGGTAGGAGAAAACGGGAACTACAAGCAAACGGCAAACCTTCAATTTCTGCATCAACCTTGCCAATAGTAGCAAATGGAAAGTTTTTAGAGGGTTTTTTTCTTTTTTTTTTCTTTTATAACCCTCAGAAAACCTCATGAATCTCCTAGAGGAGCAATCATTAGCCAAATGATTTATACCCCCACAACAGAAACAAACCCTCCTCTGAGATCTGAATCCTCTACTATCAGAGGCAAGCAAACCCAGCTGCATGGCCTCCTCCTCAGAGGGGATTGAGAGAGACAGACCCCTGCACACTAAATGAGACAGCCCCACTGTCCTTGGGCTGAATATGACAGGAAGGAGTAGTCTCCTCTCTCTCTCTCTAAGACGCCTGTCAATACCAACAGCTAGAGAGACATGGCAGACTCTAACGAGGCTGGTCTCTCATGAAAAGCAAATGCATCTTTTAATCTTTCCGAAAAACCATGGCAAAATTGACTTTGGAGTGCAGCATCATTCCAACCAGTATCAGCTGCCCATCTCCGAAAATCAGAACAATATTTCTTTGCGGACTGTTTACCCTGGCATAAAAGACGCAGTTTAGATTCAGCCAGAGCAATACAATCCGGGTCATCATATATCTGCCACAGGGCTACAAAAAATTAATCCACCGATCGGAGGGGCCGTGCCCCCACCGGCAGCGGAAAGGCCCAAGACTGAGCGTTATCCCTGAGCAGCGAGATGATGATCCCCATCCTCTGCTCCTCATCACCAGAGGAATGGGGAAGTAGACGAAAATGGAGTTTGCAAGCCTCTCTAAAGCAAACAAAATTCTCACTACCCCCGGAGAACGTATCCGGAAGCGAGATCTTAGGCTCTGCACAAACTCCATGAACGCCAGCAGAACCGGTCACCTGAAACTGAGACAGTTTTACGGAGATCTGCTACCTCCAGCGAAAGACTTTGCATGAGGTCAATCAAGGCTTCAAAGGGATGTTTCATAAATCTTACTTTTGCTACATAACAGATTAGACATAGATTATAGAAACCTCATCTCTTGTGGAATGCAGTACCTCAAATTAACATATCTCACACCCTCTGCCAGTGCTGGACACAATAGCAGCATCCCTGAACAAAAGGCTATTTAACATCTCACCTCACATACAATGACAAACCTGTTCAATGTAAAATAACCCTTTTCATGTATTGTGTATAGCAGATACCAGCATTGTTTAGCAAAGTTTCAACTGTATCTTGACAAACATGTTCCCAAGGCCTCCTAAGAATTACCAGGATTGTTCCAATTAGATCTTGAGAGACAATATGCGCCCACCCCCAAAAAGCCCTATAAGTATGTGCTGAGAAATAAAGATTTCAGATATTTAACAACCTAAGTTCAGTCTGGGTTGAAATTTATCCCCTGATCAGAAGCAAACCTGATATTCATTGCACAGGGAAATATTCACGAGTTGGAGGTCTGATGCCTCATCATATAACCATCATAAACCTGCCTGAGAAAAACCGCTAACAGTTTGGTGTCAGAAGGTGGGATCCACAAAAAAAAAAACAGTATGGGGTAAGTGATTCTATATTTTTTTATATATATTATTACTGCCCTATACTGTAAGAGTGGATTATTTGAACCCGGTAAGCGCTTCTGATAAGTGTCTCCCAGGAATCTGATATTCCTAAAGAAATAGAGGGATCTGATGCCCTGCAGGAATCTGATATTCCTGAAGAAAATATGGGGTCTGGAGCCCCCTAATCTGAAAAACAGTATTGTGTGCAACGAATATCCTTTGCTAAAACCTGTATATTGCTCTATAGTTGCTTAAGCATTTTTAGTCGTTATATATATAAGGTTGAATTTTACTGTATAGACTGTGTATAGATTATGTATAGATTATATGTGAGTTCATGCTAAAATTGAAGGTATAAAATTGGCCATGAATAGGGATAAGCGAACCCGAACTGTATAGTTCGGGTTCGTACCGAATTTTGGGGTGTCCGTGACACGGACCCGAACCCGAACATTTTCGTAAAAGTCCGGGTTTGGGTTCGGTGTTCGGCTCTTTCTTGGCGCTTTTTGAAAGGCTGCAAAGCAGCCAATCAACAAGCGTCATACTACTTGGCCCAAGAGGCCATCACAGCCATGCCTACTATTGGCATGGCTGTGATTGGCCAGTGCAGCATGTGACCCAGCCTCTATTTAAGCTGGAGTCACGTAGCGCCGCACGTCACTCTGCTGTGATCAGTATAGGGAGAGGTTGCAGCTGCGACGTTAGGGCGAGATTAGGCAGATTAACTCCTCCAAAAGACTTCATTCTGTGATCGATCTGCAGCTGTGGATCATTGAAGTGCTATTATTGACTTGCTCACTTTTTTGAGGCTGCCCAGAGCGTTTTTAGATCACTTTTTTTCTGGGGTGATCGGCAGCCATTTTGTGACTTGTGGTGCGCCAGCACGAGCTATCACCAAGTGTATTTAACCATCGATAGTGTGGTTATTTTGTGCTATATCCTACATCAGCTGCAGGCTGAGCCTGTGTCACCGAAGTGCATTTAACCATCAACAGTCTGGTTATTTTTTGGCCATATACTACATCAGCTGCAGGCTGAGCCTGTGTCACCCAAGTGCATTTAACCATCAACAGTCTGATTATTTTTTGGCCATATACTACATCAGCTGCAGGCTGAGCCTGTGTCACCCAAGTGTATTTAACCATCGATAGTGTGGTTATTTTGTGCTATATCCTACATCAGCTGCAGGCTGAGCCTGTGTCACCCAAGTCCATTTAACCATCAACAGTCTGATTATTTTTTGGCCATATACTACATCTGGTGCAGGCTGAGCCTGTGTCACCCAAGTGCATTTAACCATCAACAGTCTGATTATTTTTTGGCCATATACTACATCTGGTGCAGGCTGAGCCTGTGTCACCCAAGTGCATTTAACCATCAACAGTGTGGTTATTTTTTGGCCATATATTACATCAGGGGCAAGTTGAGCCTGTCACACAGCGCCTAAAAAATAGACCTGACATTTCTTTTCAACCAAATCTGTACTGTTTTAGCTGGTCAAGTTATTTGTATTGACCATAAAAGCACACTTTTTTTTCTGGTTTGAAAAAGCATTCCCAAATTTCCCATTCTCAAAATAACTAGTTTCTGGTATTTGAGGCCTACTTGAAATCTATCCCAAAAAGAAAATCTTACATTGAAGGTATTGATAGTGTCATTCAGAAAAACCTAAGACACACGCTAGCGTGCTGATAGAAGTGTCATTCTGTGATTAAACCTATACCTGTCACACAGCGCAAAAAAAAACAGGTCTCACATCTCTATTCAACCAAATCTGCACTGTTTTAGCTGGTCAAGTTATTTGTAGTGACCGTCAAAGCAGACTTTTTGTTCTGGGTTGAAAAAGCATTCCCAAATTTGCCATTCTCAAAATTGTGGTGAACGGGAACAATGAGGAAAACATCTAATAAGGGACGCGGACGCGGACGTGGACATGGTCGTGGTGGTGTTAGTGGACCCTCTGGTGCTGGGAGAGGACGTGGCCGTTCTGCCACAGCCACATGTCCTAGTGAACCAACTACCTCAGGTCCCAGTAGCCAGCAGAATTTACAGCGATATTTGGTGGGGCCCAATGCCGTTCTAAGGATGGTAAGGCCTGAGCAGGTACAGGCATTAGTCAATTGGGTGGCCGACAGTGGATCCAGCACGTTCACATTATCTCCCACCCAGTCTTCTGCAGAAAGCGCACAGATGGCGCATGAAAACCAAGCCCATCGGTCTGTCACATCACCCCCATGCATATCAGGGAAACTGTCTGAGCCTCAAGTTATGCAGCAGTCTCTTATGCTGTTTGAAGACTCTGCTGCCAGGGTTTCCCAAGGGCATCCACCTAGCCCTTCCCCAGGGGTGGAAGAGATAGAATGCACTAACGCACAACCACTTATTTTTCCTGATGATGAGGACATGGGAATACCACCTCAGCACGTCTCTGATGATGACGAAACACAGGTGCCAACTGCTGCGTCTTTCTGCAGTGTGCAGACTGAACAGGAGGTCAGGGATCAAGACTGGGTGGAAGACGATGCAGGGGACGATGAGGTCCTAGACCCCACATGGAATGAAGGTCGTGCCACTGACTTTCACAGTTCGGAGGAAGAGGCAGTGGTGAGACCGAGCCAACAGCGTAGCAAAAGAGGGAGCAGTGGGCAAAATCAGAACACCCGCCGCCAAGAGACTCCGCCTGCTACTGACCGCCGCCATCTGGGACCGAGCACCCCAAAGGCAGCTTCAAGGAGTTCCCTGGCATGGCACTTCTTTAAACAATGTGCTGACGACAAGACCCGAGTGGTTTGCACGCTGTGCCATCAGAGCCTGAAGCGAGGCATTAACGTTCCGAACCTTAGCACAACCTGCATGACCAGGCACCTGCATGCAAAGCATGAACTGCAGTGGAGTAAACACCTTAAAAACAAGGAAGTCACTCAGGCTCCCCCTGCTACCTCTTCTGCTGCTGCCGCCTCGGCCTCTTCTGCTGCTGCCGCCGCCTCGGCCTCTTCTGCTGCTGCCGCCGCCTCAGCCTCTCCTGCTGCTGCCGCCGCCGCCTCGGCCTCTTCCTCCGCCTCTGGAGGAACGTTGGCACCTGCCGCCCAGCAAACATGGGATGTACCACCTACACCACCACCTGCGTCACCAAGCATCTCAACCATGTCACACGGCAGCGTTCAGCTCTCCATCTCACAAACATTTGAGAGAAAGCGTAAATTCCCACCTAGCCACCCTCGATCCCTGGCCCTGAATGCCAGCATTTCTAAACTACTGGCCTATGAAATGCTGTAATTTAGGCTGGTGGACACAGACAGCTTCAAACAGCTTATGTCACTTGCTGTCCCACAGTATGTTGTTCCCAGCCGGCACTACTTCTCCAAGAGAGCCGTGCCTTCCCTGCACAAACAAGTGTCCGATAAAATCAAGTGTGCACTGCGCAACGCCATCTGTGGCAAGGTCCACCTAACCACAGATACGTGGACCAGTAAGCACGGCCAGGGACGCTATATCTCCCTAACTGCACACTGGGTAAATGTAGTGGCGGCTGGGCCCCAGGCGGAGAGCTGTTTGGCGCACGTCCTTCCGCCGCCACGGATCGCAGGGCAACATTCTTTGCCTCCTGTCTCCTCCTCCTCCTACTCAGCTTCCTCCTCCTCTTCTTCCACCTGCTCATCCAGTCAGCCACACACCTTCACCACCAACTTCAGCACAGCACGGGGTAAACGTCAGCAGGCCATTATGAAACTCATATGTTTGGGGGACAGGCCCCACACCGCACAGGAGTTGTGGCGGGGTATAGAACAACAGACCGACGAGTGGTTGCTGCCGGTGAGCCTCAAGCCCGGCCTGGTGGTGTGCGATAATGGGCGAAATCTCGTTGCAGCTCTTGGACTAGCCGGTTTGACGCACATCCCTTGCCTGGCGCATGTGCTGAATTTGGTGGTGCAGAAGTTCATTCGCAACTACCCCGACATGTCAGAGCTGCTGCATAAAGTGCGGGCCGTCTGTTCGCGCTTCCGGCGTTCACACCCTGCCGCTGCTCGCCTGTCTGCGCTACAGCGTAACTTCGGCCTTCCCGCTCACCGCCTCATATGCGACGTGCCCACCAGGTGGAACTCCACCTTGCATATGCTGGGCAGACTGTGCGAGCAGCGGCAGGCCATAGTGGAGTTTCAGCTGCAGCACGCACGGGTCAGTCGCACTGTGGATCAGACCCACTTCACCACCAATGACTGGGTCTCCATGCGAGACCTGTGTGCCCTGTTGCGCTGTTTCGAGTACTCCACCAACATGGCCAGTGGCGATGACGCCGTTATCAGCGTTACAATACCACTTCTATGTCTCCTTGAGAAAACACTTAGGGCGATGATGGAAGAGGAGGTGGCCCAGGAGGAAGAGGGGTCATTTTTATCACTTTCAGGCCAGTCTCTTCGAAGTGACTCAGAGGGAGGTTTTTTGCAACACCAGAGGCCAGGTACAAATGTGGCCAGACAGGGCCCACTACTGGAGGACGAGGAGGACGAGGATGAGGAGGAGGTGGAGGAGGATGAGGATGAAGCATGTTCACAGCGGGGTGGCACCCAAAGCAGCTCGGGCCCATCACTGGTGCGTGGCTGGGGGGAAACACAGGACGATGACGATACGCCTGCCACAGAGGACAGCTTGTCCTTACCTCTGGGCAGCCTGGCACACATGAGCGACTACATGCTGCAGTGCCTGCGCAACGACAGCAGAGTTGCCCACATTTTAACGTGTGCGGACTACTGGGTTGCCACCCTGCTGGATCCCCGGTACAAAGACAATGTGCCCACCTTACTTCCTACACTGGAGCGTGATAGGAAGATGCGCGAGTACAAGCGCACGTTGGTAGACGCGCTACTGAGAGCATTCCCAAATGTCACAGGGGAACCAGTGGAAGCCCAAGGCGAAGGCAGAGGAGGAGCAAGAGGTCGCCAACGCAGCTGTGTCACGCCCAGCTCCTCTGAGGGCAGGGTTAGCATGGCAGAGATGTGGAAAAGTTTTGTCAACACGCCACAGCTAAGTGCACCACCACCTGATACGGAATGTGTTAGCAGGAGGCAACATTTCACTAACATGGTGGAACAGTACCTGTGCACACCCCTCCACATACTGACTGATGGTTCGGCCCCATTCAACTTCTGGGTCTCCAAATTGTCCACGTGGCCAGAGCTAGCCTTTTATGCCTTGGAGGTGCTGGCCTGCCCGGCGGCCAGCGTTTTGTCTGAACGTGTATTCAGCACGGCAGGGGGCGTCATTACAGACAAACGCAGCCGCCTGTCTACAGCCAATGTGGACAAGCTGACGTTCATAAAAATGAACCAGGCATGGATCCCACAGGACCTGTCCATCCCTTGTGCAGATTAGATATTAACTACCTCCCCTTAACAATATATTATTCTACTCCAGGGCACTTCCTCATTCAATACTATTTTTAATTTCATTTTACCATTATATTGCGGGGCAACCCAAAGTTGAATGAACCTCTCCTCTGTCTGGGTGCCGGGGCCTAAATGTGTGACAGTGGCCTGTTCCAGTGGTGGGTGACGTGAAGCCTGATTCTCTGCTATGACATGAAGACAGATTCTGCGCTGACATAAGGCCAGATTCTCTGTTACGGGACCTCTCTCCTCTGCCTGGGTGCCGGGGCCTAAATGTGTGACAGTGGCCTGTTCCAGTGGTGGGTGACGTGAAGCCTGATTCTCTGCTATGACATGAAGACAGATTCTGCGCTGACATAAGGCCAGATTCTCTGTTACGGGACCGCTCTCCTCTGTCTTGGTGCCGGGGCCTAAATGTGTGACAGTGGCCTGTTCCAGTGGTGGGTGACGTGAAGCCTGATTCTCTGCTATGACATGAAGACTGATTCTGTGCTGACATGAAGCCAGATTCTCTGCTATGGCATGAAGAGACTGATTCTGTGCTGACATGAAACCAGATTCTTTGCTATGGCATGAAGAGACTGATTCTCTGCTGACGTGAAGCCAGATTCTCTGCTATGGGACCTCTGTCCAATTGATATTGGTTCATTTTTATTTTTTTAATTTTTATTTTAATTCATTTCCCTATCCACATTTGTTTGCAGGGGATTTACCTACATGTTGCTGCCTTTTGCAGCCCTCTAGCTCTTTCCTGGGCTGTTTTACAGCCTTTTTAGTGCCCAAAAGTTCGGGTCCCCATTGACTTCAATGGGGTTCGGGTTCGGGACGAAGTTCGGTTCGGGTTCGGATCCCGAACCCGAACATTTACGGGAAGTTCGGCCGAACTTCTCGAACCCGAACATCCAGGTGTTCGCTCAACTCTAGCCATGAATAGTTTATAATCTGCCATAAATTCAGGAGTATTATGAGCCTGAATTAGAAGTAATACCGTCCAGAATAGTTTAAAATCTGCCATAAATTCAGGAGTAGTTATGAACCTGAATTAGAAGAAATAGGATAAAAAAAAAACCACATAAACTGATAAGCATAAGGTTTATCAATAAGTAGTTTTGCACTGAACACAAACATAATCATTGGAACGTGTGAACAGACGAGGGGGCACACTCAAAAGGGAAACACTGGATGGATGATTAAGTAGTATTTTATTATTATTATTAATATTTTTAATACTCACAACAAACCCCTAAAATACATAAAACATACATCAAATTATATGTAGCAACCTACACAATATGCTACTGCTGAAGGTGCAATATAGCTGTGCAGAAAACAATGTCCCAATTGTAATGATGGTACTAATGCCACACGCGTTTCAGGGTCTTACGCCCCTTCCTCAGGGCCACTGAGGAAGGGGCATAAGACCCTGAAACGCGTCTGGCATTACAGAGTGAGCGTGGATTCAAAGAGAAGAATAAAGAAGCTGGATACTAGAGTTTTAAGCGCATGATATTTACCTCTCGAACCGGAGCTACAGTCGCACAGGAGTGACGTTATCCAAGCGTCCGTCCGGAGTTACAGCCGCATAGTAGTGACATCATCTAAGCGTCCGTCCGGAACCCCAGACGACCAGGCCACGTGGGACGCCACGTTTGGCCGCGTACGGCAACCTGGGAAACCAGCGCTGTGGCTAGGCAGCAAGGAGGGGTGAGACCGGGACATTACAAGCGGCAAGATATTGTAAGTAGCTTGGAGACTATACGTCACGTGCATTACCTGTACACATCTTTGTACATTTATAATACCGGACACTGGTATATTATTACCACTACTGCCACACTGATATTATTACCACACTGCTCCATCGGATCTGGCCATAGTGCGTTCATCATACTATATCATTGCCTCATATGATTGCAGTGCCACATCTGCGCATTGGTACCGCATAATCAAGACCATCGATCTGGATGTTTCTGGTCATAGTACCATCATTACAATTGGGACATTGTTTTCTGCGCAGCTATATTGCACCTTCAGCAGTAGTATATTGTGTAGGTTGCTACATATAATTTGATGTATGTTTTATGTATTTTAGGGGTTTGTTTTTAGAGTATTAAAAATTTTAATAATAATAAAATACTACTTAATCATCCATCCAGTGTTTCCCTTTTGAGTGTGCCCCCTCGTCTGTTCACACGTTCCAATAATTCTTCTCGGTCCTGAGGGTAGGACCGGAGGGTGAGCACCTATCCATACGGGATAGGGGTGAGCCGCTGTATTCTATATATTGTACAAACATAATCATCCCTTGATAAACCTCCAAATTCAGCTGATCTCACTGTATGTTTTAGCTAAGTAAAAATGGGCAATTCTTATGGTAAGAAGGATTCCATAAAGAAACAGAATTTTAAAATTTGGAACTGAAAATCATGCACCCTAAGTCTGCTACAAATCTCTTTGGTGAAACTGTCTCCTAAAAATGAATTGGGGGAAAGTCTAAAAATGTTTGTCCAGAGGTGTTTAGGTTCATTTTATACTGATCCTTGGGTTGATAATACAGTTGCAAGAAAAAGTATGTGAACCCTTTGGAATGATATGGATTTCTGCACAAATTGGTCATAAAATGTGATCTGATCTTCATCTAAGTCACAACAATAGACAATCACAGTCTGCTTAAACTAATAACACACAAAGAATTTAATGTTACCATGTTATTGTTGAACACCCCATGTAAACATTCACAGTGCAGGTGGAAAAAGTATGTGAACCCTTAGACTAATGACATCTCCAAGAGCTAATTGGAGTGAGGTGTCAGCCAAATGGAGTCCAATCAATGAGATAAGATTGGAGGTGTTGGTTACAGCTGCCCTGCCCTATAAAAAACACACACCAGTTCTGGGTTTGCTTTTCACAAGAAGCATTGCCTGATGTGAATGATGCCTCGCACAAAAGAGCTCTCAGAAGACCTACGATTAAGAATTGTTGACTTGCATAAAGCTGGAAAGGGTTATAAAAGTATCTCCAAAACCTTGCTGTTAATCAGTCCACGGTAAGACAAATTGTCTATAAATGGAGAAAGTTCAGCACTGCTGCTACTCTCCCTAGGAGTGGCCGTCCTGTAAAGATGACTGCAAGAGCACAGCGCAGACTACTCAATGAGGTGAAGAAGAATCCTAGAGTGTCAGCTACAGACTTACAAAAGTCTCTGGCATATGCTAACATCCCTGTTAGCGAATCTACGATATGTAAAACACTAAACAATGAATGGATTTCATGGGAGGATACCACAGAGGAAGCCACTGCTGTCCAAAAAAAACATTGCTGCACGTTTACAGTTTGCACAAGAGCACCTGGATGTTCCACAGCAGTACTGGCAAAATATTCTGTGGTCAGATGAAACCAAAGTTGAGTTGTTTGGAAGAAACACACAACACTATGTGTGGAGAAAAAGAGGCACAGCACACCAACATTAAAACCTCATCCCAACTGTGAAGTATGGTGGTGGGGGCATCATTGTTTGGGGCTGCTTTGCTGCATCAGGGCCTGGACTGATTGCTATCATCGAAGGAAAAATGAATTCCCAAGTTTATCAAGACATTTTGCAGGAGAACTTAAGGCCATATGTCCACCAGCTGAAGCTCAACAGAAGATGGGTGTTGCAACAGGACAACGACCCAAAGCATAGAAGTAAATCAACAACAGAATGGCTTAAACAGAAGAAAATACGCCTTCTGGAGTGGCCCAGTCAGAGTCGTGACCTCAACCCGATTGAGATGCTGTGGCATGACCTCAAGAAAGCGATTCACACCAGACATCCCAAGAATATTGCTGAACTGAAACAGTTCTGTAAAGAGGAATGGTCAAGAATTGATCGTTGTGCACGTCTGATCTGCAACTACAGGAAATGTTTGGTTGAAGTTATTGCTGCCAAAGGAGGTTCAACCAGTTATTAAATCCAAGGGTTCACATACTTTTTCCACCTGGACTGTGAATGTTTACATGGTGTGTTCAATAAAAACATGGTAACATTTAATTCTTTGTGTGCTATTAGTTTAAGCAGACTGTGATTGTCTATTGTTGTGACTTAGATGAAGATCAGATCACATTAAATGACCAATTTGTGCAGAAATCCATATCATTCCAAAGGGTTCACATACTTTTTCTTGCAACTGTATGTGTAAATGGACAGAAGGAATGAAATGTACTGACCCGTTCCCAAAAGAAGGGTCTTTTTCAGACTTTCATATGGCCATGATCAAGAGCCTATGTCTTAATGACATAGACACTTTTCCATGGTACAAAGGAGACCCTCACTGGAATAAAATGTATATGAAAACTTGTGGCCAAGCATGGCTATCTGTGCAAAAGTTTTGGACTGACTTGTGCAGTTCAAATACAAGACAGCAAAGTAAAAGCCCCATTGTGACTCCAACTCCTGTCCCACCCCCATATGTGCCATTGTACCCTTTAGTAACAAAATTAACAACAGAATCAGATGATGAGATCTGCGCACACTTGACTCTACCACAGGTTCATGGATTTACAGAACCTGTGGAACAGGTTTTGTCTGAGCATGCTAATAAGCCTATTGTACAGTCTGCACAGCCCAGTAGAACAATATATGCAAGGGCAGCAAAGATTCAAGGGCTGACCAAAGACGCTAACGGTCTATGGTCAAAGGGAGGAGTAGTATTGGATGGGGAGACCCTTCCCAACTCCATGGACAATGAGTCCATTAATTCTGATGCCTAGAGACTTGCAGCAGATAAAAGAGGAATATGTGAAAAAACTGATTAAACATTGACTATGATGATATTTCGCTCTTGTTTCCCTTGCCAACAGGTGCACCAACCCAACCCTCGTCTTACAGGAATAGATGGCGCTGGATTTTCTTTTAGCTTCTTAGGGCGGTTTCTGTGAGTTTATAGGAGAGGACTGCAGATACCAGGGATAAAGTCCAGGCCCATATGGATAAGGTCACTGTAATTCAGGGCAGAACTAGGGCTATTACTAAGGGATAGAATCCTTTCACAGCTTTGGGTGGTTTTGGAGATTTCCTGTTTTCCATAGGTAACTGGTTGAAGGAAATAGGAGTATATATCCTCATGTTGTTGTTTTTCTCTTCATCATATATATCCTGGTGAGATGCTCCTGCTGTTTGATCGATCGGATCGCCCAGTCACGTGCAGATAATCACATCCTCATCGCAGCTCCCAGATACACCACGGATCAACCTATGTCTTTGATGGAAAGGATGTCCAACTAAACGTTCATCGCCACACCACACCTCCCCACATCAGGACCTCGCTCAGAGTCAACTCCCCGAAGAATCGAACCGAAGGATGGAGCATCATCATGAAGGCAATGACACCCAAGGAGTATCACAATCGACGAGGGCAAGCTGAGGAAATCGAAGATTCAGCAAGAGACTCAAAGAACACAGGGGACATATTACAGAGAGGAGGGAACTGTCATGGAAAGTTTTATTAAGCATAGGATGACTATAGTAGACTTTCTTTTTAGCTTAGGAATGGTATGTAGGTTTATTTTCTATATGCCTCCCTGTGTAAGGTCTGACCTGATTACAGTTATGAGAGCGTGATCGGGTCAGGTCGTTGCAAGAGAAATTCTATAAATCAGCACTCTGGTCCCTACTTCCAATGTGAAAGCCGCCACCGTTGGTTTGAGAGGGATCTAATGGCTGCTGGCTCTGAGAGCAATGCTCTTAGTGAAAGCTACCAGCGGGTCCTCATCAGCAACGGTGGGGTATGGCACACTGATGCCAGTCTGACTGAACCATGGGCGCCCCAACATGGAACATTGGTTGGTGGGACTGGTGTCCATGTGAATGCTATATCACCTTTCTTGGTCGACCCTGTTTTAAAAGACCTTCCTCAGGGACTGATCCCCCCTTTCGGAACCATGTCTAACAGAGATTCACTGTGGGTCAGTAGCATATTTGTACCAGATTAAATAGATGTTGTCCGATTAGGGCCACATTTGTTTAAAAAAAGGCTGATTCATTTGGGAACATTTGTGCATGTTCTGGGTGTGGTAGTGGATGGTGAGTGTTTGAGCGCCTCCCACCGCCACTCTATTGGTCAAGGCATGAGGTGGAATGTACCTGCATATCTGTAACATTACTGGGCAGCCATGTGCCATGGAGGGCGGGGTTAGCCCAGTAAAAGGTCTAATATCCTATCTATGTGTAGAGCTTGCATGCCTTATGTTTTTTCTTACTTTTCTTTCTTCTCTCTTTTCACTATGCAGGAGATTTTTTCCTACTGTGCACCAAATTACACAGAAGTTTTTTTCTTATCTCCTTCATAGTCTTTAGTGTCTTCATGTGTCACACACACACACACACATGTTATTTATATATATATATATATATATATATATATATATATATATATATACACACATACATATATACACACACACACACACACACACACACACACACGGCCGTAGATGGAGGAAAACATACAGTGATCCCGTTTATATATATATATATATATATATATATACACTGCTCAAAAAAATAAAGGGAACACAAATATAACACATCCTAGATCTGAATTAATTAAATATTCTTCTGAAATACTTTCTTCTTTACATAGTTGAATGTGCTGACAACAAAATCACACAAAAATAAAAAAATGGAAATCAAATTTTTCAACCCATGGAGGTCTGTATTTGGAGTCACACTTAAAATTAAAGTGGAAAAACACACTACAAGCTGATCCAACTTTGATGTAATGTCCTTAAAACAAGTCAAAATGAGGCTCAGTAGTGTGTGTGGCCTCCACGTGCCTGTATGACCTCCCTACAACGCCTGTGCATGCTCCTGATGAGGTGGCAGACGGTCTCCTGAGGGATCTCCTCCCAGACCTGGACTAAAGCATCTGCCAACTCCTGGACAGTCTGTGGTGCAACGTGACGTTGGTGGATAGAGCGAGACATGATGTCCCAGATGTGCTGAATTGGATTCAGGTCTGGGGAACGGGTGGGCCAGTCCATAGCATCAATGCCTTCATCTTGCAGGAACTGCTGATACACTCCACCACATGAGGTCTAGCATTGTCTTGCATTAGGAGGAACCCAGGGCCAACCGCACCAGCATATGGTCTCACAAGAGGTCTGAGGATTTCATCTCGGTACCTAATGGCAGTCAGGCTACCTCTGGCGAGCACATGGAGGGCTGTGCGGCCCTCCAAAGAAATGCCACCCCACACCATTACAGACCCAATGCCAAACCGGTCATGCTGGAGGATGTTGCAGGCAACAGAACGTTCTCCACGGCATCTCAAGACTCTGTCACGTCTGTCACATAGAAACATAGAATGTGTCGGCAGATAAGAACCATTTGGCCCATCTAGTCTGCCCAATATACTGAATACTATGGATAGCCCCCGGCCCTATCTTATATAAAGGATGGCCTTATGCCTATCCCATGCATGCTTAAACCCCTTCACTGTATTTGCAGCTACCACTTCTGCAGGAAGGCTATTCCATGCATCCACTACTCTCTCAGTAAAGTAATACTTCCTTATATTACTTTTAAACCTTTGCCCCTCTAATTTAAAACTGTGTCCTCTTGTGGTAGTTTTTCTTCTTTTAAATATGCTCTCTTCCTTTACCGAGTTGATTCCCTTTATGTATTTAAAAGTTTCTATCATATCCCCTCTGTCTCTTCTTTCTTCCAAGCTATACATATTAAGGTCCTTTAACCTTTCCTGGTAAGTTTTATCCTGCAATCCATGTACTAGCTTAGTAGCTCTTCTCTGAACTCTCTCTAGAGTATCTATATCCTTCTGGAGATATGGCCTCCAGTACTGCGCACAATACTCCAAGTGAGGTCTCACCAGTGTTCTGTACAGCGGCATAAGCACTTCACTCTTTCTACTGCTTATACCTCTCCCTATAGATCCAAGCATTCTGCTGGCATTTCGTGCTGCTCTATTACATTGTCTTCCCACCTTTAAGTCTTCTGCTCAGTGTGAACCTGCTTTCATCTGTGAAGAGCACAGGGCGCCAGTGGCGAATTTGCCAATCTTGGTGTTCTCTGGCAAATGCCAAACGTCCTGCACGGTGTTGGGCTGTAAGCACAACCCCCACCTGTGGACGTCGGGCCCTCATATCACCCTCATGGAGTCTGTTTCTGACCGTTTGAGCAGACACATGCACATTTGTGGCCTGCTGGAGGTCATTTTGCAGGGCTCTGGCAGTGCTCCTCCTGTTCCTCCTTGCACAAAGGCTGAGGTAGCAGTCCTGCTGCTGGGTTGTTGCCCTCCTACGGCCTCCTCCACGTCTCCTGATGTACTTGCCTGTCTCCTAGTAGCGCGTCGATGCTCTGTACACTACACTGACAGACACAGCAAACCTTCTTGCCACAGCTCGCATTGATGTGCCATCCTGGATAAGCTGCACTACCTGAGCCACTTGTGTGGGTTGTAGACTCCGTCTCATGCTACCACTAGAGTGAAAGCACCGCCAGCATTCAAAAGTGACCAAAACATCAGCCAGGAAGCATAGGAACTGAGAAGTGGTCTGTGATCACCACCTGCAGAACCATTCCTTTATTGGGGGTGTCTTGCTAATTGCCTATAATTTCCACCTGTTGTCTATCCCATTTGCACAACAGCATGTGAAATTGATTGTCACTCAGTGTTGCTTCCTAAGTGGACAGTTTGATTTCACCAGAAGTGTGATTGACTTGGAGTTACATTGTGTTGTTTAAGTGTTCCCTTTATTTTTTTGAGCAGTGTATATAAGTTGGGATCAATGGTTGGGTTGAAAGGGATGTTTCATAAATCTTACTTTTGCTACATCACAGATTAGACATAGATTATAGAAACCTCATCTCTTGTGGAATGCAGTACCTCGAATTAACATATCTCACACCGTCTGCCAGTGCTGGACACAATAGCAGCATCCCTGAACAAAAGGCTATTTAACATCTCACCTCACATACAATGACAACGAACTGTGATAACCTATTCAACTTATTAGCATGTAGAGAAAAACCTGTTCAATGTAAAATAACCCTTTTCATGTATTGTATATAGCAGATACCAGCATTGTTTAACAAAGTTTCAACTGTATCTTGACAAGCATGTTCCCAAGGCCTCCTAAGAAATACCAGGATTGTTCCAATTGGATCTTGAGAGACAATATGCGCCCACCCCCAAAAAGCCCTATAAGTATGTGCTGAGAAATAAAGATTTCAGATATTTAACAACCTAAGTTCAGTCTGGGTTGAAATTTATCTCCTGATCAGAAGCAAACCGGATATTCATTGCACAGGGAAATATTCACGGGTTGGAGGTCTGATGCCTCATCATATAACCATCATAAACCTGCCTGAGAAAAAACCCCTAACAAGGCTGAAACCGGATCCATTCTTAAGACGGTTATGGCGGTTTATAATGTCACGGATGATGTTGCAGATAGCAATAAATAAACATCCGACTGGCTTGATCCCAAACTAAGGAGCATATGGGTGAGCCCTATAAAACCTTAAGGCCTCTTTCACACGGGCGTGTCCGGATTAGGTCCGGATGCGTCCCGCTGCATTGCGGCAAACCCGCGCGAGTAGGAACGCAATTGCAGTCAGTTTTGACTGCGATTGCGTTCTGATGTTCAGTTTTTATCACGCGGGTGCAATGTGTTTTGCACGCGCGTGATAAAAAACCGACTGGTACTCAGACCCGAACTTCTTCACAGAAGTTCAGGTTTGGGTTAGTTGTAGTGTAGATTGTATTATTTCCCCTTATAACATGGTTATAAGGGAAAATAATAGCATTCTGAATACAGAATGCATAGTACAATAGGGCTGGAGGGGTTAAAAAAAATAATAATAATTTAACTCACCTTAATCCACTTGTTTGCGCAGCCGGCATCTCTTCTGTCTTCATCTGTGAGCAATAGGACCTTTGATGACGTCACTGCGTTCATCACATGGTCCATCACATGATCCATCACCATGGGGATGGATCATGTGATGAGCGTAATGACGTCATCAAAGGTCCTATTGCTCACAGATAAAGACAGAAGAGATGCCGGCTGCGCGAACAAGTGGATTAAGGTGAGTTTAATTATATATATATTTTTTTAACCCCTCCAGCCCTATTTTACTATGCATTCTGTATTGAGAATGCTATTATTTTCCCTTATAACCATGTTATAAGGGGAAATAATAATGATCGGGTCCCCATCACGATCGTCACCTAGCAACCGTGCGTGAAAATCGCACCGCATCCGCACTTGCTTGAGTGCACTTGAGTACATGTCACGACTGTGACTGATCCAGACAGGTCTGGGAGGAGAAGGTCGCAGCGACTTGCTACTCGCGATAGCTTGTGAGTTTGCTCCGTGGTTCAGGGTATGTCATCTGGGTTTTGCCTTGTGAACCTTTTTGTCCTGACTGGGAGTTTGTAGGCATCCTTCTCAGGTGAGTCTTGTCTGCCACTCCCAGCTACTATATTAGTTTCACTTTCACTTGCAGTCATTGCCAGATATAGTCCTTACTTTCAGTTCTATTCTGACCTTTGAAGGAGATCATTTGATGGTGTTGCTGTGGAGCTCTTGTCCGGCGTGGAATGTCGTGATTGGGATCGCCTTCTCTGCTCGTGACTGGATAAGTCTATCTCTGATATAGTTTGTTTGTTGCTGTCTTCCCCTGCTGTTCTCCTAGACATTAGTGATGGTGACTAGTGCTCCCATCGGCCTTTCCCCACTCTAGGCCTTTCCAGGGTGACTGAGGGTTTAGGCATCCTGCTCGCCGCACGGGTTCACACCCCGTCTAGGGTATCAGGGCAGACAGGTGCCAGCTTAGGGTTAGTCAGGGGTGGCCATACTATTCCCATCCGTAGATAAGGGTCCCCCTTCCCCTCAGTCTGGTGCGACACGACTGCTGCTGGGGTAGCGGTCGTGACAGTACAATGATGGATGGTTGAGGCTGTTAGAACTCTCTATTCTGCACAAGGTACAGACAAGTCCTGAGGGATCCAAGCCTGGTTCATTTTAATGAACGTGAGCTTTTCCACGTTGGCTGTGGACAGGTGGCTGCGTCTGTCTGTAATGATGCCTCCTGCCCTGCTAAATACACGTTCAGAGAGTACACTGGCTGCAGGGCAGGCCAGCACCTCCAAGGCATACAGGGCAAGCTCTGGTCATGTGGACAATTTGGAGACCCAGAAGTTGAATGGGGCAGAACCATCAGTCAGTACATGTAGGCGTGTGCACAGGTACTGTTCCACCATGTTGTTCAAATGCTGCCTCCTGCTAACACGCTCCATATCAGCAGTTGGGGCCGAGGTGACAAAGCTTTTCGACATGTCGGCCATGCTAACCCTGCATTCTGAGGTGCTGGCGCTGACACAGCTGCATTGGCGACCTCTTCCTCCTTCCCTGCCTTCGCCTTGTGCTTCTACTTGTCCCCCGGCGCCAGTCGGGAATGCTCTCAGGAGAGCGTCTACCAGCGCGCGCCTGTAGTTGCATATCTTCCGATCACGCTCCAGTGAGGGAAATAAGGACGGCACATTGTCTTTGTAACGGGGATCCAGCAGGGTCGCCAACCAGTAGTCAGCACACGTTAAAATGTGCGCAACTCTGCTGTCGTTGTGCAGGCACTGCAGCATGTAGTCGCCCAGAGGTAAGGACAAGCTGTCCTCTGTGGGAGGTGTATCGTCTGCGTCCTCCGTATCCCCCCAGCCACGCACCAGTGATGGGCCCGAGCTGCGTTGGATGCCACCCTGCTGTGAACATGCTTCATCCCCATCCTCCTCCTCATCCTCCTCCTCCTCGTCCTCCAGTAGTGGGCCCTGGCTGGCCAAATTTGTACCTGGCCTCTGCTGTTGCAAAAATACTCTTTCTGAGCCACTTCTAAAAGACTGGCCTGAAAGTGTTAGAGATGACCCCTCTTCCTCCTCCTCGTCCTGGGCCACATCCTCTTCCATCATCGTCCTAAGGCCCCTTTCACACGGGCGAGTTTTCCGCGCGGAAGCAATGCGTGAGTTGAACGCATTGCACCCGCACAGAATCCTGACCCATTCATTTCTATGGGGCTGTGCACACGAGCGGTGATTTTCACGCATCACTTGTGCGTTGCGTGAAAATCACAGCATGCTCCTCTTTGTGCGTTTTTCACGTAACGCAGGCCCCATAGAAATGAATGGGGTTGCGTGAAAATCGCAAGCATCCGCAAGCAAGTGCGGATGCTGACCGATTTTCACGCACGGTTGCTAGGTGACGATCGGGGTGGGGACCCGATCATTATTATTTCCCCTTATGACATGGTTATAAGGGAAAATAATAGCATTCTGAATACAGAATGCATAGTACAATAGGGCTGGAGGGGTAAAAATAAAATAATTTTTTTTTTAACTCACCTTAATCCACTTGTTCGTGCAGCCGGCACTAGTCACCATCACTAATGTCTAGGAGAACAGCAGGGGAAGACAGCAACAAACAAACTATATCAGAGATAGACTTATCCAGTCACGAGCAGAGAAGGCGATCCCAATCACGACATTCCACGCCGGACAAGAGCTCCACAGCAACACCATCAAACGATCTCCTTCAAAGGTCAGAATAGAACTGAAAGTAAGGACTATATCTGGCAATGACTGCAAGTGAAAGTGAAACTAATATAGTAGCTGGGAGTGGCAGACAAGACTCACCTGAGAAGGATGCCTACAAACTCCCAGTCAGGACAAAAAGGTTCACAAGGCAAAACCCAGATGACATACCCTGAACCACGGAGCAAACTCACAAGCTATCGCGAGTAGCAAGTCGCTGCGACCTTCTCCTCCCAGACCTGTCTGGATCAGTCACAGTCGTGACATGTACTCAAGTGCACTCAAGCAAGTGCGGATGCGGTGCGATTTTCACGCACGGTTGCTAGGTGACGATCGTGATGGGGACCCGATCATTATTATTTCCCCTTATAACATGGTTATAAGGGAAAATAATAGCATTCTAAATACAGAATGCATAGTAAAATAGGGCTGGAGGGGTTAAAAAAAAAAAATATAATTAAACTCACCTTAATCCACTTGTTCGCGCAGCCGGCATCTCTTCTGTCTTTATCTGTGAGCAATAGGACCTTTGATGACGTCATTACGCTCATCACATGATCCATCCCCATGGTGATGGACCATGGTGATGGATCATGTGATGAACGTAGTGACGTCATCAATGGTCCTATTGGTCACAGATGAATACAGAAGAGAAGCCGGACTGCGCGAACAAGTGTATTAAGGAGTTAATTTTTATTTTTTTTGTCCTTTCCAGCCCTATTGTACTATGCATTCTGTATTCAGAATGCTATTATTTTCCCTTATAACCATGTTATAAGGGGAAATAATACAATCGACACTACAACTAACCCAAACCTGAACTTCTGTGAAGAATTTCTTGTCTGGGTACCACAGTCGGTTTTTCATCACGCGCGTGCAAAACACATTGCACCCGCGCAATAAAAACTGAACATCGGAACGCAATTGCAGTCAAAACTAACTGCAATTGCACACCTACTCGCGCGGGTTTGCCGCAATGCACCAGGACGCATCCAGACCTAATCAGGACATGCTCGCCTGCAAGGGGCCTAAGTGTTTTCTCAATGAGACATAGAAGTGGTATTGTAACGCTGATAACGGCGTCATCGCCACTGGCCATGTTGGTGGAGTACTCGAAACAGTGCAACAGGGCACACAGGTCTCGCATGGAGGCCCCGTCATTGGTGGTGAAGTGGTGCTGTTCCGCAGTGCGACTCACCCGTGCGTGCTGCAGCTGAAACTCCACTATGGCCTGCTGCTGCTCGCACAGTCTCTCCAGCATGTGTAAGGTGGAGTTCCACCTGGTGGGCACGTCGCATATGAGGCGGTGAGCGAGAAGGCCGAAGTTACGCTGTAGAGCAGACAGCCGAGCAGCAGCAGGATGAAAACGCCGGAAGCACGCACAGACGGCCTGCACTTTATGTAGCAGCTCTGACATGTTGGGGTAGTTGTGAATTAATTTCTGCACCACCAAATTCAGCACATGCGCCAGGCAATGGATGTGCGTCAAACCGGCTAGTCCCAGAGCTGCAATGAGATTTTGCCCATTATCGCACACCACCAGGCCGGCCTTAAAGCTCACTGGCAGCAACCCATTGTCGGTCTGTTGTTTTATACCCCGCCACAACTCCTGTGCGGTGTGGGGCCTGTCCCCCAAACACATCAGTTTCAGAATGGCCTGCTGACGTTTACCCCTGGCTGTGCTGAAGTTGGTGGTGAAGGTCTGTCGCTGACCGGATGAGGAGGTGGTAGAAGAGGAGGAAGCCGAGTAGGAAGAGGAGGCAACAGGAGGCAAAGAATGATGCCCTGCGATCCTTGGCGGAGGAAGGACGTGCGCCAAACAGCTCTCCGCCTGGGGCCCAGCCACCACTACATTTACCCAGTGTGCAGTTAGGGAGATATAGCGTCCCTGGCCGTGCTTACTGGTCCACGTATCTGTGGTTAGGTGGACCTTGCCACAGATGGCGTTGCGCAGTGCACACTTGATTTCATCCAATACTTGGTTGTGCAGGGAGGGCACGGCTCTCATGGAGAAGTAGTGGCGGCTGGGAACGACGTACTGCGGGACAGCAAGCGACATGAGCTGTTTGAAGCTGTCCGTCTCCACCAGCCTGAATGACAGCATTTCAAAGGCCAGTAGGTTTAGAAATGCTGGCATTCAGGGCCAGGGATCGAGGGTGGCTAGGTGGGAATTTACGCTTTCTATCAAAGGTTTGTGAGATGGAGAGCTGAATGCTTCCGTGTGACACGGTGGAGAGGCTTGGTGACGGAGGTGGTGTTGTTGGTGGCACATCCTCTGTTTGCTGGGCGGCAGGTGCCAACGTTCCTCCAGAGGCGGAGGAAGAGGCCGAGGCAGCAGCACAAGAGGGAGCAGGAGGGGCCTGAGCCCTTTCTTGGTTTTGAAGGTGCTTACTCCACTGCAGCGCGTGTCTCGCATGTAGATGACTGGTCATGCAGGTTGTGCTAAGGTTCAGAATGTTAATGCCTCGCTTCAGGCTCTGATGGCACAGCGTGCAATCCACTTGGGTCTTGTCGTCAGTACATTGTGTGAAGTGCCATGCCAGGGAACTCCTTGAAGCTGCCTTTGGTGTGCTCGGTCCCTGGTGATGGTGGCCAGTAGCAGGCGAACTGTTTTGGCGACTGCTGCTCTGCTTTTGCACCCTGCTCCCGCTTTTGATACGCTGTTGGCTCGGTCTCACCACTGCCTCTTCCTCCGAACTCTGAAAGTCTGTGGCACGACCTTCATTCCATGTGGGGTCTAGGACCTCATCGTCCCCTGCATCGTCTTCCACCCAGTCTTCCTCCCTGGCCTCCTTTTTGGTCTGCACACTGCAGAAAGAAGCAGCAGTTGGCACCTGTGTTTCATCATCATCAGAGACGTGCTGAGGTGGTATTCCCGTGTCCTCATCAGGAAACATAAGTGGTTGTGCGTCAGTGCATTCTATGTCTTCCACCCCTGGGGAAGGCCTAGGTGGATGCCCTTGGGAAACCCTGGCAGCAGAGTCTTCAAACAGCATAAGAGACTGCTGCATGACTTGAGGCTCAGACAGGTTCCCCGATATGCACGGGGTTAATGTGACAGACTGATGGGCATGGGTTTCAGGCGCCACCTGTGCGCTTTCTGCAGAAAACTGGGTGGGAGATAATGTGAACGTGCTGGATTCACTGTCGGCCACCCAATTGACTAGCGCCTGTACTTGCTCAGGCCTTACCATCCTTAGAACGGCATTAGGCCTGACCAAATATCGCTGTAGATTCTGGCGGCTACTGGGACCTGAGGAAGTAGGTTCAGTAGGACGTGTAGCTGTGGCAGAACGACCACGTCCTCTTCCTGCACCAGAGGCTCCACCAACACCACCACCACGACCATGACCGCGTCCCTTATTAGATGTTTGCCTCATAGTTAGCGATCACAAAGCAAAGTAAAAAGTAGTTAAGTCTGTTAAAAATAATTAACCTCCAATAAAAACCCTGATGTAGGGTATTGCACAAATTTTTTTAACTCTATATGACAGCGGTATTTGTGGCCTAAATCTCACAGTAACTTATGCACGTCTAATCCCAGATGTGCAGTATATCAGAGGGTTTTTTCACCCCAGTAAGCACAAAGCCGTATTTGTGGCCTAAATGTGACTCTCACTTATGCAGCCAGCCAGTCGCAGGGGGAACACGTGAGGTTCACGGTGGACCGATGAGGGGCCAAATAGTATAACACACAGTTCATCAGTTTACTCACAGTTAGCAGAGAGCCTCCCGGGGCTGGCAGCACAGTGTTGAGGTGGACAGCACGAAATCCTCCGGGGCATGCTCTGTGGTAGGAAGCATCAGCCAAGATGGTGGTTGAGGTGCCCTTGATGTTAGGGGTGCTTAGGGTGCTTGTTGCGGCTGAGTCCCTTGATAGTTTTTGTCGTGACGCCAGTACCGTTAATGGTGGTACAACCATAGGTAGTAATAATGAGGTAGACAGTGGTAAGATGCAACTCACAACTTTTACTTTAGGTGTCTTTCAGTTGCAGCAGTACAATTATGCAGTCTTTAGATGATACAAAGGTAATTCTGCAAATCCACTGTTGTAGGATTGTCAGGTTTTGTGATTTTGGAGCAGTGGGTTAGGTGTACCTGGTTCCTTTAGATGCTTTGGATCCTATTCCTTGTCTTTCCCTACAAGCTGAATATTTGTAGACAGGAAAACTCAACTGTCCCTTAGAAGGTTGGTGTGGCTGCCTGAAGCTATAAAACCTCCATTGTGCAAAGGTGTCTGTGGCCCTCAATAATGGCTCTCATCACCGATGAATTCCTAGGAATGCTTGTTTCTTTTCCAGGGAGGCAAACTCTTCTCCTACTGGTCAGGGATGCAAGTCTATAGTCCAGCTACAGAAGGAAAATGCTCTTCTGCGCCTAACATCTGAGTAAACACCTCCTAGCGAAGTTGGCTCCACTCACTAATCTGTGTTGCGAAGTCTTCACTCTATCTTTCCTCCCACTAACTTGATCTGACTACCTCAGATCTGCTCTCTTCTGACTACATTTTCAACTAAACTCTGATCTGCCTCCACTCCTCACTCTCACTAGGCCTGACCTCTCACTAGGCCTGAGCCGAAACGTTGCACCACCTGTGTGAATAAAGGGTTCACTTTGCTTTTATCTACCGGAGTGCCGCTCTTTTTTCTGGATCCATTGATTGGGGCTGTAAGTCTAATCCCCCTGAGACGTGCACCCGTTTTCTCCTACTTGTGCCAGTGCCGCCATTTTTCTTCCTTTATAACTTGGCTTATTGGCTGAGCACGGCTTATCTTTTTGCATTTTTTTGCTTCGTTTTTCCTGACTTACTGCTGTTTACTATGTCTACATCTGAACCCGCTTCATCCAGTGGTTGTATGTACACTGTGGAGGACACTGAACGCATCCTGCAAGGCATAGGGGGAGATGCCGCCTTTCTGAACACCCCCTCGACCAAGGAATTAAAACGCAAGTATGAGAATCTCTCTAAACGCATATTGTCTCTTCGCCTTCATATGACGACACTTGGCGAGTATCACAGAACGGAGAAGATCCCCAGAGGGATGCGATCCAATATTCGACCCAATTTGTTTTTTGGCAATTCCATGTTTTGCAAAAAGTTTGAAGCTTTATCAAATAGGTATTCTTTGGACTTTATTTTGCTCAACATTGAGTATTTGCAACATGAACTATCCACTCTGAATTGTGAATTGGGTGATATTGAAGCTTGTTTACAGTCTCTTTTGTCCCCTGAAGACCTCACCAAATATATGGATGACTTTTCTTCTCACATGAAGCAGTTTCAATTGGACTCTGAGGAGAACAAAAGGGTCAAATGGTGTAGGGATACGGATGACTACAAAAAGGGCAATGTCTACAACTGGCAGGCCGACAGACAATACAACACGCAACAAAAAGACAACAGAAGACGTAGGAAAACAGCCCAGGCATCCTCCAACGTTGGACAGTCTTTTTTAGACCAGGGTCCACAGATGCCGGAGAGACGCGGCGACGCATCAGAAGAGGTGGCCGTAGACACGGAAAGTCAAGGGCGAGTACGCAACAGCAAAACTCGATCAATGGCAACCAAGATGACCACAGGGAGGAGGAAGTGACCGTCGTCAATTTATCTTCCAAGGAACTGACTCCAGCTCAAGTGAGTGTCCTGTCCAAGGGATTTTCATTTTGTCCCAGTGCACCTGTGAACTGGTTTGAACTAGAATCCAGTTTATTCTCTTTCTTTCGCCGTATTAAGTTGAAAATATGGTTTCACAAAAAGAACACAATTGTGAGATCTCAGATGAGTGATTTCACTCTTGGATCCCTCAATCTATTTCCTAAAAGTAATTTTGTACCTATGATTAATGAACCCTCAGTGGATGCCTACATCAGTGCTGTCAGACAGGGTATTTCTGAGCTGCGGTTCTCCTCTCAGGGAGACCGTGACTTCAGACGCCCTAATCTGACTACCACTGAGATTGAGGCTTTGGAGTCCCTTAGATCCGACCCCACCCTTACCCTAAAACCAGCTGACAAGGGGGGTGCGGTCGTGGTTATGGACACTTCCAAATATGTACAGGAAATTACACGACAACTGAGTGACCCACAGGTATATAGGATTCTGGATTCTGATCCCAAATTCATGATAGCGGATATTATCCGCAGATGTCTCAGGGAAGCTATGACCGCTGGTGTCATCGATGGGGGTCTTTGTGAGTTTCTTGAGGTAGCACATCCGGTCACTCCTGTGATTTATGTGCTGCCGAAGATCCACAAGACCCTCATCGATCCCCCGGGACGACCCATTGTCTCGGGTTCTGACTCTATCTTCAGCGGCATGGCGATCTTTTTGGATAAGGTCTTGCGGGATTTCTCCACAGGGGGATCATCCTATATACGTGACACATCTGACTTTTTGTTAAAACTTCAGGATGTTGATCTGACACAGGTGTCTCAGGCTGTACTTGCATCCTTTGATGTGACCTCATTATACACATCCATTGTGCATGAAAGGGGCATCAAAGCGGTTGAACGAATGTTGAGGACATCAACCTATACTCCTCAAGCTTCTGAGTTTATAATCGATTTGCTCAGGATTGTTTTACAGTACAACTATTTTCTTTTCAGGGATACATTCTACTTACAAGAAAGAGGCGTGGCCATGGGGTCTCACGTGGCCCCCACGTATGCAAATATTTTCATGCGGTGCTATGAGGAGGATGTCGTCTATGTGTCCCACCACTTCGGCCATGTGCTGAGGTGGTGGAGATACATTGACGACATCTTCCTCATATGGACAGGTTCTGAGACTGACTTATTGAATTTTCATGGTTTTCTGAACAGTCATGATCCTGATTTACAATTTACCCTCGTTCATTCCAGAACTGAGATCCAGTTTTTGGACACCCGGGTGGTTTTCAGCGAGGGTAGATTGTATACTGAATTATACACGAAACCCACCGACACTAACACCTTTCTGTGCTATAACAGTTCCCATCCTAGGAGAATGATCCAGTCATTGCCTTTCTCCCAATTTCTCCGGGTCAAACGTGTGGTATCAGATGAGGCTAAACTTGATGCGACCCTGGATTCCATGGCCAATAGGTTCCAGGCTAGGGGTTACCCCAAACGACTACTAAGGGAACACATGGACAGGGTTCGCACCCTAGGTAGGACTGAAGTATTGACACAGCGGAGCACCGTCCGCAACAAGGAAAGGATTCCGTTTGTTTCAGTGTACACTGAACTTAGCCCCTCTATTAACAGGATCCTCAATAAACATTGGGGTCTGCTTGGCTCATGCTTTAGGGACATCCCTGAATTTTCAAGTCCGCCATTATTATCCTACCGTAGGTCTAGAAATCTACGGGATCAATTGGTCAAAGCCGATCTTGGCCCCAAGGGATCCTTGAGACAAACCAAGTTGACGCAGTCCGGCCAGGGGTGTTTTCCCTGTCTGAACTGCGTCAATTGCAAGTACATTCGCAAAGGGAGGAATTTCGTACACCCCACCACTGGTGCGATTCACAGTATTTTATTTCATCTGACCTGTGATTCAAACCATGTCGTCTATGTTTTATCTTGCCCATGTAATTTGCTTTACGTGGGCGAGACGACAACTGAATTGAAGACTCGCCTCAACAATCACCGCCTCAGTATCCGGAAAAAACGGTTGGATCTACCGGTATCCAAGCACTTTACTGAGGCCAAGCATAGAGAAGGTGACTTGAGGTGCTGGATCCTTGATCACATACCCCAACCTAGGCGGGGTGGTGACAGGTCCAGGACACTAAAGCTTAGAGAGCTCAGCTGGATCCACAAGTTGGACAGCCTGAAACCTAAGGGCCTGAATGTCGACTATAACTTTGGGGATGCTCTGTAAGGGTAGGTTTGCCCCCTTTTTGTTTTATGGGATGTTGTTCTGTCATCAGTGTACATACTTGAAGAGTTACATAACTCTATTTATTCTCGCCCTAACATTTTCTTTTTTTCGTTCCAGATCACTCACACCTTACACTGTGGGGGATGGATCATACGGATGGTGTGCGTGCAGTATACCTCAGGAGGGGACCACTCGACTGCATTTTGTATTTTTGTTGTTGTTCTTTTAATGACATCTTTGATTTAGGTTTTTGCCGGTCTTGGCAGGCACCGCGGGACGGGTATTTGTGACATGACAGCCCTTGTTGGTTAAAATATTTATTGTTCTTCTATCACCCTGTAGCATATGAGTACCTATATGAGGAGATCCCTCCTGGGCTGTAATGATGGCTTGATACCTGTGGAGAGAGCCCTGCAGATACTGCGGATCCCGCAGTTGTGGTGGATCTCTCACAGGGTTGGACATGTTGGCACCCGTTTATTTGGGAGCCTTGTGACCTTTTGAGGCCTCTGATGCCCTAATTTGGTTTAGGTTTGATGCGAAATACAGGGGTATGATTATTGGTGAGTTTCCAGTCACCAAGATGGCGCTTTGTGACTATGATCTCTACTGAGCATGCGCAACATCCCGGCAGACCAGGAATGACGTCTACATGACGTAGGGGTGCCGTCCTTCTGTGATGATGCGTCGCGCTCCCTGTATGCCCTATACCCGCTATTGGTGCCTGACCACGCCTGCGCAATAGGATGTCAACAACGCCGACATGGCGATACTGAATGGGTCTCCCTGCTGGCTTGGTATGTGTGCGGCCCCACCGCTTTGCTCCTCCCCCTGCACTATCTACGTTTATGAATTGTATGGATATATTTCATGATTTTATTCACTGTACTCAATGCACATATTTGTATTTTGATGTATATAGCATGCATGGACATGCTTCTTAATTGATGATTCATCTTTTTCATTATTATACACTGTATTTACTTACTATTTATTTTGATATGATTTGTAACACACCCACTGGGTGGTCTGTGATCACATGCTTTGTATGATGATTGATTCCCCTATATATTTGTCACCATTTGAGTTGTGTCTTTGCTTGAAGAAGGCTCATGCTTGGAGCCGAAACGTTGCACCACCTGTGTGAATAAAGGGTTCACTTTGCTTTTATCTACCGGAGTGCCGCTCTTTTTTCTGGATCCATTGATTGGGGCTGTAAGTCTAATCCCCCTGAGACGTGCACCCGTTTTCTCCTACTTGTGCCAGTGCCGCCATTTTTCTTCCTTTATATATATATATATATATATATATATATATATATATATATATATAGGACCTGAACTTTATCCCCATCTAGTGGCGGGATGTATAAATTACACCTAATAGGCCTGTTAATAGGGATTTTGCAGATACACAAATGCAAAGTTATACATGACAACCTAGTGCTTGTAATAGAGTAAAAAGTGCTTTTAAGCAGTGCCCACACACACGTAGTGGGAAGTTGCACTTATTCACGTCTAATCCCAGATGTGCAGTATATGAAACAGATGTTTTTTTTCACCCTAGTAAGCACAAAGCCGTATTTGTGGCCTAAATGTGACACTCACTTATGCACGTCTAATCCCAGATGTGCAGTTTATCAGAGGGTTTTTTCACACCAGTAACCAAAAAGCCGTATTTCTGGCCTAAATGTGACAGTCACTTATGCACGTCTAATCCCAGATGTGCACTATATAAGAGGGTTTTTTCACCCCAGTAACCAAAAAGTCGTATTTCTGGCCTAAATGTGACACTCACTTATGCACGTCTAATCCCAGATGTGCAGTTTATCAGAGGGTTTTTTCACCCCAGTAAGCACAAAGCCGTATTTCTGGCCTAAATGTGACAGTCACTTATGCACGTCTAATCCCAGATGTGCAGTATATGAAACAGATGTTTTTTTTTCACCCCAGTATGCCCCAGTATGAAAAAGCCGTATTTGTGGCCTAAATTTCACAGTCACTTATGCACGGCTAATCCCAGATGTGCAGTATATCAGAGGGTTTTTTCACCCCAGTAAGCAAAAAGCTGTATTTCTGGCCTAAATGTGACACTCACTTATGCACGTCTAATCCCAGATGTGCAGTTTATCACAGGGTTTTTTCACCCCAGTAAGCACAAAGCCGTATTTCTGGCCTAATTGTGACAGTCACTTATGCACGTCTAATCCCAGATGTGCAGTATATTAGAGGGTTTTTTCACCCCAGTAACCAAAAAGTCTAATCCCAGATGTGCAGTTTATCAGAGGGTTTTTTCACCCCAGTAAGCACAAAGCCGTATTTCTGGCCTAAATGTGACAGTCACTTATGCACGTCTAATCCCAGATGTGCAGTATATGAAACAGATGTTTTTTTTTCACCCCAGTATGCCCCTGTCACGAGGGTGTCAAGAGCCACGTCTGACTCAGTTATACCCGGGGTCAGGAAGTCGCAGCGGGTGGCTGCGCGCTCTATGTCTAAAGACAGTGCTGTTTCTTAATGGTAGCTTTCTGGGTTTGCCTTGCAATCCTTTTTGGCTCACTCCTGAGGCTGAGGATCCGTAGCTTCTCCTCCTCAGCCGTTTCTTGTCCAGCAATCCCAACCTCCTTATATTTCCATCTCCCACTTCTCTGGTTGCCAGATATAGAGCTTCCTGCCTGGACTTCTATACTGACCCACTGGAGCTGTGTAGCTGTGATTCCTGGTTGTTGTTCCAGAGCGTTACCCTCCGGATCCCTGTTGGGCTTTTGTTGTCCGCTGTTGTCGCCCACCTGGGATTATATGTTTTTCTGTATTGTCTGTCCTCTCCTTGGTGTTTCCCTTTAGTGTTAGTGGTGCGAACTAGTGTTCCCACCGCCCTATTCACTACGTAGGGCTCATCTCAGGGAAAGCCAGGGTTTAGGCACGTGATCGGCGTACGGGTGAGGAACCAGTCTAGGGACGTCAGGGCAGTCAGGTGCCAGCCTCAAGGTGAGTTAGGGGTCATCATCTTTCCCTCTCCCTTGGACAGGGCCTTCCCATTTCCCTCCCTTTGCGTCACGTATGTGATCGGCACGCCGGTCATGACAGCCCCAGTATGAAAAAGCCGTATTTGTGGCCTAAATTTCACAGTCACTTATGCACGTCTAATCCGTCTAACCCCAGATGTGCAGTATATCAGATAGTTTTTTCACCCCAGTAAGCAAAAAGCTGTATTTCTGGCCTAAATGTGAATCTCACTTATGCACGTCTAATCCCAGATGTGCACTATATGAAACACATGTGGGGTTTTTTTCACCCCAGTAAGCAAAAAGCAATATTTCTGGACATGCAGACATGCAGATATCCTGTGATGGTGCACTATCGTTGCATAAAATGGCTGCCGATTATGTATTGATATTGACAAAAGTTTGTTTTCAGCAGTAGTTGGCTCAGGGCAGGCTTAAAGAAAAAATGGGGCACTGCACCCACAAAACACATTTGCTGTAGATTGCTGAGTAAAAAAGCAGTTCTTCATAAGATTTCTCCCTGATCTCTCCCTCACAGTAGCTGCATCCTCTCCCTACACTAATCCGAGCAGAGTGACGGGCGGCGCTACGTGACTCCAGCTTAAATAGAGGCTGGGTCACATGCTGCATTTGGCCAATCACAGCCATGCCAATAGTAGGCATGGCTATGATGGCCTTTTGGGGCAAGTAGTATGACGCTTGTTGATTGGCTGCTGTGCAGCAGGTGCTGCTGACCATATACAGCAGGTAACAGACAATTAACAGAAGCTATGAATATTGGAGTAGTTGCGGGTGCAATTGCTGTCCCCTAGTGTTGAACAACTACCTAGCTCTTATTCACAGCGTCAAAGCAATGGAAGCTGTAGGGTGTAATTGGACAGTGCAATACTACTCATAAAGATGGCATATAACAATAACTGTAAATCACTAATCCAGATACCATGTTACCTACCCATGTTGCTGCTGAAAAATGGTGACACGGTTCCCCCACTGCTTCGACCTCAACACGTGTTTCACCACGTAGGCTTCGTCAGGAGGCACGATGATATGACATCACCGCACCAGCCCATGCTCCCAGGCGGGGGGGATCCTTTGATCCTCCCGCCTGTGGAGATATCGCACATCTCTGGCGCTGTAATTACAGCGCACGGGGTAAGCAGCACACAGTGGCATGGGAACTCTTATACACAGAGATGTATGATGACAAGGGGGCATACATACTGTCACGATAATCAAGAGGAGAAAGCGCTGCCGGCACTGCTACACCTGATCAGTATGCAGGATTGCAAGGGAGACACAGGTAATGCGGTTCAGCAAATGGATACGGTGGTGCTCTGCTGAGATAGACACAATAGTGTATTCAGGAGAGAGATGAGAAGGAGACAGCGGCACTCACCAATTCCAAGATAAAACGTCCAGTTTATTAGGCTTCTATAAAATAGGGTACAGGCAGGTCTGTGCACATAGGTCAAATGGAGGTACGGCTACAGCTGTTTCACGCTAAGAGCGCTTCATCATGCCTTTCATGCTGTGGAGGTGAGTGACTGACCTATAAAGGTCAGGTCAGGCCACTCCCCCCACCGCATCACATAGAGGAACACAGTGTTAACTCATTCAATACTCTATTGCACCAAAAAATCACAGTGTGTCAAACAAAAACAAATAAATCATTCCTATCATTAAAACCTGATGGTCCCATCGCTTCTGTCTTGATGATCCATAATGCTTCTCTCTTTAGGAGAAGCTTTTTTCTGTCTCCGCCGTGAGGCGGTAATTTCACTATTTCTAGACCTGCAATCTGTAGAAGGTCCTCGCGGTTTTGGTGCGATTCTTTCATATGTTGGATTAATCTAGTGGCTCCAATTTCTGTTTTAAGGCTATACTTGTGCTCTCTGAAACGAACGAAAAGGGGTCTGAAAGTTTTTCCAATATAAAATTGGCCGCAGGGGCAGAAAAGAGCATAAACTACAAAGGTGGACCTACAATTAATAAAGTCCCTCACTCTTTGTTTTATGACTCTGATTTTTAAATGTGCACCTCTCCGCATCTGTTCACACATGGAGCAGTGTCCACAGCTGAAATTGCCCTCAGGGACGCAGCGTTCAAGCCAATTTTTGTTCACATTACCTTGAAACTGGCTCTGTGTGATCATGCTCCCTATGGTTCTGCTTCGTCTGAAGCCCACCACAGGTCTACTACCCACTTTTGAAGGGTGGGGTCCCTTTGTAAAATGTGCCAGTTTTTTAATATGGCATTTTTTATTTGCTGCGCCATGGGTGAAAAATCAAATGTGAACACTGATCTACTAGGAACCGTGTCGGGGACGGGATTTTTTGCTGCTTGTGGCTCTATATTTCTGCGCCTGCGGATAGATTTCAGATCAAAGTCACCTGCAGATCTTTTATCTGCAGATTTACGAAAGGCTTGATCAATGCTGGATTCTGAGTAGCCCCTTTCTAGAAACCTCGTTTTCATTATTTTAGATTGTTTTAAAAACTCAATATCGCTAGATATGATCCTATTTAAACGGGAAAATTGACTGTAGGGGATGGCAGAAGTCACATGTGGGGGGTGGAAACTGTTGAAGTGCAATAGTGCATTGGTGAAGGTGGGTTTCCTGAATATAGTGGTTTCCAGGGAACCCTCTACCACCTTCACCAAGACATCCAAAAACTCCAATTCTGAGGAATTGATTTTGCTGGTAAACAGCATATTCATATCGTTTTCGCGGTTTAGGTAATCCACAAAAGCTGCAAAGCTTTCCTCATTGCCTGCCCAAACGATGAACACATCATCGATATATCTAAAAAATGCCTTGATGAATCTGACAAAGGGATTTTTGACTGAAAACACAAATTTAGATTCGAAATGTGCTAAAAATAAATTTGCAAAGGTACATGCAATGGGGGTCCCCATTGCTGTACCAGACTGTTGATGATACCACAAATCATTAAATAAGAAAGCGTTGTGTGTAAGTATGAAGGAAAGGGAGTCTGTGATAAAATTCACAAGAATATCACTTTTGCCCATATACCTCAATTGTTCTCCAATCACTTCCACTCCGAGTTTCTGAGGGATTCTGGTGTACAAACTTTCAACATCGATAGATGCTAAAAGGAATTCCTCATGCCATTCTATCTCTTTTATTGCTGTCAAAAAGTCACTGGTATCCCTCAAAAACGAGGGTATCCCTTCCAACAAAGGGCGCAATAACCAATCGAGATACTGGGATAATGGCTCGGTGACCGAGCCAATCCCTGCTACGATTGGGCGCCCGGGGGGTTTTACCAGTGACTTATGAATTTTAGGTAGATGATACCAGACAGGTTTGATTGGAAATTGAGGATATAGTTTTTCGGCAATTTTATTGGTGAGGGCTCCCTGTGCTACATACTTCCACAACAAGGATCTTAACTGTTGTTGGTATTTAAAAGTGGGATTAGTTTTCAGTCGGACATGTATTGAAGGCTGCTTGCAGCCTGTAATTGTGGGAGGAGCGCACTTAGCGTATTTAAACCCCCTCCACAAGCAGGAGGGCGGCCGGTTCTTGCCTGTTTTGCTCCTTGATCCAGCGCCAGACGTCACTTCCGGTCGCGTCTCCCGTCGGTGCATCTCCTCGCAGCCCGTTCGGGCTGCCAGCTGCGTTCTTGTTGTAGGTATAGCCGCTCTGCGGCCTGGTCGGACGCACCGCCACCGGCACCTCGTGTTCCCTGTTCTGGGGGTCCAGGCTTGGGGGCGCACAGCTGCCCGTCAACCCCCGCACTGCCTGCCGCCGCGGCTGCTCCGGTGAGTGCATCGCTGCCAGCCGCGTTCTTGTGTAGGTATAACCGCTCTGCGGCCTGGTCGGACACGCCGCCACCGGCACCTCGTGTTCCCTGTTCTGGGGGTCCGGGCTTGGCAGCGCACAGCTGCCCGTCAACCCCCGCACTGCCTGCCGCCGCGGCTGCTCCGGCGAATGCTCATCGCTGCCAGCCGCGTTCTTGTGTAGGTATAGCCGCTCTGCGGCCTGGTCGGATGCGCCGGCACCTCGTGTTCCCTGTTCTGGGGGTCCGGGCTTGGCGGCGCACAGCTGCCCGTCAACCCCCGCACTGCCCGCTGCCGCGGCTGCTCCGGTGAATGCTCATCGCGGCCCCCCCCCCCCCGCTCCGGGTACCGATCCCTCCGGCGCATGCGCCGCGAGTTGGCCGGCGGGGACGGCTCACAGCGGTTTCGGGACATGATTCTTTCTGCAGAGGTGTTCCCACTGGTAATGTGGGCGGCGGCATTCTGGTGTTCCTTTCAGGCCTTCCTATCGCATTTGCCTTGAGATGATCTGCTGAGACTACATAACTGATGACTTGAATGCCCTGGACGGGCTGCCGGCTTCTGGCTGTTGGCCTGCTGCCTGTTAACCCCCGCACTGCTGTTGTGAAAAAAAAAAAAAAAAAAAAAAAAAAAAGGAACCTTTGATTCGATACCATGCTGTTCTGGCTGTTGGCCTGCTACCTGTTAACCCCGCAATGCTGGTAAAAAATAATAATAAATTGATAAGTCCCTACAGCCACTAGGTGTCATTTGTCCTCTGACTTGTTCAGGGGCAATGTAATCCCCGTTTCGCTCAGGCATGACGTGCTCCCTGAGGTGCTCGGGCGCTAGTAATCCCGTTATTCACTCCATAAGTTAAGGTCCCCAATCCGCTTTGCAATGTTCCCAGTACCACCCAGGAAAAAGGGCTTTCCTGAAGCGCTCCGGTGTATGTCTTCCTGGAGTCGCTCGGGGGCAATGTCTCCCCGATTCGTTCTGGTCCCGAATCGCTCAAGTGCAATGTCTCCCTGAATCGCCCAAGTGCAATGTCTCCCTGAATCGCTCAGGTGCAATGTCTCCCTGAATCGCTCAAGTACAATGTCTCCCTGAATCGCTCAAGTACAATGTCTCCCTGAATCGCTCAAGTACAATGTCTCCCTGAATCGCTCAAGTGCAATGTCTCCCTGAATCGCTCAAGTGCAATGTCTCCCTGAATCGCTCAGGTGCAATGTCCCCGTGAATCGCTCAGGTGTTATGTCTTCCCGGATCCCCGAATCGATCAAGTGTCATGTTTCCTCAAACACAGGTGTCATGTTTTCCCCAAGTCGCAGGTGTCATGTTCCTGGAACCGCAGGTGTCATGTCTTCCCTGATTCAGTCAAGTTTGTCTTCCCTGAGTCGCTCAGGCGTCGTGTTTGTCTCCAAATTGCAGGTGTCATCTACCCAAGAATCACAGGTGTCATGTCTTCCCTGATTCGCTCAAGGTTATGTTTTTCTCCAATTCACAGATGTCATGTTCCCAAAGTCACATGTGTCATGTCTTCCCTGAGTGGCTCAGGGGTCAGGTTCCCTGAATCGCTGGGTTGCCTCCCCTTAGTCACTTAGGGGTGACGTTCCCTGAATCGCTCGGGTCTGGTGTGTTCCCTGAATCGCTCGGGTCTGGTGTGTTCCCTGAATCGCTCAGGTCTGGTGTGTTCCCTGAATCGCTCAGGTCTGGTGTGTTCCCTGAATCGCTCAGGTCTGGTGTGTTCCCTGAATCGCTCAGGTCTGGTGTGTTCCCTGAATCGCTCAGGTCTGGTGTGTTCCCTGAATCGCTCAGGTCTGGTGTGTTCCCTGAATCGCTCAGGTCTGGCGTGTTCCCTGAATCGCTCAGGTCTGGCGTGTTCCCTAAATCGCTCAGGTCTGGCGTGTTCCCTGAATCGCTCAGGTCTGACGTGTTCCCTGAATCGCTCAGGTCTGGCGTGTTCCCTGAATCGCTCAGGTCTGGCGTGTTCCCTGAATCGCTCAGGTCTGGCGTGTTCCCTGAGTCGCTCAGGTCTGGCGTGTTCCCTGAATCGCCCGGGGGTCATGTTTCCCTGAGTCCTCAGGTGCCATGCTCTCCCTCATCCGGGTTTGTTTTCCTTCCTCTTCCAGGTCGGTTGTTCCCAGATTGCACATTTCCCTGAACAGTCTGATTATGTATTCCCCTGATTCACTCAGGTCAGGTGGGCCTGATCCGCTCAGGCTTCTGTTTCCCTGGTCTTCCAGTTGGTAGGTAGGGGCCAGGTCCGACCTGGTCCAAGGTACTGCCCGACCCACCCAGGTTCCATCATCTTCATGAAGGTGGGTGTCATTGCCTGTTTCGCTTAGGATTCCATGTTGCCTGAACTGCTCGGGATTCAGTGCACCGCCGGAGTTACGCGGGTTTCCATGCATCAGCCTGAAGCGCTCGGGGGTTTGTTCAGCAACGTCCGGCTTGTTCCTGGTTGCCCGATTAGTGTCTGGATTCCCGTTCCGCAGGTTGTGGCATGCAGCGCGATTTGGGCTCTGATTCTGGCTCTCCAGGGTCACCCAGCAGTTGGCCATGGCGTCCAGGCTGCATCCTGGTTCTCCGTCACCTCTTTCCAGTGCCACCAGATCGCACCTTTCTCCGGGTCTCGTACCAACGCAAGCTTATTTTCATGTAAGCAGGGCCTCAGGCCACCGGAATTTCGATCCATCCTCAATTGTGTCGCAGCGCTCCTCCGTGCCCGGTCACTCCACGGTGCCAGGTTTCAGGTAAGTTCCAGCCGGGTGGCGGCAGGATGCTCCTCCGCAGCTCAGAGCCTTCCTTCATTCATCACAAACCTCCATTCCTAGGTCTCCGGTATTGCTGGAGAGTTGGCAGCGCTGTTCGTTGATTCGGTTGGGTTGTGATCCTTTCTATACCATGTTCATTCCGTTTCCTTATGATTCTCAGGTTCGGGGGTTTGGGCATGATCCAGGTATTTCCTAGATTAGCTCAAAAAATTCACGTATTACCCTTCACCCAGGTCTAATTCCCCAGAGTCGCGCGGGTTGCGTGTTTCCTGGATCGCTCGGGTTCATGCATTTCCCTGAATCGCTCGGGTCCATGTTTACCTGGATCTTTCGGGTTCATGTTCCAGAGGCGCCCAGGTTCATGTTCTGGATCGTTCGGGTTATGTATGTGCCCAAGTCACTCAGGTTTACGTTTTCCCCCCTGAATCGCTCAGGTCAGGTGTTTCCCTAAATCGCTCAGGTCAGGTGTTTCCCTGAATCGCTCAGGTCAGGTGTTTCCCTGAATCGCTCAGGTCAGGTGTTTCCCTGAATCGCTCAGGTCAGGTGTTTCCCTGAATCGCTCAGGTCAGGTATTCTCCTGAATCGCTCAGGTTTGGGTTTCCCTAAATCGCTCAGGCTTTGTATTTCCTCTCTCTTTCAGGTTGCCGGTATTTCCAGGTCGTATGTTTTCCTGATTTCCCCAGGTTACGTATTCCCTGAATCACTCAGGTTCTGTATTTTCCTGTCTCTTTCAGGTCGGCGGTATTTCCAGGTCGTATGTTTTTCCTGATTCACCCAGGTTACGTATTCCCTGAATCGCTCAGGTCTTTTTGCCCACAGGCTGTTCGCATCTGCATGATTCTCTCAGCTCTTTTCCCGCAGGTGGTTCGCATTTGCCTGAAACACTCAGGTCTCTTCCCACTGGTGGTACACATTTGCCTGAATCATTCGGGATCCGATACATTTGCCTGAGACGCTCTGGGTTTTCCAGCAGTATCCATTGGTTTCTGTTATCCGGTTCGGGTTCCGCATTTTTGAATCCCTGATTGCATTGGATCCGGGTCATCACGGGGGTTTGGACATGGTCATCCATTATCTCGACAACTATGGTTACATCAGGTATTGTACTCTGCTCCCACTCAAGCGGCATTCTTGTGTTCTTTGCTATCATGGTTTGCTCAATCTTACCTGGGCGGTCTGCACCCTGATTCCTGATCAGGGGACCTCAGGGCGTCCCCTCGGGCTGGGCTAGTTGCTCCAGCTTTTCGCCAGGCTTGAGGCATCAGGCCCCTCAGCGTTAGCGCGGCGGTCCGGGCACATAGGCAATCAGTGTCGGGCGGTTTCCGCTGGTTGTCTGTAGGCCTAGACGGTCTCCATTTTGGCCAAACAGCAAGCCTCATTACAAGCGGCCATGTACCTCGGGTTCTATGGGTTCCTCAGACCCGGGGAGTTCACCTGCAGCGCCATCTCCCGGGCTACCCTGCTCAGGCGACATCTCGCCTGGCACTCCGACCACTTCATCCTGTCCATTCCATCCTCCAAGACAAATCAAATCGGTCCTCCCATGGAGGTGGAGTCTTTACCCTACGGCCAACTGTTGGTGTCCTATCAAGGTGCTCCAGGAGCTCCTGGCCTCCCTCCATCTCCCGCTCAGACGACCCGTTGCTCCCGGTCAACGGTAAGCCCCTGTCTTCAACCCTGTTCATCTCCAACATCCGCACCCTGGCCGCAGGGTTGGGTTCCAACCCTAGCACGGTATCCGGGCACTCCTTTCGTGTGGGGGCCGCGTCCGCAGCTTCTAGTCACCAGGTACCGGCGCACATCATCCGCAAGATGGACCGTTGGAGGTTGTCCTGCTTCGCAAGGTACATTCCGAATCCACGGGCTGAGATATCCAGAGCCTTGTTCCTTGGCATTGTAGGCCTCAATGCTTCAATAAATATTCCATACCCTGCAACGTGCCAGTTCTCTTTTGCCCACTTATTCAGGCCTTACCTCGTCACTGGCGTCGGGCACACTCCAGCCAGTCAGGTCAGGACGGTACGTAGGCATGCCTATTCTGTTCCTCGCTCAGCTCCTCCCACAAGTATTGAAGGCTGCTTGCAGCCTGTAATTGTGGGAGGAGCGCACTTAGCGTATTTAAACCCCCTCCACAAGCAGGAGGGCGGCCGGTTCTTGCCCCTCCCTCCCATCCCCTTCTTCTTACTCTCCTCTTGGGTGGCCCACTTATTCAGGCCTTACCTCGTCACTGGCGTCGGGCACACTCCAGCCAGTCAGGTCAGGACGGTACGTAGGCATGCCTATTCTGTTCCTCGCTCAGCTCCTCCCACAAATGTATCTTGATCATTGAGTTGCCTATAGGCTTCTTCTACATATAGGGATTTATACATGATGACGATCTTTCCACCCTTGTCGGCTGGTTTGGTTATTAATTCTTTGTTACTAATAAGCCAATTCATTGCGCGGTGTTCACCGCTATTTAGATTGCTTTTATTTTTAGGATAGTAAATCGCTTTAATATCCTGGATAACCTGTCTCTGGAACAGGTCCAGAGTACTGCCGGCTGGCAAGGGTGGAGTGAAAGTCGAGCCTATACCTCCCTTAAAGGTCTCAGGATAGGGTGTTTCTTCAGGGGTATAATCTAGACTGCAACCCTGCAATTCTAAGAGTGTGTCTACCACCTGTTTGTCTGTATGATCTAATTGTGGCCCCACCTGAAAACCTAAAGGGCCAATGATGGGGGATTCTAGCTCTTTAACCTCTGGTGTGGATACATTTTTTTCACAAAACCATCTGAATAAATTCAATTTTCTAATAGATCTAAATAAATCAACCTCAAAATTGGCTGGGTCAAAATCATTTACCAAACTGAAATTCAAACCTTTTGACAAAAAAGATAGGCAATCAGCATCAAGGGTAACATTGGTTAAATTGACAACATTATAACCAATAGGTAAGTCCTGTACGGGACCCACATCTAGGATTAATTCCTCCACCCCACTTGTTTCCTCTTGAAGCCCCCCCTGTATGTACCCCCTCTTTTTCTTTCTCTTTGATCTTCCTCTTCTGGTGTGTTTTCTACCGTGGTAAGCGGTCGCGATTGTCCGTTTGGGGATTCATGATCTGCATTCTGCGGCATTTTTGTGGCTTGATCCTCTGAAGCACTTGAATCCGAATCTGTGGTCCAGTAGTCTTTGGATCACCGGTTTATTTTGTATTTGCGTTTTTGTATGCGTTTCTGTGTTTCACGCCCATGTGTTTGGTCGTGACTCCTGGATCCGCATGCAGTTGCCGGCGGTTTGGTTTTATTGTCAACCAGCTGGGAGAGGGAGAAGAGATGTCAAAGTGAAAGCAAAAACAAAAGAACATCATGCAGGGGGTACTGAAGAACGTCTGTCAGAACTCCTTAGAGATCTGGCGGTGACAGTATCCCTCCCTCTACGAGTGGACTCCGGACACTCAGAGCCCACCTTCTCAGGATGGGACCTATGGAATGCCCTGAGAAGACGAGTGGCCTTAATGTCCGCCACTGGAACCCACATCCTCTCCTCAGGACCATAACCCTCCCAATGAACGAGGTACTGAAGAGAACCGCGGACAATACGAGAGTCCACAATCCTAGAGACCTGAAATTCAAGATTACCATCAACCACAATCGGAGGAGGAGGCAAAGAGGAGGGTACAGTGGGTTGAACATAAGGTTTTAATAGGGACTTGTGAAAAACATTATGGATCTTCCAAGTCTGAGGAAGATCAAGACGGTAGGCAACGGGATTGATGATGGACAAGATTTTGTAAGGCCCGATAAACTTAGGACCCAACTTCCAGGAGGGAACCTTCAATTTGATATTCTTAGTAGACAACCACACCAGATCACCAACATTCAGGTCCGGACCAGGCACACGTCTCTTATCCGCCACACGCTTATATCTCTCACTCATGTTCTTTAGATTATCCTGAATCTTTTGCCAAATAGATGACAAAGACGAGGAGAATCTCTCCTCATCAGGTAAACCAGAAGCCCCCTCTCCAGAGAATGTCCCAAACTGTGGATGAAACCCATATGCACCAAAAAATGGTGACTTATCAGAGGACTCCTGACGACGGTTATTTAAAGCAAACTCAGCAAGGGAGAGAAAAGAACACCAATCCTTCTGATTCTCCGCCACAAAACAGCGCAGATATGTCTCCAGATTCTGATTGACGCACTCTGTCTGGTCATTCGACTGCGGGTGGAAAGCAGAAGAGAATGACAACCGAACCCCCAAGCGAGAACAGAAAGCCTTCCAGAATCGGGAAACAAACTGTGTGCCCCTATCAGAGACTATGTCTGAAGGAATACTATGCAATTTGACAATGTGATCAATAAATGCCTGCGCCAGCATTTTAGCATTGGGCAACCCAGGAAAAGGAATAAAATGCGCCATTTTGCTTAAACGGTCCACCACAACCAGAATCACAGTCTTCCCTGAGGAACGAGGCAGGTCCGTAATGAAATCCATGGACAGATGTGTCCAAGGACGGGAAGGAATGGGTAACGGAAGGAGAGGACCTGATGGCCGTGAATGAGGGACTTTGGCACGAACGCAGGTCTCGCAGGCTGCCACAAAACCCTCAACCGACTTACGAAGAGCCGGCCACCAGAATCTCCGAGCAATGAGATCCACTGTGGCTCTACCCCCCGAGTGCCCAGCAAGAACAGTATCATGGTGCTCCTTAAAAACCTTGTGTCATAAAGCGAGAGGCACAAACAACCTCCCAGGAGGACAAAGATCAGGAGCCTCTGCCTGGGCTGCCTGAACCTCTGCCTCCAATTCAGGATAAAGAGCAGACACAACCACCCCTTCAGCCAAAATGGGACTCAGGTTTTCCAAGTTCCCCCCTCCCGGAAAACAACGTGACAGGGTATCCGCCTTCACATTCTTAACCCCAGGGCGGAACGTGACAACAAAATTAAACCTTGAAAAGAACAAAGGCCATCTGGCCTGTCTCGGGTTCAGACGCTTGGCTGACTCCAAGTAGGCCAGATTCTTATGGTCAGTAAACACGGTAATAGGGTGTCTGGCTCCCTCTAGCCAATGGGGCCATTCCTCAAAATCTAGCTTGATGGCCAACAACTCCCTATCTCCCACATCGTAATTTCTCTCTGCGGAGGAGAGTTTCTTTGAGAAAAAGGTACACGGTCGCCATTTGGCAGGAGAGGGACCCTGAGACAAGACTGCACCCACACCCACCTCAGAAGCATCCACCTCAACAATGAAGGGTAGAGAGATATCAGGTTGTACCAAGATGGGAGCGGAAGCAAAACTCTCTTTGATACTAGAAAAGGCCTTACGCGCCTCTACCGACCAGGAGGAAAAATCTACCCCCTTTCTAGTCATGTCAGTCAGTGACTTAACAACAGAAGAATAATTCAAAATGAACTTCCTATAATAATTGGCAAAACCTAAAAAGCGCATCAGCGCCTTCTGATTCTCCGGAAGCTCCCAATCAAGCACAGCGCGGACCTTCTCGGGGTCCATGCGAAAACCAGAAGCGGAGAGAAGAAAACCCAGAAATTGAATTTCTGGAACCGCAAACACACATTTCTCCAGTTTAGCGTACAATTTATTCTCCCGCAGAATGAGCAAGACCTGACGTAGGTGGTCCCTATGAGTTTTGAAATCAGGAGAAAAAATCAAAATGTCATCTAGATACACTAGGAAAAATTTCCCCATTAAATGATAAAAAATGCTGTTCACAAAATGTTGGAAGACGGCTGGAGCATTCATCAAACCAAAAGGCATAACCAAATTCTCAAAATGGCCCTCAGGGGTATTGAAGGCCGTCTTCCATTCGTCCCCTTCTCTGACCCTGACCAGGTTGTATGCCCCTCTTAAATCCAACTTGGAAAAAACTTTAGCCCCAACAATCTGGTTAAACAGGTCCGGGATCAGAGGAAGCGGGTAAGGGTCACGAATTGTGATACTGTTCAGCTCCCTGAAATCCAGACATGGTCTTAAAGAACCATCTTTTTTCTTAACAAAAAAGAAACCTGCGGCAACAGGTGACTTCGAGGGTCGTATGTGTCCCTTTCTCAGGCTCTCAGAGATATTAGAACGCATAGCAACTCTTTCAGGTTGGGAGAGATTGTATAAACGAGATTTAGGCAGCTTGGCGCCTGGGATGAGATTAATAGGGCAATCGTACTCCCGGTGAGGGGGCAGCTCCTGAACACCACTCTCAGAAAACACATCCGAAAATTCAGAAAGAAAAGATGGTACAGTCTTAGTAGAAACCTCTGAAAGAGACATCGAAAGGCAATTCTCTCTGCAAAAGTCACTCCAACCACTTATTTGCCTCGCTTGCCAATCAATGGTGGGGTTATGTTTAGTGAGCCAGGGTAGCCCCAACACTAGAGGAGTAGGTAACCCACCTAGGACGAAACATGACATATCCTCAACATGAGCATCAGCCACAATCAAACGGATATTGTGAACTATGCCCTTTACCGATTTTTGACAAAGTGGAGCGGAATCAATAGCAAAAACAGGTATGTCCTTTCCCAAAGTGCATACCTGGAAACCATGGGTTCTAGCAAATTGATTATCAATGAGATTGACAGCTGCTCCACTATCTAAAAAAATCTCACAAACAATATTCTTGCTCTCTAGCACCCCCCTGGCAGGTAGGACAAACCGGGAACTACAAGCAAATGGAAAACCTTCAATTTCCGCATTAACCTTGCCAATAGTAACAGATGAAACGTTTTTAGAGGACTTTTTTCTTTTTGTTTCTTTATTACCCTCAAAAAACTCCCTGAATCTCCTAGAGGGACAAACATTTGCCAAATGATTTATACCTCCACAACAGAAACAAACCCTCCTCTGAGAGCTGAATCCTCTATTGTTAGAGGCAAGCAAACCCAGCTGCATGGGCTCCGGCTCAGAGAGGATTGAGAGAGACTGAGGCTCCTGCGCACTGAGTGAGACCACCCCACTGTCCTTGGACTGAGTATGGCAGGAAGGAGTGATCTCTCCTCTCTCTCTAAGATGCCTGTCAATACGAACAGCCCGAGACATGGCAGACTCCAAGGAGGTAGATCTCTCATGAAAGGCAAATGCATCTTTCAATCCCTCTGAAAGACCATGGCAAAATTGACTTCGGAGTGCAGCATCATTTCAACCAGTATCAGCTGCCCATCTCCGAAATTCTGAACAGTATATCTCTGCGGACTGTTTACCCTGGCATAAAAGACGCAGTTTAGATTCAGCCAGAGCAATACGATCCGGATCATCATATATCTGACCCAGGGCTACAAAAAATTCATCTACTGAACAGAGGGGCCGTGCCCCCACCGGCAGCGAAAAGGCCCAGGACTGAGCGTTATCCCTGAGCAGCGAGATGATGATCCCCACCCTCCGCTCCTCATCACCAGAGGAATGGGGAAGCAGGCGAAAATGAAGTTTGCAAGCCTCTCTAAAACGAACAAAATTCTCAGTACCCCGGAGAACGTATCCGGAAGCGAGATTTTAGGCTCAGAATAAATTCCATGAACGCAAGCAGAAATGGTCACCTGAAACTGAGAGGCAGTTTTACGGAGATCTGCTACCTCCAATGAAAGACCCTGCATGTGGTCAATCAAGGCTGAAACCGGATTCATGCTTAAGTCGGTTTTGGCGGTTGGTGTTGCAGAAAACAAGAAGTAACAAATAAAGATCCGACTAACTTGATCCCAAACTAAGGAACACAAGGGTAAGCCCTATTAAAGCCCTAGAGCTCTCCCTGGCTGCTCAGCCCATGCAAAGATCTCAATAATAGAAAGTTGCATGTCCACGTACCTCGACTGTGTGACACCTAAACACACTATAATAGTGAGGGGACACGACCACCGGCTCCCTGCACTTAATACGGAGGGAGTCAGTGTCACCTAGAATCAAGTCAACAGGAAAACACAATACAGAAATAGACTTATCTAGAGGAACCAGCAGTAGCAACTTCAAGCAGTGAAACCAATAAAGGAAGTAGTATAAACCGCAAGGTGAGGCAGTATGGGAGGAGATATATAGGGAGGCAATCACTGCTAATAGATGACAGCTGGGAGAGGGAGAAGAGATGTAAAAGCGAAAGCAAAACAAAAGAACATCATGCAGGAGGTACTGAAGAACGTCTGTCAGAACTCCTCAGAGATCTGGCGGTGACAGCATCTCAACGGAAATAAGCAAATAACGTCATATCAACATGGCTTCGTGAGGGATCGGTCATGCCAAACTAATTTAATCAGTTTCTATGAGGAGGTAAGTTCTAGACTTGACAGCGGCGAATCTATGGATGTTGTATATCTGGACTTCTCCAAAGCATTTGACACTGTACCACATAAAAGGTTAGTATATAAAATGAGAATGCTCGGACTGGGAGAAAACGTCTGTATGTGGGTAAGTAACTGGCTCAATGATAGAAAACAGAAGGTGGTTATTAACGGTACACACTCAGATTGGGTCACTGTCACTAGTGGGGTACCTCAGGGGTCAGTATTGGGCCCTATTCTCTTCAATATATTTATTAATGATCTTGTAGAAGGCTTGCATAGTAAAGTATCAATTTTCGCAGATGACACTAAACTCTGTAAAGTAATTAACACTGAAGAGGACAGTATACTACTACAGAGAGATCTGGATAGATTGGAGGCTTGGGCAGATAAGTGGCAGATGAGGTTTAACACTGACAAATGTAAAGTTATGCACATGGGAAGGAATAATGCAAGTCACCCGTACATACTAAATGGTAAAACACTCGGTAATACTGACATGGAAAAGGATCTAGGAATTTTAATAAACAGCAAACTAAGCTGCAAAAACCAGTGTCAGGCAGCTGCTGCCAAGGCCAATAAGATAATGGGTTGCATCAAAAGGGGCATAGATGCCGTGATAAGAACATAGTCCTACCACTTTACAAATCGCTAGTCAGACCACACATGGAGTACTGTGTACAGTTCTGGGCTCCTGTGAACAAGGCAGACATAGCAGAGCTGGAGAGGGTCCAGAGGAGGGCAACTAAAGTAATAACTGGAATGGGGCAACTACAGTACCCTGAAAGATTATCAAAACTAGGGTTATTCACTTTAGAAAAAAGACGACTGAGGGGAGATCTAATTAATATGTATAAATATATCAGGGGTCAGTACAGAGATCTATCCCATCATCTATTTATCCCCAGGACTGTGACTGTGACGAGGGGACATCCTCTGCGTCTGGAGGAAAGAAGGTTTGTACACAAACATAGAAAAGGTTTCTTTACGGTAAGAGCAGTGAGACTATGGAACTCTCTGCCTGAGGAGGTGGTGATGGTGAGTACAATAAAGGAATTCAAGAGGGGCCTGGATGTATTTCTGGAGTGTAATAATATTACAGGCAATAGCTACTAGAGAGGGGTCGTTGATCCAGGGAGTTAGTCTGATTGCCTGATTGGAGTCGGGAAAGAATTTTATTCCCCTAAAGTGGGGAAAATTGGCTTCTACCTCACAGTTTTCTTTTTGCCTTCCTCTGGATCAACTTGCAGGATAACAGGCCGAACTGAAATGTAAAAAAAAAAAGGAAACACAATGCGGCTGTAATGTACACAGCCTGCAATACACTAACCAATTATTATTACCATTGCGTAGAAATGCGAGAATCATGATGATTATTTGGGAATATTTCTTGACTGGGGATGGCAGGGAGTAGCGTTCAGTGCCTAGGGCAGCATGAGCTGTAAATAATGCCCTGGCAATGGGTGTTGCAAATCTATAGCAATATATATTCCTATATGATCATCTCGTGACTAGGTCAGAACTTTAAAGTATATTGGAAAGCTCTATAGTGTTTCACTATACAATGCATAATGTTTATTTGCTGAAACAGTAACCCCTTAAAAGAGGACCTGTCATGTCTGTTTTAGCAACTGCTTGCGTTCCTCATGTAAGAACGATTCTGGAACATCTATTCTTATGACTTTATGATGTATCACTCTTTAATATAGTATACATCAGGGATGAGTTATTAAAAAAAAAAAAAAATACCTGCCAAGAACAGGTCAACCACATGCCACCCACCAAAACTCACAGACTGAGTAAGGAGGGCATTAAATCAGAGATACAACAAAGACACATGATTTGGCTGAAAAACCTACTAGAAAATCGGCCTTAAAAGATCATCCCAATACTCTGTGAACCTATTCTAAAGTTTCACTGAAGTGGTTTAAAGGGAGTCTATCACCAGGAAATTCACTGTTAAACAGAAACACTGCCTTGTGGGGCTACAGTGGCGTAGGGATCGCCATAGCAACCATAGCAGTGGCTATGGGGCCCTACGCCACAAGGGGGCCCGTCCGACCGCATTCAAATTATTTTTTTTTTTTTATTAACACACACAGACACTACACACAGGCAGCCAGGAGGTGGCGTAACTACCGGGGAAGCAGCTGCTTCGGGGCCCGACAGTTTATTTTCAAGTTAGTTAAATAGCGATGTCTTACTGTTCAGGGCCCCTTCACAGCAGCGGTCTTAATGTTCCCTCGCTAATGTGCTCTAATCTTACTGTATATACTAAAGTCTCCTGATGTGTCTGGGATTCGAACCCACAACCTCCAATGTATCAGTGTATCAGAGGCAAAGCATTAACCCTCACAGCCATAAAGAAGGCATTGCAACTGACTGAAAAAATTTGACACTTCTACTGTTATAGCTGGCTAAGTGTACATCTATACACATGACAGCTGCCCCAACACACCCAGCACTGCTATATCTCTATATGACAGCTATCCCAGCACACTCAGCTCTGCTATATCTCTATATATGAGCAGCTATGTGTATAGATGTACACTTAGCCAGCTATAACAGTAGAAGTCTCATAATTTTTCAGTCAGCAGCAAGGCAGCTGTTATGGTCTTGAGGTTAGGTGCTCTGCCTCTGATACAGAAGGTCGTGGGTTCGAATCCCAGCAGAAACCTTTTCTGAAATACAAGCAGTGACTCCATATATGGACATACAGGGAGGGACACAGGAAGAGGCTGCATGGCATCGCTGACATGGAGGTAAGTAGAAGTGTTTATTTTTTTTTTTTTAATACCCGACTGTTACTGCCATGGGGGGAGCGGGGGGGGGGGGGCACTTGATACTGGCACATGGGGGGAGGGGGGTTGGCACCTGACCTGATACTGGCACCTGGGGGGGGGGGGAGAGAGAGGCACCTGATACTGTGGATGGCACTGTTCAGGGGAGGGGGATCTGTGTATGGCACTATTTAGGGGAGTGTGGATGGCACTGTGGATGGCACTATTTAGGGGAGGGGGGATCTGTGGATGGCACTATTTAGGGGAGAGGGATCTGTGGATGGCACTATTTAGGGGAGAGGGATCTGTGGATGGCCCTATTTAGGGGAGGGGGGGATCTGTGGATGGCACTATTTAGGGGAGGGGGGATCTGTTGATGGCACTATTTAGGGGAGGGGGAACTGTGGATGGCACTATTTAGGGGAGGGGGGATCTGTGTATGGCACTATTTAGGGGAGGGGGATCTGTGGATGGCACTATTTAGGGGAGGGGGGATCTGTGGATGGCACTATTTAGGGGAGGGGGGATCTGTGGATGGCACTATTTAGGGGAGGGGGGATCTGTGGATGGCACTATTTAGGGGAGGGGGGATCTGTGGATGGCACTATTTAGGGGAGGGGGGATCTGTGTATGGCACTATTTAGGGGAGGGGGATCTGTTGATGGCACTATTTAGGGGAGGGGGATCTGTGGATGGCACTATTTAGGGGAGGGGGATCTGTGGATGGCACAGAGGGGGGGGGGGCCCATAATTTTTTTTTGCTATGGGGCCCATGCATTTCTAGCTACGCCCCTGCAGTGGCGTAGGGATCGCCATAGCAACCATAGCAGTGGCTATGGGGCCCTACGCCACAAGGGGGCCCGTCCGACCGCATTCAAATTATTTTTTTTTTTTTATTAACACACACAGACACTACACACAGGCAGCCAGGAGGTGGCGTAACTACCGGGGAAGCAGCTGCTTCGGGGCCCGACAGTTTATTTTCAAGTTAGTTAAATAGCGATGTCTTACTGTTCAGGGCCCCTTCACAGCAGCGGTCTTAATGTTCCCTCGCTAATGTGCTCTAATCTTACTGTATATACTAAAGTCTCCTGATGTGTCTGGGATTCGAACCCACAACCTCCAATGTATCAGTGTATCAGAGGCAAAGCATTAACCCTCACAGCCATAAAGAAGGCATTGCAACTGACTGAAAAAATTTGACACTTCTACTGTTATAGCTGGCTAAGTGTACATCTATACACATGACAGCTGCCCCAACACACCCAGCACTGCTATATCTCTATATGACAGCTATCCCAGCACACTCAGCTCTGCTATATCTCTATATATGAGCAGCTATGTGTATAGATGTACACTTAGCCAGCTATAACAGTAGAAGTCTCATAATTTTTCAGTCAGCAGCAAGGCAGCTGTTATGGTCTTGAGGTTAGGTGCTCTGCCTCTGATACAGAAGGTCGTGGGTTCGAATCCCAGCAGAAACCTTTTCTGAAATACAAGCAGTGACTCCATATATGGACATACAGGGAGGGACACAGGAAGAGGCTGCATGGCATCGCTGACATGGAGGTAAGTAGAAGTGTTTATTTTTTTTTTTTTAATACCCGACTGTTACTGCCATGGGGGGAGCGGGGGGGGGGGGCACTTGATACTGGCACATGGGGGGAGGGGGGTTGGCACCTGACCTGATACTGGCACCTGGGGGGGGGGGGGAGAGAGAGGCACCTGATACTGTGGATGGCACTGTTCAGGGGAGGGGGATCTGTGTATGGCACTATTTAGGGGAGTGTGGATGGCACTGTGGATGGCACTATTTAGGGGAGGGGGTATCTGTGGATGGCACTATTTAGGGGAGAGGGATCTGTGGATGGCACTATTTAGGGGAGAGGGATCTGTGGATGGCCCTATTTAGGGGAGGGGGGGATCTGTGGATGGCACTATTTAGGGGAGGGGGGATCTGTTGATGGCACTATTTAGGGGAGGGGGAACTGTGGATGGCACTATTTAGGGGAGGGGGGATCTGTGTATGGCACTATTTAGGGGAGGGGGATCTGTGGATGGCACTATTTAGGGGAGGGGGGATCTGTGGATGGCACTATTTAGGGGAGGGGGGATCTGTGGATGGCACTATTTAGGGGAGGGGGGATCTGTGGATGGCACTATTTAGGGGAGGGGGGATCTGTGGATGGCACTATTTAGGGGAGGGGGGATCTGTGTATGGCACTATTTAGGGGAGGGGGATCTGTTGATGGCACTATTTAGGGGAGGGGGATCTGTGGATGGCACTATTTAGGGGAGGGGGATCTGTGGATGGCACAGAGGGGGGGGGGGGCCCATAATTTTTTTTTGCTATGGGGCCCATGCATTTCTAGCTACGCCCCTGTGGGGCTAGCTCAGCTAAATGTAATAAAACCTTCACTTAGATACATTGTTTCGTCTGGAGAAAAAGTACTTTTAATGCATATTAAGTTTAATGCGATTAAGTGCATTCCGCTTAGTGCACCCTTGCTCATCTGGCTTCATCTGCCAGCCCCTCTCTCTTCTTCTTCGACAGGGCCAGGTGAGATGACCATGTAGGAACCTGGCCATGTGACTCAAGAACTTAACTATCTTAACCCTATAGTTATGCCGCTGGTGTGGAATCAGCCCAAGGATTAGGGAATAGGCAGGGTGGTGAAAAATGCTAGGGAACACTGTCCTGAATGTTAAAGACTAACACCATTTCTCTGGGGCACCTTTCCATGCATACCACTGTGTACTGACACCTCTCCCTCCTGTCTTTCCTCCACACACCCTAGAGAACATTAACAAGAAGTTAAAAGATATTGCTATGAGTCCAACACTCGTTTGAGACACACACACTAACTAATCTCACCTTACTTACCTATGCAACAGGTGGCAACAAAAGTCATGCTGCTGACTGTAGATACAAAGTGGACATAGTGTGATTCTATTGTGTATTATTTTTACTGAATACCATATCAAGCAAGCATTGTATAAAAGAGCACCTTATTTTACAATAAATCTGTGAGCCAGACTGATGGTAAGTGGCAAGTCAGAGTCTCCTCTCAACAATTATTTAGCTGCTGGCAAAAGGTCAAAAGGTAGCACGGGCTTCAAACTAATGAGGTGGAAAATGTCATAATGTTCACTGCCTGAGGATAAGGCTGCAATGTATTGTAATATTTGCTTCATAAAGTTCCCTGTTCTGCTTGTGCAGTATCTTAACTGTTTCAGTCTTCTTGTTTTTTATTCTACAAACTGTTAATAATTACAGCCTGCATTCACAGTGTTAGAATACCTAAAGTGTTTATAAGCTCTGCTAGTAAACAGTGGCGTGCCTAGGGTGTTTGGCACCCAGGCCGGGTCCTTTCTCTACCTTCCCCCAATACTTGACCACACACCTCTTACATCCAGGGACATCTCCTGTCATGTAGACGTTCTCTTTCCACTTCTCCTCCGTTAGACCGCCATGACAAATTCTTCCAGACGCATCTCGTCTCTACAGAGTTTGTAACACAGACACGTTAGATTTCTGTTTTTCTATCAACCTCCCCATCCTGGTGTCCCCGACAGTGTCATCCTACTGCCACCCCCAATTCTGTGTCGTTGTGCCCCCCAATGCCCCAGGTACTGTACTGCTGAAAAAATAGTGACCTCAGTAGACATAATTGGGGTCATTTATCAAACTTGTGTAACATACAGTACAGACCAAAAGTTTGGACACACATTCTCATTCAAAGAGTTTTCTTTATTTTCATGACTATGAAGGCATCAAAACTATGAATTAACACATGTGGAATTATATACATAACAAACAAGTGTGAAACAACTGAAAATATATCAAATTCTAGGTTCTTCAAAGTAGCCACATTTTGCTTTGATTACTGCTTTGCACACTCTTGGCATTCTCTTGATGAGCTTCAAGAGGTAGTCCCCTGAAATGATCTTCCAACAGTCTTGAAGGAGTTCCCAGAGATGCTTAGCACTTGTTGGCCCTTTTGCCTTCACTCTGCGGTCCAGCTCACCCCAAACCATCTCGATTGGGTTCAGGTCCGGTGACTGTGGAGGCCAGGTCATCTGGCGCAGCACCCCATCACTCTCCTTCATGGTCAAATAGCCCTTACTTTCAAAGTTTTCCCAATTTTTTGGCTGACTGACTGACCCTCATTTCTTAAAGTAATGATGGCCACTCGTTTTTCTTTACTTAGCTTCTTTTTTCTTGCCATAATACAAATTCTAACAGTCTATTCAGTAGGACTATCAGCTGTGTATCCACCTGACTTCTCCTCAACGCCACTGAGGGTCCCAACCCCATTTATAAGGCAAGAAATCCCACTTATTAAACCTGACAGGGCACACCTGTGAAGTGAAAACCATTTCAGGGGACTACCTCTTGAAGCTCATCAAGAGAATGCCAAGAGTGTGCAAAGCAGTAATCAAAGCAAAAGGTGGCTACTTTGAAGAACCTAGAATATGACATATTTTCAGTTGTTTCACACTTGTTTGTTATGTATATATTTCCACATGTGTTAATTCATAGTTTTGATGCCTTCAGTGTGAATCTACAATTTTCATAGTCATGAAAATAAAGAAAACTCTTTGAATGAGAAGGTGTGTCCAAACTTTTGGTCTGTACTGTATAATTGGATTTCCAAAAGAGCTGTCAAAAATGAACGGTGGAATCTGATTGGCTGCTATGGGCAACTAAGCCAGTTCTACTTTACACCAGTTTGATGGATTACCCCAAATGTCCCTATAGTGTTCACAGCAGCTATAATGTCTCCTAGAGTGCCCCAGTAATAATAACACCCCGTGTCCCCAGAAATAACAGAATTGCCCCTACAGTCCCTCCCCAATAACAACGCATCCATGCTGCCCCATATAGTAATTTCCCCCACAGTAATCCCCCCATAGTAATTTGCCCCCCCACACTGCCCCCATATAGTAATTTCCCCAACACTGCCCCCATATAGTAATTTGCCCCACACAGTATTTTCCCCCACAGTAATTTTTCCCCACACAGTAGTTTCCCCCACACTGCCCCATGTAGTAATTTCCCCCACACATTAATTTCCCCCACACAGTAGTTTCCCCCACACTGCCCCCACACAGTAGTTTCCCCCCACACTGCCCCCCACAGTAATTTCCCCCATGTAGTAATTTACCCCACACAGTACTTTCCCCCACACAGTAAGGCCTCATGCACACGACCGTTGTGTGCATCCGTGGCCGTTGTGCCGTTTTCCGTTTTTTTTCACGGACCCATTGACTTTCAATGGGTCAGTGGAAAAATCAGGCGGGAGCTCCTCCTACTGGTAAGTGACAGATCATTAAGCAATGCGCCGCACAGACCTGTCACTTACCAGTAGGAGGAGCTCCCGGCTGGTCACAGACAGCGCAGCAGGTAAGTATGATGCTTCTAATATTGTAATATTGCTAAGTAACCATGGCAACCAGGCCTGCAGTAGCGTCCTGGTTGCCATGGTTACCGATCGGAGCCCCAGCGATTAAACTGGGACTCCGATCGGAACTCTCCGCTGCCACCAATGATCGGGGGGGGGAGGGGAGGCCGCACACTGGCCACCAATGATATTACAATAGAGGGAGGGAGGGAGGGGGGGCGCACACTGGCCACCAATGACAATACAATAAAGGGAGGGAGGGGGGGCCGGGGGAGGCTGCACACTGGCCACCAATGATATTACAATAGAGGGAGGGAGGGGGGCCGGGGGAGGCCGCACACTGGCCACCAATGATAATACAATAGAGGGAGGGAGGGGGGTCGGGGGGGGCGCACACTGGCCACCAATGATAATACAATAGAGGGAGGGGGGGCTGGGGGTGGGGGCCGCACACTGGCCACCAATGATATTCAAACTGGGGAGGGAGGGGGGTCTGCCCCCTGTTGCCTGGCAGCCCCTGATCTCTTACAGGGGGCTATGATATGCACAATTAACCCCTCAGGTGCAGCACCTGAGGGGTTAATTGTGCGGATCACAGCCCCCTGTAAGAGATCGGGTGCTGCCAGGCAGCAGGGGGCAGTCATGTACACAGTTCATAGTATATTCTAACTAGAAGTGTCCCCATCACTATGGGAACGCCTCTGTGTTAGAATATACTGTCGGATATGAGTTTCACGATCTAACTCATATCTGACAGTATATTCTAGCAGAGGCGTTCCCATGGGGATGGGGACGCTTCAAGTTAAAATATACCATCGGATTGGAGAAAACTCCGATCCAATGGTATAATAGGGACTCCTGACTTTACATTGAAAGTCAATGGGGGACGGATCCGTTTGAAATTGCACAATATTGTGTCAACGTCAAACGGATCCGTCTTCATTGACTTGCATTGTAATTCAGGACGGATCCGTTTGGCTCCGCACAGCCAGGCGGACACCAAAACGACTTTTTTTTCATGTCCGTGGATCCTCACGGATCACGGACCAACGGAACCCCGTTTTGCGGACCGTGAAAAAATACGGTCGTGTGCATGAGGCCTAATTCCACCACACAGTAGTTTCCCCCACACAGTAATTTCCCCCACACAGTAGTTTCCCCCACACTGCCCCCACACCAGTAGTTTCCCCACACAGTAATTTCCCTCACACTGTCCCCCACACAGTAGTTTCCCCCCACAGTAATTTCCCCCACACAGTAGTTTCCCCCACACTGCCCCCCACAGTAATTTCCCCCACACTGCCACCATGTAATAATTTGCCCCACACAGTAGTTTCCCCCACATTGCCCCATATAGTAATTTGCCCCCACATAGTAATCCCTCCCATAAATATTTGCCCCCACATAGTAATCCCTCCAATAATTATTTGCCCCCACACAGTATCCCACCATAATATTTTTCCCCTACATATCCTCCTGTGTGTCCCCCTCCCCCCTAATGTCCCCCATGTCGCCACCCATGTCATTACACACGCCTGCGCCGGGATTTCACTACTGCAAAGCCCTCAGGCCTACTAGGCCTGAAGCCTATGGCGGTGATTGGCGGCAGGGCAGGGAACTATGCACTCCCGTGCCCTGCCGCAGTATGTAGGTGTCAGCGCTCCAGTAATGAGCGCTTCCATCTGTATTGATGGAAGCGCTCATTGCTTCTGGCACCCCCCTGAGAGGCGGCACCCGGGGGGGGACAGCCCCCCCTAGGCACGCCACTGCTAGTAAACATTATTCTATAAAGCTTATGTATCTCTACCTTTTGGTATTCAGCTGTTTGTTAGGCCTCTTTCACACAGGCGTGTGTGCCCCGGGGTTGTGCTGCGGGCCGCAAAATGCTGGCCGCAATGCACGAGCACAGTCCGTGGGGCAGCCGCAGCGGATCGCAAAAAGATAGAACATGTTCTATCTTTTTGCGGAACAGAAGTACGGGACGAAACCACACGGAAGCAATCCGTAGTGCTTCCGTAGGGTTCCGTTCCATGCTTCCGTTCCGAACCAACCGCATCTCCGGATTTGCGGACCCATTCAGGTGAATGGGTCCACATCCGTGATGCGGAATGCCCACAGAACGGCACACGTGTATTGCGGATCTGCAAATGCGGTCCGCAATACGGCAACGGGGCGCACACGCCTGTGTGAAAGAGGCCTTAGGCCTCCTGCACACGACCGTTGTGTGCATCCGTGGCCGTTGTGCCGTTTTCCGTTTTTTTTCGCGGACCCATTGACTTTCAATGGGTCCGTGGAAAAATCGGAAAATGCACCGTTTTGCAGCCGAGACCGTGATCCGTGTATCCTCAGGTCCTATTTTTTTGACGGACAACGGTTCACGGACCCATTCAAGTCAATGGGTCCGTGAAAGAACACGGATGCACACAAGATTGGCATCCGTGTCCGTGATCCGTGGCCGTAGGTTAGTTTTTATACAGACGGATCCGAAGATCCGTCTGCATAAAAGCTTTTTCATAGCTGAGTTTTCACTTCGTGAAAACTCAGAACCGACAGTATATTCTAACACAGAGGCGTTCCCATGGTGATGGGGACGCTTCAGGTTAGAATATACTAAAAGAACTGTGTACATGACTACCCCCTGCTGCCTGGCAGGTGCTGCCAGGCAGCAGGGGGCAGCCCCCCCCCCTGTAGTTAACACATTGGTGGCCAGTGCGGCCGGCCCCCCCCTCCCTCCCCCTCCTAATTAAAATCTCCCCTCTATCATTGGTGGCAGCGGAGTGTACCGATCGAAGTCCCAGTTTAATCGCTGGGGCTCCGATCGGTAACCATGGCAACCAGGACGCTACTGCAGTCCCGGTTGCCATGGTTACTTAGCAATTTGTAGAACCATTATACTTACCTGCGAGCTGCGATGTCTGCGTCCGGTCGGGAGCTCCTCCTACTGGTAAGTGACAGGTCTGGCCGGGAGCTCCTCCTACTGGTAAGTGACATAACCTGAGGGGTTAATTGTGCGTATCATAGCCACCTGTAAGAGATCGGGTGCTGCCAGGCAGCAGGGGGCAGTCATGTACACAGTTCTTTTAGTATATTCTAACCTGAAGCGTCCCCATCACCATGGGAACGCCTCTGTGTTAGAATATACTGTTGGATTTGAGTTTCACGATGTAACTCAAATCCGACGGTATATTCTAACATAGAGGCGTTCCCATGGTGATGGTGACGCTTCAAGTTAAAATATACCATCGGATTGGAGAAAACTCCGATCCGATGGTATATTAACTCCTGACTTTACATTGAAAGTCAATGGGGGATGGATCCGTTTGAAATTGCACCATATTGTGTCAACGTCAAACGGATCCGTCCCTATTGACTTGCATTGTAATTCAGGACGGATCCGTTTGGCTCCGCACGGCCAGGCGGACACCAAAACGACTTTTTTTTCATGTCCGTGGATCCTCCAAAAATCAAGGAAGACCCACGGACGAAAAAACGGTCACGGATCACGGAAAAACGGAACCCCGTTTTGCGGACCGCAAAAAAATACGGTCGTGTGCATGAGGCCTTACCCTGATGCGCTGTGTGAATGAGCTGTCGCTGTATGGCGTGTCCCTCTACGCACGTTTCGCGTTTGTATCATGAAGTCCCCATATATGACATGTGTATTTATGTCATATATGTCTTTTAAATTATTTTAATAAACTTTGATAATTTGGGTATTTTTGTGGTACCAGCTCTCTTTTGTTGATTTATCGCTATAAATATGAAGAATTTGTAAAAATTGCTAATTTTTGTTCATTCCACCTGTCAAAAATGCCCCCAAAAAATCACTCGTGCTACAAAAACAAGCCCTCAGACAGAAACACAAATAAAAAAAACTGTATATGCTAAATATGGTATTGGAGTAAAGATCCACAGAAGTGTCATTCATATCAGACAGTAAACGCCATAAAAATAAACTCAGGACAATGTGCTGCCGATGAATGAAGATTTTATATGCTACATAAAAAATTGTTTCTCTCATTCGTTGGGTTATCTGTGGCACACATATTTTTAGAGGTAGCTCAACCCAGAAAATGGTCCCTTACCTTGACCAGTGTAAAAGAGATTTAAAGAGGTTTTCCAGAATTACTATGGTTTTTATTGTATCCTATTTCCAAATAAGGAAATTCACACGTGCCCAGACACAGTGAAATCACAGCATAGCAGCAGCAATGAAACACTGTAAAACAATATTTCCCAACTCCAGTCCTCACGACCACCAGCCACCATGTTTTCAGGATTTCCTTAGTATTGAGCAGGTGATATAATTAGTGTCAATGCATCAGGACTTACTACAGGTATTCTTTCTGTGGGATATTCTCAAATCATGACTGGCAGGTGGTCCTGAGGACTGGAGTTGAGGAACACTGCTGTAAAGCATACAATGCATGTGGGTTTCTGTGTGCATCCTAAACCTCGACGCTATGGGGGTAATTTATTATCATATATACAAAAAATTTTGGCATATACCTGTGACAAATTCAGTCGCAAAGGGGACTTGCTGCCAAATCTGCGACTTTTACCATCCTACTCCAGGTCTAAAAAGGAGGAGTGGGTGTGGAAGGGGCGGGCCAGCCGTCCCATCTAATTTATTTTCTACGCCTGTTTTAGCGGTCGAAAATGATCTAAATCTACGCCAGCAAGGGAGCTGGAGTAGATTTAGACAGACAGTGGATGCCCCTAAGTTATGTAGAGGCCAGCGCCTCTACATAACTTAGTCGAATCCACCACCAGCGCAGGGGTTATTAAGACCGGCATCTAAAACGCTGGTCTTAATAAATGACCCTATATGTATTGCACTATGGGTATTGTCTTTATATGTTGTACATTGTATGCTTTATACTGTTTCATTGCTGCTGCTATGCTGTAATTTCACTGTGTCTGGGTACATGCGAGTTTCCTTATTTGGAAATAGGATGCACATTGCTATGTAGGGATGTATTTTGATCCTTCATATGATCTTTATTGTATACCGTATTTTAACTTTGTGGCGTTTAATAAAGATTGTCATATATTTTTATATATTGGATGTGCGGTCTGCTTTTATAGTCCTTCTTGTGTTTGTTTAACAAGTATTACTGTCTGGGACTAGTGACCGGCACTCTGTTACATTCTAGTGTGCCCCTGGTTTCTATATTGGCCTTAACGCCTATCATAACCATGTTAGGCTGGGTTCACACTTGAGCGTTTTACAGCGCGTTCAAACGCGCTGTAAAACGCTCAACACATGAAAACCAATGCTTCCCTATGGCCCTGGTTCTCACTTGAGCGTTTTACAGCGCGTTTGAACGCGCTGAAAAACGCCCTACGCTCAAAAAAGTTCTTGAGCTTCTTTGGGGCATTTTGTCGCGCGTTTGCAGCCATAGGACACTGCTGTTAATCACACAAAAGTGCGTAATACGCGCGTTGACTATGGACAAAAACGCGCGACAAAAATGCGCGACACAAACGCGCGTTAAACGCGCATATCAAATACGCTCAGGTCTGAACCCAGCCTAAGTGAAGTGAAGGCATGCTCCAGCAGCGTCTAGTTAAATAGACGTTTATCATCACTGCCAAAACATTGCAGTTACAGCCAAGCATTAGTGAACGGCTTTTATTACTACGTCACAGTGTGTAGTTTAAACATGCTTCACTGCAAAAATAGCATAATTACCACTGTTAATTGTCAATAGCAGTGTGTTTATGAGTTTCTGGGCATTTAAGGCTGCATTCACACGAGCGTGTTCGGATTAGTTCCGGATGCGTCCCGGTGTGTTGCGGCAAACCCGCGCGAGTAGTAATGCAATTGCAGTCAGTTTTGACTGCGATTGCGTTCCGATGTTCAGTTTTTATCGCGCGGGTGCAATGTGTTTTGCACGCGCGTGATAAAAAAACGACTGTGGTACCCAGACCCGAACTTCTTCACTGAAGTTCAGGTTTGGGTTCGGTGTTGTGTAGATGTTATTATTTTCCCTTATAACATGGTTATAAGGGAAAATAATAGCATTCTGAAAACAGAATGCTTAGTAGGTGATCAGTTGAGGGTTAAAAAAAAAAAAAATAATTAACTCACCTTCTCCGTTTGTTCGCGTAAGTCCCGGTCTCTTCTTTACTTCTCAAAAGATGAACTATGGGCTAAAGGACCTTTGGTGACGTCAGATCACATGCTCCAATCACATGGTACATCACCGCGGTGATGGACCCTGTGATTGGAGCATGTGATCTGACGTCACCAAAGGTCCTTTAGCCCATAGTTCATCTTTTGAGAAGTAAAGAAGAGACCGGGAGCGAACAAACGGAGAAGGTGAGTTAATTTTTTTTTTTTAACCCTCAACTGATCACCTACTAAGCATTCTGTTTTCAGAATGCTATTATTTTCCCTTATAACCATGTTATAAGGCAAAATAATACAGTGTATAGACAGTCACCTAGCAACCGTGCGTGAAAATCGCACCGCATCCGCACTTGCTTGCGGATGCATGCGATTTTCACGCAACCCCATTCACTTCTATGGGGCCTGCGTTGCGTGAAAAACGCAGAATATAGAGCATGCTGCGAGATGCGTGAAAATCACCGCTCATCTGAACAGTCCCATAGAAATGAATGGGTCAGGATTCAGTGCGGGTGCAATACGTTCACCTACCGCATTGCACCCACGCGGAAATCTCGCCCGTGTGAACGCAGCCTAATTGCACCTCTATATGCTAGTATTGTGTGTTTACCAAACCCATGACTCTTCATTTATAGGCACATCCAACAAAACATAGCAAGAAAAGTCCATATGCACAGCATTGTTCCATTACCCCACAGACATACAGCAAATGACTGTGTAGAATCCAGATGCACTAGCTAATTCAGTTAGGGCTCATGCACACAAAATTATTTTCTTTCTCTGTCCCATTTTTTTGCGGACCATATGCGGAACAATACATTTCAATGGGTCCGCAAAAAAAAAACTGAAGTTACTCTCTGTGCATTCCATTTCCATATGTCCGCTCCGCAAAAAAATAGAACTTGTCCTCTTATTGTCCACATTACGGACAAGGATAGTACTGTTCTATTAGGGGCCAACTGTTCCGTTCCGCAAAATACGGAATGCACACGGATGTCATCCATATTTTTTGCAGTCAGCAAAAATACATATGGTCGTGTGCATGAGCCCTTACTTTTATTAAGATCCATGATTTCAAATGGTAAATTTAAAAAAAAAACTGAATCCAAACAATCCACCATAATTATCTTTATTGAGGAATTGCCTGCATTATTATGCATTTCCAAACATGTGTACTCAGATAGTATCCATAAACTGTTTGTTCACCAGGAGCAGGACAGCATATCGCACCCAGCTCGTAACATATTTTCATTAACCGCTTGCCGTCACTGTAACGCCGATAGGCGTCCGGGCTGCAGCGCTCTCAGGTCTCAGCGACGCCTATTGGCGTCATCTCGTGAGACCCAAGATTTTGCGTGAATGCGCACGCGTTCACAGCGGCGTGCAGCTCTGAAGTTAAACTACAGCCTGCCAGCGATGATCATTCGCTGGCAGGCTGTAGATGTTTAAAAAAATCGCATCAAAAAGGTATATTAGACACTGTTTTGTTAACAGCGTCTGATATACCTGCTACCTGGTCCTCTGGTGGTCCCTTTTGCTTGGATCCACCACCAGAGGACACAGGCAGCTCTGTAAGTAGCACCAAGCACCACACTACACTACACACACACACACACCCTGTCACTTATTAACCCCTTATTAACCCCTGATCACCCCATATAGACTCCCCGATCACCCCCTGTCACCCCCCTGTCATTGATTACCCCCCTGTAAGGCTCCATTCAGACGTCCGTATGTGTTTTGCGGATCCACGGATCCGCAAAACACGGACACCGGCAATGTGCTTTCCGCATTTTGCGGATCCGCACATTGCCAGAACTATATAGAAATTGCGGACAAGAATAGGACATGTTCTATATTTTTGCGGAATGGAAGTGCGGACCCGGAAGTGCCGATCCGCAATTCCGGATCCGAGCGGGACAAAGTCTGTCCCCATAGAAATGAATGGGTCCGCAATTCCGTTCCGCAAAATGCAGAACAGAATTGCGGACGTGTGAATGGGGCCTAAGGGTCCCTTATCACCGCCAGTTAGTTAGCTACTTGTTAGGTAGTTAGCGCACACCGCACCGCAGTCACTGATTAGTCGCTGATTAGCGTCATCGCTGTCGCTAATCAGCACTAGTACTATATGGTATCTGTAAGTGATCAAGACTGATCGCAATCAGATCTATATCAGTACATTAGGCCTTAGGCTCTACAAAAAACGCAGTGTTCGCCGATTAGGCCTGATCTTGTGCCCACACTTGCGTTCAGTCCGCCCCACCGCAGTGACAGAAATTTTTATTTTCTGATCACTGTAAAAACACCGTAAAATCGCTGCGGCGCTATAAAGATCACTTTTGAGCTTTTTGGATCTTTATTAGCGATCGCAGCTTTACTTCGCAAGCACTCCTTTTTACTAGGCAGGTGTGCTCTTTTTCCTGGGTAGTCTCACAGGAATACCCCCTAAATTTAGTTAGCCCAAAATGTCAAAAAAGGTGTATTCCGCTGAAGAGTACTTTTAGGATTTCACAGGGCATTTTTACGCACTTGGATTCCAAACTGCTTCTCACGCTTTAGGGCCCCTAAAATTCCAGGGCAGTATAAATACCCCACAAGTGACCCCATTTTGGAAAGAAGACACCCCAAGGTATTCCGTGAGCGGCATGGCGAGTTCATAGAAGATTTTTTTTTGGCACAAGTTAGCGGAAATTTATTTATTTATTTTTTCAAAAAAAAAGTCTCATATTCCACTAACTTGTGACAATTTTTTTTTTTTTACATGAACTCACCATACCCCTCACGGAATACCTTGGGGTGTCTTCTTTCTAAAATGGGGTCACTTGTGGGGTATTTATACTGCCCTGTCATTTTAGGGGCCCTAAAGCGTGAGAAGTGCCCTGAGAAATCCTCAAAGTACTCATTGGAATTTGGGCCCCTTTGCGCACCTAGGCAGCAAAAAAGTGTCACACATGTGGTATCGCCGTACTCAGAAGAAGTAGGGCAATGTGCTTTGCGGTGTATTTTTACATATATCCATACTGTGTGTGAGAAATATCTCTGTAAAGGACAACTTTTTAATTTTTTTTATACAAAGTTGTCAATTTACAGAGATATTTCTCTCACCCAGGATCGGTATGTGTAAAAATACACCCCAAAACACATTGCCCTACTTATTCTGAGTACGGCGATACCACGTGTGACACTTTTTTGCAGCCTAGGTGCGTAAAGGGGCCGAAAGTCCAACGAGTACCTTTAGGCTTTACAGGGTTGCTCACAATTTAGCCCCGCCCAAAATGCCAGAACAGTAAACACACCCCACAAATGACCCCAATTCGGAAAGTAGACACCCCAAGGTATTCACTGAGGGGCATAGTGAGTCAGTGGGAGATTTTTTATTTTTTTTGCCAGAAGTTAGCAGAAATGGAAACTTTTTTTTTCTCAGAAAGTGTCATTTTCCGCTAATCTGTGAAAAAAAATTAAATCATACATAAACTCACAATGCACCTCTGTGAATACTTTGGGGTGTCTTCTTTCTAAAATGGGGTCATTTGGGGGGTATTTATACTATCCTGGCATTCTAGCACCTCAAGAAACATGACAGGTGCTCAGAAAGTCAGAGCTGCTTCAAAATGCGGAAATTCACATTTTTGTACCATAGTTTGTAAACGCTATAATTTTTGCGCAAACCAATAAATATACACTTATTGGATTTTTTTTTTATCAAAGACATGTAGCACAATAAATTCTGACACAAACTTGTATAGAAACATAATTATATTTGAACAATTTTACCAGAAAAAGTTAAAAATACACTTTTTTTGAGAAAATTGCGGTCTATTTTGAATAATATCAGAAAAACGAAAAACCTCAGCAGCAATCAAATACCACAAAAAGAAAGCTGTATTTGTGAGAAGAAAAGGAAGTAAAATTCATTTGGGTGCCAAGTTGCATGACCGAGCAATAAACCGTTAAAGTTGTGAAGTGCCGATTTGTAAAAAAGGGCCTGGTCACTAGGGGGGTATAAACCTGTGGTCCTTAAGTGGTTAATAGGCCTCATGAGAACAGGTCTGTAAAAATGTAAGATTGCAAACCAAATCAAAATGTGGGTAGCAGCACCAGTATTCCAACCAATAGTAGTATTAGTAGGCCACAGTTCTCTCTGGCTTTCGAAAGGTACAATATTATTGAGGACAAAGAAGATGAGATTGTATAGTGGATGATTCACTCCTCTGCTCATTCACAGCAGGATGAGGTCCCTTCTGAGTCTACTACCGTGCCTTTCAGCTAGGGGTCACAGCTTTTCTCATGCTCCTCCTCTTTGCAACCCCAGAGAAGACTTTCAGTTGCATCCTCTCTGTCATCACTGCCCCTTGCTAGTGGGGTGTCTTCTTTTTTCCCAAAAAGAGGCAACAAAAACCCCACCACGCCCTATGGCAAATAATCAAAAGAGTCTCCTTGCTGATGACCTGTGTGAGAAAAGTCAGTGTTTGGACTGCCTTGAGGAGGAGGTTCAATGGCAGGCGGGGCACCGCATGCATAGCTGTGTTAGTGGTAGTAGTGGCACCCATAGCCACAGTGGTGGTGGTAAGGGCAGTGGAAACAATAATGGCACTGATACTGTGGTCCATACCAGCCAAGTTCGGCTTCTGCTAGTTCTGTTTGCAGTCTGGCAGTTTTTATCCACAGTGCCAAATGACAAAAGCGTTGACGTGTGCAAGATCTTCAGGATTAACACAAGCCATGGGCATTTTAAACACAAACATTGGCACCATGGCTCTATTTAAGCACATGTTGCGGCATCGCCCGGTACAGTTGGAAAACAGAAGAGGCTGCAAGCTAGAGCAACAGGAGTGTCCTCCTTCTCCCAGTCTCCTTTGTGGCATCCAGGCAATATTGTCACGGATGAAGTTAGCAGATAGCTGGAACATATAAATAAACGAGCGACTGGCTTGATTCCAAACTAAGGAGCTTATAGGTGAGCCCTATAAAACCCTAAGAGCTCTCCCTGACTGCTATGCACATGCAAGGGTCTGTATGGTAGACTATTGCATGCCCGCGTACCTAATACTGTGTGACACCTGAAAACCCTATAATAGTGAGGGGACACGACCACCGGCTCCCTGCACTTAATACGGACAGAGTCAGGGTCACCTAGAATCAAGCCAGCAGGGAATCACAATAAAGTAAATGACTTATCTGAACAAACAGCAGAAGCAGCCTCCAGCAGTGAACACCTCATCCAGGAAGTAGTAAAAAAAACGCAAAGTGAGGCAGTATGGGAGGGATTATAAAGGAAGATGATTAGTTGAAATAAGTGACACCTGGCAGAAGGAAAGGAGATGAGAAAGTGAAACCAAAACAAAGAACATCATACAAGAGGTAGAGAAGAACGTCTGCCAGATCTTCTCACAGAACTGGCGGTAACAGTACCCCTTCCTCTATGGGTGGACTCCGGACACTCAGAGCCCACCTTCTCAGGATGAGATCTATGGAAAGCCCTGATGAGATGAGTAGCCTTAATGTCCGCCACTGGGACCCACATTCTCTCCTCAGGACCATAACCCTACCAATGAACGAGGTACTGAAGAGAACCACGGATAATTTGAGAATCCACAATCCTAGAGACCTGAAATTCAAGATTACCATCAACAATAATCGGAGGAGGAGGCAAAGAGGAGGGTACAGTGGGTTGGACATAAGGTTTTAATAGGGACTTGTGAAAAACATTATGGATCTTCCAAGTCTGAGGAAGATCAAGACGAAAGGCAACGGGATTAATGACAGACAAGATCTTGTAAGGCCCAATAAACTTGGGACCCAACTTCTTAGGAGGGAACCATCAGTTTGATATTCTTTGTAGACAACCACACCAGATCACCAACATTCAGGTCCGGACCAGGCACACGTCTCTTATCCGCCACACGCTTATATCTCTCACTCATCCTCTTCAGATTACACTGAATCTTTTGCCAAATAAATGACAAAGACGAGGAAAATCTCTCCTCATCAGGTAAACCAGAAGACCCCTCTCCAGAGAATGTCCCAAACTGCGGATGAAACCCATATGCTCCAAAAAATGGTGACTTATCAGAGGACTCCTGGTGACGGTTATTTAAAGCAAACTCAGCCAGGGACAAAAATGAATACCAATCCTCCTGATTCTCCGCCACAAAACAGCACAGATATGTCTCCAGATTATGATTGACGCGTTCGGTCTGACCATTCGACTGCGGGTGAAAAGCAGAAGAGAACGACAACCGAACACCCAAGCGAGAACAGAAGGCCTTCCAGAATCTGGAAACAAATTGCGTGCCCCTATCAGAAATGATGTCTAAATGAATGCCATGCAATTTAACAATATGATCAACAAACGCTTGCGCCAGCGTCTTAGCATTGGGTAACCCAGGAAAGGGAAGAAATGTGCTATTTTGCTAAAACGGTCCACTACCACCAGAATCACAGTCGTTCCCAAGGAACGAGGCAGGTCCGTAATGAAGTCCATGGACAGATGCGTCCAAGGACGGGAAGGAATGGGTAACGGGAGGAGAAAACCTGATGGCCGTGAATGAGGGACCTTGGCACGAGCGCAGGTCTCGCAGGCTGCCACAAAACCCTCAACCGTCTTACGAAGAGCCGGCCACCAGAATCTCCGAGCAATGAGATCCACTGTGGCTCTACTCCCCGGGTGCCCAGCAAGGACAGTATCATGGTGCTCCGTAAAAATCTTGTGTTGTAAAGCGAGAGGCACAAACATCCTCCCAGGAGAACAAAGATCAGGAGCCTCTGCCTGGGCTGCCTGAACCTCTGCCTTCAAATCAGGATAAAGAGCAGAGACGACCACCCCTTCAGCCAAAATGGGACCGGGGTCTTCAAAGTTCCCCCCTCCCAGAAAACAACGTGACAGGTCATCCGCCTTCACATTTTTAACCACAGGGCGGAACGTAACAACAAAATTAAACCTAGAAAAGAACAAAGACCATCTGGCCTGTCTCGGGTTCAGACGCTTGGCCGATTCCAAGTAGGCCAGATTCTTATGGTCAGTAAACACGGTAATAGGGTGTCTGGCTCCCTCTAACCAATGGCGCCATTCCTCAAAAGCTAATTTGATGGCCAACAACTCCCTATCTCCCACATCGTAATTTCTCTCTGCAGAGGATAGTTTCCTTGAGAAAAAGGCACACAGTCGCCATTTGGCAGGAGAGGGACCCTGAGATAAGACCGCACCCACACCCACCTCAGAAGCATCCACCTCAACAATAAAAGGTAGAGAGACATCAGGTTGTACCAAAATGGGAGCGGAAGCAAAACTCTCTTTAATATTAGAAAAGGCTTTAAGCGCATCTACCGACCACAAGGAAAAATCCACCCCCTTTTTAGTCATATCAGTGAGTGGCTTAACAACAGAGGAATAATTCCAAATGAACTTTCTGTAATAATTGGCAAAACCCAGAAACCACATCAGCGCCTTCTGATTCTCAGGAAGCTCCCAATCAAGCACAGCGCGGAACTTCTCAGGGTCTATCCGAAAACCAGAAGCGGAGAGAAGAAAACTAAGACATTGAATCTCCAGAACCGCAAACACACATTTTTCCAGTTTAGCATATAATTTATTCTCCCGCAGAATCACCAAGACCTGACATAGGTGATCCCGATGAGTCTTGAAATCAGGAGAAAAAAATCAAAATGTCATCTAGATACACCAGTACAAATTTCCCCATTAAAATGATAAAAAATGCTGTTCACAAAATGTTGGAAGACGGCCAGAGCATTCATCAAACCAAAGGGCATAACCAAATTTTCGAAATGACCCTCAGGGGTATTGAAGGCCATCTTCCATTTGTCCCCTTCCCTGACCCTGACTATGTTGTATGCCCCTCTTAAATCCAACTTAGAAAAAACTTTAGCCCCAAAAATCTGGTTAAACAGGTCCGGGATCAGAGGAAGCGGATATGGGTCACGAATCGTGATACGGTTCAGCTCCCTGAAATCCAGACAAGGTCTTAAAGAAGCATCTTTTTTCTTAACAAAAAAAAAACAGCGGCAACAGGTGACTTCGAGGGTCGGATGCGTCCCTTTCTCAGGCTCTCAGAGATATAAGTACGCATAGCGATTCTTTCAGGTTGGGAGAAATTGTATAGTCGTCATATTGGCAGCTTGGCGCCAGGGATGAGATTAATAGGGCAGTCGTACTCCCGGTGAGGGGGCAACTCCTGGTCACCACTCTAGGAAAACACATCCGAAAATTGAGAGAGAAAAGATGGCACAGTCTTGGTAGAAACCTCTGAAAGAGACGCCGTGAGGCAATTCTCTCTGCAAAACTCACTCCAACCATTTATTTCTCTTGCTTGCCAATCAATGGTGGAGTTATGTTTAGTGAGCCAGGGTAGCCCCAACACTAGAGGAGTAGGTAATCCGCTTAAGACGAAACATGACATATCCTCAACATGAGCGTCACCCACAGTCAAACGGATATTGTGAACTATGCCCTTTAACGATCTTTGAGAAAGTGTAGCGGAATATATAGCAAAAACAGGTATATCCTTTTCCAAAGTGCATACCTGGAAACCATGCGTTGTTGCAAATTGATTATCAATGAGATTGACAGCTGCTCCACTATCTACAAAAATCTTACAAACAATGTTCTTGCTGTCTAGAGCCACCCTGGCAGGTAGGAGAAAACGGGAACTACAAGCAAACGGTAAACCTTCAATTTCCGCATCAACCTTCCCAATAGTAGCAAATGGAAAGTTTTTAGAGTTTTTTTTTTTGTTTTGTTTTGTTTTTATTACCCTCAGAAAACGCCATGAATCTCTTAGCGGGGCAAACATTAGCCAAATGATTTATACCCCCACAACAGAAACAAACCCTCCTCTGTGAGCTGAATCCTCTACTATCAGAGGGAAGCAAACGCAGCTGCATGGCCTGCTCCTCAGGGGGGATTGAGACAGACTGAGACCCCTGCGCACTGAATGAGACAGCCCCACTGCCCTTGGGCTGATTATGACAGGAAGGAGTAGTCTCCTCTCTCTCTCTCTAAGACGCCTGTCAATACGAACAGCTAGAGACATGGCTGACTCTAACGACGCTGGTCTCTCATGAAAAGCGAATGCATCTTTCAATCTTTCCGAAAGACCATGGCAAAATTTACTTTGGAGTGCAGCATTATTCCAACCAGTATCAGCTGCCCATCTCCGAAATTCAGAACAATATATCTCTGCTGACTGTTTACCCTGGCATAAAAGACGCAGTTTAGATTCAGCCAGAGAAATACGCTCCGGGTCATCATATATCTGCCCCAGGGCTACAAAAAATTCATCCACCGATTGGAGGTCCCGTGCCCCCACCGGCAGTTAAAAGGCCCAAGACTGAGTGTTATCCCTGAGCAGCGAGATGATGATCCCCACCCTCTGCTCCTCATCACCAGAGGACTGGGGAAGTAGGCGAAAATGGAGTTTGCAAGCCTCTCTAAAGCGAACAAAATTCTCACTACCCCCGGAGAACGTATCCGGGAGCGAGATCTTAGGCTCGGAACAAACTCCATGAACGCCAGCAGAACCGGTCACTTGAAACTGAGACACAGTTTTACGGAGATCTGCTACCTCCAGCGAAAGACCTTGCATGCAGTCAATCAAGGCTGAAACCGGATCCATGCTTAAGGCGGTTATAGCGGTTTATAATGTCACGGATGAAGTTAGCAGATAGCTGGAACATATAAATAAACGAGCGACTGGCTTGATCCCAAACTAAGGAGCTTATAGGTGAGCCCTATAAAACCCTAAGAGCTCTCCCTGACTGCTATGCACATGCAAGGGTCTGTATGGTAGACGATTGTGTTAAAGATGTGTGAATTTTATTCTATATTTTGTATCTCTAGGACTGTAATGAGTTAACTTTTTCTTTTCCGAGTGCCTTCCTCCCACCCCTCTCTTTGTTTCAAGACTGTAGAAGAGAGGGGGGCAAAGAGCTGTGCTGTGAGAGGTGTCCGATTTCTCATCTTTCTACAGGTGTCCCATAGAGTGTGGTGGAGATGCGTAAGCCAATCATATGGCTTGATGATATATATATATTATATATGTATAGGTACTGCGCGACTTGTACTCCCTATTACTTTCTCAATCAGGATGGCACCATGAAGATACGCAGTGGATATAACAGGAACTTACAGTTCAGTTGTGATGTCTTAATCCTAGATGTTCCTCTGTGGGCACTGTTCTTCTGCGTCTTTCCGGTTCTCTTCTTTTTTCTTTTTTCTTTTGTTTTTGGTGCCGTCCGGGATGAGGGAAGGTTGAGGGAGCTGGGCCCTAATAGTAACAAATGTTTTAAATAGAATTGTTTCTTGAGCTTGCCCCGGCCGGTGGCACAGCTCGTGGTTTTAAAAAAGCCGCTTATTCGCGCTCGCTCGGAGCGCTGCGTGACGTCACGGCAGTGGCTACGGTGGACCAGGAGGACCAAAGTTTTCTCCAACGCGTTTCGATTAGTTCGCTAATCTTCGTCAGGGATGAATCCTCTGTCTCCTGATGCTGTTTTTAAAGGTATATGACTCCTCCCTTCCTTCATTCCTGCATCCCTGACTTGCTTTGATTGATGTATTAGTTGAAGGCAAATAGTTCTATCTCTGAGTTAAGACCCGAGGGTCCCAGAGTGTTCAAGTTAAATATCCAGCGGCTTTCTGATCTGGACATTTTCTTGATAAAATCTCCTCCTCTTTTGTCTTTTGTAACTATTTCAATCCCCCGGAAAGTGGTGCCGCTGTAGTTTCCTCCGTGTTTGTCCTTGTAGTGTCTAGAGAGTGGGTGGCCCTCATATTTCCTTCCTATATTGTAAATATGTTCCCCTATTCTTTTGTAAAAGTAGAAAAGACACTGTCAGGGGACATGGGAGAACATGGCATAACAAACGAATGGGAACGCATGTTCCATGAGTTCTCCCGCAATGCAATCAAATTTATCATCAACAAAAGGGGTGAAAGATTGCGCAAAACCAACAAAATAATAATGGCAACATTTGAAACACTGAGACCTTGGAAAGATCATGCGAGCATTCACCAACTGGTAGAAAACATAAAAAGAAGGATTCACCAAAAAGAGGAGGAAATCAAAGAAAAGAAGAGTAGAAAATTCAACCGTGATGCATTACCAAAAAATCAGACGGAATACAATAGCCAGGATTCCTTCCAAACACTTGACGAAGGCAGATATAGCCAAGTGGAAGAGCATACATCTATCTTCACAGTACATGAAGAGGAAAACTACCAAGACGAGGGGAACATTCAAATAGAACAACCGATACCTATAACCCCAGAAGTCAGAATCAGAAGACAAAACGAAGTCACAAATAGAAATGAAATACAGACGGATAACCGCTATGAGGTACTAATGAACTATGAAACAGATGAAGAAGAAATAACTCCCTCCTGTCAACAGAAGAATACACAAGAAAAAGACAGACAAGACTCATTAGAAGACAATCACCAAAAAAATAAGAAAGAACCCAATACTGATGGAAACAATGTGAAAGTTGCTACTAACAACCATGACACCAGGAAAAAAGAATCGAGAACCGCCAATCAAACAATGACAACAAGAAACACACACAGAAACAAATCTCAAGAACAGGAAAGAGGACGTAATGAACAGAGAGAAAAAAGAACAACAATAAAAAAAACTATGAAACAGGATTTTTTTCTGAGAAGAAAAAATACAAAAGGGGTAATAGAGGAGGGAAACTCGCCCAAAAGAAGAAACTAAAACAAAAGGAGATTGGAAGGGGGTCAGAACAGAAGATTTTTAACCTTAGCGCACATATACTGACAAAGGGAGAACAAAATATCCTGGAAAAAGGGTTAAAATTTGCACCAAGTACGCTGTTCAACAAATTTGAAGCGTTCATAGGGATCCGCAAATTTATGAGAAGATTAGCGCTAAAGAAATATTTCATAAAAAAACAACAAAAAAACAACATCAACAGGAAAGACACTATTAAAATCCATCAATCCGACAAAACAGAAGTAACAGAAGATACCAACCCAGAAAGGGGATACAAACACACGGATTTAAAAGCAAAATCCAAATACCATCCCGTGCAAGAATACTCACAGGCACTTAACAGCTTTATGAATATGGTCACCAAGGACATACGAAAAATCAGAAGTCCTAAAAAGCAGAAACAAAAACACCTAGGAAATATATCACATGCAGAACGGGAAGCACTAACACAGATACAAGAAAATGACAAAATCATTCTAAGACCTGCTGACAAAGGCGGGGGAATTGTAATACTGGACAAAGCAAAATACCAACAGGAAGCATACAAACTATTAGGCGACGAAAAAACATACAAAATACTAAAAAGTGACCCAACAGAAGGTTTTAGAAAGGAATTAGGTGAACTGGTCAAGAGAGGAAAAACAGAAGCCATTCTGACCCCTAAAGAGGCTGAATACATAGAAACAAAGCAACCCAGAATTGCCGCATTTTATTACAATCCAAAAATCCATAAAAGTACAATAGACCCCCCGGGAAGACCAATAATATCAGGAGTAGAGTGCCTGACAAGCAATCTATCCGAATATATAGACCTCTTCCTGCAACCGTGTGTAAACCTGTTACCAACACATTTGAAAGATACCCAGCACATCCTCAACATCTTAAATCAGGTCAAATGGGAACCACACTACATTTTAGGTACCCTGGATGTCAAATCCCTATACACCATCATTGAAAATGAAAAAGGATGTAACGCAGCAAAAACCTGCCTACAGAATCAGGGAATCCTCCCTGAAAAACAAATAGACTTCATTGGGGCATGCATTATGTTCATTCTAAAAAGAAATTACTTCATATTTGAGGACAAGTTCTACATACAGCAGTGGGGGACCGCGATGGGGACGAGATTCGCACCGGGGTTCGCAAACATATATGTTGGACAGTGGGAACATCAAGTCATCTGTCCACATGGCGAGCTCCGGTCGAATCTCGTCCTGTGGAAACGTTTCATAGACGACATTATATTCATTTGGGCAGGAGAAAAAGAAGCACTCAATACATTTTTTGAAGAAATTAATCACAATGACTACCACCTAGAATTCACACCAATATTCAGTCAGAATGAAATAAATTTCTTGGACTTAACCATTTACATAGAGGATGGCAAAATAGAAACCAGGACATACAACAAACCTACAGACGTCAATGGCTTTATCTCCCGGGAAAGTTGCCATCTCCCGCAGTGGCTGGAAAACATCCCTAAAGGACAACTGATGAGACTAAAACGTAACTGTACAAAGGAAAGCGAATATCAAACAGAGGCAGAGAAATTGCTGAAAAAATTTGAAGAGAAAGGCTACAACATGAACAAGCTACAAATTCAGAAAGAATTAGTAGGTAAATTAGACAGACAGGAGTTAATTAAAAAGAAGAAAAAACCAGAAGACGGCACAAAAACGGAAATCTTTGAAATGCCACCCATCATCACACAATACAACAGCCAAGCAGGAATACTAAGAAGAATTATCAAGAAACATTGGGAAACCCTGAAGGAAGACAAAATAATAGGAGACCAGATCCCAAGAAATCCTAAATTTATCTATAGAAAGGCCAAAAATGTGGGTAGCATAATAGCCCCCACCAACAAATGCCTGAGTAAAGATAATGAGAAACAAAACACCATCTTTGGAACAAAATCCCAGGGAGGTTTTGTCCCATGCGGCACTTGCGGTGTCTGCAAAAAATTAAAAATAAATAAAAAACAGCACACCAACATGGAAATAAAAAATGAATGGACAGGGGACACAGAAACATACAAAATAAAAGACCACATAACCTGCAGGAGCCAGGGAGTAATATATGCAATTACATGTCCGTGCAAAAAAATATATATAGGACGCACAAAGAGAACTATAAGCAAAAGAATAGGGGAACATATTTACAATATAGGAAGGAAATATGAGGGCCACCCACTCTCTAGACACTACAAGGACAAACACGGAGGAAACTACAGCGGCACCACTTTCCGGGGGATTGAAATAGTTACAAAAGACAAAAGAGGAGGAGATTTTATCAAGAAAATGTCCAGATCAGAAAGCCGCTGGATATTTAACTTGAACACTCTGGGACCCTCGGGTCTTAACTCAGAGATAGAACTATTTGCCTTCAACTAATACATCAATCAAAGCAAGTCAGGGATGCAGGAATGAAGGAAGGGAGGAGTCATATACCTTTAAAAACAGCATCAGGAGACAGAGGATTCATCCCTGACGAAGATTAGCGAACTAATCGAAACGCGTTGGAGAAAACTTTGGTCCTCCTGGTCCACCGTAGCCACTGCCGTGACGTCACGCAGCGCTCCGAGCGAGCGCGAATAAGCGGCTTTTTTAAAACCACGAGCTGTGCCACCGGCCGGGGCAAGCTCAAGAAACAATTCTATTTAAAACATTTGTTACTATTAGGGCCCAGCTCCCTCAACCTTCCCTCATCCCGGACGGCACCAAAAACAAAAGAAAAAAGAAAAAAGAAGAGAACCGGAAAGACGCAGAAGAACAGTGCCCACAGAGGAACATCTAGGATTAAGACATCACAACTGAACTGTAAGTTCCTGTTATATCCACTGCGTATCTTCATGGTGCCATCCTGATTGAGAAAGTAATAGGGAGTACAAGTCGCGCAGTACCTATACATATATTGCATACATCATTTATTTGATATCCAACGGTGGCGATACCGTTGCGGTACCGCTGCGTCAGCTTAACCAAGTGCAAGCGCCGGTGCATCACTACTGTTTTATCTTTACCACATATCGCCAACACACCTAGGCCAGCTGCACACAAACTAACTACTCTATAATTCCAAAACGATTTGAACAGACCAATTTTATATATATAATTAAAAACTAAAAATAAATAAAAATAAAAATAAAATAGAAAATTAAAAATCAAATTATAAATAAGGAACTACAGAAGAAAAAGAATAGTGTGGAATATACACCACCACACAAATTCAGACAGCCTAATAGGACTAAAACCAATTAAGAAGAATATCAAACGTGAAGACAACAAGACTGACAACAACAAAAAATACACCTACGACACAAAGAAATAATGTCAAAATTATGGTGGGACAGAAAAGACAGAATACAGAGGGTACAAACCTTCTTTGGTTCATACAAAAGACAATCCGAAGTATTCAATCAAGATAATGGCATACAGTTTACATATGTGAAGGACACACTCAGAGAGTTAGAACAACTATTAATTCTCGAGATGAAGGACCTTTGGGAAATTACCTCATTAGAGAAATACCTTGAATGGGACATCATACCCAGGGGATTAAAAGTAGAAAAGACACTGTCAGGGGACATGGGAGAACATGGCATAACAAACGAATGGGAACGCATGTTCCATGAGTTCTCCCGCAATGCAATCAAATTTATCATCAACAAAAGGGGTGAAAGATTGCGCAAAACCAACAAAATAATAATGGCAACATTTGAAACACTGAGACCTTGGAAAGATCATGCGAGCATTCACCAACTGGTAGAAAACATAAAAAGAAGGATTCACCAAAAAGAGGAGGAAATCAAAGAAAAGAAGAGTAGAAAATTCAACCGTGATGCATTACCAAAAAATCAGACGGAATACAATAGCCAGGATTCCTTCCAAACACTTGACGAAGGCAGATATAGCCAAGTGGAAGAGCATACATCTATCTTCACAGTACATGAAGAGGAAAACTACCAAGACGAGGGGAACATTCAAATAGAACAACCGATACCTATAACCCCAGAAGTCAGAATCAGAAGACAAAACGAAGTCACAAATAGAAATGAAATACAGACGGATAACCGCTATGAGGTACTAATGAACTATGAAACAGATGAAGAAGAAATAACTCCCTCCTGTCAACAGAAGAATACACAAGAAAAAGACAGACAAGACTCATTAGAAGACAATCACCAAAAAAATAAGAAAGAACCCAATACTGATGGAAACAATGTGAAAGTTGCTACTAACAACCATGACACCAGGAAAAAAGAATCGAGAACCGCCAATCAAACAATGACAACAAGAAACACACACAGAAACAAATCTCAAGAACAGGAAAGAGGACGTAATGAACAGAGAGAAAAAAGAACAACAATAAAAAAAACTATGAAACAGGATTTTTTTCTGAGAAGAAAAAATACAAAAGGGGTAATAGAGGAGGGAAACTCGCCCAAAAGAAGAAACTAAAACAAAAGGAGATTGGAAGGGGGTCAGAACAGAAGATTTTTAACCTTAGCGCACATATACTGACAAAGGGAGAACAAAATATCCTGGAAAAAGGGTTAAAATTTGCACCAAGTACGCTGTTCAACAAATTTGAAGCGTTCATAGGGATCCGCAAATTTATGAGAAGATTAGCGCTAAAGAAATATTTCATAAAAAAACAACAAAAAAACAACATCAACAGGAAAGACACTATTAAAATCCATCAATCCGACAAAACAGAAGTAACAGAAGATACCAACCCAGAAAGGGGATACAAACACACGGATTTAAAAGCAAAATCCAAATACCATCCCGTGCAAGAATACTCACAGGCACTTAACAGCTTTATGAATATGGTCACCAAGGACATACGAAAAATCAGAAGTCCTAAAAAGCAGAAACAAAAACACCTAGGAAATATATCACATGCAGAACGGGAAGCACTAACACAGATACAAGAAAATGACAAAATCATTCTAAGACCTGCTGACAAAGGCGGGGGAATTGTAATACTGGACAAAGCAAAATACCAACAGGAAGCATACAAACTATTAGGCGACGAAAAAACATACAAAATACTAAAAAGTGACCCAACAGAAGGTTTTAGAAAGGAATTAGGTGAACTGGTCAAGAGAGGAAAAACAGAAGCCATTCTGACCCCTAAAGAGGCTGAATACATAGAAACAAAGCAACCCAGAATTGCCGCATTTTATTACAATCCAAAAATCCATAAAAGTACAATAGACCCCCCGGGAAGACCAATAATATCAGGAGTAGAGTGCCTGACAAGCAATCTATCCGAATATATAGACCTCTTCCTGCAACCGTGTGTAAACCTGTTACCAACACATTTGAAAGATACCCAGCACATCCTCAACATCTTAAATCAGGTCAAATGGGAACCACACTACATTTTAGGTACCCTGGATGTCAAATCCCTATACACCATCATTGAAAATGAAAAAGGATGTAACGCAGCAAAAACCTGCCTACAGAATCAGGGAATCCTCCCTGAAAAACAAATAGACTTCATTGGGGCATGCATTATGTTCATTCTAAAAAGAAATTACTTCATATTTGAGGACAAGTTCTACATACAGCAGTGGGGGACCGCGATGGGGACGAGATTCGCACCGGGGTTCGCAAACATATATGTTGGACAGTGGGAACATCAAGTCATCTGTCCACATGGCGAGCTCCGGTCGAATCTCGTCCTGTGGAAACGTTTCATAGACGACATTATATTCATTTGGGCAGGAGAAAAAGAAGCACTCAATACATTTTTTGAAGAAATTAATCACAATGACTACCACCTAGAATTCACACCAATATTCAGTCAGAATGAAATAAATTTCTTGGACTTAACCATTTACATAGAGGATGGCAAAATAGAAACCAGGACATACAACAAACCTACAGACGTCAATGGCTTTATCTCCCGGGAAAGTTGCCATCTCCCGCAGTGGCTGGAAAACATCCCTAAAGGACAACTGATGAGACTAAAACGTAACTGTACAAAGGAAAGCGAATATCAAACAGAGGCAGAGAAATTGCTGAAAAAATTTGAAGAGAAAGGCTACAACATGAACAAGCTACAAATTCAGAAAGAATTAGTAGGTAAATTAGACAGACAGGAGTTAATTAAAAAGAAGAAAAAACCAGAAGACGGCACAAAAACGGAAATCTTTGAAATGCCACCCATCATCACACAATACAACAGCCAAGCAGGAATACTAAGAAGAATTATCAAGAAACATTGGGAAACCCTGAAGGAAGACAAAATAATAGGAGACCAGATCCCAAGAAATCCTAAATTTATCTATAGAAAGGCCAAAAATGTGGGTAGCATAATAGCCCCCACCAACAAATGCCTGAGTAAAGATAATGAGAAACAAAACACCATCTTTGGAACAAAATCCCAGGGAGGTTTTGTCCCATGCGGCACTTGCGGTGTCTGCAAAAAATTAAAAATAAATAAAAAACAGCACACCAACATGGAAATAAAAAATGAATGGACAGGGGACACAGAAACATACAAAATAAAAGACCACATAACCTGCAGGAGCCAGGGAGTAATATATGCAATTACATGTCCGTGCAAAAAAATATATATAGGACGCACAAAGAGAACTATAAGCAAAAGAATAGGGGAACATATTTACAATATAGGAAGGAAATATGAGGGCCACCCACTCTCTAGACACTACAAGGACAAACACGGAGGAAACTACAGCGGCACCACTTTCCGGGGGATTGAAATAGTTACAAAAGACAAAAGAGGAGGAGATTTTATCAAGAAAATGTCCAGATCAGAAAGCCGCTGGATATTTAACTTGAACACTCTGGGACCCTCGGGTCTTAACTCAGAGATAGAACTATTTGCCTTCAACTAATACATCAATCAAAGCAAGTCAGGGATGCAGGAATGAAGGAAGGGAGGAGTCATATACCTTTAAAAACAGCATCAGGAGACAGAGGATTCATCCCTGACGAAGATTAGCGAACTAATCGAAACGCGTTGGAGAAAACTTTGGTCCTCCTGGTCCACCGTAGCCACTGCCGTGACGTCACGCAGCGCTCCGAGCGAGCGCGAATAAGCGGCTTTTTTAAAACCACGAGCTGTGCCACCGGCCGGGGCAAGCTCAAGAAACAATTCTATTTAAAACATTTGTTACTATTAGGGCCCAGCTCCCTCAACCTTCCCTCATCCCGGACGGCACCAAAAACAAAAGAAAAAAGAAAAAAGAAGAGAACCGGAAAGACGCAGAAGAACAGTGCCCACAGAGGAACATCTAGGATTAAGACATCACAACTGAACTGTAAGTTCCTGTTATATCCACTGCGTATCTTCATGGTGCCATCCTGATTGAGAAAGTAATAGGGAGTACAAGTCGCGCAGTACCTATACATATATTGCATACATCATTTATTTGATATCCAACGGTGGCGATACCGTTGCGGTACCGCTGCGTCAGCTTAACCAAGTGCAAGCGCCGGTGCATCACTACTGTTTTATATATATATTATACACTGCCTATAGAGAAGCACCTCTTTGAAGTGTCACATATGACGTATGCAGTATTATTGTTAGACTGTCCGCCATTACAAAATGGCGAACACCTAGATGTTTACATTAGTTCACATTCCAAAGTGGTACTCACTGCGCAGATATTGAAGTGTTATCTCTGTTTCTCTTATCACTTTTTCCTTTTTGACCAATAAAAAAATGTTTAAGCCTCAGTGAGGACTGCCCTCTTCTGAAGATGTATATACGCCATACCCCATGTAATAAAAGTTAGAGATTGCATTGACCATCTATGTGTCAGTTTATAGTCTCTCAGCCACACGTGGATATTAACCCCTGGGGGGGTACATTGATCTGGAACACCAGAGTGTATCTAAAATTCCCTAATTTAGGACTACTTTAACAAATGCATGCCCGCGTACCTAATACTGTGTGACACCTGAAAACCCTATAATAGTGAGGGGACACGACCACCGGCTCCTGCACTTAATACGGACGGAGTCAGGGTCACCTAGAATCAAGCCAGCAAGGAAACACAATAAAGTAAATGACTTATCTGAACAAACAGCAGAAGCAGCCTCCAGCAGTGAACACCTCATCCAGGAAGTAGTATAAACCGCAAAGTGAGGCAGTATGGGAGGGATTATAAAGGAAGACGATTAGTCGAAATAAGTGACACCTGGCAGAAGGAAAGGAGATGAGAAAGTGAAACCAAAACAAAGAACATCATACAAGAGGTAGAGAAGAACGTCTGCCAGATCTTCTAACAGAACTGGCTGTGACAAGTATCCACATTCAGTACAGTGTTCTTGTTACTGTCATTATCACTTCTCCCATTCAAACTCCTCCGCTCCATCATCAGCCATCAATAATGGAATGAGTGTCCAGGTAATGACTCTATGCGTCCAGCAATCCACTGGTGCGCAGGCTTAATTCACACCTGGCCAAGTTTCTGACAGCACTGTCGTACCACTCAGTAGAGTCTGCTGCCTTTAGGGCACTCAGCCTTGCTTGAAGATACCTAGCTGGCATTATTTCTCAAAAAAAGCCATCCCTGCCTTGTACTTTAATATGGCAGAGAATATGGACCGCTCCTTGCAGCTGTTATGGACATGGACAGTACATGTCTTTCATGGCCTGTTGGTTCAATGTTTTGTGCAGAAGCAATAAAGCAGCACTGCAACAAGAAGTCTTATTAACACCTCTACGTTTGTGTCAGTCTGGTTTCCATACCAGCTGCTTATCCGCCTCCACTTGCATGGACATACTTCCGTCTCCAACAGCAAAGGGTCAGAACATCACTCCCATTTGCCATCCTAACATGTGTAAAATGAAGTGTTGCCATGCCATGTTAGAGCTGATCAGCCTGGACGAGGGTAGCTACACAGCCGATCACTTGTTAAACTGGATCAAGCAGCAAAAATCCCACTGGCTGTCTCCCCGCCAATTCCAACTGGGCAAGGTGGTCAAATATTAAATGCTCCCTGCAAAGTGGTACAACGCTTTTAAAAAAAAATACACTAGCAGGCAATGTCCAGGAGACTGTCCTTGCATCTCACCCATTCTTATGTTGCAATGAATGCTGTCCTAGACTTGCAGTGACAGAATGGTCTGCCTCTACACCACTTAATCAGCAACATTCCAACTCATTGAAATTCCACTTTGCACATGCTAGAGCGTCTGTATGCTCCCTGCAAAGTGGTACAACGCTTTTAAAAAATGCTCCCTGCAAAGTGGTACAACGCTTTTAAAAAAAAATACATTAGCAGGCAATGTCCAGGAGACTGTCCTTGCATCTCACCCATTCTTATGTTGCAATGAATGCTGTCCTAGACTTGCAGTGACAGAATGGTCTGCCTCTACACCACTTAATCAGCAACATTCCAACTCATTGAAATTCCACTTTGCACATGCTAGAGCGTCTGTATGAGCAGCATAAACCCAATATTGATTTTGTCATGCACCAGTCCATCTCAGCAGGGAGCATGTGTTGTTTCGAGGTCAGGCAGTGGCAGCTCATTGAAGCCATTCAAAGAGGCCATAAAATTTGCCAGTAGGGACATCTGCGGCATAAACTGTCATCCCCCTGATATTTATCCTAGAACAGTCAGACACTCACACTAATGCAACAAGGGACGCCAGTGGAAGAAGAACTGCTTATGCATCTTGCTGTCTGCTATGTAGCTGTTGGGGACCCACAAGAAGAAAGTCCCATGGAGAAGTGCTGCCACTGAAGGAGTAGGAGTAGCGGGGTGATGATGACGATAACACCGGCCACGACACCCAATCCTCTCAATGGGGGGGGGAGCCAGAAAGAACTGGGCTCTCTGGAACGCTTGCCAGAACGGAAAGCTGTATGCTTACTTTCATGCATACTGACAAGTGTATCTTTCACATGAAGCTAGTATCAAAGCGAAATACGAGAATGTTTTCTACGTGCTAAAAGGGGAGGCCAAATTACGTTATTACCAGTAAACACTGTTTATGCAGCTTACCACACTTGCCGTCCACATGTCTGAGGTCCCTCTCTGCCCCCTGCAGAGTCACTCATTGACTGCCGTCTCCGGTACCACAAGCAGCAGAAGCCACAGCAGCTGCCAGTTTAGTATCATCAACATGATGGAGAAATTCTTCAATGTGCCACACCAGACTTAGGCAAATCAGCAAACAAAGACCCACCGCCTGTCACCGCCAGCTCTGTGAGAAGGTCTGTTAGACGTTCTTCGCTATCTCTTGCATGAAGTTCTTTGTTTTGGTTTCACTTTGTCATCTCCTTTCCTTCTCCCAGCTGTCATCTATTTGCACTGATTGTCTCCCTTTATATTCCCTCCCATACTGCCTCACTTTGCGGTTTATACTTCTTCCTGGATGAGTTGTTCACTGCTGGATGCTCCTTCTCCTGATTCCTCAGATAAGTCTGTTTCCTTTATTTGTGTTTACTTGCTGGCTTGATTGTAGGTGACCCTGACTCCGTCCGTATTAAGTGCAGGGAGCCGGTGGTCGTGTCCCCTCACTATTATAGGGTTTTCAGGTGTCAGATAGTATAAGGTACGTGGACATGCAATCGTCTACCATAAAGACCTTTGCATGGGCATAGCAGTCAGGGAGAGCTCTAGGGGTTTTATAGGGCTCACCCATATGCTCCTTAGTTTGGGATCAAGCCAGTCGGATGTTTATTTATTAGTTCCAGCTTTCTGCAACACTATCCGTGACACCGCCTCAATGCCCAGGTTCAGTCCTACCTGGACTCTGGCCTTTCTCCGGTGCATAGCAGGCTCCCTGACCCCATGGGCTTCTGTGCAGGTAGATTGAAACAGTGGCCCACACTGGCCCAGTATGATCTCTCTGTTCTCTCTCGCCCAAATTTCACTGTCATCTCAGAGAGGATTTTCAGCATTGCAGGGGGCATTGTGACCAAGTTGACTTCTGCCAGTGTCCAAAACATGACTTTTGTCAAAATAAATGATGCATGTATCCAGGAGGATTTCCACACTCCTCGGGCTGAGGCCAATGAATAGCTCTGCCCTTGCAGACGGTGCACCATCTTGCCACTGCTGCTGTCTGCCCGCCTACCATCATGTTCTGTACTGTATGGCTGCCGCTGCCATCATGCCATTCTGCTGTCTGCCTGCCTACGATAATTTTTTGTACCACATGGCTACTGCTGCCGCAATCATGTGTCACGATCTCTAACGTGACAGGTGTCAGAAGATCTAAGAGACTGGCTGCACGTGATGTGATCTGACAGCCTCTTTGATTTCACTGGTTTCAGTGTGGTTGCTGGTAATGACCACACCTCTTGTGTCAGGTGTAGCTTAGTGGTCATTCCAACTCCCGTATTTAGTCTGGCTTCACTCATCATGCTATGTGGTTGATAGCTTCAGTTTAGTATTGGAAGTGCTGGTGTGTGGTCCTCTTCTGAGTTCCTGCTCTTCCATTTACTTCAGAAGTTAAGTGTTACTTCCCTTTTATATTTTGTTGTTTCCCCTCTGTCTTTTGTTACTAGGCCTCAGGGAAACGCTTGTTCTTTCATATCGGAAGGAACAGGCCGTTTCAAGCCCAGACACTACTCCAGGGCAATTCAGGGTTTCCAGGGTCTCGGGTTATAGTGTATGAACATTCTTACCCTCAAGATCTTACAGAAAGGAGTCAGGGCTAGGATTAGGGTTTCCATAGATGGTGACTGTATCCCTAGCTTTGAGGCCTAGTTCCTTTTCCCTTCCCTCCCACATCACTACGTGTTCCCTCCGACATCACTACGTGACATCATGCCACTGTGCTGTCTGCCTGCCTACCATAATGCTTCATACTGTATGGCTGCTGCTTCTGCTGCCGCCACTGATGCAGCTGCTATTCCCTGCTGCAAATCCCCTTCCCTACTGCGACTTAAATTACCCCTTCTGCCACTATAATTACTGCTACACAGTCACCACTACTGTACATACATCTACTGCCTTGTCTATTCCATGCTGTGCTGCTACTGCAGCCACTACTAAATGCCACAATTACCCTAGTCCTGACATATTTGCACTGTACTGCTGCTGCTCCCAATTAAAAGAGAATTTTTCCAGGCTCGTTCAGAACAAGACACTTTTTCTTCTGACAATTAACATTTGTGCGTTTTTGCATGTATAAATATGACCAGGGCATTCTGTTCCCATTAATGCATACTTTTTGGACCCTTGTGCATAACAAGCCACTCTTTCTTCTGAAAATGAACACATGGGTGTCTACATACAGTCATACATTATACTCCCGTTAAAGCATAATTTATGGTGCAAAATGAGCCAATTATTTTTTTCTGACAATTAAAGGGATTGTGTCATCAGAAAATGACCTGTTGTTTAAATCATCTTTTTATGTTTAACATATTTGTAAACAATTTTTGGTGATGTTATTTTTAGCGTTCCACGTCAATTTTTGCACTGGCCACTAAGCCTAATAGGCACCACTTCTTAGTCTGTACAAATCATTTTACTGCAGTTATCTGCTTACCTGTCATTTTAATCCTGCCTGTAATTATACAGTCTCTGTGTATAGATAAGACAGGATCCACCATTCACAATAGGTGATTGTCAAAGATTACAATATAATAATATTTGCAAAGACAGGTGCACTCTGCGGTCTTACTAGAGCCTCAAACTGATGTTAAAATTGAGAGATTAGCAAACATATCCTACTATGGAGAACATGTCTGAGTCCAAGCACCGCGCCAAGGTTTCTCAAGTATGTAGCTCGGGTCCTAACACTCACCTACCTGTGCCGTATGGGCAATACCAGGGGCCAGTGGGCGAATTACAGGAGCGTGAGGTTCGACTCACAGACAACTCACCAGTTACCTCCAGCATGTAGCCATGCTAGCAATGGGAAGAGGGAGGAATCCGCGAGTCCCACTCAAGACTGGCTGATATGGCCCAGGCCTCGCAGGTACACCTAAATGTAGCCTGTAGATGGAAAACAGGCACATTTAAAATAGAGTTTATACACCTCCAGGCATCTCTATATATAAACAAACTGAAAAAATGGCATGATGTTAAACAGGCAGGAAGTGCTCAACCTCATATACAGTTGTGCATATATATACAGGGGAGCAAATCCTGCACTTAGACATAATATATTCCATGTCAATACCTTTCTAACAAAGCTAGAACCAGCCCTGTACCTCACATGGATCCAGAGATCTCCCCATTCATTGCACTGATAGTTTTATATCAAACTGACAGCTCAAGGGGAGTGTCTTTTCTGCTACAGATAAGGGGGCGTGTCCATGATCTCCCTATCACAGCTAAGAAGGCAGTTGGATGAAACTGAGCATGTGTGGCCTTCTTAATGAGTCGGTCAAAGAAATAGGAAAGTAAGGCCTCTTTCACACTTGCGTTGTTGGGATCCGGCATGCACTTCCGTTGCCGGAGGTGCCTGCCGGATCCGGAAAAACGCAAGTGTACTGAAAGCATTTGAAGACGGAACCGTCTTCCAAATGCTTTCAGTGTTACTATGGCACCCAGGACGCTATTAAAGTCCTGGTTGCCATAGTAGGAGCGGGGAGCGGGGGAGCGGTATACTTACAGTCCGTGCGGCTCCCGGGGCGCTCCAGAATGACGTCAGAGCGCCCCATGCGCATGGATGACGTGATCCATGTGATCACGTGATCCATGAGCTTGGGGCGCCCTGACGTCACTCTGGAGCGCCCGGGGAGCCGCACGGACGGTGAGTACACTGCTCCCCCGCTCCCCGCTACACTTACCATGGCTGTCAGGACTTTAGCGTCCCGGCAGCCATGGTAACCACTCTGAAAAAGCTAAATGTCGGCTCCGGCAATGCGCCGAAACGACGTTTAGCTTAAGGCCGGATCCGGATCAATGCCTTCCAATGGGCATTAATTCCGGATCCGGCCTTGCGGCAAGTGTTCCGGATTTTTGGCCGGAGCAAAAAGCGCAGCATGCTGCGGTATTTTCTCCGGCCAACAAACGTTCCGTACCGGAACTGAAGACATCCTGATGCATCCTGAACGGATTACTCTCCATTCAGAATGCATTAGGATAATCCTGATCAGGATTCTTCCGGCATAGAGCCCCGACGACGGAACTCTATGCCGGAAGACAATAACGCAGGTGTGAAAGAGCCCTAAGTTGCACTATACAAATACATTTTATTGAATAACTCAGTGACTATGCCTAATTTTTAATTACATGCAATTACAAAAGTATTTAGATCCAGGTGCTGGTTTGAAAACTGTAGAATATTTTTGGTGGGACAACCCCGTTAAGTTAAAAAAACAAAACAAAAAGAAACAAAAACAACACTAGTTCAAAAAATGCTTGTGTGTCCTGCGTTTCATATTTGCCATAAATTTTCAGCTACCGTAACAACTGGAGCTGGAAGTTTTACCTGCAAAGAAAATTACACTTGTTTAAGATCTGCCAGTCCATCCATGCTGAAATTGTGACTAATGCCTCTGCAGCAAGCCTAGGAGGAGCTATAGTGGAGGATGGGCGTGATCTGGCTGCAGAAAGTTTATGATAGTGGCTTTCCTCACATTGTTGTTCCCTAGGGACAGTGCAGTGAAAGAAGAGTGCATCTTTTCTTCCCTAAGGGCGCTCCCCAGTGTTTGGGCTCCTGCTTGATGGTAGCCTGAGGGTGCCCTTGGTTTCAACGTCGTATGAGTGCAAGGTAGGGCATGTAGGGTGTGCAATGGCCGATGCATAGTGTAGGAGCCTGAGACTTCCAACAGTCTCAGAACACAGTTCCAACAATGTACAGTGCAATTCTTTACCCAGATGGCTTTGTATGGGTAGGCCAGGTTAAGATTCGATGCATTCCTTCTCTCTCACTCTCCAGAATCAGAAGCTGACAATAATACTTGTGGTAAAATAGCTGTAATATGCTACTGCAGTGTCCCACTACCCATGTGGGTACTGCAAAGTTGTAGTGTTATTCTTTGTATGCTTTATATAACCTGTTTTATGCTGCAGTGCATCTTTATGCATAATCCCTGACTACAGGTATGTTATATTCCATTACACTGAGCCTACCCCTAGGGGGAGACAACACATTGCATATATAAATATATATACATATAAATATGTTAAAGATTTTACTGTTTTGTCATTAACACAATTAGGGGCACCTGGCACTGATGATTGCTTTATGATATGTATGTATCACAATCATGTAGGTGGATGTTTTTTAAGTATTATTGGTGACACTGTTCTATATATAATACAGTGTTTGAACGCACTGTGTACAATTTCACTTTATGATGTCATGTTCACTGGAATATTTTACAGTTTTTGATATAATTGATGTATAATCATGTAATGAGATGGTTGTAAATTTGTATGCTTTATAAGCACCTGATGTTGCACTGACCACTATGGCTTGACAAAGGCTCCAGTGAGAGAGCTGAAACGTTGCTGTCCACATATGGGTCAATAAACACCCTTTTTTTCACGGATAACTTGTGTGCTGCCTTGGATTTTTCCTTCTGTATATCTAATTTGGACCAGGTCCCGTGGCCCTTTTCAAGGTATTGCACCTGTTGATACATTGTGTGCTGCTCTTCTATTTTTTACTTTATAAATATATATATATATATATATATATATATATATATATAGCCCAGCTCAGGCCTAGTTAGGCAGTCTTAGTTTTCAGTCTTGAGTCTACAGCCCTGAGTTGAAGTGGTTCACATCCAGCTCAGAACTCTGTTAAGGCCCCTTTCACACGGGTGAGTATTCCGCGCGGATGCGATGCGTGAGGTGAACGCATTGCACCCGCACTGAATACCGACCCATTCATTTCTATGGGGCTGTTCACATGAGCGGTGATTTTCACGCATCACTTGTGTGTTGCGTGAAAATCGCAGCATGCTCTATATTCTGCGTTTTTCACGCAACGCAGGCCCCATAGAAGTGAATGGGGTTGCGTGAAAATCGCAAGCATCCGCAAGCAAGTGCGGATGCGGTGCGATTTTCACGCATGGTTGCTAGGTGACAGTCTATTCACTGTATTATTTTCCCTTATAACATGGTTATAAGGGAAAATAATAGCATCCGGAATACAGAATGCTTAGTAGGTGATCAATTGAGGGTTAAAAAAAATATAAAAATTAACTCACCTTCTCCTCTTGATCGCGTAGTTCCCGGTCTCTTCTTTACTTCTTTAATGATGAACTACCGGCTAGGACCTGTGGTGACGTCAGATCACATGCACCAATCACATGGTCCATCACCACGGTGATGGACCATGTGATTGGAGCATGTGATCTGACATCACCAAAGGTCCTTTAGTTCACAGCTCATCATTAAAGAAGAGACTGGGAACTACGCGAACAAGAGGAGAAGGTGAGTTAATTTTTTTATTTATTTTTTAACCCTCAATTGATCACCTACTAAGCATTCTGTATTCAGAATGCTATTATTTTCCCTTATAACCATGTTACATCTACACAACACTGAACCCAACCAAACATGCGTGATTTTTCTCACGCGAGTGCAAAACGCATTACAATGTTTTGCACTCGCGCGGAAAAATCGCGGGTGTTCCCGCAACGCACCCGCACATTTTCCCGCAACGCCCGTGTGAAAGAGGCCTAAGAGTTAGTGGAAATCGCTAGAAGTTTAGCTTCAGAAAAGGATATTAATCCAGAAAGCACTAAAGAAACAGAGACCCAAGGATTACTATAAGCGCCTTAGGACCTTTGGAGTTAAAAGTGAAGGATTTACCAGCGTCCGGCAGCCTCACTAATCTGCACTGGGATAACAGGGACCAGCGTAGAAGTCCTCTACCAGTAAGAATAAAAGCTATATCATTAATAGCCTGAGAAACAGACATCACACCTGTAAGCAGTGGACCCCTTGCAGCTTTACCTCTGTCCCTCTTAAAGAGACTGTATTTCATATCTGGATGTACTAGAGACTGTTTTGTACTTGGATGTAACCGTTATCAGGAGCAACGTTCAGTAAAAGTTATAAGCTGGATTGCACCATCCTTGTCTTAGTCTCCAATTCCTCAGTTAACACTACAGTAAATGGTTGTACCACCATAAAAGGTACTGGTGTCACGACTACAAGGGACCTTGTCATAGGCACATTAATACAGACCATCAAGGGCACCTCGAACCACCATCTGGCCTGTGTCCCTTACACCAGAGTGTGTCCCAGAGAATTCCTGTGCGGTTCTCCTCATCACTTATGCAGGCCTGCCCAGGGACGACATAACTGTGAGTAACCAGAACTGTATTTACCTCGGCCCACCTAATGCGCACACCGTGACCTCACATATAATTCCCCTGTCGGTCTGGCATACTGTACTATTTCGACATACGGATGTAGGAAAATAACCAACCAGGTCGTATGTGCAGATGGTGTCGTATCATTATTCCACTCACAGCAGTAAGATCTATAGGTAGATTGGTAGCAGTGTACATTTCCTTTCTTTCTTCCACCCTCCCTTCCTTCCTTTCTCTAGTACTGAGGAGTGAAGCACATGGAATTTGCCTCCTTACTAGACTAGACTGAGCTAGAGGTGGAGCTTGCAGTCGCCTTGCCAGAGTTTGTTAACTCTGTCACTCCCATACTTTACAACACTGGGGATAGAAAGCATATAATGACATAAAATAAATGAGCAAACAATTTGCAAATACCCTCTGCTCTAGGGTTCTGCACATCTGAACTTAATTCTTTAGTAAAGAACTATTCTGTTGTTAACATGGTCTCATTATTTCCTGCACCACTACACTGCACTGACATCTTCAGCTGCCAAGGTACCCTGCCTTTCACCTCCCAGCAACCCTCAACACCAAGGGCACCCCAGAAACAGAGTGTGTCCCAAAGGGATCAAAAGGCACGCCCTTCCCATCATTGCACGGCTCAAGGAGCATCAGAAATGTACAACTACTCCCATCCTCCACACTGCCCCATGGCATTCTGCATTAATAAGTGTCTCTAAAATACAGAAGATGCACAAATATTTCCAATGAACTGCTGGTTTACAAAAACTGATACAAATTATGTCCAAATGCTGATGGTGTGAAAGTGGCCTAAGGCTACAGCCACAAAATTCACGTCTGATCGGAACTTAAAAATTAAAACAAAAATGTTTTAATTATAAATCAATCTATTTAGGCCTACAGGGTACAGCTATAAACTGGGGTATCATACACTTTTACACACCCCAAAGTGCTGTAATGATGGTATATATAGTTGCTGTAGGAGAAGTAAATCCTATTTGGTAATGTGATTAGCTGCAACTAGCCTAGCTAGCAGCACCTAGAGTGAAGGTCCCTTTACTGACCTTAAATGACCATAAAAAAAAAAAAAAAAATCGCCCTATGAATGATAACAACCCTACTGATACATTTGTGTTGGTAGTAACTGATAAACTACAGTCACTACAAAACAGGACACGGGGTGAAGAACATTATGCCAGAGGAGAATGAGGCCCTGCAGTCACTTGAACAAAATAAATTATTCATTATAAAACCTCCGGACAAGGAAGGGGGCCATTTGGTGGTGCTCGATTATAAACAATATCTTGAGATGTATCTTAAAATACTAAGTGATAAAGAGGCCTATAGGATCTTACTTACTGATCTGACTAGTAAATAGTGATGAGCGGTCATATTCGAATTCGTGATATATTTCGGGAATATTTTGTAGAATATTAGTTGAATATTCGTGAATTAGAATATTCGTGATATTCTACATTCTTATTTTTTTTTACTCGGAAATCAGCAAGGTAATGATCGCGTAATATGCAAAATATGCCATCTGAAGTCATGATTCCTCCCTGCTTAAGTTGCTTGTGGTCCAATGACCCACAAGCAAGAAGCAAAGAGGAATCATGTGTGCAGATAGAAAAAATGACGAATATTCGATATAACGAATATATAGCACTATATTCGAAATATTTGCAATTTCACGAAGTAGCGATATTAGAGATAAAAATTTGGTTTCGAATATTCATGTTCAACACTACTAGTAAATTTAAAAAGCAATTATCTAAGATTCTCATAAGGACCTGTGAGGATAAACTGATCAGTAAGTCTGAATTGACTTTTCTGTTACCTGAAGACCTCATTATGGCAACATTCTACAGTTTACCCAAACTGCAAAAAGGTACAAACACCATTACAGACAGACGGATGGTGTCACAGGTAGGTGGTAAAATATTACCACATACGTTGATACCATCTTTAGGCCATTCGTAAACAGCCTACCCTCTTATGCTAGGGACATGATGGATGTGCTCAATAGATTGGACGGCATACATTGTGATGAAGGCATACTTTTGGGCAGTTTTAACGTAGAAGCACTCTACAGCTCTATGCCACACCATCTTGGCTGTAGAGTGATACATGTGTTTCTTCAACAAAGGGATGAACATTTCCAGCAACATATGTTTCTAGAAGGATTGATTGAAATTATTCTAGATCATAACATCTTTGTCTTTAATCGTCAGATTTTCCAACAGCTCAGGAGAGCCAAAATGGGCAGACCTTGTGTGCCGGCTTATACCAATCTCTATCTGGGCAGGTGGGAAATGGAATTTGTGTTCTGCCATGTGATAGACCAATGGACTTCAATGATGCTACTTTGGATCCATTACATTTATGATATCTTTGTCTTATGGAATGGGACTTTCAGGATTTTGTTTCAGTACTGAATCAGAACCAGATAGGTCTATATCTCATATAGAAGATTAGTGATGCATATCATTTTTAGTAGACTTTGCCATTACTCTTAAAGAGGTCATCCAGGAAAATATATTTATGACGTATGCTCAGGATCCATCAGTATCAGATATGCCAGGGTGCGATATCCAGGACCCCCACTGATCCAGGACCTCAGAAGAGGTTTTCAGCGCTGCAGCCTCTCCCTAGGCCAGTGGCATCACTTTACATTGGTCACATGGCCTAGTTGCTGCTCAGCCCCAATCAAGTCAATAGGGTTGAGCTGCAGTACCAAGCATTGCCACTATATAATGTACCAGACCTTCGGTGAGTGCAGGGTTCCCTGAAACAGCTGATCAGCAGGGATGCTGGGACTTGGGCCCCTGCGATCTGATAATGTGATAATCATCATTATCTTTTCCAGGATAACCCCTTTACTGACTCAGGGTAAATCACCATAAACATACTCAGAAAAAGCACTGCCACTAACAACCTTCTGCAGTGGGAGAGTGGACACCCCACAGCTCTTAAGAGAGGTGTACCGAATGGCCAGTGCCAGAGTTCAGAGAAATTGCTTTGAGATTGTGGACTTTAGGTTGGCAGCTAATGATCTACAAACTAGATTCATTAAGAGTGGGTATATGAAAGAGGTGACTAGACAGGTGTGCCCACTTTCGCTGAGTTCTATCTGGGAACAGTTATTATGCCCCAAGTAACATAGTAACATAGTACATAAGGCCGAAAAAAGACATTTGTCCATCCAGTTCGGCCTGTCATCCTGCAAGTTGATCCAGAGGAAGGCAAAAAAAAACTGAGGTAAAAGACAATTTTCCCCACTTTAGGGGAATAAAAAATTCCTTCCCGACTCCAATCAGGCTATCAGAATAACTCCCTGGATCAACGACCCCTCTCTAGTAGCTATAGCCTGTAATATTACATTCCAGAAATACATCCAGGCCCCTCTTGAATTCCTTTATTGTACTCACCATCACCACCTCCTCAGGCAGAGAGTTCCATAGCCTCACTGCTCTTACCGTAAAGAATCCTCTTCTATGTTTGTGTACAAACCTTCTTTCCTCCAGACGCAGAGGATGTCCCCTCGTCACAGTCACAGTCCTGGGGATAAATAGATTATGGGATAGATCTCTGTACTGCCCCCTGATATATTTATACATAGTAATTAGATCTCCCCTCAGTCGTCTTTTTTCTAAAGTGAATAACCCTATTTTTGACACTCTTTCAGGGTACTGTAGTTGCCCCATTCCAGTTATTACTTTAGTTGCCCTCCTCTGGACCCTCTCCAGCTCTGCTATGTCTGCCTTGTTCACAGGAGCCCAGAACTGTACACAGTACTCCATGTGTGGTCTGACTAGCGATTTGTAAAGTGGCAAGACTATGTTCTCATCACGGGCATCTATGCCCCTTTTGATGCAACCCATTATCTTATTGGCCTTGGCAGCAGCTGCCTGACACTGGTTTTTGCAGCTTAGTTTGCTGTTTATTAAAATTCCTATATCCTTTTCCATGTCAGTGTTACAGAGTGTTTTACCATTTAGTATGTACGGGTGACTTGCATTATTCCTTCCCATGTGCATAACTTTAAATTTTTCAGTGTTAAACCTCATCTGCCACTTAAATGCCCAAGCCTCCAATCTATCCAGATCCCTCTGTAGTAGTATACTGTCCTCTTCAGTGTTAATTACTTTACACAGTTTAGTGTCATCTGCGAAAAATTTTATTTTACTGTGCAAGCCTTCTACAAGATCATTAATAAATATATTGGAGAATAGGGCCCAATACTGACCCCTGTGGTACCCCACTAGTGACAGTGACCCAATCTAAGTGTGTACCATTAACCCTTTCATGACCAAGGGTCATTGATGCCCCAGTGTCCAGGTCAAAATTTACAAATCTCACATGCGTCACTTTATGTGGTAATAGCTTTGGATCACTTTTACTTATCCACGCCATTCTGAGATTGTTTTCTCGTGACACATTGTACTTCATGATAGTCATATATTTGAGTCAATATATTTCACCTTTATTTATGAAAAAATCCCAAATTTACCAAAAATTTGGAAAAATTCACAATTTTCCAAATTTCAATTTCTTTGCTTCTAAAACAGAAAGTTATACCTAATAAAATATTTATTACTTAACATTCCCCATATGTCTACTTTATGTTGGCATCATTTTGGAAATGTCATTTTATTTTTTTAGGACGTTAGAAGGCTTAGAAGTTTAGAAGCAATTGTTACAATTTTTAAGAAAATTTCCAAAACCCACTTTTTAAGGACCAGTTCAGGTCTGAAGTCACTTTGTGGGGCCTACATAGTGGAAACCCCCATAACTGACCCCATTGTAGAAACTACACCCCTCAAGTTACTCAAAACTGATTTTACAAACTTTGTTAACCCTTTAGACGTTCCACAAGAATAAAAAATTTCTAAATTTCACTTTTTTGGCAGATTTTCCATTTTATAATTTTTTTTTCTTTAACACATTGAGGGTTAACAGCCAAACAAAACTCAATATTTATTACCCTGATTCCGCGGTTTACATAAACACCCCACATGTGGTCGTAAACTGCTGTACGGGCACACGGCAGGGCGCAGAAGGAAAGGAATGCCATACGGTTTTTGGAAGGCAGATTGTGCTGGATTGGTTTTCTGAACGCCATATGTTTTTTATTTTTCTTCCGATCGTCTTGTGCAGGGGCTCGTTTTTTGCAGAAAGTGTTGAGGTTTTTATTGGTACCATTTTTGGGTACATAGGATTTTTTGATCATTCATTATTGCACTTTATGTGGCAAGGTGACCCAAAAATTGGCTGTTTTGGAACAGTTTTCATTTATTTATTTTTACAGCGTTCATCTGAGGAGTTAGGTCATGTGATAGTTTTATAGAGAAGATCGTTACGGACGTGGCAATACCTAATATGTATACTTTGTCTCATTTATTTAAGTTTTACACAATAATAGCATTTCTGAAACCAAAAAAAAGATGGTTTTAGCGTCTCTATAGTCTGAGAGCCATAGCTTTTTTATTTTTTGGGCGATTGTCTTAAATAGGGTATCATTGTTTGCGGGACGAGGTGACTGTTTGATTGGTACTATTTTGGGGGTCATAAGCCTTTTTGATCGCTTGCTGTTGCACTTTTTGTGATGTAAGGTGACAAAAATAGCTTTTTTGGCACTGTTTTTTTTATTTTATTTTTATGGTGTTTATCGGACGGGGTCTATCATGTGATATATTTATAGAGACGGTCGTTACGGACGCGGTGACACCTAATATGTGTATTTTATTTTATTTTTTCATTTTTTTTATAGGAAAATGCAATTTCTTTTTTTAATTTACATTTTTATTTATTTATTTATTTTTACTTTTATTATTTTCACTTTTTTTTATCAGTTCCCTCTTGGATCTTGAAGATCCAGTGGGGCTGATAGTTGTACTATACTTTGCAATGCTCTTGCATTCCAAAGTATAATACTTCCAGATGTCCTATAGGTGGCAGCACTGGACGCCTTTGCCATGGCAACCATCGGGTGCTGCAATCACAGCGCTGCAGCCCCGATGGTTGAGAGAGGGAGCTCCCTCCCTCTATTAACCCTATGGATGCCGCAACCGCGGCATCTATGGGGTTACAGGAGAGTGTCAGCATAGAGCTGACACTCTCTGCTGATGGCGGCGGCTCAGTAATGGAGCCGCCACCATCACACATAGCAGGGGGATCGGGGGCAGCGGTATCGGGGGTAGCGCTGGAAAGGGGGGGGGATCGGGGGGTACAGCTGCCAATATTGAGGGAGGCTGGGGCAGGAGGGGCAGGTGAGACTGAATGCATGGGGCGGGGAGGGGGCGGACCGCATCAGGGCAGCTGCCTCTAGGAGATGAACTGCAGGCGGACACAAGGGGGGACACAGCCACAGATTGGGGGCACAGATCGGGGGGGGGGGGGGTATTACGAGGACCCTACCTGATTTCATGCTCTGATCTGCAGAGCGCAGATCAGAGCATGAAACCGGCATTTTTTTCACTGCCGCGATCCGATTGGTTAGTCTGCACAGACTAACCAATCGGATCGATTTTCGGCAAGGGGCCACTCTGATTGGTCCCTTGCCGGCATTACTGCACTGTATGCTGTCCGTGACAGCAGCAGGGCAAGGGCAGAAGCTTTAATCCAAGCGCTTTGCAGCGCTTGGATAAAAGAGCTGCCAGAACGTTTATATACGTGGTAGCTGCACGGGGTATGTGCAGCTATCATGTATATATACAGATTGCGGTCGAGAAGGGGTTAATAACCACCCATTGTTTTCTATCACTCAGCCAGTTACTTACCCACATACAGACATTTTCTCCCAGTCCGAGCATTCTTATTTTATATATTAACCTTTTATGTGGTACAGTGTCAAATGCTTTGGAGAAGTCCAGATATACAACATCCATTGATTCGCCGCTGTCAAGTCTAGAACTTACCTCCTCATAGAAACTGATTAAATTAGTTTGGCATGTCACAAGACAGTATTGTCCGGATAATAGATACCTATGATAAGGCCCACAAAGAAGAAAATTTTGTAAGCCCATTGGTGCATTTTTAAATCTGATCCAGATATTAGTCACCTCTTGACAGAATACCCTTCCATTCCATACAGAAGAAGTAGCAATCTGCGGGATACGCTTGTCCAAAGTTTTTATCAGACCCCTATGCGGAATACCTGGCTCAGAAATACAGAATACCTGGCTATGTGGTACATTTTGATGTGGTATGTGCATTGACTGTAAATACATTAGGAAAGGGAAAAGTTTCACCAGCTCCAACTCCTAACATCTGATCATTTATCAACTGCTAAACAGTGGAGGTTGTGTACTTACTTGCAAATGTGGCAAACATTTTATATGAAAAACCAAAAGACAGTTCATTCTATTCTATTGCACGTCATGTCTGTGATTATGATAATGGGGGTAACACCAACGTGCTATGTTGTCAAGGAATTGTGCACGTACGGACAGGGGTGCACCGCCAATGAGGCAAGGTGAAGCAAGAGCCTCAGGCAGCACCAGGTATAGACAGGTTGGGGGCAGCAGAAGGGCCATGGGCAATGATTGTTTTTATTGTGGAAGTGCTGATCTCTGCATTTTCAACGGTATCACTGTTCTAAGTACAGCGATACAGTTGAATGCACCAGGGCATAGAAGCAATGTCTCCCTGCCCTGCCGTTCCCTCTAAAAGGCTTTAGTTCTAGTGATGTCATCATCATCACGTTGCCTGAGCCAGGCTGCATACAGCTCACGGCACAGACTGTAAGAGGTCTGTGTTCTGCACCATATATCTGACAGCAGAATGGAGGAAAGTATTTGACTTTATTATTTTTATTTGGCATCATGCTGTTGGGCCACAATAGGTGGGGGGTCATTATTTTGTAACTGGGGGAAGCATTATGGGGACATTGGGGGTTCTAAAAATATTAAACTAAGATGTCTGTATGTCAATCTCTGCACAGACAAGAGATGGCTGAAAGGTGTGACAAACTCTGCAGAGACCAGAAATGGCTGAAAGAAACCATCATGGCGGTCTGGTCGGAATGCAGAAGATAAGGAAAGAGAATGTCTACATCAGAGGAGACGTCACTGGATGTAAGATGTACGTGTGTTTATTAAGCTGTATGTTTTGTAGCGCTGTATGTAAAGTTTTCCAAGTATACCTTTAACAGTAGTGCTGGAGGGAAAGGGTTTGGGTTGAGTATTTGGGATGGGGGGGGAGCCACTTCAGTTTTTGCCTCAGACAGCAGAAAGGCTAGGTGCATCCAGTGGCGTAGCTATAGGGGTCGCAGCAGTCACAGTTATAACTGGGCCCCTAAGCCAGGGGGGCACAGAGGGCCCCCCCTTGCCAGTGGTACTGTACTTTTCTCTTTATAAGATGCAGTGCATCTTATAAAGGGAATACTAGTGAGCGCTTCCATAATAGAAGAGCTCACTAGGATGCAGGAGGAGGAGGCAGGGGTGAAGCGCTGTGAGCGATGTACTTACCCCTCCTCTTGCTTACTCTTCTCAGGTCCCACTCTGCTGTGTCCTGGCTGTCGTCTAATGGGGGTCTACAGGTTTGACTGGGGGTCTGGAGAGGTATAATGGAGGGTCTGGAGGCCTGATTGTGGGTCTGGAGAGGTCTAATGTGGGGTCTGGAGAGGTCTTACTGGGGGGGTCTGGAGGTCTAACTGGGGGGTCTGGAGACATCTAATGGGGGTCTGCAGGTCTGACTGGGGGTCTGGAGAGGTCTAATGGGGGATCTGGAGGTCTGATTGGGTGTCTGGAGGTCTGATTGGGTGTCTGGAGAGGTCTAATGTGGGGTCTGGAGGTCTGACTGGGGGTCTGGAGAGGTCTACTGGGGTATACATGTCTGATTGGAGGTATGAAGGTCTAATGGGGGTCTTATCTGAGGTTTGATATTGGGTCGGGGTCTTACATGGAGGTCTAATGGGGGGTCTGACATAGAGGTCTAAAGGGGGTTTGGTCTGAGATGGGGGTCTCATTTAGGGTTTTATATGGGGGTCTGATCTGAAAGGGGTATTTTTTGTACTGGCGCACAATATAAAGGATTGTTTTTGTACTGACGCTCTGTGTGGTACCAGTATTTTCAGGGGGACTGTTTCTGCAGGATAACATTGGGTGCACAGCGGACACAGTATTGGAGAGAGCAGGATGGGGAGTTGAGAAGGTGAGGAGGATGATGGAAAAGTAGGAAAGTTTTGCAAGCGCCACCCAGCTCATCAATATTCACTTCGCTGGGGGGCTTCTGCTGTCCCCGACGTTCCGAGATCCGGCGCATGCCCAATAGAAAGCTATGGGTGCCGGGCGCATGCGCAGAAGCTGAAAGTGAGTCCGATGCCCATAGCTTTCTATTGGGCATGGGCGGGATCTCGGAACGTCGGGGACAGCAGAAGCCGCCCAGCGAAGTGAATATTGATGAGCTGGGCGGCGCTTCAAAACGGCAGTTGGGGGGCGGCTGGCTGCGCAGAAGTGAAGCTGAAACGCTGCCCCTTGGGCAGAAAGAAGAGCGATTACATCAGGTTATAAAACATCAGCTTGCAGTGTTCATAAGGTGGACAGGAGTTAGACTTATATGTTTTTAATACACAATACAAGACCTGTGCATGCATATATATAGCTAATTATGCTTATTGGGCCTGTCAGTGTCCCTTTAATCTTATCTAGATGTTTGGCTTTGGATATCTGTTCATAAACGACCTATGGATCCCTAATGAACATGTCAGCACTTCCAGCGCTTCTTCACTGGGCCTATGCCGTATTAGAAAGTAGCTCGATGCAGGGGGTGTGAGTTAAGTCACCCCTACCACCCTTAGTGGTTGTTCGCCAGGCACATACCAACAAAGAGGAGGGGCCGGCCCCTTTTTAAAGCCAGCGTTTGGACGGCTGTGCACAACCATTATGGTGCCGGATGACGGGCCGGTCACCCACGTTCAGTACCTGCATGCCACTCTCCCCTCCCTCAATGCTCCTGAGGAACTGCAGGATTATACCTGCAAAGAAACACATTGATCACGTATTAGGGACACTAGACTGATTATTCTGTGGTTCAATGTATGCTAGGTAGCAGCATAATACAATTTTGGTCTACCAGCAAAGGTAGCACCGCAGAACATTATACTCTGTGGTGCACCAGTGGCTGTTAGGGCCCTTTCACGCGACCGTATGGCCTCCGAGACATACGGTCTGTGTGAGCCAGGCCCTCCCTCGGGAGCCTGCAGGTTAACCCCTTCTAAAACTGTAATTACTGGGAGTGATCCTGGCTGGCTAGTTGCAGCTGATCAGATTACCATATAGGAGTTACTTCTCCTGCAGCACGTATTCACACCATTACAAATACTTCAGGTTGTGTGAAAGTGTACGATACCCCAATTAATAGCTGCATCCTCTAGGCCTGAATAGATTGTTAAGTGCGTCTACAAAATTTAATATATTTATAATTAGGGGCTCATTTATTAAACTGGTGTAAATTAGAACTGGCTTAGTTGCCCATAGCAACCAATCAGACTACACCTTTCATTTTGGACAGCGCCTTTGGAAAATGAAAGGTGGAATCTGATAGGTTGCTATGGGCAACTAAGCCAGTTCTAGGTTACACCAGTTTGTTTATTTGTTTTATCGATTTCAATAAAAATATATTTTTGGATATGCATTTGTGTATTATATTTGTGTATATGCTGAGTGCCTGGGCTTGTCCCATCTATGACCCCCTTGACGTTTTTTTGTTTTTATTTTTAACTTTCCTATCAGGCATGAATTATATGTAATTTGGGAATGTTTACCAGGTTATCTGGAGATTACTTTTGTGTTAATAGGGCTACAGCTACCACAAATTCCGCAACCCATGTTAGATGCAGATTCGCCATGGAATCACCATGTGAAATTTCAAAGGGTGAAATCTGTGATGGAAATCCACAGCATGAACTGCACCATAGGTCAGTTTTTCACACAATCTGTGCACGAGATTTGTTTGTCGTAAACACTATGATGGTACTAAAATACTTTCATAAACTTCCCTTTCCGATCCTCAGCCTCAGCACGGACACGCTGGGAGAGATTGCTCTACTGCTCTATTCAGGTGCTGATCCAGGGAATCTATTTAAACCCCTTTCTGGCCATACACCAGTGCCAGCGATAGTCTTGTTTGGGCTTATTAGCTAGGTTCTTGTTCCTGTTCTGATTTGGATTGCTCATGTTTTTGACCGTGGCTCATCCTTTAGACCCCTTTCACACAAGCGAGTTTTCCACGCGGGTGCAATGCGTGACGTGAACGCATAGCACCCGCACTGAATCCTGACCCATTTATTTCAATGGGTCTGTGTACATGAGCATTTTTGTTCACGCATCAGTTCTGCGTTGCTTGAAAAATGCAGCATGTTCTATATTCTGCTTTTTTCACGCAGCCCAGACTCCATAGAAGTGAATGGAGCTTCAGTAAAAAACACATTGCATCCGCAAACAAGTGCGGATGCAATGAGTTTGCCACTGATGGTTGCTAAGAGATGTTGTTTGTAAACCTTCAGTTTTTTATCACATGCGTGCAAAACGCATTGCACCCGCGCGGAAAAAACTGAACAACTGAAAACAACCGCAGACAAAACTGACTGAACTTGCTTGCAAAATGGTGCGAGTTTCACTGAACCCATCTGGAGTCAATCCGTCATGCTCGTTTGAAAGGGGCCTTAACCACTCTCTGTCTCTCGTTTTTGTACTGTGTTGCTTCTGGTTCTGATCTATTTGCATACGACTCGGTCTTTGTGTTGTTTGTCTGTCTCTGCACTTTTATAGTGTAGGGGCTGTCGATCAGTTGCGGTCTTGCTACCTAGAGATTGCATTTCAAGTAGGTAGGGAAAGTGGGCTGGGTTCTAGGTTAGGGCTCACTGTCTGTCCCTACCTCCTGGATCTCGCTCTGTATCCTTTTGTAATGTACACAGACAAGCTATAGATGTAAAATCACACATTCTTTCTGCAAGCATGACCACCGCTGCTGGATTGTAAGGTGGTCATAACCAAGCAAATGAGCAGTGTATAATGTGATGGGGGAGAAAAACCCATCCTGCAAAGGAAGCAATATGCATAATAAAAATACATTAGAAAGTGCTTTGTATTAACTTCCTCTACATAATAAATACCATTTGCTGAAGTGAGACAACCCCTTTAGGCCTACAAAATCCAGATTTAAATTTATCCATATGTCTTTACTCTTAGAAACATAGAATGTATCGGCAGAGAAGAACCATTTGGCCCATCTAGTCTGCCCAATATACTGAATACTATGAATAGCCCTTGGCCCTATCTTATATGAAGGATAGCCTTATGCCTATCCCATGCATGCTTAAACTCCTTTACTGTATTTGCAGCTACCACTTCTGCAGGAAGGCTATTCCATGCATCCACTACTCTCTCAGTAAAGTAATACTTCCTGATATTACTTTTAAACCTTTGCCCCTCTAATTTAAAACTATGTCCTCTTGTAGCAGTTTTTCTTCTTTTAAATATGCTCTTCTCTTTTACCTTGTTGATTCCCTTTATGTATTTAAAAGTTTCTATCATATCCTCTCTGTCTCGTTTTTTCCCCCAAGCTATACAAGTTAAGGTCCTTTAATCTTTCCTGGTAAGTTTTATCCTGCAATCCATCTACTAGTTCAGTAGCTCTTCTCTGAACTCTCTCCAAAGTATCAATATCCTTCTGGAGATATGGTCTCCAGTACTGCGCACAATACTCCAAATGAGGTCTCACTAGTGCTCTGTAGAGCGGCATGAGCACCTCCCTCTTTCTACTGTTAATGCCTCTCCCTATACACCCAAACATTCTGCTAGCATTTCCTGCTGCTCTATGACATTGTCTGCCTACCTTTAGGTCTTCTGAAATAATGACCCCTAAATCCCTTTCCTCAGATACTGAGGTTAGGACTGTATCACTGATTTTATATTCTGCTCTTGGGTTTTTATGCCCCAGGTGCATTATCTTGCACTTATCAACATAAAATTTTAGTTGCCAGATTTTTGACCATTCCTCTAGTTTTCCTAAATCCTTTTCCATTTGGTGTATCCCTCCAGGAACATCAACCCTGTTACAAATCTTTGTGTCATCAGCAAAAAGATACACCTTAACATCGAGGCATTCTGCAATTTCGCTGATAAAGATATTAAACAATATGGGTTCCAGAACAGATCCCTGAGGTACCCCACTGGTAACAAGACTATGATCTGAATATACTCCATTGACTACAAGCCTCTGTTGTCTGTCCCTCAGCCACTGCCTAATTGTCATGCCCTGCTCAGACGATGTGCGGAGGTCTGTCAGATTAGCAGCACGTGTCTAATCATTTTTTTTGTTTTGGAGTCGTGCTAGATCCGCCTCCCTTCAGGTGCTCTGGGTGGGGTCATTGGCTTAAATTACTTTCACTCCCAGGGGGCCGTGCGGGTTATAGCTCAGTCAGTCTGTGGAAGTAAGGAGTGAAGGATTGGCTTTTCCGGCTCAGATAAGATAAGTTGGTTTCTTATTTCTTTGGTTTGCTGTCTTGGCTTTTGTGTGTCGTCTGTCCCCTCCTGGTTCTGAGGGAGCAGGCTGTCCCTTTTTCCCCTTTCCCCATCTCAGGGATTCTAGGGTATTCTCAGCCCAGGCACGAGGACACATTATTCCTACCTTCAAGGTCTGAATGTGGGCAAAGCAGAATAGGGAGAGCAGTTAGGGATTAGCTAGGAGGTGACCTTAGCCCCAGCTTCTCGCCTACAAAACTTGTTTTGTGATTTATGTATCTTATATCCTGTCTGCCGTGACACTAATCCATTCAATAATATGGGAGTCCAAGCACAAAGACTGCAATTTATTGATAAGCCTTCTATGTGGGACAGTATCAAAAGCCTTACTAAAGTCTAGATAAGCAATGTCTACTGCACCTCTTCCATCTATTATTTTAGTCACCCAATCAAAAAAATCAATAAGATTAGTTTGACATGATCTCCCTGAAGTAAACCCATGCTGTTTTTCATCTTTCAATCCATGGGATTTTAGATGTTCCACAATCCTCTCCTTAAGTATGGTTTCCATTCATTTCCCCACTATTGATGTCAGGCTTACTGGCCTATAGTTGCCCGATTCCTCCCTACTACCTTTCTTGTGAATGGGCACAACATTTGCTAATTTCCAATCTTTTGGGTCGACTCCTGTTACCAGTGATTGGTTTTGCTAGTTCACCGCTAAGCTCTTTTAATAAGCTTTGGGTGTATCCCATCAGGCCCCTGTGACTTATTTGTATTAAATTTTAGACAGCTGACTTAGAACATCTTCCTCTGTAAAGACACATGCATCAAAATATTCATTAGTCTTCCTTCCTAACTGAGGTCCTTTCCCTTCATTTTCCTTTGTAAAAACTGAACAGAAGTATTCATTGAGGCAGTCAGCTAGTTCTTTATCTTCCTCCAAATACCTTCCTTCTTTTGTTTTTAATTTGGCAATTCCTTGTTTTAGTTTCCTTTTTTCATTTATGTATCTGAAGAATGTCTTATCACCTTTTTTCACTGACTGAGCTAATTTCTTTTCTGCCTGTGCTTTAGAAGCTCTTATAACTTGTTTGGCCTCTCTCTACCTAATCTTATAAATTTGGCTGTCATCCTAGTTTTTTTTAATTTTTTTTATAATTACTAAATGCTATCCTTTTGTTTTTAATGATTTTGGCCACTTCTGCTGAGTACCACAGTGGCCTTTTTTTGCTTTTACTGACAAGCCTAATGCAATTTTCTGTTGCCTTCAATAGTGCCACTTTTAAGTAGTCCCATTTCTCCTGGACTCCATTGAAACTGTTCCAATCTGATAGGGACTCGTATACCACTAATCTCATTTTAGAAAAGTCAGTTTTTCTAAAATCGAAAACTTTTGTTTTTGTGTGGTGTGTCACTGTACTTATAGTAAACCACACTGACTGGTGATCACTAGATCCCAAGCTTTCCCCTACAGTAATATCAGATACCAAATTCCTATTTGTGAATACTAAATCTAAAATGCCCTCCTTCCGGGTTGGCTCCTCAACTACTTGCTGTAGAGATAATCCCAGTAGGGAATTTAGAATATCTGTACTCCTGGCAGAACTAGCTATTTTGGTTTTCCAGTTTACATCAGGAAGATTAAAGTCTCCCATAATGATAACTTCCCCTTTCAATGTAATTTTAGCTATTTCCTCAACTAGTAGATCATCTAATTCTTTGGCTTGGCTAGGTGGTCTATATATCACACCTACATGAGTTACCTTATGATTATCAAGCTGCAACGTAACCCAAACTGACTCTAAATTGGTCTCGCTAACTTGTATTAAATTAGATTTTATGCTATCTTTTACATACAGGGCCACCCCTCCCCTTTCTTACCTTCTCTGTCTTTCCTATAGATAGAGAGAACCCTGGTATTGTTATATTCCAGTCATTACTCCCATTGAACTATGTCTCAGTAACAGACACTAAATCTATATTCTCAGATGCCATTATAGACTCAAGTTCATTGATCTTATTCCCTAAACTGCAAGCATTTGTAGAGAAGACTCTGAGCTTGTCATTTCTTAACCTATGCACTACTGGCATCTTCTGGCATTGTTCTGGGGGGGGGGGGGCAGTCGGACTGCTGGATTATCACTCTTTTGCCCCTCTTTCCTAGTTTAAATGCTCCTTAGCAAATACTTTGAACTGTTCACTGAGGACATCCGTTCCCTTGAGAAAAAGATGCAAACCATCTTTCTTGTACAGTTCTTTTCCATTCCAACGAGAGCTAACATGAGGCAAAGCCAAACCCTTGGTTCAGACACCATTCACCAAACCATACGTTGAATTCCTTAGTGCGCATCTTCCTGTCATGTTGAAGGTTATGCACAGGCAAAACTGCAGAGAATGAAACAGTCGATGTAATCTCCCGTAAATCATTACCAAGTGTGTGAAAAGCTTCCTTCACCTTTGAAACCTCATTGCAAGCCAGATCATTTGTCCCAAGATGGACAATAACATTCACCTCCCTTTCCTGCTTTGCATGCCTAACAATATTAAGGATACGTCGTCTGTCCCTGCTAGCGGTAGCACCAGGGAGACATCTCACAAAACCATTTTCCTCAAACTTCACACCTCTTATGATAGAATCACATATACATATATATATATATATATATATATATATGAATAAGGTCTGGCAGCACTCCCTTGTATCTTTAGAGGTGCACCTGACTTGAGAAAGGTTCTGTGAAAGAACCGAAACGTTGTCACTTGACATGTGTGAATAAAGAGCACATTTTATCTTTTAAGGAGTGCTGCGGACTTTCATTATCTATATATATTGTGGGGGGTTAGTTCTTCTCCAAGGGTTCTCACAGATACGACTTTAGGACACCAGGTTTCAGGTCCAAACCGTGCATTTATTGTGCACACTCCAACCAATACAGGTTGTCATGAAGTCGCAGCTTCACCTAACACATGTGACATCCACATTAAATAATAAACACTTGCCCGGCTAGGCTCTAACTAACACAGAGTTTCCTGACTCACCTAAGTCCTTGTTCATACCCTGTGAACACAAGCGGCTTTCTCAGCCAATGTCCCACAGCCTCCTGGCTGTACAGAGCACAGTACGCCCACTGTCTCCAGTCCAGTGTCTCAGCACACATGGGGAATAGTGGTCTCTCAGCCCTCCTGGCTTGGACCACACAGAGCCTCCAGGCCTCTGTCCACAGGCAACACACTCAAAAGTTCAGGCTATCGCCTAGCCTCGTGGCCCCTCAGCCCACCCGGCTGAGACCACTCACACAGAGCCTCACCAGGACTCTGCTTCACCAAACACTCCAGAGTGAGACACACCCAAGATCCAGTAGCAGGATTAAATAGGATCCCTGGACATGAGCATGCCTCAAATCCCGGACTGGAACCTGGGGAAACAACACCTCAATGTTCACATTGCCACATAATCCCCCCCTCTGTTCAAACCTGTGGGGGTGAACACATGTACCAACTGGATGCTCGTGACAGGGCATCCGCATTATACTGCCATCTTCCAGCTCAACGTTCACCCTGGAAGAGATGGCCAGCGTCACATGCTTCCCGTTATTTTGCCAGACCCAGGCCATCAGAGCTTGTTTTGTCATAAACACTGCCTTCCTACCTAGACTACAGTGTCTAAGGGCCTCCTCAGTCTCCTCTTCGCTGGAGAACTTAGCTTTCTGGCTTACTTCTTTTCTAGATTTCTTCTTAGGCCGACAACCTTTAACTTCCGCAACCTTTACAGCCGCGTTTTTTCACGGGGAGCTCCCGCCTCCTCCTTTTGTTGGAGATCTGGCTGGTCAGTTTTATACCACCCTGTAGCCGCTCTGGTGTCACCTAGTGTTCACACTCGCTTTGTTTCTCTCTTCTATCAACAGATAACACTTCTCTTTTTTCTTTACTCCCCACAGGGTTTAGCTCAGGTTTGGCTTCAGTTTCAGAGTCTTCTGCTTCTTCAGTAGCTCTGCCCACTTCGGCAGACTCTTCTTCAGCCTTATCTTTGGTCTGTGGTACATCTGAGAATTTCTCCCACTCCAACTCATCGGCCTTAGCTTCTTCAGCCTTTGAGTCTCCTTTGGAGTCTTCATTCCCTTTGTTGACCTTCTCATCTTTCTCGGACACGGCATATACTTGCATTCTTAACCCCTCCTCCTCTTTCTCATCAAGGTTGGAGGTACTGGAGACACCAGGGTCCTCATCAGACTCTTCATCTTCTGGCATTCCCCCCAGAGGATCACCCAGGATATTGTTCTCCTTTCGGGCAGGCACTAGGAGAGCCATCTCACAGTAGTAGACAACATCTGTATACTGGCCGTCTGTCTCCTCATATTTCTTGCCCAGCAGACCGCTGTCTTTCTGGAAGGCATTGACGGCAGAGGGGACATCTTTCATGACCCGGTCCTGGCTACTCACTGCCATGAGTCTCTTGACTTCTGCCTCCACATCAGCTTCATCAACTTGTTCAGAAGAAACTTCTTCCATCTTCTCTGCCTCGGCCGGCAGTGCAGTACCACCATCTTCAGGCCCATTCTTAACAGGCTCTGACTTCTTGGCATCTTTCAAAGGCTGCTCCTCTTCAGGTTTCTCATTTTCCTTTGATTGAGCCAACCTGTCAACTCGAGAAGCTCTTGCCTCTAACCCATCAAGCTTAGTCTTCTCCAACTCATAGACGTTCTTCCCGACGTCATCGTTTGAGCTCATGAGATCCTCCATCTCTGCTCTGGGTTGCTTATTCAGCCTCTCACATTCACCTCGCTCCTCAAGCGCGTTTTCAAGGGCTCTAACCAAGGAGAGGGCCTTGGTCTCCTTCTCCCGAGCATCAGCCTCAGCTCGGTCATGTTCTTCGGCATATCGGGCCGAGCCGTATTTCTCTATATGAGACATAATTTGCCTCTGGTGGTCCAGGTCCACCATCAGATCATCCAATTCTCGCTGAAGTTTGTTCCTGGTTTTGCGCACAAACGTAATGGAAGCGCCCCGCTCTTTGGCCTCCTGTTCCAGCTGCTCCCTGCTTTGCTCTGCTGCAGCAGCAGATGTTGGAGTACCACCATTCTCTTTTGGACACCCTTTGGGGGTTCTACCCAGAGTCTCTTTAAGCACATTGTCCATGTCTACTGCAGTTTTCTGTGCTTCTTTGGAGCCTTTACTCTTCACCGGGATATCAGGCAGTAGATCCTTCAGCTCACTCATCTCTTTCTGATTGCAGCTGTACTGACACGTCTGGTCATCTACCACTGCCTGGGTATAGGTCTCAGTCACTAGGCTGACGTCTCCCCACTTAACTCTCGTCACGTCAGGTATAACTATTGTCTGGTCACTACTAGCAACTACTTTAATTTCGCCAGACCTTGACCGGGTAGCTTCTTTCTCTGAGTTGCTATCGGCCACGGCACATGCGTCACCTATATTACTTGCGTCATCATTATCAGTTCTGACCTCTAGGGGCACCGATGCGCTAATCCCCACATTGGACACTTCCCCAGCAACCATAAAACCCTGTGGGTACTGCATATCCACCTCTGGTACGTGTGGTACACCCTCTGGGCTCACAACCAGCATTTTTGTATCACATATATTTTTACCAGGAGGGGGCACTTTTCTTCTGATCACATCCTGAAAGGGAAAAGGCATGGCATCATCATATACTTCACATGAACTCACATTTTCATTCTTCACTTCAACTACATCACTGTTTTCAATGGTCCTTTCCCTTACACATTCACTTAAAGGGACAGGTACAAGTTCTGCAGGAGTTTTTGCACTCTCTGCAGAAGTGTCTCCATTACTCCACAACTCCCAAAACAAGGGGAAATCACGGCCCAAAACTACATCATGCACAAAGCTTGTTTGCAACCCCAAACGTATAAGTCCCAGTTCCCACTGGAGTCTCACACTCAGTGAGAGCCACCAGATAGTCCTTACTATCTGCATGATTGTTCCACACATAGTCCCCAGCTACCAAGCTGGCATGTACCAGGCTCATCTGGCACCTTGCGTCCAACAACGCCTGGACTGAACTGCCATTCACCACAATGTTGCACATTTTCGGCGCAGTCTCTAGTCCCAGTGTCTCAACACCTCCTGGCCCAGCATATAGCAACTGCCGTCGGCTCACACCACAGTTCACGGTCTCGGAGGTACCAGGGCCCCGGTCAGTCACATGCCCAACCTCCAGAGCCGTGCTCACTGTCACATGGTCTGCTACACCAGCAATTACAGGAACGATCTTACCCATTGTCGCCTCGGGTTCGTCCCTCTCACTTGCGATACGTCCATCAGTAGACATCCTTTTCCAGGATGTTGGGAACCTCCCATCTTGGATTCCTGGTCATAGGACAACCAGGTGCACACCTTCCCACTTGGCGACATCTCCAGCAGCACTCTCTCTGTTGCCGGACAGCTGCATGCTGTCGAGGTTGGTTGCTCTTAGCAACAGCATTACAGCATCTTCCCACATCCTCTCTAGGACTCTGTACACCTTGGCAGAAAACACTTGAACTCTTGAGAGCCGCACTGCTCTCTATCTCACTCTCTTCCCGTCGGTTGCCCTTGGCAACGGCATACACCACCTCTGCATCCAACCGCATCCTGAGAACCTGCAGTTCTTGGCTCCTGGTCACGAGGTCCCTGCCTAGTTCCTCCGCAAAGCGGTTACCATGGGAAACGCCTTGGGTTAGGACGTCTCTTTGCTTGTCCAACCCGCACATGAGCTTTTCCTGCTCCTGTTGCCACATCATTTGCCTTTGGCCTCATGCACACGACCGTTGTGTGCATCCGTGGCCGTTGTGCCGTTTTCCGTGATTTTCTGCGGACCCATTGACTTTCAATGAGTCCGTTGAAAACTCTGAAAATGCACCGTTGTTCATCCGCGGCTGTGATCCGTGTTTCCTGTCCGTCCAAAAAATATGACCTGTCCTATTTTTTTGACGGACAACGGTTCACGGACCCATTCAAGTCAATGGGTCAGTGAAAAAACACGGATGCACACAAGATTGGCATCCGCGTCCGTGGTCCGTGGCCGTAGGCTACTTTCACACAGACGGATCTGCAGATCCGTCTGCATAAAAGCTTTTTCAGAGCTGAGTTTTCACTTCGTGAAAACTCAGATCTGACAGTATATTCTAACACAGAGGCGTTCCCATAGTGATGGGGACGCTTCTAGTTAGAATATACTTTGAACTGTGTACATGACTGCCCCCTGCTGCCTGGCAGCACCCGATCTCTTACAGGGGGCTGTGATCCGCACAATTAACCCCTCAGGTGCTGCACCTGAGGGGTTAATTGTGCGTATCATAGCCCCCTGTAAGAGATCATGTGCTGCCAGGCAGGGGGGGCACACCCCCCTCCCTCCCCAGTTTTAAATTCCTTGGTGGCCAGTGGGCCCCCCCTCTCTACCCTGTATTACTGTAGATTCATTGGTGGACAGTGGGCCCCCCCTCCCTCCCCTGTAGTACTGTAGATTCATTGATGGCCAGTGGGCCCCCCCTCCCCCTCCTAATTAAAATCTCCCCCCTATCATTGGTGGCAGCGGAGAGTTCCGATCGGAGTCCCAGTTTAATCACTGGGGCTCCAATCAGTAACCATGGCAACCAGGACGCTACTGCAGTCCTGGTTGCCATGGTTACTTAGCAATTTTTAGAAGCATTATATTTACCTGCGATGTCTGTGTCCGGCCGGGCGCTCCTCCTACTGGTAAGTGACAGGTCTGTGCTATAAGCAATGCACCGCACAGACCTTTCGCTTACCAGTAGGAGGAGCGCCTAGTCGGTCACAGACATCGCAGCGCCAAGGTAAGTATAATGCTTCTAAAACTTGCTAAGTAACCATGGCAAACAGGACTGCAGTAGCGTCCTGGTTGCCATGGTTACCGATCGGAGCCCCAGTGATTAAACTCTCCGCTGCCACCAATGATAGGGGGGAGATTTTAATTAGGGGGAGGGAGGGGGGGGACTGGCCACCAATGAATCTACAGTACTACAGGGGAGCGAGGGGGGCCCACTGGCCACCAATGAATTTAAAACTGGGGAGGGAGGGGGGTGCGCCCCCTCCTGCCTGGCAGCACATGATCTCTTACAGGGGGCTATGATACGCACAATTAACCCCTCAGGTGCAGCACCTGAGGGGTTAATTGTGCGTATCATAGCCCCCTGTAAGAGATCGGGTGCTGCCAGGCAGCAGGGGGCAGTCATGTACACAGTTCAAAGTATATTCTAACTTGAAGCGTCCCCATCACTATGGGAACGCTTCTGTGTTAGAATATACTGTCGGATATGAGTTTTCACGATCTAACTCAAATCCGATTGTATATTCTAACATAGAGGCGTTCCCATGGTGATGGGGAAGCTTCAAGTTAAAATATACCATCGGATTGGAGAAAACTCAGATCCTATGGTATAATAGGGACTCCTGACTTTACATTGAAAGTCAATGGGGGACGGATCCGTTTGCAATTGCACCATATTGTGTCAACGTCAAACGGATCCGTCCCCATTGACTTGCATTGTAATTCAGGATGGATCCGTTTGGCTCCGCACGGCCAGGCGGACACCAAAACGACTTTTTTTTCCATGTCCGTGGATCCTCCAAAAATCAAGGAAGACCCACGGACGGTCACGGATCACGGACCTACGGACCCCGTTTTTGCGAACCTTAAAAAAAAACGGTCGTGTGCATGAGGCCTTTGGCTAGTCTTCAGATTGGCCCGCATAAGCTGCTTGGTGAAATCCTCCATCCACCCCATAGCAACTGACAGTCCTCTAGCAACACACCCAAAATTTTTTATTTTTTTTCCAAACAGGTCAGTCTCTTTTCTGGCTTCTGGCCCTTTAAATCCTGCACAGTGTGCACCACAGAAAAAAAAAAATGTCCAGATTAACACCAGCAGTTTTCCAGCAGCCACTGCTCCTGCAAACTAGCAGGCTTCCAGCACTTTTACTTATCAGCAGGGACACCTGCCCGCATCCGACACCAATTGTGGGGGGTTAGTTCTTCTCCGTGGGTTCTCACAGATATGACTTTAGGACACCAGGTTTCAGGTCCAAATAGGGTTGCCACCTTTTCTTCAAGCCAAACCCGAACAGAAGGGAGGGCCGGCCCCCTCCCAGGCCCCGCCCATGTCCCACCTCCAGCCACACCCATGTCCCACCTCCAGCCACGCCCATGTCCCACCTCCACCCCTGGTCGCTGTCGCACCACGATCGTTACGCCCCTGAAGAGGCTCATTAGCATATTATAAGTCTTTTTTTTAAGAGAACGGCGGCAGCGGCAGGCAGGGAGTTATAAAGCACACTGTTTTGTACTGCTGACATTAGCCCATCGCTAATGTCAGTCAGCTACATAACATAAAGTTTTTTCTGATGATTGACAGATTCAGAAACCTGTTTAAAGGGTTTCTACCACCAGAAATACTGTTATGTAGCTGAATGATATAGCGATGCGCTAATGTCAGCACTACATAATATGTTTCATTAGTCCCTGCAGCCGTTTTTGTTAAAAAAAGCACTTTTATTATATGCTAATGAGCCTCTAGGTGCTTTGTGGGCATAAAATCAGCACCTAGAGGCTCCGTCCACTCACCCATTATCCCGCCCAGGTCCAGTGTTCTGCCCGCCCCGCTCTCTTGATTGATGGCACGGTCCACCGCATCGTTGACGAAATCCTGCGCCTGCGCCGTTCACTTCTGTCTTTGGCGCAGTGAGTGAATGATGCGCTCCTGGTGCCGGATTCCTCACTGCGCCTGCGCCGACTACATCACAGTGAGGAAGGCGGCATCAGGAGAGCAGCCTTCACTCACTGCGCCTGCACTGAAGACAGAAGTGAACGGCGCAGGCGCGGGATTTCATCAACGATGCGGTGGACCATGCCATCAATCAAGAGGAGCGGGTCGGGCAGAACAGGGGACATGGGCGGCATAAAGCGTGAGTGGACGGAGCCTCTAGGTGCTGATTTTTCGCCCACATAGCACCTAGAGGCTCATTAGCATATAATAAAAGTGCTTTTTTAACAAAAACGGCTGCAGGGACTAATGTTAGAAACATACCGTTATGTACAGTAGTGCTGACATTAGCGCATCACTAATGTCAGTCAGCTATATAACAGTATTTCTGGTGGTAGAAACCCTTTAAACACTGTTACATTTACACACGTCAAATGTTTTATATACCTTTTTTAGAAGTGACTATCTAGGACAGGTGTCAGGACTGTCTTAGTCACACACAGGTTGAAAAACCACTCTGCAGGCAGGGCACAGTGGGCACTGGGCTGGGCACTACTTGGGCAGGCTGCTGGAGCTGGACTGGAGAAGAAGAATGATTTCTCCCACGGAGCTCCCTGCCTCTCTCTCTCTGATGTCACTTCCTGTGGACCTGACTTCCTTATCAGAGAGAAGGAGGGAGGGACTGGGAGGAAGGGAGGCAGGCAGAGGAGGAGCGAGGGAGACTGAACAGTGAGTGAACACAGCGCTCTCCTCTGACTCTGGGGCTGCGCTGGCATCACTGTAGAGACTGTAGAGGAGGGAGGGACAGCTGATCGCTACGCTCAGCTGATCACCCGGCCGCCGCAGTGACCGCTTATGCGATCCGATCATCGGAGTCTCGGTCGGATGTATCCTGTGCCCAGGTCTAAGAAAAGCTTGTACCCGGGCACAGGATTACAAACCCAGACTGTGCGGGTCAATCCCGTACGGGTGGCAACCCTAGGTCCAAACCGTGCATTTATTGTGCACACTCCAACCAATACAGGTTATCATGAAGTCGCAGCTTCACCTAACACATGTGACATTCACATAAAATAATAAACACTTGCCCGGCTAGGCTCTAACTAACACAGAGTTTCCTGACTCACCTAAGTACTTGTTCACACCCTGTGAACACAAGCAGCTTTCTCAGCCAATGTCCCACAGCCTCCTGGCTGTACAGAGCACAGTACGCCCATTGCCTCCAGTCCAGTGTCTCAGCACACATGGGGAATAGTGGTCTCTCAGCCCTCCTGGCTTGGACCACACAGAGCCTCCAGGCCTCTGTCCACAGGCAACACACTCCCCCCAAAGTTCAGGCTATCGCCTAGCCTCGTGGCCCCTCAGCCCACCCGGCTGAGACCACTCACACAGAGCCTCACCAGGACTCTGCTTCACCAAACACTCCAGAGTGAGACACACCCAAGATCCAGTAGCAGGATTAAATAGAATCCCTGGACATGAGCATGCCTCAAATCCCGGACGGGAATCTGGGGAAACAACACCTCAATGTTCACATTGCCACAATATATATATATATATTATGGTCGTGGCTACGGATACTGGAGCTGGTGTGACGGTGCCAAGAAATAAACCTATCCGTGCTACTGACTAACTGACAGGCCTGGATTGTGCCCGTAGCCGCGAACGTGGGTAGCCTATAAGGGGGCCTACCCTGAGGAAGCCCTTGAAAAAGGGGAAGGGGAGGGTGGGGCACTGAGTGATGCCAGCACTGGGTGCCTGTGGGAGGGGAGCTTATAAAGCCTACGCCCCTCCCACAATAACAGGCTGAAAAACAGCCTTGACAATTATGGTCATGGCTACGGATACTGGAGCTGGCGTGACGGTGCCAAGAAATAAACCTGTGTGTAAAGGGGGAATATTAATCACCAATAATTAATATTCATAAATAGGAGGAGCCGTCTATTGATGACTCCGCCTATTTATGCCTAAATCATAACATAAATAACCTACCTAGCTATGTTAACTAGCTAACTACCTCTGTTACCTATACACTCCACTGAACTACACTACGGCTATTGCTGCGGCGCCTTATACTACAAAAGACTACACACTGTGCTTAAATATAAGGTATTTATTAACACACTATAACAGTCTAATATTTACTTATAATTATATATATCTATATCAATGGAATAGATATATATATTTATAGCAGCACACAGCAATATAAGTAAACACACTATAACAATTCCCAATTCCACCCCACACTCTAGCTGTACAATACACATGCATACATTCCTTAGCAGCCCACCCAAAACACACACTCAGCTGCTACTGGGGTAAGCAGGCAGCAGTGAAGGGGTAAGATTACAGGGCAGCTACAGGGGTATGAGTTGGTGGCAGGGAAGGGGTGAATCAGGGCAGCTGTATTAGGGGTCTGGAGGGAAAGGGTTACTCAGCCATCTTCAGGGCCATGTGGCCTCTCTTCCTCCAGGGAGCAGTCCCCATGTGTCTCTGATTGTAGTCCAGGTTCCAAGAGGCCCCACCTCTGTCCTGCTTGGGCTAATATAGCCAAAAGCAGCCCCCTCCTCCTCAGGCATGTGCCCAAGAGTCCTCCCCCCCCCCCCCAGTCCCAAAATTGCTGGGTGTAGGGGCATGGAGTTTAACCATGGGGCAGAGGTGGGGAAAACAGGTTTATGATGTCTCTGGTTAGAAAGCCCCCTCACAAACGGTGCCAGAGAGTCTGATTGTTTGGGGCCTGAACAAAAGAGAACTAGATACTAATCAGCTGTTATCCTACAGGCTATCAGCACAAGTTTTTCTCTAAACATGGGGGATGAACTGTTGATAAGAGTTGGAATTGCATATATACATAGTACATAATACATATATATATATCCACAGATGCTTGGGGCACATCTATAAACACATACACATACAAAACCGGGGGTATGAATGGGCAGCAATAAGCCCACATACATACTGTCATGCTGACATAAGTGTATATACATAGACATGTGTGCAAATACATACACACATATCTATATATACACACACCCTCGCATATACCTGGGGCATCACATATAGGGGACCTACATATGTCCCCACTTGCCATACAGGGCCAATATATACACGGTCATACAGGAAATATATACTAACTATAAGGGGACACATATAAGGGAGCATATATATATAGATATATATATATATATATATATATATATATATATATATATGATATAAAGGGGGCACATTTTCCCCACAGGGCCACATATTTCCCACAGTGGCCACCATGAGCCCCTGTGGGCCACTAAGGGCAGATGTGCGCAGATGCTGGGCACATCTGCGCACATCATCCTATAAAGTGACCATTAATGAATGCATATATATCATACATGCATGCACGTGTTTGCATGCACATATGTAGATATATGCATGCGTCTCAACCCTTCCTCAACAATCCCCCTGTTGTCGGAATTACGACAATATATCTTGGGGGAAGGGTTGAGATATATTTGCCCCCCCCCCCTCAACCCCATCCTTGGTGGAAGTTCAGGAAGAACTGTAGTGCTCACTGATCTTTAGGTACCTAGACATCCCTCATCCAGCTTCCTCCGACCTGCCCTTCACCGTAACCCACTCCTCCATCCACAGGATACACCGTCTTCTTCTCGCGGGAACTTTCTTGGCATCTTTTGAATAGTCTACCAGTGTCGGCCACTCCCAATGTTTGGAGTGACCACACCCCCACAGTCTCTCGGTATCATTGCCGATCTTCAGGTATGGCCCGCCTCCAAGGAATCTGGAGCGGGTTCACCCTCACAACCTTTGACTGGCCTTTCTTTCAAGTAATCTTCCAGTGTCGGCCACCCCCAATATTTGGAGTGACCACACCCCCACAGTCTCTCAGTATTATTGCCGGTCTTCAGGTATGGCCCGCCTCCAAGGAATCTGGAGTGGGTTCACCCTCACAACCTCAGTCCCAACTTTCTTCAAGCACGACTTTCTCTTGTTCCATCTTTATAGGTGCGGTTCTCCCGTGGACAGATTAATAGGTCTTTACAAGGCAGGTCAAATTTTTCATTGCGCGAGGTGATGTCATGGTACCTAAATTCTAACTGCGGAGAACACCTCCACCACACTACACATCCAGCCCTTCCCTTAAGAACTTCACCGTTCCGGGTTTCAAGATGGCAAACAGAGGAGGCCTGTCCCTATCGTGTCCTAATCTTATCCCCATTCACACAAAATCAGGTCACATCCCTCCCAACATCACCAAATTCCATTAAGTGTGTGTACCCATAGAGGCTCAAGCAACATGGCCTATCTCTACACCTCCAAAGACACAGGTAGGTCACAGACCCCCGGGTCAATGGGAAACGACTATAGGATGCAAATGTGTACAGCCAAATAATAACTCACGCAGATTGTTGGGCAAGTTTCCCTGGGTATAGGCTGTCACACATTTGTACCTAGCGTGTCCATGGGTACACAATCAACCAACAAACATAATCAATATATATACAATGTGCTATGGGGTTTCAGGGTAGTACAAGTTATACGTCCCAAACCCTCATAGGAAACAAAGTGTCCATAAAATATTTGGCTACAGGACAAAGTTGGAGTTATGTCCTGAGCCTCCTCCTCTGGTTAGTTCTGTAAAGTTCTGTCTGGTTCTGGTGTATTTGGTCAATAAGTCCCTTGACCCTCCGATATGACGATGACCAGAACCAGAAGAAGTTTCACTGGGTGAAACAAGTGATAATAAGCTCTTCCACCCGAACGTCTCCAAGTCTTTCTCCAGAGCCTGAGATAATGCTCCCGCTAGATTGTGGCACAGTCCTCCATCTCTAGAACACCTCTAAACAAAGGTCGCTTGGTTGCCAAAATCCAGTGGAATGCTCTGGAGCCTCACAAGAGTGTCAGGGGGAATAGCTGGTCTCTTCTGTGGTGTCATCTGGGTTTTTCCTCTGCTCCATATAAACACACCTATGGCAGAAGAAAATACCAGGCGCTCCTGGGGGATTTCTCCCCTCACGGTGCAATTAAATGTCAAAAAATCCCAGCACCAATACCTTTGACCCATGAATAGAGAAAGGTATTGGGCTGCCCTTTATCTCACAGGAACCCTCGTTATCCTAGCACTGGTGTCTGAACACCCTACCTTCAGAGGATCGCGTCCTCTGCTGCACATCCCTCTGCACCAACAGATAAGGATGGCCACCCTACTAGGTTAGAAGTGCTGTGGACAAAGCACCATCTTGTTATTGATGGCACCGTATCCCCGTCCACTCATGTGTACCCAGGCTGATTTCCCCCTGTGATCCTGTCTTGTGGAGGCCCGCAGAACCAATGGCATAGTCATGCCCTGGCTCTCCAGGACCCCACACCGCAAGAACACAGTCCACACTCTGCTGCCAAACATTCTGTGTCCAATCCCTATCAGAGCTGTGTTACCTGTTCGGACTAGAATTAAGTGCGCAGCACAACATTACACCAATGTTGTCTTTCCGCCCCAGTCCCCAGTGTAACTCAGCCCTACCGAAATCCTTGAGCAAAACAGTGTTACCTGTATCGATCAGAGACCTTGGTTGCTCATCGTGACATCCCACTTAACTGTGTTCCAATGTCACCCGTTCTGCAAACCAACAATTTTCTCGATCCACAGTATAACAAAGTTCTACTCAAAGGGGACACAAGAATGAATCAAAACAGCAGTGACCGGACTTACAGCAAGGAATGTAAACTACAAAAATCAGCATGGTAGAACACATCCGTAGACAAGGACTACCACCATCAACATTGTAACGGAACGCCTAGCACCCCGACCGGGTACCTCCGTCGATAGAAGCTCCTAGTGCTTCCAGAGGACTCCAAGCACTCCACTTGACACCGTCAGCACTGCAGACCCCACGAACCGCCAAAGCTTGGTTGAGGTCTCGCCGTCTCCTACCCACCCTCGACCTACGACAAGGCTCCAGGCTCCAGTGGGTGAACCTCTCCTAAATCCAGAGACAGGAACCAGGTGCAAGCTCTTACAAGAGCTTATACTCAGGGGAGTATTGTGATATAGCAATCCCCAAGAGTGTAGTTATTCCATCCCCCAAACATGAGCCAAGACTTCATGAAGGTATAAAACAGGAACACTTTATTGAGGGCTACCCGCCCGTATTTATGCAGGTCCCCATCTGGTGGACACGCCCCTAGGGGACCAGAATGAAGACTGTGACACAGGACAGATATGCAGCACTGCAGGATACACAGACACAATACATCCCCACAATGCATCATGGTTTCCTCCTCTCTGCCCTGGAGACACCCGAGGAGTAATCCAATTATCTCTCAAGACAAAGGGAAATCGCCAATACACATGTGGGGACAACAGAACAGAAATCACCACCCAAACACACAATGTCACACCCCCACAGCAAACACAGACATTTAACATATTCCCAGATAGCTCAAGTCTGAGTGCATATCATTAGGTGAATGGCACTCAGAATACACAAATACAATAAAATTAGCTATCTGGGTACCCTCACATAACAAAATACAATTGCAAAGACAGATTTAAGCTGTGCGGCCGGTCTGTCTGCTCCTTTAAAGTTAGTATGGGCCATAATCCTGAGGCAAGAGGCTGGTAGCCAGGCCCCTCCGAAACCCAGTGGCGAGGTTGGTTTCGCCACAAACATCAAGAAAAACTTACAAACAGATAACAAAAACCCACAACATGGACATACACAGGGAACAAACTGTGTAACAAATACAGTTGCAAGAAAAAGTATGTGAAACCTTTGGAATGATATGGATTTCTGCACAAATTGGTCATAAAATGTGATCTGATCTTCATCTAAGTCACAACAATAGACAATCACAGTCTGCTTAAACTAATAACACCCAAAAATTTAAATGTTATCATGTTTTTATTGAACACACCATGTAAACATTCACAGTGCAGGTGGAAAAAGTATGTGAACCCCTAGACTAATGACATCTCCAAGAGCTAATTGGAGTGAGGTGTCAGCCAACTGGAGTTCAATCAATGAGATGAGATTGGAGGTGTTGGTTACAGCTGCCCTGCCCTATAAAAAACACACACCAGTACTGGGTTTGCTTTTCACAAGAAGCATTGCCTGATGTGAATGATGCCTCACACAAAAGAGTTCTCAGAAGACCTAAAATTAATAATTGTTGACTTGCATAAAGCTGGAAAGGGTAATAAAAGTATCTCCAAAAGCCCTGCTGTTCATCAGTCCACGGTAAGACAAATTGTCTATAAATGGAGAAAGTTTAGCACTGCTGCTACTCTCCCTAGGAGTGGCCGTTCTATAAAGATGACTGCAAGAGCACAGCGCAGACTGCTCAATGAGATGAAGAAGAATCCTAGAGTGTCAGCTAAAGACTTACAAAAGTCTCTGGCATATGCTAACATCCCACTTAGCGAATCTACGATACGTAAAACACTAAACAAGAATGGATTTCAAGGGAGGATGCCACAGTGGAAGCCACTGCTGTCCAAAAAAACATTGCTGCACGTTTACAGTTTGCACAAGAGCACCTGGATGTTCCACAGCAGTACTGGCAAAATATTCTGTGGACAGATGAAACCAAAGTTGAGTTGTTTGGAAGAAACACACAACACTATGTGTGGAGAAAAAGAGGCACAGCACACCAACCTCAAAACCTCATCCCAACTGTGAAGTATAGTAGTGGAGGCATCATGTTTTGGGGCTGCTTTGCTGCGTCAGGGCCTGGACGGATTGCTATCATCGAAGGAAAAATTAATTCCCAAGTTTATCAAGACATTTTGCAGGAGAACTTAAGGCCATCTGTCCACCAGCTGAAGCTCAACAGAAGATGGGTGTTGCAACGAACCAAAGCATAGAAGTAAATGACTTAAACAGAAGAAAATACGCCTTCTAGAGTGGCCCAGTCAGAGTCCTGACCTCAATCCGATTGAGATGCTGTGGCATGACCTCAAGAAAGAGATTCACACCAGACATCCCAAGAATATTGCTGAACTGAAACAGTTCTGTAAAGAGGAATGGTCAAGAATTACTCCTGACCGTTGTGCACGTCTGATCTGCAACTACAGGAAACGTTTGGTTGAAGTTATTGCTGCCAAAGGAGGTTCAACCAGTTATTAAATCCAAGGGTTCACATACTTTTTCTACTTGCACTGTGAATGTTTACATGGTGTGTTTAATAAAAACATGGTAACATTTAATTCTTTGTGTGTTATTAGTTTAAGCAGACTGTCATTGTCTATTGTTGTGACTTAGATCAAGATCAGATCACATTTTATGAACAATTTGTGCAGAAATCCATATCATTCCTGTCACGGAACCATGAACCAGACGTACAACAAGGGATAAGTGAAAATAGGAAGGCTTTATTGAAAATAAAGCTGTAAAGCAAAAGTCCAAACGGATGGCGAAACTGAAGCAGAGTCTTTGCGAAGCCAGAGGTCAGGAACCAGAAGGGTAGTCAGACGAAGCCAGGATCAGGAACCAGCAGGGTAGTCAGACGAAGCCAGGATCAGGAACCAGCAGGGTAGTCGGACGAAACCAGGATCAGGAACCAGCAGGGTAGTCGGACGAAACCAGGATCAGGAACCAGAAGCAGCAGCAGTCTAGAAGCATGTTAACACAGGAGGACCAAGCAAGGAACTGAAGCCACAGACCTCCTATATATATGAGCTAGGCATCCAGCTCCTCCCAGTGGGAAGGAGGAGCCGCAGGGTGGGAGGCTACAAGAAACCAAGATGGCCGCCAGCACATGTCAAACGAAGGAGAACAGCAAGAAGGTAAGACCATGACAGTACCTCCCCCTCAAGGGCCCCTCCTCCGCGGAGTAAAGAACGGTTTCTGAGGGAAGCGTGCGTGGAAGGCTCGGAGCAAGGCAGGAGCATGGACATCTGCGGAGGGAACCCAGGAACGCTCCTCTGGACCATAACCACGCCAATGGACCAAAAACTGCACCCGACCGCGGACCAGGCGTGAATCCAGGATATTGCTCACCTCATACTCCTCACGATTACCCACTTGGACCGGACGAGGCCGAGGAACCGAGGAAGTGAAACGATTACACACCAGTGGCTTCAACAGGGAGACATGAAACACGTTGGAGATCCACATGCCAGGAGGAAGCCCAAGGGCATAGGCTACCGGGTTTACTCTGCGAAGCACTCGGAAGGGACCAACAAAGCGAGGCGCCAGCTTGGGAGTGGGCACTCGAAGGTTGAGGTTGCGGGTGGACAACCATACACGGTCTCCGACCTGGTAGGAAGGAGCAGGCGCTCGTCTGCGATCAGCCTGGAGTCTCTGGCGCTGCGCAGAGACCTCAAGGGACTTCTGGATCAGTACCCAAGAAGCACGTAGGACGGAAAGGTGATCCTCCACAGCCGGAATATCCTGGGGAGAGAATACCTCCGGTAACACGACAGGTTGGAACCCATAATTGGCCATGAAGGGAGACGTCCCAGAGGAAGAGTTCACCGCCGTGTTCCTGGCAAACTCAGCCCAAGGCAGGAGGTCAACCCAATTGTCTTGGTGATCGGAGACATAGCAACGAAGGAATTGCTCCAAGGCCTGATTGGATCGTTCTGCGGCCCCATTGGACTGAGGGTGGTAGGCCGAGGAGAAGGAGAGATGAATCCCCAACTGGGAGCAAAAGGCGCGCCAGAACCTGGACACAAACTGACTCCCCCGATCCGACACAATCTCCTTGGGCAAACCGTGCAACCGGAAGACCTCCCTGGCAAAAATCGTGGCCAACTCTTGTGCAGAGGGTAACTTCTTGAGAGGAACACAGTGGCACATTTTGGAAAACCGATCCACAATCATGAGAATGACCGTATGGCCTCGGGATGCAGGGAGGTCCACAATGAAATCCATCCCCAGGTGTGACCATGGGCGCTCCCCGGTGGCTATGGGTTGCAGAAGGCCCAACGGAAGGTGCCGAGGGGACTTACTCTGGGCACAAACGGAGCATGCCGCTACATATGCGGCGATGTCGGAACGTAGGGAAGGCCACCAGAACAGACGTGAAACAGCCCAGGACAGCTGATTCTTTCCAGGATGCCCCGCGGTCTTGGAGTTATGGTAGGTTCGCAACAACCGAGTGCGCAACTCCTCAGGCACAAAACATCTGCCGTTGGGTCTCCCAGAGGGAGCACCAGATTGAGCCGCCAAAATCTGCTCACCCAGGGGAGAGGTCAGGCTGGTGCGAATGGCGGCCAAGATCTGATTCGGAGGTATGACCGAAGTCGGAATCGACTCCTCCCTGGACAGCTCGGAGTACTGCCGTGATAAGGCATCCGCCCTGATGTTCTTGGAACCGGGTAGGTAGGAGACCACGTAATTAAAACGTGACAAGAACAGAGCCCATCTGGCCTGACGTGGTGTCAATCTCTTGGCCTCAGAAAGGTAGGTCAGATTCTTGTGGTCCGTCAGGATGAGGACCGGAACCACCGAACCCTCGAGCAAGTGCCTCCATTCTTTAAGGGCCTGCACGATGGCCAATAACTCCCTGTCACCAATCTGATAGTTGCACTCCGCGGAAGACAGTTTCCGGGAGTAAAACCCACAAGGAAGCAGAGGACCCTCTGGTGTTCTACGCTGAGACAGAAGGGCGCCTACTCCCGTCTCAGACGCGTCCACCTCGAGGACAAAGGGCAACCCAGGGTTGGGATGCGACAGAATCGGAGCCGACACAAAGGCGGACTTTAGGGCCTCAAAAGCTCGGATGGCCTCGAGCGGCCAGACCTGGGAATTACTGCCCTTCCTGGTCAGATCCGTGAGAGGCTTGGCCAGCATGGAAAAGTCCCTGATGAACTTCCGATAATAATTGGCGAAGCCCAAAAAGCGCTGCAGGGAACGAAGACCACTGGGCTGGGGCCACTGTAAGACAGCCGAAACCTTCTCAGGATCCATGGAGAACCCCTCAGCGGAAATGATGTAACCTAAGAAGGTTACCTGGGATCGGTGAAATTCGCATTTCTCAAGCTTACCGAACAGCTTGTTCTCTCGTAACCGTTGCAACACTCGTCTGACATCCAGAATGTGGGCCTCCATGGATTCAGAATATACCAAGATGTCATCCAATTAGACTACCACACACTGCTGCAACAGGTCACGGAAAACATCGTTGATGAATTCCTGAAAGACTGCGGGCGCATTGCACAACCCAAAGGGCATAACCAAGGATTCGTAATGACCGGTCCTGGTGTTAAACGCGGTCTTCCACTCATCACCCGCCTTGATCCTTACCAGGTTATATGCCGCCCTCAGGTCGAGTTTGGTAAAGACCGTGGCCCCTTTAAGGCGATCGAACAGCTCGGAAATCAAGGGTATCGGGTAAGCGTTCTTGATCGTGATGCGATTGAGACCCCTGTAATCGATGCAAGGCCTCAACTCACCGCCCTTCTTTTTCACAAAGAAAAATCCAGCCCCTGCCGGGGACGAAGATTTGCGAATGTGTCCGCGTGAAAGCGCCTCCCTCACGTACTCCTCCATGGCCTCATTCTCCGCTACCGACAGTGGATAGACTTTGCCACGAGGAGGAACGGCACCAGCTTGTAACTCTATGGCACAATCGTATGGGCGGTGCGGAGGTAGGGCAACCGCGCGCACCTTATCGAATACATCCCGGTACTCCTCGTATTCAGGAGGCAACAGAGAGTCCGAGGAAGTACACAGCAACTTGACAGACCCATGGATGCAACTAGCCCCACACTGCGGTGACCACGAGAGGATCTCGACCGATCTCCAATCGAAAGTCGGATTATGCTTCTGGAGCCAGGGGTACCCCAAGACCACCGAGTAGTGTGGAGACGAAATAACCTGGAGGCAGACCGACTCTCTGTGAACGGCACCAATGGCTATCCCCACTGGAAGGGTCTCATGAGTCACGTGTGGCGGCAGAAGGGGTCTGCCGTCTATCGCCTCAAGAGCCAGTGGGGAACCTCGAGCCTGCAGAGGAATGGAATTGGCGGCAGCGAACACACTATCAATGAACAAACCACCAGCACCAGAGTCCACCAACGCCTGGGTCGTCACCGAGCCCCCGACCCAGGAGAGGACAACAGTGATCAGTGGTTTGTCAACACGGGAAACCGGGGACGAGGAGACTCCACCCAAGATCTGCCCCCGACAGGATCTCAGGGTACGAGCGTTTCCCGGACGGTTCGGACATGCCAACCGAAAATGCCCACCGAGACCACAGTACATGCATCGGCCCTCGGGTCTCCGGAGTGCCCTCTCCCCCTCGGACAGGCGAGCAAACCCCAGCTGCATGGGTTCACCCCCAGACAAGTCATCCCCAGGAGGCGTGGGAGGAGAGGGAGGCACGGGTGGGACAGCAAACGTAGGCACCAATCTGTTAGATGACCTCCGCAGGTTCTCCTTAAAGGAAGGTCTCTCCCTGAGTCTGGTGTCAATCAAAATCAGGAAAGAAATAAGAGACTCGAGCTCAACTGGTAGGTCCTTAGCTGCAACCTCATCCTTCAAGGCATCCGAGAGACCATGAGAGAAAGCAGCGACCAGAGCCTCATTATTCCAGCCCACCTCTGCTGCCAGGGTACGAAACTCAATGGCGTATTCAGCTACGGATCGTGAACCCTGTCTGATGGACATAAGGAGCTTCGCAGCAGAGGCAGCACGAGCCGGCACATCGAATACCTTCCGAAGAGAAGCAACAAAACCGGAAAACTCGGCAACCACCGGATTGTTGTTCTCCCATAAAGGGCTGGCCCAGGCCAAGGCCTTGTCCGAGAGCAGCGAGATCAAGAAGCCCACCTTTGATCTCTCAGTAGGAAAGGCATGTGGCAGCAACTCGAAATAAATGCCCACCTGGTTAAGGAAACCTCGGCACTGAGTTGGCTCTCCCCCAAAGCGCTGTGGAAGAGGGGCAGAACCGGTCATACCCCGAAACACCGCAGGCGCAACAACAGGTGTCGGGGTAGACTCTGGCGCAACAACCGGAGCGGCAGTAGGAGCGAGCCCAGGAGCGACAACCGACCCATCGGCAACGGGAGCGAAATGAGCCGTGCGTTCAAGCAGGGTTTGCAACGCCACAGCGAACCGACCCAACAGGTGATCCTGCTGATCAAGTCTGGCAACCAGCGTGGGTAGCGAGGATGGCCCTGTACCATCAGAATTCATGGCTTGGTCCTAATGTCACGGAACCATGAACCAGACGTACAACAAGAGATAAGTGAAAATAAGAAGGCTTTATTGAAAATAAAGCTGTAAAGCAAAAGTCCAAACGGATGGTGAAACCGAGCAGAGTCTTTGCGAAGCCAGAGGTCAGGAACCAGGAGGGTAGTCAGACGAAGCCAGGATCAGGAACCAGCAGGGTAGTCAGACGAAGCCAGGATCAGGAACCAGCAGGGTAGTCAGACGAAGCCAGGATCAGGAACCAGCAGGGTAGTCAGACGAAGCCAGGATCAGGAACCAGAAGCAGCAGCAGTCTTAGAAGCATGTGAACACAAGAGGACCAAGCAAGGAACTGAAGCCACAGACCTCCTATATATATGAGCTAGGCATCCAGCTCCTCCCAGGGGAAGGAGGAGCCGCAGGGTGGAAGGCTACAAGAAACCCAGAAACCCAGAAACCAAGATGGCCGCCAGCACATGTCAAACGAAGGAGAGCAGCAAGCAGGTAAGACCATGACAGTCACATATTTAGGCCCAGGCAGCCAGGCAGAGGAGAGAGGTCCCGTAACAGAGAATCTGGCTTCATGTCAGCACAGAATCAGTCTTCATGTTATAGCAAAGAATCAGGCTTCACGTCACCCACCACTGGAACAGGCCACTGTCACATATTTAGGCCCCGGCACCCAGACAGAGGAGAGGTTCATTCAACTTTGGGTTGGCCCGCAATATAATGGTAAAATGAAAATAAAAATAGGATTGAATGAGGAAGTGCCCTGGAGTGCAATAATATATGGTTAAGGGGAGGTAGTTAATGTCTAATCTGCACAAGGGATGGACAGGTCCTGTGGGATCCATGCCTGGTTCATTTTTATGAACGTCAGCTTGTCCACATTGGCTGTAGACAGGCGGCTGCGTTTGTCTGTAATGACGCCCCCTGCCGTGCTGAATACACGTTCAGACAAAACAGTCTGTCCAGCATGTGCAAGGTGGAGTTCCACCTGGTGGGCACGTCGCATATGAGGCGGTGACCGGGAAGGCCGAAGTTACGCTGTAGCGCAGACAGGCGAGCAGCGGCAGGGTGTGAACGCCGGAAGCGCGAACAGACGGCCCGCACTTTATGCAGCAGCTCTGACATGTCGGGGTAGTTGCAAATGAACCATTGCACCACCAAATTCAGCACATGCGCCAGGCAAGGGATGTGCGTCAAACCGGCTAGTCCCAGAGCTGCAACGAGATTTCGCCCATTATCGCACACCACCAGGCCGGGCTTGAGGCTCACCGGCAGCAACCACTCATCGGTCTGTTGTTCTATACCCCGCCACAACTCCTGTGCGGTGTGGGGCCTGTCCCTCAAACATATGAGTTTCAGAACGGCCTGCTGACGTTTACCCTGGGCTGTGCTGAAGTTGGTGGTGAAGGTGTGTGGCTGACTGGATGAGCAGGTGGAAGAAGAGGAGGAGGAAGCTGAGTAGGAGGAGGAGGAGACAGGAGGCAAAGAATGTTGCCCTGCGATCCTTGGCGGCGGAAGGACGTGCGCCAAACAGCTCTCCGCCTGGGGCCCAGCCGCCACTACATTTACCCAGTGTGCAGTTAGGGAGATATAGCGTCCCTGGCCGTGCTTACTGGTTCACGTATCTGTGGTTAGGTGGACCTTGCCACAGATGGCGTTGCGCAGTGCACACTTGATTTTATCGGACACTTGGTTGTGCAGGGAAGGCACGGTTCTCTTGGAGAAGTAGTGGCGGCTGGTACTGTGGGACAGCAAGCGACATGAGCTGTTTGAAGCTGTCTGTGTCCACCAGCCTAAATGACAGCATTTCATAGGCCAGTAGTTTAGAAATGCTGGCATTCAGGGCCAGGGATCGAGGGTGGCTAGGTGGGAATTTACGCTTTCTCTCAAATGTTTGTGAGATGGAGAGCTGAACGCTGCCATGTGACATGGTTGAGATGCTTGCTGACGCAGGTGGTGGTGTTGGTGGTACATCCCATGTTTGCTGGGCGGCAGGTGCCAACGTTCCTCCAGAGGCGGAGGAAGAGGCCGAGGCGGCAGCAGCAGAAGAGGCCGAGGCGGCAGCAGCAGAAGAGGTAGCAGGGGGAGCCTGAGTGACTTCCTTGTTTTTAAGGTGTTTACTCCACTGCAGTTCATGCTTTGCATGCAGGTGCCTGGTCATGCAGGTTGTGCTAAGGTTCAGAACGTTAATGCCTCGTTTCAGGCTCTGATGGCACAGCGTGCAAACCACTCGGGTCTTGTCGTCAGCACATTGTTTGAAGAAGTGCCATGCCAGGGAACTCCTTGAAGCTGCCTTTGGGGTGCTCGGTCCCAGATGGCGGCAATCAGTAGCAGGCGGAGTCTCTTGGCGGCGGGTGTTCTGATTTTGCCCACTGCTCCCTCTTTTGCTACGCTGTTGGCTCGGTCTCACCACTGCCTCTTCCTCCGAACTGTGAAAGTCAGTGGCACGACCTTCATTCCATGTGGGGTCTAGGACCTCATCGTCCCCTGCATCGTCTTCCACTCAGTCTTGATCCCTGACCTCCTGTTCAGTCTGCACACTGCAGAAAGACGCAGCAGTTGGCACCTGTGTTTCGTCATCATCAGAGACGTGCTGAGGTGGTATTCCCATGTCCTCATCATCAGGAAACATAAGTGGTTGTGCGTTAGTGCATTCTATCTCTTCCACCCCTGGGGAAGGGCTAGGTGGATGCCCTTGGGAAACCCTGGCAGCAGAGTCTTCAAACAGCATAAGAGACTGCTGCATAACTTGAGGCTCAGACAGTTTCCCTGATATGCATGGGGGTGATGTGACAGACTGATGGGCTTGGTTTTCATGCGCCATCTGTGCGCTTTCTGCAGAAGACTGGGTGGGAGATAATGTGAACGTGCTGGATGCACTGTCGGCCACCCAATTGACTAATGCCTGTACCTGCTCAGGCCTTACCATCCTTAGAACGGCATTGGGCCCCACCAAATATGGCTGTAAATTCTGGCGGCTACTGGGACCTGAGGTAGTTGGTACACTAGGACGTGTGGCTGTGGCAGAACGGCCACGTTCTCTCCCAGCACCAGAGGGTCCACTAACACCACCACGACCATGTCCACGTCCACGTCCGCGTCCCTTACTAGATGTTTTCCTCATTGTTCCCGTTCACCACAATTTTGAAAATGGCAAATTTGGGAATAGTTTTTCAACCCAGAACAAAAATTGTGCTTTTACGGTCACTACAAATAATTTGACCAGCTAAAACAGTCCTGATTTAGAGGAATATAAATGTCAGGCCTATTTTTTAGGCGCTGTGTGACAGGTATACCTTTAATCACAGAATTAGACTTGTATCTGCACTGTAGCGTGTGTGTTAAATTTTTCAGAATGACACTATCAGCACCTTGAATCTAATATACCCTTTTTGGGATAGCTTTAAAGTAGGCCTGATATAGCAGAAAATACTAATTTTGAAAATGGCAAATTTGGGAATACTTTTTCAACCCAGAACAAAAACTGTGCTTTTACGGTCACTACAAATAATTTGACCAGCTAAAACAGTACTGATTTGGAGGAATATAAATGTCAGGGCTATTTTTTAGGCGCTGTGTGACAGGTATACCTTTAATCACAGAATTAGACTTGTATGCACTGTAGCGTGTGTGTTAAGTTTTTCAGAATGACACTATCAGCACCTTGAATCTAATATACCCTTTTTGGGATAGATTTAAAGTAGGCCTGATATAGCAGAAACTACTAATTTTGAAAATGGCAAATTTGGGAATACTTTTTCAACCCAGAACAAAAACTGTGCTTTTACGGTCACTACAAATAATTTGACCAGCTAAAACAGTACTGATTTAGAGGAATATAAATGTCAGGCCTATTTTTTAGATGCTGTGTGACAGGTATACCTTTAATCACAGAGTTAGACTTGTATCTGCACTGTAGCGTGTGTGTTAAGTTTTTCAGAATGACACTATCAGCACCTTGAATCTAATATACCCTTTTTGGGATAGATTTAAAGTAGGCCTGATATAGCAGAAACTACTAATTTTGAGAATGGCAAATTTGGGAATAGTTTTTCAACCCAGAACAAAAACTGTGCTTTTACGGTCACTACAAATAATTTGACCAGCTAAAACAGTACTGATTTGGAGGAATATAAATGTCAGGGCTATTTTTTTAGGCGCTGTGTGACAGGTATACCTTTAATCACAGAATTAGACTTGTATCTGCACTGTAGCGTGTGTGTAAAGTTTTTCAGAATGACACTATCAGCACCTTGAATCTAATATACCCTTTTTGGGATAGATTTAAAGTAGGCCTGATATAGCAGAAACTACTAATTTTGAGACTGGCAAATTTGGGAATAGTTTTTCAACCCAGAACAAAAACTGTGCTTTTACGGTCACTATAAATAATTTGACCAGCTAAAACAGTACTGATTTGGAGGAATATAAATGTCGGGGTTTTTTTTTTAGGCGCTGTGTGACAGATATACCTTTAATCACAGAATTAGACTTGTATCTGCACTGTAGCGTGTGTGTTAAGTTTTTCAGACTGACACTATCAGCACCTTGAATCTAATATACCCTTTTTGAGATAGATTTAAGGTAGGCCTGATATAGCAGAAACTACTAATTTTGAGAATGGCAAATTTGGGAATAGTTTTTCAACCCAGAACAAAAACTGTGCTTTTACGGTCACTACAAATAATTTGACTAGCTAAAACAGTACTGATTTGGAGGAATATAAATGTCAGGGCTATTTTTTAGGTGCTGTGTGACAGGTATACCTTTAATCACAGAATTAGACTTGTATCTGCACTGTAGCGTGTGTGTTAAGTTTTTCAGAATGACACTATCAGCACCTTGAATCTAATATACCCTTTTTGGGATAGATTTAAAGTAGGCCTGATATAGCAGAAACTACTAATTTTGAGACTGGCAAATTTGGGAATAGTTTTTCAACCCAGAACAAAAACTGTGCTTTTACGGTCACTACAAATAATTTGACCAGCTAAAACAGTACTGATTTGGAGGAATATAAATGTCGGGTTTTTTTTTTTAGGCGCTGTGTGACAAATATACCTTTAATCACAGAATTAGACTTGTATCTGCACTGTAGCGTGTGTGTTAAGTTTTTCAGAATGACACTATCAGCACCTTGAATCTAATATACCCTTTTTGAGATAGATTTAAGGTAGGCCTGATATAGCAGAAACTACTAATTTTGAGAATGGCAAATTTGGGAATAGTTTTTCAACCCAGAACAAAAACTGTGCTTTTACGGTCACTACAAATAATTTGACCAGCTAAAACAGTACTGATTTGGAGGAATATAAATGTCAGGGCTATTTTTTAGGCGCTGTGTGACAGGTATACCTTTAATCACAGAATTAGACTTGTATCTGCACTGTAGCGTGTGTGTTAAGTTTTTGAGAATGACACTATCAGCACCTTGAATCTAATATACCCTTTTTGGGATAGATTTAAAGTAGGCCTGATATAGCAGAAACTACTAATTTTGAGAATGGCAAATTTGGGAATAGTTTTTCAACCCAGAACAAAAACTGTGCTTTTACGGTCACTACAAATAACTTGACCAGCTAAAACAGTACTGATTTGGAGGTATATAAATGTCAGGGCTATTTTTTAGGCGCTTTGTGACAGGTATACCTTTAATCACAGAATTAGACTTGTATCTGCACTGTAGCGTGTGTGTTAAGTTTTTCAGAATGACGCTATCAGCACCTTGAATATAATATACCCTTTTTGGGATAGATTTAAAGTAGGCCTGATATAGCAGAAACTACTAATTTTGAAAATGGCAAATTTGGGAATACTTTTTCAACCCAGAACAAAAACTGTGCTTTTACGGTCACTACAAATAATTGACCAGCTAAAACAGTACTGATTTGGAGGAATATAAATGTCAGGGCTATTTTTTTAGGCGCTGTGTGACAGGTATACCTTTAATCACAGAATTAGACTTGTATCTGCACTGTAGCGTGTGTGTTAAGTTTTTCAGAATGACACTATCAGCACCTTGAATCTAATATACCCTTTTTGGGATAGATTTAAAGTAGGCCTGATATAGCAGAAACTACTAATTTTGAGAATGGCAAATTTGGGAATAGTTTTTCAACCCAGAACAAAAACTGTGCTTTTACGGTCACTACAAATAACTTGACCAGCTAAAACAGTACTGATTTGGAGGAATATAAATGTCAGGGCTATTTTTTAGGCGCTGTGTGACAGGTATACCTTTAATCACAGAATTAGACTTGTATCTGCACTGTAGCATGTGTGTTAAGTTTTTCAGAATGACACTATCAGCACCTTGAATCTAATATACCCTTTTTGGGATAGATTTAAAGTAGGCCTGATATAGCAGAAACTACTAATTTTGAGAATGGCAAATTTGGGAATAGTTTTTCAACCCAGAACAAAAACTGTGCTTTTACGGTCACTACAAATAATTTGACCAGCTAAAACAGTTCTGATTTGGAGGAATATAAATGTCAGGGCTATTTTTTAGGCGCTGTGTGATAGGTATACCTTTAATCACAGAATTAGACTTGTATCTGCACTGTAGCGTGTGTGTTAAGTTTTTCAGAATGACACTATCAGCACCTTGAATCTAATATACCCTTTTTGGGATAGATTTAAAGTAGGCCTGATATAGCAGAAACTACTAATTTTGAGAATGGCAAATTTGGGAATAGTTTTTCAACCCAGAACAAAAACTGTGCTTTTACGGTCACTACAAATAACTTGACCAGCTAAAACAGTACTGATTTGGAGGAATATAAATGTCAGGGCTATTTTTTAGGCGCTGTGTGACAGGTATACCTTTAATCACAGAATTAGACTTGTATCTGCACTGTAGCGTGTGTGTTAAATTTTTCAGAATGACACTATCAGCACCTTGAATCTAATATACCCTTTTTGGGATAGATTTAAAGTAGGCCTGATATAGCAGAAACTACTAATTTTGAGAATGGCAAATTTGGGAATAGTTTTTCAACCCAGAACAAAAACTGTGCTTTTACGGTCACTACAAATAACTTGACCAGCTAAAACAGTACTGATTTGGAGGAATATAAATGTCAGGGCTATTTTTTAGGCGCTGTGTGACAGGTATACCTTTAATCACAGAATTAGACTTGTATCTGCACTGTAGCGTGTGTGTTAAGTTTTTCAGAATGACACTATCAGCACCTTGAATCTAATATACCCTTTTTGGGATAGATTTAAAGTAGGCCTGATATAGCAGAAACTACTAATTTTGAGAATGGCAAATTTGGGAATAGTTTTTTAACCCAGAACAAAAACTGTGCTTTTACGGTCACTACAAATAACTTGACCAGCTAAAACAGTACTGATTTGGAGGAATATAAATGTCAGGGCTATTTTTTAGGCGCTGGGTGACAGGCTCAACTTGCCCCTGATGTAGTATATGGCCAAAAAATAACTACACTATTGATGGTTAAATGCACTTGGGTGACACAGGCTCAGCCTGCACCTGATGTAGTATATGGCCAAAAAATAACCACACTATTGATGGTTAAATGCACTTGGGTGACACAGGCTCAGCCTGCACCTGATGTAGGATATAGCAAAAAATAACCACACTATTGATGGTTAAATGCACTTGGTGGTAGCTTGTGCTGGCGCACCACAAGCCACAAAATGGCCGCCGATCACCCCAGAAAAAAGTGATATAAAAACGCTCTGGGCAGCCTAAAAAAAGTGAGCAATTCAATATCAGCACTTCAATGATCCACAGCTGGAGATCGATCACTGAATTAAGTCTTTTGGAGGAGTTAATCTGCCTAATCTCGCCCTAACGTCGCAGCAGCAACATCTCCCTATGCTTGAATCAGCAGAGTGACGTGCAGCGCTACGTGACCCAAGCTTATATAGAGGCTGGGTCACATGCTGCACTGGCCAATCACAGCCATGCCAATAGTAGGCAAGGCTGTGATGGCCTCTTGGGGCAAGTAGTATGACGCTTGTTGATTGGCTGCTTTGCAGCCTTTCAAAAAGCGCCAAGAAAGCGCCGAACACCGAACCCGAACCCGGACTTTTACGAAAATGTTCGGGTTCGGGTCCGTGTCACGGACACCCTAAAATTCTATACAGTTCGGGTTCGCTCATCCCTATCTATGTATAACAGAACAGATTAAGTATGAATGGCGCAGCAGGTGAACAAGATGCACAGGGCAATTACACTCAGCCTGCACTGTTCCTGCAGTCTCCCTATGCTCTCCCTACAGTCTCAAAAAACTCTCCCTACAATCTCCCTGCACTCTCCCTCTCCAATATTCTTTTTTTAACTGTTGGTAGCAACACCGTTCCTAGTGATTTCATGATTGTCACTTCTCTCCCTAAGCTTAGCTCACAGAGAAATGGCAGAGACCGCGTGGAATGAGGCATTTATAGGGCTGTGACATCACAGGGGATGGCTATCTGAGGATAGGCTAGTTTCACAGCATTATGGGTGATCTCCCGTTCCCGAGCTTCTTACTTTCACTTTGACACATGTAGCCGTAGGAAAAAAATTAAGGGCAAGGAAATTCGGATTAGTTGCAAATCAAATTTTTCCTAAAATTCGGATAGAATTCAACTTTGGACGCATCGATTTGCTCAACACTACTTGTGAATGATAGTCACACTGCATATTTAGATTTAGTGTGTCAATACTTATTTAGCTGCTGTATAACTAATTATTTCCTGCTGTACAGTAAGATTAACCTGGACATAGTCTGGACTCAGTTAGTACAGGATATAATTAAAACAGTTATTGTTAGCTTTGTAGAGAATGGCATGAGTGTATTAAGGCAATATCAATGTAATTTTGTCAGTCTCATAAACCATTAATTTGATAATGTATCTTACAATATTTGAGATCTGAAGCAGTTCAAGAACGATATAAAAATAATAACAATCTTTATTTATATAGCACCAATATATTCCGCAGTGCTTTACACTCAGGGGGATCAAGTACAGAGTTGTAAATAACATAGCAACAAAAGTGGAACAATTAAAACATGAGAAATGAGAACCCTGCTCGCAAGAGCTTATGATCTATGAGGAGATAGGGATGAGACAAAATGTAACAAGTGTTTGATTTGTGTAATGTTACGGGGATGGGATCTAAGGCTGCATGAGCCAGTCAACAGCCGATATCTGTAGTGCTTCTGAGTGCATGCAGTGTGGTGGATATCTGACGATGGATCAGGTTCAGAAGAACTGAAGAGGGGGGAAGAGTGAATTGAGGAGAGTTCGATTAGGGGATGTGATAAGCTACCCTAAAAAGATGTGTTTTTAGAGAGCGCCTAAAACAGTGGGTGTTATGAATTAACCTAATTGTTTGTGGTATGGCATTCTAGAGTGGAGCTCAGGAGAAGTGTTGGAAATGGGAGTGAGAGTTTCAGATTATGGTAGATGTCAGTCGTTGGCTGGACAGAGGGCACGTGTAGGATAGTAGACAGAGGTGAGGGAAGAGTTGGGGGGGGGGTGCAGCAATGTGAAGAGCTTTGTGGGTGAGAATGAGGATCCTGTACTGTATGGCAACCAGTGCAATGACTGGCACAGGACAGAGGCATCAGAGTAGCAGCTAAACAGATAGATGAACCTGGCTGCTGCGTTCAGGATAGACTGAAGAGGGAAGATGACACATCTATCCACAGTACACCAGCCATTCTAGGCAGTAACCTCATTGTCCTAAAATATGTATTTTATGCATTTAAATAGCGCTGACATACTCCGCAGCCCTTTACAGACATTATCATCACACTGTCCCCAGTGAAGCTGACAATCTAAGTTCCCTATCAGTATGTCTTTAGAGTGTGGGAGGAAACCAGATTACCAGTAGTGATGAGCGGCATAGGCAATATTTAAATTCACGATATTTCACGAATTTTTGGCCACATATTCGCCATAAGTTTGCAAATTTGAGAATACGTGATTACAAAAATTTGTAATGTAATATGCGCATATTGAGTATGTAATTTCATTACCTATAACATATAATAAACAGTCAATTACACAAAGGCTGTATGCAAAAAGCCAGGATTTTTAGGAATAGAGCTGAGGACATGGGCTGCTAGATCGCCGCTAGCACATCCGCAATATCCAGTCCCCATAGCTCTCTGTGCTTTTATTGTGTCAAAAATAAAATTTGATACATATGCAAATTAACAGCGTGAAGGAGCCCAGCACCGCCCCGCATCCTCCGAATCTCTCCCAAAATCCGGGGGACAGGTTCCCTTTAAGTTGGATGGCTTGTCATGTAAACTCATTTACATAAACTTGAATATGGAAAAGACATGCAAATTAGCAGAATCTGCCTTGTTTTTCAGCTGAAACACTATTTGCATGTCTTTCCCATATTTAAGTTTATACAAATGAGTTTACATGACAAAATACAGTGTGGGCGATTTATATGGATACACCTTAATAAAATGGGAATGGTTGGTGATATTAACTTCCTATTTGTGGTACATTAGTATATGTGAGGGGGGGGAAACTTTTCAAGATGGGTGGTGACCATGGCGGCCATTTTGAAGTCGGCCATTTTGAATCTAACTTTTCTTTTTTCAATAGGAAGAGGGTCATGTGACACATCAAACTTATTGGGAATTTCACAAGGAAAACAATGGTGTGCTTGGTTTTAACGTAACTTTATTCTTTCATGAGTTATTTACAAGTTTCTGACCACTTATAAAATGTGTTCAATGTGCTGCCCATTGTGTTGGATTGTCAATGCAACCCTCTTCTCCCACTCTTCACACACTGATAGCAACACCGTAGGAGAAATGCTAGCACAGGCTTCCAGTATCCATAGTTTCAGGTGCTGCACATCTCATATCTTAACAGCATAGACAATTGCCTTCAGATGACCCAAAAGATAAAAGTCTAAGGGGGTCAGATCGGGAGACCTTGGGGGCGATTCAACTGGCCTACAACGACCAATCCACTTCCCAGGAAACTGTTCATCTAGGAATGCTTGGACCTGACACCCATAATGTGGTGGTGCACCATCTTGCTGGAAAAACTCAGGGAACGTGCCAGCTTCAGTGCATAAAGAGGGAAACACATCATCATGTAGCAATTTTGCATATCCAGTGGCCCCAAGGTCTCCCGATCTGACCCCCTTAGACTTTTATCTTTGGGGTCATCTGAAGGCAATTGTCTATGCTGTGAAGATACGAGATGTGCAGCAGCTGAAACTATGGATACTGGAAGCCTGTGCTAGCATTTCTCCTGCGGTGTTGCTATCAGTGTGTGAAGAGTGGGAGAAGAGGGTTGCATTGACAATCCAACACAATGGGCAGCACATTGAACACATTTTATAAGTGGTCAGAAACTTGTAAATAACTCATGAAAGAATAAAGTTATGCTAAAACCAAGCACACCATTGTTTTTCTTGTGAAATTCCCAATAAGTTTGATGTGTCACATGACCCTCTTCCTATTGAAAAAACAAAAGTTGGATTAAAAATGGCCGACTTCAAAATGGCTGCCATGGTCACCACCCATCTTGAAAAGTTTCCCCCCTCACATATACTAATGTGCCACAAACAGGAAGTTAATATCACCAACCATTCCCATTTTATTAAGGTGTAACCATATAAATGGCCCACCCTGTAGTTCACACATAGTTGTGTTTTTTTAAAAAACATTATCTACTTTTGAACTGTTGTAGACAAATGATGTAATATATTGTGGCGAAACCAACCTCGCCACTGGGTTTTGGAGGGGCCTGGCTACTAGCCTCTTGCCCCAGGATTATGGGCCCTCTCATCAGCCAGGCCTCATTTGTTCACAAAGGATTTGGACTAACTTGAACTCCTGGTCTAATTCGTGCTATTTTGGGATGTTAAATGTCTGTGTATTGAAAAGGGTGGGACATTGTATACGTTGAGTAGGGAGGTCTGTTCCATTGTCTCTCTGTGTGTACTGGCGATGTCCTTTGTCCTGAGAGATAATTGAATTACTTCTCGGTTTTCTCCAGGACAGAGGATATTGTGTATTCGCCTGCCTGTGATGATTGCATCAACCCAGTGTGAGGTAATTCTATCACGGGCAGAGGGGAGGATTTTGTGTGGGAGTGTCTGAGTGTATTGTACGTGGTTATTGGCTGTTTTTACAAAACCCTGTGGGTGGTAACCTTGTTGGAAGATGTGTATAAAATGCTTGTGTGTTAAAATAAAGAGAGTTCCTGTTTTTATACCTTCATGAAGTTTTGGCTCATGTTTGGGAAATGGGATAACTACACTCTTGGGGATTGCTATATCACAATACTCCCCTGAGTATAAGCTCTTGAAAGAGCTTGTTCATGGTTCCTGCTCTCTGCATTTAGGAGAGGTTCACCCACTGGAGCCTGGAGCCTTGTCGTAGGTCCAGGGTGGGTAGGAGACGGCGAGACCTCCACCAAGCTTCGGCGGTTCGTGGGGTCTGCAGTGCTGATGGTGTCAAGTGGAGTGCTTGGAGTCCTCTGGAAGCACTAGGAGCACCTATCAACGGAGGTACCCGGTCGGGGTGCTAGGCGTTCCGTTACATTGGTGGCAGCGGTGGGATGGTGTCCTAGTGTGAGGAGAAGCAGCTCGGAGACACCGTTCGTGGAGTATATTGAGGGCAACGCTAGTATCCGTACAGCGCCCCTGGCTACAGCAATATGGATGCCGTTGGTTCCTGCACAGCATTCCATGAGGAAGATCACCCGGATTACAGGGATGCCGAGCGGAAAGGCGTATGGCACCAGGCCCTGGAGGACGTGCAGTGTCGGAGGGGTGAGAGTCTTCCCAGTAAGGAGCAGAGATTGCGAATGCGATTGGCGCTGCGACTACCTCTACTGGGAGAGCAACCATTGATGGAGTGGGTGTCAGAGCTTGAGACACTGGTATGGCAGGAAACCTGGCTGGATGACGCTTACCAAGCACTATGGTGGGACACAGTACGACAGTCTCCATGGATGGAGGAGTACGCCAAGCCCGAAGGTGAGGAATATAATTGCCCTGGTTTATTGTGGGAGTCTTTTGAAGACATTGACTTTGGGAGCACAGAACAGTCTAGATTTTGGGACATTACTGACTACAGGTGGGACTTGCACAACTGGCCTACAACTAGTGGGGTGAGGGCAGATCTGACCTTTCTGGCCCAAAGGGAGTGGGAACTGGAGCAAGATTATCAACAGTTGTTTCGCTCCATTCAAGCCCAGCGCAAGATACGAGACAGTTGGATACCAGGCCCAGACCTGCAGCCCTACCCCTGGCAAGTCACAGCTGAGGAATCCCCTACTTCCTCACCAACTGTGGAGGTAGGGGACTTCATAGACTGGTACTGGGAGGAACCCCAGTCGGCAGGTGGAGATGGCACCGTAGTCACTCCACCGTCCCAACAGGGTGGCTGGGCAGGCGGCCCAGATCCCCAACTGCCACTGGGAGTACAGGGAGAGGAGATTGTCGGTCCCTCATCTCTGCAACAACCAGAATCACTGGTAGTGGAGACAGCCGGTCTCACTACCCAGTGGCAGTATACTCTACAGGGAGAGGAGACAGTTGGTCCCTCTCCCCAGCGGCAGATGGGGTATCCAGAGGAGGGGGTAAGCGATAGCCCCCCTCCACAGCTCTCTCCCAGCCCAATACTGAGGGTAGTGGGTAAGGCTTTAAACCCCACTGACCCCTCTCCAGCAGAAGAGCTGGCATCAGAGCAGAGCGCCGCTGGCCTCTGCCCTAACCGTTCATTTACTACCCAGCAGGAGTTGGCACCATGCACCCCAGCTGAAGCGCTGGCATCAGGGAAGAGCGCCGCTGGCCTCTGCCCTCCCCTATCCTCTTCTCCAGAGCCAGACTTCCCACAGGCTACCCCAGCGGAAGAGCTGGCATCTGGGCAGAGCGCAGTCGGCCTCTGCCCACCAAGTACCTACAGCTCCAAGGTAGAGAACCACAAGGAAGCAAGGAGTCGCAGATGCCCACTCAACAGCTGGGGACATACAGAACAGAGCCAGGCCCCAAAATTCAACAGGTCCAGTATTGGGTTGTGGTTGGACTGCCAGACTAACTCAGGTACTGACCGTGAGGTCAGGTATCTGGTTAGTCTTCCCTTGGAGGGGAGATGTGTGGCGAAACCAACCTCACCACTGGGTTTTGGAGGGGCCTGGCTACTAGCCTCTTGCCCCAGGATTATGGGCCCTCTCATCAGCCAGGCCTCATTTGTTCACAAAGGACTTGTACTAACTTGAACTCTCACCCCCACAAATTAGACCAGGGTTCAAGTTAGTCCATTACGTTTGGTAATTGTATTTTGTGGATTGCGTCTCAGACAATGCTCATTGTGTTAGTTAATTGCATCTCAGACAATGCTCATTGTATTTTGTTTATTGCGTTACAAACAGAGGGAAGGGGATTTTGTGTACAATTGCTGGGAAGGTTTGAATACTGTAAATACATGTGATTGGCTGTTTTTACAAAACCCTGTGGGTGGTAACCTTGTTGGAAGATGTGTATATATCAATGCTTGTGTTAAAATAAAGAGAGTTCCTGTTTTTATACCTTCATGAAGTCTTGGCTCATGTTTGGGGAATGGGATAACTACACTCTTGGGGGTTGATATATAACAATACTCCCCTGAGTATAAGCTCTTGTAAGAGCTTGTTCCTGGTTCCTGTCTCTGCATTTAGGAGAGGTTCACCCACTGGAGCCTGGAGCCTTGGCGTAGGTCCAGGGTGGGTAGGAGACGGCGAGACATCCACCAAGCTTCGGCGGTTCGTGGGGTCTGCAGTGCTGACGGTGTCAAGTGGAGTGCTTGGAGTCCTCTGGAAGCACTAGGAGCACCTATCAACGGAGGTACCCGGTCGGGGTGCTAGGCGTTCCGTTACATATATGTTTTCATGTCATTTTCCTATACAGTACTGTGGACAGTCTGGATGAGCCTGAAGAGTCAGAGGGGGCATTAAGTGACTAGTCTGCAGTTTTTTCCCCAACTACTAGTCCTGCCCCAACGCCCGCTGAGGAGCCGGACCAGCCACCCCAGGCTGAGGCCTCACGATCTCCGAGGAGTCCTTCAACTGTCCACCAGCCGCAGCCCAGGCGTCGCCGCAATGTCCCTCAATCTTCCTCTGGGCAAGCAACTCGGGAGGCTAAAGATGCCCGAGTCATTGAATTCCTTGCCCAGAGGAGGAGTGACGGCATTGAGGAGTCGACGCTGAGGGGCCTTGCCAGTTTATTGAAACAAGTTCCTGTTGGCAAACATCCGAAATGCGTAGCTTCCATTGCATTGGTTATTCAATTGTATGCCTCCAATTACCAGGGAGACATACACTCTCAAATCAATGAACTGCGCAAGCAGATTTTAAATATCCCCCCACATGTACCTGTCCCCGTCTATTACCAGCCTCAAGCCCCACCTCAAGGGCCATCTTTCACCCCCCATACCACTTACCAACGCTTCCAAGACCCGACCCCAACCAGTTTTCCACAAAGGATGGCAACTCGGGCATCAGATCCTGGCCAGGTACGGCCATAAACTGCTTTTCAGCCTGGCTCGTTTACACGAGACCTTTTTGACCTTTAAATGTATTATATTGTTCAAAATTTAATAAATTTAATTTGTTGTTCTTTGAATATTATTTATTTTAATATAATTTGCCATAAAAAATGTTGGTATTGAAAATTTATATTTCCTTGTATGATTTTTTATTCAACAAACAAACATTTACAGTTCATAAACACATTTCAAAAACACATATACACGCACACCAGTTCACAATGTACATAATTTTTAATTGGGAGGGACAGAATCTGTTTTTGCTATTATGTGAACATGAGGTATTAGAAGATTTTTTGGACCATTACATGAAATACTAATGATGTTATTGTTGGTGAGATTTTCATTAAAACATCATTAGTATGGATATGTACTTTTAAAAATATTCGGGCCAAAAAACCTCAGCCCGCAAGCCCACGTCAAGGGTCCTCAGTCTCTTGCAAGTCCCTACACTCAACTACCACAATAAATTTTAAAAAACTATCTACAAAATAATAAACAACTAAAGAAGATTTCAAAAACTGCCACGAATAGCGTCCCTCTGCCATTGCAAGGACCCCTCTGGGCTGTAAAAGTAGTCTGCATAGAGTTCCCGAACTGCAATGCCTGCAGTCCCAGGTCGTCTATGCAGGGTCCTTTCCAAACCCAAATCTGATGACGTAGGAAGATCTTCCAGGTCAACAGAAGAGGAAGCCTCGGGAATCCTGGTGAAGTTGTGTAGAACAACACAAGCTTGAATCACCAGGGTAGCATTCTCCGGATCCATCTGTATGGATGACAAAAACACCCTCCACTTGCTAGAGAGTATCCCGAAAGCACACTCAACATACCGACGGGCACGAGTCAACCGGTAGTTGAAAATACGCCTCCTGACATCCAAACCACGCTTTGGAAAGGGCCGCATAACATGGGGAGTCAATGCAAACCCTTCATCCGCATTATGACAAATGGAGCCGGCGGACCTGCAAATCCGGGCAGTCTTCTGGACTCAGGCAGGGCAAGCTGGTTGGCACGAAGCCGCTCACCCATTCTAGAAGCACTAAAGATGCGAGCATCCGCAGTGCTTCCATAGGCCCAGATATCAACCATTATAAACCGGTAGTTACTGTCAGCAACAGCCATCAGCACTACCGAAAAATAATGTTTATAATTGAAGAATCGGGACCCTGAGTGAGGAGGCTTCTTCACACGGATGTGCTTGCCATCCATTACCCCGATGCAGTTTGGAAACTGCGCTGAAATATTAAAGCCCTCAGCGATGCGAATCCAATCGTCCGTCTTGGGCTGCGGCATCACCGTCTCTCGGAGTTGCTGCCAGATGACCTGGCAAGTGTGACGTACAATCCGAGAAATTGTCGAGGTTCCTAAAAGAAACTCAAAATGCAGTGATGCAAAAGAGTTCCCAGTTGCAAGGAATCTGTAGGAAAAAGAAAAAGAAAAACAGTAACCAGAAACTTAAAGGGAACATCAGATACTTTATGCGCCTATAATGCTGTATACAAGACATGATTTAGTATGTCCATTGTCGACTAAACATAATTAAAAAAAGTGATTTTGGGTGTATGAACCAAACACTACCAGCTATTGCGGTGTGGGCAGTACTACCACAACTAAGTTACAACAACTGTGTTTAGACCCTTGACATGCTGAAGGTTATGGGCGCCTTAACCGCCTCCGGACCGGCTAACGCAGGATCGCGTTCCGGAGGCGGCAGCCCTGCGCAGAGTCACGCATATATGCGTCATCTCGCGAGACGCGAGATTTCCTGTGAAAGCGCGCACACAGGCGCGCGCGTTCACAGGATCGGAAGGTAAGCGAGTGGATCTCCAGCCTGCCAGCAGAGATGTGATTTTTTTAACCCCTAACAGGTATATTAGATGCTGTTTTGATAACAGCGTCTAATATACCTGCTACCTGGTCCTCTGGTGGTCCCTTTTGTTTGGATCAACCACCAGAGGACACAGGTACTTCAGTAATAAGTATCACCAAGCACCACACTACACTACACCCCCCCCCCGTAACTTATTAACCCCTTATTCACCCCTGATCACCCCTAATCACCCCATATAGACTCCCTGATCACCCCCCTGTCATTGATCACCCCCCTGTCATTGATCACCCCCCTGTAAGGCTGCATTCAGACGTCCGTATGATTTTTACGGATCCACTGATACATGGATCGGATCCGCAAAACACATACGGACGTCTGAATGGAGCCTTACAGGGGAGTGATCAATGACGGGGGTGATCACCCCATATAGACTCCCTGATCACCCCCCTGTCATTGATCACCCCCCTGTAAGGCTGCATTCAGATGTCCGTATGTTTTTTACGGATCCACGGATACATGGATCGGATCCGCAAAACACATACAGACGTCTGAATGGAGCCTTACAGGGGGGTGATCACCCCATATAGACTCCCTAATCACCCCCCTGTCATTGATCACCCCCTTGTAAGGCTCCATTCAGACGTCCGTATGATTTTTACGGATCCACGGATACATGGATCGGATCCGCAAAACACATACGGACATCTGAATGGAGCCTTATAGGGGGGTGATCAATGACAGGGGGGTGATCACCCCATATAGACTCCCTGATCACCCCCCTGTCATTGATCACCCCCCTGTCATTGATCACCCCCCTGTCATTGATCACCCCCCTGTAAGGCTGCATTCAGATGTCGGTATGATTTTTACAGATCCACGGATACATGGATCGGATCCGCAAAACACATACGGACATCTGAATGGAGCCTTATAGGGGGGTGATCAATGACAGGGGGGTGATCACCCTATATAGACTCCCTGATCACCCCCCTGTCATTGATCACCCCCCTGTCATTGATCACCCCCCTGTCATTGATCACCCCCCTGTAAGGCTGCATTCAGATGTCCGTATGTTTTTTACGGATCCACGGATACATGGATCGGATCCGCAAAACACATACAGACGTCTGAATGGAGCCTTACAGGGGGGTGATCACCCCATATAGACTCCATGATCACCCCCCTGTCATTGATCACCCCCCTGTCATTGATCACCCCCCTGTAAGGCTGCATTCAGATGTCGGTATGATTTTTACGGATCCACGGATACATGGATCGGATCCGCAAAACACATACGGACATCTGAATGGAGCCTTATAGGGGGGTGATCAATGACAGGGGGGTGATCACCCTATATAGACTCCCTGATCACCCCCCTGTCATTGATCACCCCCCTGTAAGGCTGCATTCAGATGTCCGTATGTTTTTTACGGATCCACGGATACATGGATCGGATCCGCAAAACACATACGGACATCTGAATGGAGCCTTATAGGGGGGTGATCAATGACAGGGGGGTGATCACCCCATATAGACTCCCTGATCACCCCCCTGTCATTGATCACCCCCTTGTAAGGCTCCATTCAGACGTCCGTATGATTTTTACGGATCCACTGATACATGGATCGGATCCGCAAAACACATACAGACGTCTGAATGGAGCCTTACAGGGGGGTGATCACCCCATATAGACTCCATGATCACCCCCCTGTCATTGATCACCCCCCTGTCATTGATCACCCCCCTGTCATTGATCACCCCCCTGTAAGGCTGCATTCAGATGTCCGTATGTTTTTTACGGATCCACGGATACATGGATCGGATCCGCAAAACACATACAGACGTCTGAATGGAGCCTTACAGGGGGGTGATCACCCCATATAGACTCCATGATCACCCCCCTGTCATTGATCACCCCCCTGTCATTGATCACCCCCCTGTAAGGCTGCATTCAGATGTCGGTATGATTTTTACGGATCCACGGATACATGGATCGGATCCGCAAAACACATACGGACATCTGAATGGAGCCTTATAGGGGGGTGATCAATGACAGGGGGGTGATCACCCTATATAGACTCCCTGATCACCCCCCTGTCATTGATCACCCCCCTGTAAGGCTGCATTCAGATGTCCGTATGTTTTTTACGGATCCACGGATACATGGATCGGATCCGCAAAACACATACGGACATCTGAATGGAGCCTTATAGGGGGGTGATCAATGACAGGGGGGTGATCACCCCATATAGACTCCCTGATCACCCCCCTGTCATTGATCACCCCCTTGTAAGGCTCCATTCAGACGTCCGTATGATTTTTACGGATCCACTGATACATGGATCGGATCCGCAAAACACATACAGACGTCTGAATGGAGCCTTACAGGGGGGTGATCAATGACAGGGGGGTGATCACCCCATATAGACTCCCTGATCACCCCCCTGTCATTGATCACCCCCCTGTCATTGATCACCCCCCTGTAAGGCTGCATTCAGATGTCCGTATGTTTTTTACGGATCCACGGATACATGCATCGGATCCGCAAAACACATACGGACATCTGAATGGAGCCATATAGGGGGGTGATCAATGACAGGGGGGTGATCACCCCATATAGACTCCCTGATCACCCCCCTGTCATTGATCACCCCCCTGTCATTGATCACCCCCCTGTAAGGCTCCATTCAGACATTTTTTTGGCACAAGTTAGCGGAATTATTATTTTTTTCTTACAAAGTCTCATATTCCACTAACTTGTGTCAAAAAATAAAATCTCACATGAACTCACCATACCCCTCACGGAATCCAAATGCGTAAAATTTTTTAGACATTTATATTCCAGACTTCTTCTCACGCTTTAGGGCCCCTAGAATGCCAGGGCAGTATAAATACCCCACATGTGACCCCATTTTGGAAAGAAGACACCCCAAGGTATTCGCTGAGGGGCATATTGAGTCCATGAAAGATTGAAATTTTTGTCCCAAGTTAGCAGAAAGGGAGACTTTGTGAGAAAAAAAGAAAAAAAAAACAATTTCCGCTAACTTGTGCCAAAAAAAAAAAAATTCTATGAACTCGCCATGCCCCTCATTGAATACCTTGGGGTGTCTTCTTTCCAAAATGGGGTCACATGTGGCGTACCTATCTTTAATCTGCGCAGGCGCACTGAGAGGCGGCCGCTCGCTCCTCAATGCGCCTGCGCCGGGTGTAGATGTGACGTCATCGGCGCAGGCGCATTGAGGATGGAGCGGCCGAGCGAGTGGCCGCCTCTCAGTGCGCCTGCGCAGATTGAAGATAGGTACGGCCGCGGCGCAGGCGCCAGATTTTGAATGCTAACAGGCAGAGCCAGCAGAGAACGATTCCGTTCCCTGGCCCTGTCAATCACAATGCGGAGGGGGCGTCATTAGGATCGGAGGATGCGGCTGCTACCAGCAAGTAGCCGCCCTACTTGCTGGTAGCAAGGTAATTTGCATATTTTAAAAATAGCTTTTTATCAAATTCTACTGAACCAAAATGATTATTTAACTTATGTATGCAGAGCTCGCAGTATAGGGATTATTAGTAAACAAAAAAAAAAAACGGTTTAGTGGGCTGACAGAAGCCCTTTAAGAATGATGTGAACATTATGCATGATGATGAAGATAGCTGAACAGAAATTGCAAACCTCCTAAAAAAAAAACGACAAGCCTAAATATTGCCAGGTAATGTGTCAGGGATTAAAGTTTAAAAAAAAAAAAAACATAACAATTTTCGCTAAACATTATGGGCAAAGAAAGGTTACTTCAGCAAACAGAAGCACATGTCTAACAGCAGCCATTTTCTAACACATGTTCCTCCTGACAGAAGCAGTGCACATTACTGTTCAAACTATAAACTTAAAATATTGCTTACCTCAACGTGACAATGAGCCTTTCCTCTGGAGAAATGCTGCGCCTCATATTGGTGTCCATGAAGGTAAGGACAGTACGTAAAGACGACAGTAAGCGATCAAAGGTACCCACTGACATCCGACAGAAGGAAAAAAACTTCTCTGGATGCAGGCTCAGATCTTTGTAGAGGGTATGAAAGTGTCCTTTCCGGTTAGCGTTGTGAAACTATCGGATGGACCCAAAATCGCCGCCTTCTACTAGGTTCCTCATCCAACAAAGGAGTGCACTGTCCCCATCGCTGAGAAACAAGCCAATGCAGTAATACCTCTTCCTCAGAGTCATCCGCCATGGTGAAACAGCAAAGACAAGCAACCAAAAGAACCTCTGTACCCTGTAAAGACTACAGAAAATGGCCAAAAAAACACACTCAGGTGACCTGCATATATACCAGTTTCCTGGGTGGAGTTATGAAAATATTTTTTTTTTCACCATTCCTTGTCTTCTGACGGTCCGCAAAAAAAAACGGACACATGGAAGCACAACGGAAGAAAAAACGGACACGGATCACGGAACAACGGAACCACGTTTTGCGGACTGTGAAAAAATACTGTTGTGTGCATGAGGCCTAATAGTGATGAGCGGGAGGTGCCATATATTCGATTTCGACGAAATTAGCGAATATTCGCTAGAATATTCGTCTCATATTCGTCGAAATCGAATATTCGTCATTATTCTAGTTATCGCGATTAATATGCGATTTAAATAATCGCGTATTGCAATTTTAACTTAAGGCAACTTTCCTATTGGTTTGATATCTAGAATTAGCGAAGATGACGAATATGACAAATGTATTCGTCATATTCCTCAAAGCGAAGATAACGAAATATTCTCCATCTTCGTTTTAGCTCCATATTCGTCAACTTTGCTAATTCTAGCAATCAAATAGGAAAGTTGACTATAGAGACAGCTGTGTTTAATTCGCTATGCGATTATATTACTTTGCTTTTTTTTTAATAAATAGAATAATTATAATAATTATCAAGTATTATAATTATTCTATTTATTAAAAAAAAAAGCTAAGTAATATAATCGCATAGCGAATTAAACACTGCTGTCTCTATAGTCAACTTTCCTATTTGATTGCTAGAATTAGCGAAGTTGACGAATATGGAGCTAAAACGAAGATGGAGAATATTTTGTTATCTTTGTTTTGAGGAATATGACGAATACATTCGTCATATTCGTCATCTTCGCTAATTCTACCATGCCGACCATAGTAAACCATGTCTAAGTTGAAATTGCAATGCGATTACTTCAAGTTATATTAATCGCATTGTGATTTCAACTTAGCACTGCTATATTCCATATTCGTTAACTTCGTTAATTCTAGGCTAGATTTAACGAAGTTAACGAATATGGAATATAGCAGTGCTAAGTTGAAATCGCAATGCGATTAATATAACTTGAAGTAATCGCATTGCGATTTCAACTTAGCACTGCTATATTCCATATTCATTAACTTCGTTAATTCTAGCAAGCTGACCCATTAGAAACCCAGCTCTAAGTTGAAATCGCAATGCGATTACTACAAGTTAGGCCTCATGCACACGACCGTTCTTGTTTTCCGTTCCGCAAAATGGGGTTCCGTTGTTCCGTGATCCGTTTCCGTTTTTGTTTCCGTGTGTCTTCCTTTATTTTTGGAGGACCACCAGACATGAAGGAAAGTAAAAAAAAGTCTAAGTCAAGTTTGCCATGCAAATGATAGGAAAAAAACGGATGCGGATGACAACCGCCATCTTGCTTGAAGATTTGGCGCAAAATCCCGTCATACCACGCACAGGATTTCGGCTGAGATCTTTAATCAAGATGGCGGTGGCCGGCCCATCGCAAGCAAATGGAGGAGTATGATTTTTTTGTATTTTTTTCTTTTTTTATACTATTTCAGGTTAAACTGATTCGCTACCACGAAGCACGAGGAAATTCAGCTTTGTGGAGAATCAAATTTATCCTTAAATTCGGATCAAATTCCACTTCGTTGGATTCAATTCGCTCCTCTCTACTTTTAAGTGTAGATATTTTGTTTTTATGCAATGCATACATGGCAAAATATATTTTATACTAAATAAAAACTTTTTTATTTTTGCTGACTTTTTTTTATTAATTTGTTTTGGACATTTTTAAATCCCTTTAAGGGATTACTATTTTATATCTTTTGAACTCTTGAATGTTAATACATTTTCCTCTGTGACCATGTCACATATTCTAAATTTATCTAATAATGCCACACAATACTACATATGTGTTGCTATTTTTCCACCATGAATGGGGCCCCAGGGACCCCATGAAGTTCATAAATAATATCAATGCTATAGATTCATATTTTGTTGTATTTCATTATATTATATATTCCACTTATGTGTACTGCATGGTTCTTGTTTGAATTGACAGTAAGTTTTAAACGCTGCGTAACTGCAGCGGTACCTTGATGTTATTGCGCTCAAGATGTTAAGTGTCTCAATAGTCTGTATTGCAGACTGCACTTTGGCTGTTCACTCATATATTAAATGTTCTTTGATACTTTATAGTAACGTCTCAAATATCTCTTACCTGGACATTTCTGATTCACCTGTGCTGACCGCGCTTGCATCTCTTTACCGGCCGGGATATTCTGTCGCGGTCAGCACAGGGGAATCCGAACAGTCCTGGTAAGAGATATTTAATACGTTACTATAAAGTGCACATAAGTGGAAAAATATGAATCTATAGCATTGATATTATTTATGAACTTCGTAAACTGCACGGAGAAATCACAAATGATAGACTAAGGCTACTTTCACACTAGCGTTTTGGAAAAAGTGAAAACAAAATGTGCAGCGAGCCCATGAGGAGCCTGTGCAAAAGGATGGCAGTGGCCCTAATGAGATGTGTCACAGTTTATTCCCTCGGGCCGTCCTTCCTTGGGGTTCAGTGCAATGAAAGAGTGAAATGAAGAATAATGCCAGAAGTAAATTTATAACAGTATCTCTTTACTTAGTGCAAAATATTACTTGTGGCACATCCAGCAGTATGAAGTACAGTAGAAAGTGCAGCTTCTGGCACCAGATGAGGAGGTATGGTGGCAGATTGGATGGCAATAGGTTGGCACTAGCAAGGCAAGCACATTTAGATATAGGTGTCCACTGTCAGTGTCTGTAAAGCTGTATTTTTGCTGATCACTCTGATATCTTGTCACACTGATGCTGTCTTGAAGCTGTGCTTTAGAATTTTGCTGATTTCTCTAGAGCAGGCATGCTCAACCTGCGGCCCTCCAGCTGTTGCAAAACTACAACTCCCACCATTCCCATACAGCCTACAGCTATCAGCCTACACAAGGGCATGGTGGGAGTTGTAGTTTTACAACAGCTGGAGGGCCACAGGTTGAGCATCCCTGCTCTAGAGTGTTGGTCTTACAGGGGAAATAAGATCCTGGGAGTAGGAGCTCTGCATGGACAGTCTGAAAGTCCTTTAGGTGCTTTTTTGCAAACTTGCATGTGTCTTCACTGGGGAAAGGCTTCTTTCTGCCATAAAGCCCAGATTGGTAAAATGCTGCAGTTATGGTTGACCTTCTGGAAGATTCTTCCATCTGCACACAGGATCTTTGAAGCTTAGCCTGAATGACCATTAGGTTCTTGGTCACCTCTCTTACCAAGGCACTTTTTCCCTGATTACTTACTTTGGTAGGGGGGACAGCTCTAGGAAGAGTCCTGGTTGTTCCAAAAGCTTTCCATTTATGAATTTTGGAGGTCACTGTGCTCTTGGGAACTTTCAGTGGAGCAGAATTTTTTGTACCCTTTTCCAGATCTGTGTATCCACACAATCATGTCTCTGAGCTCTACAGGCAGTTCTTTCCTCCTCATGGCTTGGTTTTTGTTCTGATATTTATTGTCAGCTGTGAGACCTATTGTCACGGCCACGGTTTTGGCCGTGACTCCTTGGGAGCCGCATACAGTTGCCCGCGGTTTAGGTTGTTGTTTCAACCGCAGCTTGAGGCTTGATGTTGTTTGCCTCAAGTGCGTTGCCGCGGACAACAGGTATGTGTGCGGTCCCTTTGGAGTTTGTGTGCGTGTATGTATGCACTGTCGTTAGTCTGTGTGCACTCTGTGTATTGTGTGGTGTGCACGGAAACCTTTCCTGCACTGTGGTTGCCCGTGGCAATGTTTGTCGTGCTGACTCCCAGGACACGGTTGCCACCCATGTCGTTGCCTGCGACAACAACCACAGTGTGTTTGTTGTGTTGGACACTGTTCCTTTAAGTTGGTGTTTTCCCTTTCCTGTGGTGCTGGAAGGGTTAACTCCCTTCCCAGTGTGTGTGATGTCACTGGGTGTGTCTGACCGTTGGGTGTGGCCTCTTAGGCCTATAAAGCCTCTCACTTTGGCATGGCTCAGTAGGTTGCTTCAGTCATGCTTTGCTGTTGCAGCTTCCTGTGATTTCCATCTTCTTGTAAGGGCCACCCTTCCGGTCATAAGTTCTAATACCGTGATGTGGTGTTGATGTCTTGTGTCTTTGGTTTTTGTGCAGCTATGGATGTCCTGGTCCCTGTGTGTCTTCATGTGTGTGCTGTTTACCTTTGTCTGTGTGGACAGCCTTTCCTTAGCACGGGTTCCAGTCAGCAAGGCTGAGACAGGTTTGTGTGGAACTGTTTGGTTAACCTGTCTTATCCATAGTCCTGTTTATGTACCCCCTTCTTCATGCTGCTTGCCCAGTGAGACTCCTGCTCCTCTGTGCCTAGGAGGAGTGGGTTGTCTTACCCTGCTCCTTTGCCCAGGGACCGGTCGGAGGGTAAGTCAGGGATCCGAGGTTCCTGCGCATGGGTCCTCCTACCATCAAGGTCGGCCCATGCAGGTAGGAGACAGGGTCAGCGTTAGGGACGCAACAGGAGGTGACCTGCTCCCTGATTCTTTGTTCCTGGCGAGTAGCGACTGGACATCTTCCATCACCGCACGGCTGAGGATTTCCCCCATCCTCAGCCGTGACACCTATATAGACAGGGGTGTGTCTTTCCAAATCATGTCCAATTAACTCAATTTACTACGAGTGGACTCCAAACTATGGTGTAGAAACATCTCAAAAATAATCAAGAGAAATGGGAGGGCCCCCAGAGCTATATTTCAAGAGTCATAGTAAAGGGTCTGAATTCCATTTTTTTTTATTCCATTTTTTTGTTTTTAATGCATTTGCAAACACTTCTAAAATTCCGTTTTCACTTTCTCATTGTGGGGTATTGAGTGCATATTGATAGGGGAAACAAATGTTGTAGTTTTTATTTTATTTTAGCACAAGGCCACAAAAGTAAGAGTCTGAAGACTTTCTGAATGCAGGTGTCACGGCCTTTGGTTTGCGCTGTGACACTGTTGCCACACTTGCGGTTGCCCACGGCAACGTGTTGCTGTGTTAGCATGCTGTGGCAGTGTCTCGGCCTTCTGGGTGATTGCCATGACATGGTTGCCACGCATGTTGTTGCCGGTGGTAACGTGTGGTTTTATATGCTTGTGTGTGCACTTCCCCTTTAAGTGGCTTCCTTTCTCTGTCTGGTGTTGGAAGGGTTAACTCCCTTCCTAGTGTTTTGTGAACACTGGGTTTGTGTGTGTGGGTATGGCTGCTTGGGCTATTTAGCCTCTGATGGATGTCTAAAGCTCAGTGTTCCTCCAGCCTTGGTGTATGCTGGTGGTTCACTGTTCCTGGCTTTTATCATCTGTCCAGTGAGGGCCACCCTTGTGGTCATTGATGTTATTATGGTGTCTCTTTCCCTTCTTATCTTTTGGTTTGCGTGGGTTATGTTCAGGGTGTTGTATGTCTTGTGTTGTGTTACATGGCTGGTGATGTTTGGTATCCAGCATGTTTGCTAGACATTTCCCTGTCTCACGTTTATTGCAGCTATGGGTGTCCTGGGTTCCTGTGTGGTTGTGGTAAGTGCTGTGTCCTTAATGTTGGTGTGGACAGCAGCACTTGTGCACGGGTTCCAGTCAGTGTGTCTGTGGCAGGTAAGTGTGTTATGGGTTTCGCTTACCTGCCAACTCCATATGCTGTATGTGTTCCCCTCTCCTTGCAACCTGGCCTCAGATAGAGACTCCGGTTACTCCATGACTGGGATGAACAGGTCGTCTCTTCCCGACTCCTTGGGCGACTCAGGGTCTCTAGGAATCCAGAGTATGAGTCGCCCCACCATCGGGGTCCGCTCATAAGGTGAGGAGTCAGGGAGAGAATTAGGGATGCTGTAGGAGGTGACCTGCTCCCTTATTACTCCTTTTGGCCAGGCTGATCCCCTTTTACCCTTTGACACTGCACGGTGGGGGGTTTCCCCCACTCCCCACCGTGACAGCAGGTCTGCTGGGACACCCAGCCTTTTTTTCCCACCACACTATCTCCGATAAACTACAACAGATATGTACATACCAATGGATGTGGCATAAAAGTAATTTCTCATTAAATCTTTTTAAGTAGAGACAACATAAATGTAATATACCTTACAAAAGTATTCCAGAGTATTTGTTAATACTCTAATGTTAAAGAATTATATAAATGATTATGGCTGTCTCTTTATCTCTCATCTTCTCTTCATAGTACTTCATTGTAAACACTCATGTAGATTTCTTTTGTACTTTGTGCATTAAATATCACAGTACATATGAGAACATGATAAAAAACTGTACACTGTTTTTTAAAGTCAAAGCATTACTAGTGGTCATAAACAAAACCAGGCTGGATTGCTTTTGTGAAATCCCTTTCATTTTAATGACATCTGAAAAAAAAATCTGAATCTTCTCCTTCCTTCCTGTGTCAGAGGAAGTTTATACAAACGATGTATTAATGAAACAAATGGCTAATGGGAAGACAAAAGCAGTGTAATCTGAGTTTAACATCTGTCAGTAATGTAATGGGGCTGTTTGTGCTGTAATGTAATGATAGGCTATAAACAAGGTTTGAATCTTTCTGCTACGTGAATTATGTCATGACACCACAAACCTTCTTATCATCTTGTCTACCCCTTTTATAAATAATTTAGTAATATAAAAAATGCAATCCAAAATAAATAAATAAATGATTAAACAATAATTTATTTTTACCAGGGACAGACTGTGAATGGCCCATATTAGAGTTATGAGCTCCTTATTGACTTTAAAAAAACAACAACGGTCTATTATTTTCTTTCCATGCTTATTGTGCATTTTATTAGGTTTTCATATCAATAAAAATGGAATCTGCCTGTAATGATTCCGATGTTAGGATGTTAACAAGATTGCAGAACTAGACTTCACCTGTAGCAGTCACCTTTCCCGGGTACTAACAGTGTCTTCTGGTACTCAGATACACCCTCGACTTACAGAAGGGCTGAAATATTTAACAACGGCTGGTGGCAAGAATAATATTATGACGCACATATACAATATATAGGAGTAGAAACTCAACGTAATGAAACTGTCAGTTGATGATAGCAGTTGGGTAATGAAGCAGACTGAGGAAGATAACCAAAGATAAACAGACAATAGCTGACCCTAACTAACTCTCCTTGAATCTATCCCTGAACACTGGCCATCATATCACAACACTGATTCTTAATGTCCCTAAATATCTCTCTACTTAAATCTCATTCTACAATAATGACCCTAATACAACAACAGGATGGCACCAGGACCTAGAGGCAAAAAAAACAATCTAAGCAGAGCTGAACTGGAATCAAAGCAAACAGATTAAAATAGCTAGGACCCGGAGGCTGGTGCCTCTGCATAACTGCAGTGGATCCACTGGCAGTGCAGGGCTTTATTAAGACCAGCGTCTAAAATGCCAGTCTTAATAAATGTGCTCCATATTGTTTACACAAAGTGTCATACATGTACCGCAGGCTGTGCCCACTCAATCATTACAGGAGCCTGGCTGTCAGTAACAGATGTACTGTAACCTGCTGTATCTGCTGGCATTGTTAAAAACTCCAATGCCAGTGGATTAACCCCTTAGATGCCAAGGTGAATGCTGACCACAGCATCCAAGAAGTTTACAGAGGGAGAGGACTCCCTCTCTAACTCCATCATCTCCCCTTGATGTGATCTCAGGGTGACATTAGTTGCCTTGGCACCTGGAAACCTTACAAAGGCCTCCAGAAGCCTATGTGGCCCAGCCCCCAGGCTGGATCTAAAATATGTGAAACTGATAAGTACAATGCAGTACAATAGGTTTTTACACCTCACGCACTCCAAATTTTAATGTGCCTGATTTTCATCTATAGGCACCATTCGGTGCACCTGTGAGGCCTGCATGATATCAGTCAGCTCTGGGTGGGCCTCACAGCCTCCTCCCTCCTCCCATTGCATGTGTGGTTTCACACTGGAGGCAACTGGGAGCTGTTTGCTGTGAGTCGGACCTTACGCTTCTGTAATTCGCCCACTGGCTCCTGGTACTGCCCATATGGCACAGGTAGGTTAGCGTTAGATCCCGTGCCACCTGAGATACCTTGATGTGGTGCATGGGCTCCGGTATGTCCTTCATATAAGGATATATTGGCTAAAGTCTCATTTTTAACATCAGTGTAAGGGTTTAGTCAGATTTTGTTGATTGTATCCACCACAGTAGTGCACCTATTCTTCTAAAAGCAATTCATATCCTGTAAAATACACCACAACATTCTTCGATAGTTCACTCGTATCTTTAAAATTGGTCAACGTCCCCATGAGACCTGCTTTCCCTTGTATACATGTTTTGCATTGCGTTTTTCTTTTTTCCACGCCCCCTCCTTGTCTTTGGTCTAAAAGGGGTCACTTTATTTTGAGTCTTCATCTTTTCTATAGAACAATCGATAGAGGTGCTGCCCTTTATGCTGCACGTCTGTATGTAACCTACCTGGATTAATAAAAGAAGATTCCATGAACATAGTGAGTGCCGTCTTTTCCTGTATCCTCAGTTGTTAATTCTGCATTAAAACAGGGATCAGACACTCAAAAGTTGAAGTCCAATAGCGAGACAAAAAAAAAAGTAAAACATTTTTAAAAAGTCTGGTATACAAATAAAAAAATAAAATGTTTAAGTGTAAAAGAAAAAAAAAAAGCCTCTTTCCACTAATCAATATTAGGTATTGCCAGGTTCAGCTGTATAAAATTATCACATAATCTTTCCCATCAAATGAACGCCATAATAATAACTAAAAACTATGCTAGAACAGACATTTGTGGTCACTTGCACAGCCAAAACCATTTTATCAAGCTTTCAAATAAACTTACATATCCTAAAATGGTACCAATAAAAGTTACCTCATCCTGCCAAAAATGCACCACAAGACCATTGCAATAGAAAAAAATTTAAAAAATCTCTGGCTCTCAGAAAATGGTGACACACTATTTTTTTTTTTCAAAAATGCTTTTGTGTAAAATGGAATAAATAGACATGTTTGGTCTGCATCCGTAATGACCTGCTCTATAAAAAATATCACATGATCTACCTTGTCAGGTGAATGCCCTAAAAATAAATACATTAAAACTATGCTAGAACAGACATTTTTTGGTCGCCTCACTTTGCAAAAAGCATTTTGCCAAGTGAATAAAAAACCATTGAAAATGTCAACTCATTCCACAAAAAATAAGGCCTCACACAAGACCACTGCCAGAAAAAAATAAAACAAATATGTCTCTTATAAAATGGTCAATAGATAAAAACTCCCACGGCGCAAGGAACTAACCAAAGGTCCAAAGTACTGTAGCCTAAGATATTTATTTAGTAGATATACAACGCGTTTCGGCGAGTCTCTCCCCTTCTTCAGGTAAAACTGCATATACACACTAACCAGTTTTAGACATATATATATATATACACATAAAATGCCCCAAAAAATGCCAAAACAGGTGCAAAAGATAGAGGGAAGGTTGGGGAGAGCAGTACCAAGGGGATAAGTGTGTCCCCAAAAGAAGAACAGTGTATTAAACTCAAAACAGTATAAAAATTACATTAGCACAATAAATACGTGAAAACATTGGTGGTTCAAGTGGTGGAGAGTGAAAACAGGCAGAAAAAAATCTTTAAAAACTATGTCCGAACGTATCAGAGCTATCGCTGTATTCTACGGTCACGTGACTGGGCTTCCTATCACTTGACACCTGCCGGGATCATGTGGTATCCTGTAACCTGTAGACAGGACGCTCAGGGGTGGGCCAGGTGGTGAAAATGTATTGCCCAGCCTGAGGTAGGAAGAGGGAGAAGCGGAGTGCAGTTGCGATCATGTGACGTCGTTGCAGAGGAAACAAGACACTAAACCCTCCAAACTGTGCTGGCAGCCTGGGGATGAGCGTCCACAGTGAAGAGGGGATGCCAATTGCAGATTTAATTAAGAAAATATAGATACATGCAATTAATACCTGGTTGATAATACTATGGAAATGAATAAAATAATAAAGTAACATGGCTGCTAAGGCTACTTTCACATTGGCGTTTTGGCTTTTAGTTTGTGAGATCCGTTCAGGGCTCTCACAAGCAGTCCAAAACGGATCAGTTTTGCCCTAATGCATTCTGAATGGCAAAGGATCCACTCAGAATGCATCAGTTTGCCTCCATTCCGTCTCCATTCCACTTTAAAGGCGGACACCAAAAGGCTGCTTGCTGCGTTTTAGTGTCCGTCTGACGAAAGTCAGCCAAATGGATCCGTTCTGACCCACAATGTAAGTCAATGGGGACAGATCAGTTTTCTATGACACAATCTGGCTCAATAGAAAACGGATCCGTCCTCCATTGACTTTCAATGGTGTTCAAGATGGATCCGTCTTGGCTATGTTAAAGATAATACAAACAAATCCGTTCTGAACGGATGCAGACAGTTGTATTATCTGAACAGATCCCTCTGTGCAGATCCATGACGAATCCACACCAAACGCGAGTGTGAAAGTAGCCAAATAGTGGCATGACTGCTGGAAAATAAATAAATAAATAAAATGACATGGCTGCTAGAAACAAAAATGAATTATGAATAAAAATGACAAATAACATATAGATATAAATGTAAAAAATAAATCGATATAAATGTACATATAAAAACTGTCCATATAAAATGTCAGTGCCAGTGAACATGAATATGAATAATTACAGATAAAATTGGACTTATATGTTAATATCAAAAAAATAAATATAATATGATGAAAAATTCATAAAACACTGGAAATGTGAGATTCATAACGAATATCCTTATAGAGAATGTGGTGGGATCAACCTTATATCGCATAAAAATGCGCAAGACTGATAAGAGACAATAATCAATAATACAATAAAATCATAGTAAATGACATTATGTAAAGAGAACAGAAATGTTCTTTAACTCCTTAAGGACACAGCCTTATTTCACCTTAAAGGGAACCTGTCACCAGTTTTATGGTGTCCTAACTAAGGGCAACATAAATAAGTGACTGATTCGCTTAGCAAAATGCTGGGTCACTTTCTTTAATTGACCCAGTCAATCTGCCAACATCTTGTATTGAAAAGCTCCAGCTGATAATGATGAGTCATGAATATTCATGAGCTCCTGACTCTCCCCGCCTACCTGCTGCTGAATGACAGTTTTTTTCCATATGAATCAGCAGCAGGTGGGCAGGGGAGTGGCTATAGCTCTGAATTAAATATACGCTGGACTCAATGACATCACGCTGGAGTCAAATCAGCTCATTAGCATGCGGCATGTGGCATCTTTGTGTGTATATTATGAGGTAACCATCTGTCACACCAGTAAGTGAATACATCTAAGGTACTTTTTAGTAGTTAATGATTGTATATAATTAGTTAGATTATAATCAAATATCCACATGACAGGTTCCCTTTAAGGACCAGGCCATTTTTTGCAAATCTGACCAGTGTCACTTTAAGTGGTGATAACTTTAAAACGCTTTGACTTATCCAGGCCATTCTGAGATAGTTTTTTCATCACATATTGTACTTCATGACACTGGTAAAATGAAGTTAAAAAAATTATTTTTATTTATAAAAAAATACCAAATTTACCAAAAATTTGTAAAAAATTGCTAATTTCCAAGTTTAAATTTCTCTACTTCTATAATACATAGTAATACCTACAAAAATAGTTATTACTTTACATTCCCCATATGTCTACTTTATGTTTGGATCATTTTGGGAATGATATTTTATATTTTGGGGATCTTACAAGGCTTAGAAGTTTGGAAGCAAATCTTGAAATTTTTCTGAAATTTACAGAAATCCAATTTTTAGGGACCAGTTCAGGTCTGAGGTCACTTTGTGAGGCTTATATAATAGAAACCACCCAAAAATGACCCCATTCTAGAAACTACACCCCTCAAGGTATTCAAAACTGATTTTACGAACTTTGTTAACCCTTCAGGTGTTGCACAAGAGTTATTGGCAAATGGGGATGAAATTTGAGAATTAAATTTTTTTGCCAAATTTTCCATTTTAACCCATTTTTTCCACTAACAAAGCAAGGGTTAACAGCCAAACAAGACTGTATCTTTATTGCCCTGACTGCTGTTTACAGAAACACCCCATATGTGGCCGTACACTACTGTACGGCCACACTGCGGGGCGTAGAGGGAAAGGAGCGCCATTTTGTTTTTGGAGGGCTGATTTTTATGGACCGGTTTATTTACACCGTGTCCTGTTTGAACCCCCCTGATGCACCCCTGGAGTAGAAACTCCCTAAAAGTGACCCCATTTTGGAAACTACGGGATAAGGTGGCTGTTTTGTTGAGACTATTTTTAGTCAATAAAGTTTGTAAAATCAGTTTTGAATACCTTGAGGGGTGTAGTTTCTTAGATGGGGTCACTTTTAGGGAGTTTCTACTTTAGGGGTGCATCAGGGGGGCTTCAAAAGGGACATGGTGTCAATAAAAAAGGCCATCAAAGTCGGCCTTCCAGAAACCATGTCGGTCCTTTACTTTTGCAGGGCGCCTTTTACCGATACAGCAGTTTACGACCACAAATGTGGCGTTTCTGTAAACTGCAGTATCAGGGTAATAAATATTAAGTTTTGTTTGGTTGTTAACCCTTGCTTTGTTACCGGAAAAAACGGATTAAAATGGAAAACTGCCGTTTTGGCACCGTTTTTTTTTTTCGGATCGTGTTAATCTGGGGGGTTAGGTCATGGGGTATTTTTATAGAGGAGATTCTTACGGACGCGGCAATACCTAATAAGTCTACTTTTTTACAATTATTTAGGTTTTAGACTATATTATCCTTTTTGATACAAAAACATTTTTTTTGTATCTCTAAAGTCTAAGAGTCATTTTTTTTGTTAGTTTTTTTGCCGATTATATTATGTAGGGTCAAATTTTTTGTGGGATGAGAGGACAGTTTTATTGCCACTATTTTGGGGGCTATATGACTTTTTGATCGCTTGCTATTAAAATTTTTGTTATGTAAGGTGACAAAAAAAGTTATTTTTTTGCACCGTTTTTTTTTTTTTGGACCATGTTAATCTGGGGGGTTAGGTCATGGGGTATTTTTATAGAGGAGATTATTACCGACGCGGCGATACCTAATTTGTATACTTTTTTTTTATTATTTTATTTTTTGCATTTTTTTTTGGTGTCTCAAGTCTGAGAACCAGTTTTTTTATCCGATAGTCAGTGGCTAAATTGGGATATAAATTTAGTACTCCATGGAAGTGTGGTACTCCCTGAAGCAACCGTCTATGCAGAGGCCCGGATGATCGGGGCACGTGTCGCACTGAGTAGTGATGTCCTTCCGTATCCCCCTCCTGCGACACACTCTGCACTTTTTTTGGGTTCGTCCCTTCTTTCCATTATGGGGGACCACACCTGGAAAGTGTTGGCCAGGGACGATCCGGGTGCCTCCAGTACCCGAGGTACTCCGGACTGCTCTTTCTTAGTCTGAAAAGATCAGGGCCTTGAGGACTGCCTCATAGAACTGAAGGAATGTCCCTGTGTTGCCAGCGCTCCAGGACAGCACAAAAGAGTTGTACAAGGCAACCTGCACCAAGTAGACCGCAACTTTTTTGTACCATGCCCGGGTTTTGCGCATGGCATTATATGGCTTGAGGACTTGATCAGAGAGATCAACTCCTCCCATATACCGATTGTAGTCGACGATACAATCGGGCTTGAGGACCGTTGCCGCGGTACCTCGCACAGGGACAGGGGTGATGCCGTTACCATGAATTGTGGAAAGTACAAGGACATCCCTCTTGTCCTTATATCTGATCAGCAACAGGTTTTCACTGGTAAGGGCACGGGTCTCACACCTGGGGATAAGTACCTGGAGGGGGTGGGCAGGGAGGCCGCATTGATTTTTCTGCACGGTCCCACAAGCGGACGTGGATCTGGCGGCAAGGGACTGGAACAAGGGGATACTAGTATAAAAGTTATCCACGTACAGGTGATAACCTTTATCTAGCAGTGGGTGCATAAGGTCCCACACAAGTTTCCCGCTAACACCCAGAGTGGGGGGACATTCTGGGGGTTGAATACGGGAATCTCGCCCCTCATACACATGAAACTTGTAAGTGTACTCTGAGGTACTCTCACAAAGTTTGTACAGCTTCACGCCATACCTCGCCCGCTTTGAGGGAACATACTGGCGGAAAATGAGTCTCCCCTTGAACGCAATGAGAGACTCATCAACCGCGACCTCCCTTCCAGGTACATAGGCCTGTACAAATTTGGCCCCAAAGTGATCGATGACCGGCCGTATCTTATACAGATGGTCATAGGCAGGATCACCTTGGGGGGGACATGCTGCATTATCTGAATAATGCAGGCATTTCCGGATGGCCTCAAACCGGGTACGTGTCATGGCCGTACTGTAAAGTGGGGTCTGGTAGAGGACGACCCCACTCCAGTAATGCCTGACACTAGGTTTCTTGACTAGGCCCATGTACAGCACGAGGCCCCAAAATGTCCTCATCTCGGCTGCACTGACCGGGGTCCAGCCACCGGGCCTAGCCAAAAAGGAGCCCGGGTGTTGAGCAACGAACTGTTGGGCGTACAGGTTTGTCTGCTCCACCATTAGATTTACCAGTTGGTCACTGAAAAAAAGACTAAAAAAGTCATATTCAGTGAAGCCTAGATTCCTGATTGGCCTACAAACTCAGGAATCACGGGCTCAAATCTCTCTGGGGTACACCAGACAAGTTCACCGGCAGGGGGCTCCGGTGGATTTAACTGGTGGGCCAGAAAACTAGTACGAGCCCCAGAGCTGCTCGTACTAGGGTGGGCCACAGGGTCCCTAGCATGGCGGTCGCCTTGCTCTGCCTGGTGGCGGCTCCGCCGCCTTGGGGGCTCATCATCATCGCTAGATGATGAGGAGGACGCGGATGACAACAGGAAAGTGGGGTCATCCTCGTCCTCACTAGGACTCTCGGACTCAGAGGCAAGCTGGGCGTATGCCTCCTCGGCCGAGAACATCCGGCGGGCCATAGGGGAATGTGTGTCTGCGTGTGTGTGTGTGTGTAAATCTTTATTCAGTGTGCGTGTGTGTGGGGGCACGGGTGTTCGCGTACTTATCCCTAAAACTAAGAGGAAAAAAAAAAGACTAACTAAAATATTTTTTTTTAAAACCGCTGATCAACCGTCCGAAGTTGATCAGCGGTGGGGTGTGCGATGCGCTAACAGTGGCCGGACGCTAAGAGTGCCGGCCACAGTCAGCATACGCACACAAAAAAAAAATGCCTGCGCCCAAGCGGCAGCACCCCTGGGGGGTCTAGGGTCACACAGCTGTGCTGTGGACCCCAGACACCCTACTTAGAGTGATGCAAGAAAACTTTTTTTTACCACTAACTTTCCTTTTATTTTCCCTGCCTAGCCCAACCTTTCCCTAGACTTTCCCTAGACTTTCCCTAATTACCTGCAGATAAGATGGGGGGTGCTGGGGCACAGATGGGGTGATGCTCCACACGTGCAGGCAGCGCTCCTTTCTCCTCTGGCTCCGGACACAAAAGGAGGAGGAGAGGAGCGCTGCTATGATTTGAATCTCCCGCCGGACCGCCCTCCTACCAATCAGAGGCGATCCTGAGAGGTGATGTCACCATCACCACTCAGGATCTAAGGATGGTGATTGGTGGGGTAAAAACACACCACGATCACCATCCTGTTCCAGGTTATCGGGTCCTCAGAGACCCGAATAACCCGGAAACACAGCAAACCGCAGGTCTGAATTGACCTGTGGTTTGCTGAGATTGCCTACACGGGGGGGTCACAGGACCCCCCGACGCATTTGCCCCAGGTGCCTGCTCAATGATTTGAGCAGGCACCGGGTTCCGATCACCGCCCGCCCTCCATCCTTAAGTACCAGGACATAAGGGTGTACCTGTACGCCCTGTGTCCAGAAGAGGTTAAAGGTTAATTTTGAACGCCTCATTCAGACCGTGCGGATTTTGGCAATTAAGTTTATACATCCAGAACATCTCCCATCTTCTTAATATCTGGATGATATTATGACTAGAGATGGCCTTGCAGTTCGCCCGGCGATCGTTTCGCGGTGAACTTTGCTCGTTCGCGGTTCGCCGAACATGCGAACATATTGCGATGTCCGCCAGTGCCATATTCTTTTGCATTGTGCCGAACTTTGACCCATGACACATCCATCAGGTGGGACAGGACAGCCAATTGAGACGTTTCAGCACATGGACACACCCCCTACCCTATAAATAAACCCGATCTGGCAGCCATTTTACATTCTGTTTTTTGCGGGTGTAGGGAGAGGTTGCTGTGGGGGAGCAGGGACAGACTGTTAGGGACACCAAACGCTAGCTAATAGGGCCACTAAAGTCCTTTTAAGGACTGATATAGGCAGTGGCCTAGCTATAGGGGTCGCAGTGGTCGCAGTTGCGACCGGGTCCCTAAGTCAGAGGGGCCCACGGGGCCCCCCAGGAGATAAGGAGTAAAGCCCTGGCCCGGGTACTTTACAACACCTGCGGGCGGCGCCGGCGGCTAAGTTCACAGGGGGGCGGAGGCAGAGCCGTGTATGCAGGCGCAGGCTCAGCCAGGGGAGGGAGTGGTCCCACTCCCGTGGCAGTACTGGCCGGACGTGGAGGAGAAGCTGCGACTCGCGGGTGGTGGCATGACGAGCAGAGACTTGGAGATCTCTCTAGGTCACGGTCAGCAACCTGTGTATGAGGAGGGGTCTCTCTGTGTATGAGGAGCTGCCTGAACATGAGGAGGGGTCTCTGTGTGTGAGGAGCTGTCTCTGTATATGAGGAGCTGTCTCTGTATGGGGAGCAGCGCGTGGTTACATCTCTTCCCATAAGTTCCGTTCCCTGGATAGCTGACATCTATTTCGCTGGACTGTGAGTTTATATGTGCTCACCAGTTCAGTGGGAGGCTTTGATGCAACTTGGTCCTGCATGTTCTGTCCTTGTTAATGCTGAAAATATCACTGACATGCAAATGTTTCGCGTAGGTGAGACAATAAGACTATCACTGAGCAAATAAACCCCTAAAATATAACTTTTAATAATATGCAGATAAAATTAATAAACCCCAATTTATATCTAAATAAACACAGGTATGATGACCTATATCAGATGTCCGTGCTGAAGATACAGTATTAGCACAGTAAGATAATACAATAACAGCAAGGAACACGGTAACCAGCCTCACATCTGCATCTTTGATGGACTCTATGAATCTATACAAAACAACCAACAGTTATCTGATAAAGACTCACGATTACTTGCATAATAACCAGCAATCTGTTTAATAAAGACTGATGGTTACTTGCATACAGATGATCTCATGATTGAGGGAGACTCATGGTAAGGTAACGCATCATCAGGTTGTCTGTGGGTAGCTAGGACCATGGGGTGGGGAAGATCTTTATTCCCTAAGTTGTCCCTGACGGCTATCCCTGCCTAAAAGCAGAGCACCCGCGCCGAAAGGGGCGAACCCACTTCTCGGTGGCTAAACCCTCAGACGCCCTAGATGTCCCTGCTGAAAAGATGATCTCCCGACGCGTTTCCCCAAGTGGAGATATCCAAATGTTTCATCAGGGGACAGCGTTTTGTTGATACAAAATAGCTGCAGATCAGACACATATGATAAGGGCACCAAGATAGAGAGGACCGCCTCAGTGATTGAGAGTATTTCCTTTTAGAAGCCACACGTCTGACGTCACTTCCGGTCACGTGATCATATGAAAATTCACATCGAACTATAATGTAATTAGAATTCACTTTTTAGAATCATGTATACTTCGATTTTTAGGAGATCAATTAGTGTATACTTCGATTATTAGTGGTAATGGTCACATATTGTCGAAGTACATACAGGTTAGGGCGGAAATACGTCACCCAGGCGCCATAGGAGCGCATCAAGGAAGCGCCGATATACAGTGGAACGCATAATGCGTTCCAAGAACTGGAAGTGACTTACATTCGGCCGGATATGCCTGTTTAGGACAGCGCAGATGCCGCAGAGCGCTGCCATGGTTACATGACGCTGATCACGTGCTACGATGGTTACTCTCATTATAAAGCACCTAGGTTCAAAAAGGATTCAATCACTAGTAGGCAAAACTTATGGTGCCCCATGGGGAATGTGGGAGGGACAATTATTAATGAAATCCCTGGTTTAATCACACCATAGATGAGGTGATCCAGGGTGTTTTTTTGGCTATGGTGTACAAGCAGGATTTTCGTCTGTACACTTACTTGGTGCCCAGATACTTTTTCATATATAATCGAAACATTGTTATTTAGACCGTATAGGCTACAGGAAGCAGGAGATCTGTTCATTGAGACCCATTGGATTCACAGTTTTAAGCCATTGAATCCACTGGGCCTCTTTGCGGAGTATCCTTTTATCCCAGTCTCCACCTCTGGGGGATTTTCGTACCACCTCAATAACCTGAAACCGTAGGGCGCTAAAGTCACCGGAGTGATATTCCAGGACGTGCCTGGCTACCGGTTTGTCTCTCCAAAGTTTTACATCTCCTATGTGGTCTCCCACCCGTCTTCTCAGTTCCCTTTTTGTTTTACCCACATCGTTAAGTGGGCAAGGGCAGGTACATAAATAGATAACTCCCTCAGTTTTGCAGTTGTCAAAGTCTCTTATAGCATAACTTATTCCGGTAGAAACACTGCAGAAAACCTTAGACTTCAAGATGAGTGGACAGAAAATACAGTCATTTCCACATCTAAAGGTTCCACAGACCTTCCAACTGAGCCAACTGCCAACCTGAGGTGGTGCTTTGTAATGGCTATGGATTAGCCTATCCCTAAGTGATCTGCCCCGGATTATCCCTCGAGAGTTATATTAGGCATAAGATCGTTCCGAAGGGTTTGAGAGTACATCTTGTTCCTGCCCATAGATCACGTTCTGGGTCACTTTTGGAAAAATGGGAACAGGAGTCTTTATCCAGCTCACTGCGGTTCATGCAGCTTTTGCTGGATGAAGAACGATGTATATCTACAAACACCTCTAAACATCTTAATAATCTCATTGATTCAGCTTTGAAATATAAGACTGACAGTGACTTCAACAGATGTGAATCCATCTTACAGGATAACGTGGAACATTATCAGAATATCTTAAAGAAGAGAAAGCACAGGCAATTCATTTGTGATCTGACTGAGTTTAGAGAGAAAAGAGTCTTTGAACTCACGAATGAAACTCCTGGTACTAAGTTTGTAGACAATTCAACTACAGACATTGACTCCTCTGATAACGAAAGAAAAAAGCACTAGGATGCCACCACCACAGGATAACCCGGCTCTAGAAATTTTCTCTAACCTGGTTACTGAACACATAGAGAAGATCCCTGAGTATAATCTACTGAGTAGAGGTAACCTGGATAGGGACGAATTAATAGCCCTCTCAAGGTTGGAAAATGACCCCTCTATTGTATTCAAGCCCTCAGATAAGGGGGGTAACATTGTATTGATGGATCACAAAACCTACTGTGAAATGTGTTTGGGCCTTCTGGGTGATAAAACATGCTACAGGGTACTTGAGAATAACCCTACCTCTGTGTTTTTAGTTAAATTGGAGACCATACTCCTACAGGCCTTCGAAAACAATATTATATCTAGGGATGAAATCAGATTCCTCACACCTAAATGTCCTCAGGCTCCTACCTTTTATGCACTGCCTAAGGTCCATAAGGGTTTTCCCCCCTTAGAGGTCGACCTATAGTATCAGGAATTGATTCCATTACCCAAAATATTAGTACATACATTGATGAAATCCTTCGGCCGTTTGTCGTCTCCCTCCCATCATATCTCAGAGACCCTACTGATCTAATGTTAAAAATTGATAATTTGTATCTGGCGTCCATTGATGTGGAAGCCCTGTACACGAGCATACCACATGACAGTGGTCTCTGTGTGGTCGCACACTTCTTGAAGTCAAGGGGTAATCAGTTTCAGGCACACAACTCATTTGTTGTGGAAGCCCTACAATTCATACTAACACACAACTATTTTTTGCTTGAATCCCGATACTACCACCAGCTCAGGGGCACGGCGATGGGGAGCCCCTGTGCCCCCAGTTATGCCAACTTGCTCCTGGGCTGGTGGGAGGATATGATGGTATTCTCAGGTGAGACCAGTGAATTTACGTCACATATTGTCTTTTGGGGTCGTTATATCGACGACATCCTGATTCTCTGGGATGGTAGCATGGATCTCTTTAAAATCTTTGTCCAATGTCTAAATAGAAACCCCATCGGTCTTGGTTTAAAATTTGAAATTTAACCACAAAGCATTGCTTTTCTTGATTTCCGTATTACTAAGGCTAATGGGGAACTACATACCACCAAATATCGCAAACCGACTTCTACAAATAGCCTTTTACGGTGGGACAGCTACCATCCCAGGAATCTAAGGAAAGGGATCCCCAAGGGACAATATCTGAGGATACAGAGGAACTGCTCCTCTATGGAATCATTTAAGGAGCAGGCTAGGGATATGCAGAGCAGGTTTACCCAACGGGGCTATCCCTCTGAAGTCTTAAAGGAGGCCTTTCAATTCTCCCTCCATAGAGATAGACAATCTTTACTGTCCCCACGTGAACAGCCTGCCTCTGAGACAATCATGATGAGAATCATTGGCACTTATGATGTCCAGAATCAGAAAATCATGGGAATCTTGAGGAGATTTTGGGGTATTTTACTATCTGACTCGGATTTAAAAGAGCTTTTGCCCCCAAGACCAATGATAACATATAGAAGGGGCAGATCACTTAGGGATAGGCTAATCCATAGCCATTACAAATCACCACCTCAGGTTGGCAGTTGGCTCAGTTGGAAGGTCTGTGGAACCTTTAGATGTGGAAATGACTGTATTTGCTGTCCACTCATCTTGAATAGTGTTGATCACGAATATTCGAATTTCTAATTTTTATCTCGAATATAGGTACTTAGAAAATTCGCAAATATTTCGAATATAGTGATATATATTCGTAATTTCGAATATTCAATTTCTTTTTTTATCAGTACACATGATCCCTCCCTGCTTCTAGCTTGTGGGCCAATGAGAAGGCTGCACTATATTAGCTAAATTGCTCTATATTCGTTTTTTTTTTTAATATTCGCTATATTGCTATAACTTCGTTTTTTCGAATATTCGTAATATTCTAAAACAAGAATATATAGCAATATAGCGAATATTCGAAAAAAAATGAATATAGAGCAATTTAGCTAATATAGTGCTATAATCTTCTTTGTCTAATAGTTGTAATTTTTTTTCTCATCTGAAGTTCAGATTGGAAAAAAATTACAACTATAAAAAAAAGATTATAGCACTATATTAGCTAAACTGCTATATATTAGTTTTTTTTTTCGAATATTCGCTATATTGCTATATATTCTTGTTTTAGAATATTACGAATATTCTAAAGAATGAAGTTATAGCAATATAGCGAATATTCGAAAATAAAACGAATATAGAGCAATTTAGCTAATATAGTGCTATAATCTTTTTTTTTAATAGTTGTCATTTTTTTCCAATCTGAACTACAGATAAGAAAAAAATTACAACTATTAGACAAAGAAGATTATTGCACTATATTAGCTGAATTGCTCTATATTCGTTTTTTTTTTTTTCGAATATTCGCTATATTGCTATATATTCTTGTTTTAGAATATTACGAATATTCGAAAAAACAAAGTTATAGCAATATAGCGAATATTCGAAGAAGAAAAACGAATATAGAGCAATTTAGCTAATATAGAGCTAGCTCTTTGTCTAATAGTTGTAAGTTGAAAAATTTGCATTACGAAAATTTGCATTACGAAAATTCATATATTACACGATCAATACCTTGCCAATTTTTCGAGTAAAAAAATCGTAGAATATAACGAATATTCGAGATTTGCAAATATTCGAATAATATTCTACAAAATATTCCTTAAATATCGCAAATTCAAATATGACCCCTGCCGCTCATCACTAATCTTGAAGTCTAAGGTTTTCTGCAGTGTTTCTACCAGAATAAGTTATGCTATAAGAGACTTTGCCAACTGCAAAACTGAGGGAGTTATTTATTTATGTACCTGCCCTTGCCCACTTAACGATGTGAATAAAACAAATAGGGAACTGAGAAGACGGGTGGGAGACCACATTGAAGATGTAAAACATCGGAGAGACAAACCGGTAGCCAGGCACGTCCTGGAATATCACTCCGGTGACTTTAGCGCCCTATGGTTTCAGGTTATTGAGGTGGTACGAAAATCCCCCAGAGGCGGAGACTGGGATAAAAGGATACTCCGTAAAGAGGCCCAGTGGATTCACCGGCTTAAAACTGTGAATCCAATGGGTCTCAATGAACAGATCTCCTACTCCTGCTTCCTGTAGCCTATACGGTCTAAATAACAATGTTTCGATTATATATGAAAAAGTATCTGGGCACCAAGTCAGTGTACAGACTAAAATCCTGCCTGTACACCATAGCCAAAAAAATGGCCAATTTAATGTACACTACTATATATAGGGACACCCTGGATCATCTCATCTATGGTGTGATTAAACCAGGGATTTCATTAATAATTGTCCCTCCCACATTCCCCATGGGGCACCATAAGTTTTGCCTACTAGTGATTGAATCCTTTTTGAACCTAGGTGCTTTATAATGAGAGTAACCATCGTAGCACGTGATCAGCGTCATGTAACCATGGCAGCGCTCTGCGGCATCTGCGCTGTCCTAAACAGGCATATCCGGCCTAATGTACGTCACTTCCGGTTCTTGGAACGCATTATGAGTTCCACCGTATATCGGCGCTTCCTTGATGCGCTCCTATGGCGCCTGGGTGACGTATTTCCGCCCTAACCTGTATGTACTTCGACAATATGTGACCATTACCACTAATAACATTGATCTCCTAAAAATCGAAGTATACATGATTCTAAAAAGTGAATTCTAATTACATTATAGTTCGATGTGAATTTTCATATGATCACATGACCGGAAGTGGCGGATTTTAAAAGGAAATACTCTCAATCACTGAGGCGGTCCTCTCTATCTTGGTGCCCTTATCATATGTGTCTGATCTGCAGCTATTTTGTATCAACAAAACGCTGTCCCCTGATGAAACATTTGGATATCTCCACTTGGGGAAACGCGTCGGGAAGATCATCTTTTCAGCAGGGACATCTAGGGCGTCTGAGGGTTTAGCCACCGAGAAGTGGGGTCGCCCCTTTCGGGGCGCGTGCTCTGCTTTTAGGCAGGGATAACTGCCAGGGACAACTTAGGGAATAAAGATCTTCCCCACCCCATGGCCCTGGCTACCCACAGACAACCTGATGATGCATTACCTTACCATGAGTCTCCCTCAATCATGAGATCATCTGTATGCAAGTAACCGTCAGTTTTTATCAAACAGATTGCTGGTTATTATGCAAGTAATCGTGAGTCTTTATCAGATAACTAAAAAAAAATTCTGGTAAGACTATCTTTTTCATCGAATATTTGCTGGCAGGAGATTTAACAAGACTTGAATGTTATTCGCCCAGTGGGACGCTACTGGTGGAATCTAGAGCGGGACGCCGCTATACCTGTTTGTTGTGGGACTATTACGCCACGGTGCCTTTAATAATTGTTACTTTGGAGCTTCAGAATTTTATCAGTGAGTTTGGGAATAACTCCCAACAGTGACATTTGGGGTTTTCCCAGTGAACATTCAGCGTCCACGCTATTTATGCGTTTTTTATTGTGTGAAAAAATTTTTATTGTGTGAATTATTTGTGAGTTAGTGATCGATTGTACAATTTTTATTGCCGTTGTATTTTAGGAATATGCTATACTAGCTATTAGTACTTATCTAGATTCATAGTGCTAGTTATAGTGAGGAAGTGCTGTTTAGTACAATAGGAGGGCCATATTCTCTCTGTTATTGTCCTTTCTTATTGTCTTATACATAATAAATATCTGTATGATCCCTATATCCTGAGAGTGCCCAGTTCTTTTATCTCAAGTTTTATCAGATAACTGTTGGTTGTTTTGTATAGATTCATAGAGTCTATCAAAGATGCAGATGTGAGGCTGGTTACCGAGTTCCTTGCTGTTATTGTATTACCTTGTTAATGCTGGAAGTATTGCCCTATTAACACATTGCTGTGCCCCACACACTTTATAAGTGTTGCTCACAGTAAGGCTGACTCAGTAGTGCCCTCCTCAAAATTTTACTTCTTTTTAGTGACCGCCTTGCAATAATGTTGCCCCTTTAATGCCCCTTACAATAGTGTTGGCCCTTCGTGCAGCCTTATGAGGCCACCTATACAATAGTGTGGCCCCCTTAGTGCCCCCCTTACAGTAGTGTTGCCCCCTTAGTGCCCCCCCAATAGTGCTGCCCTGTAGTTTTAATAAAATAAAGTAATACTCAACTATCCCAGTCCCCAAGATGATTGGAGCACATCTTCCCCCTATCCTGTGTTCTCCCCCTGCTCAGCTCAGCAGGAACCATGACGTTACTGCATTGCAGCTGTCCAGGGGCGTAGATATAGGGGGTGCAGAGGTAGCAGTCACTATCGGGCCCAGAAGCCTGAGGAAGCCCAAAGACCCTTGTGCTACATAAGAAGATCCCGGTATTATAGAAAGCACATGCTGGTCAAGTTACACCTCTGGCTAGAGAGAAGGGGTTAGGTCAAGATTTTGGCTTGGGTGGTGCGCTTTAATTTTCTCCTCCCCTGCCACTGGCCACAAAGCACAGAGGGAAGGGGGCCCAAGCTGAATTCTTGCACCAGCGCTTATGAGCCTTTAGCTACACCCCTGGGTATAGGTGTGCTATCAATAGGTGTGACATACTGAGGGGTGTGATATACTTAGAATATACTTTCTAACATAGAAAGTATATTATAGTGCATTTGTATCTGCAGCTAGATAGAGGGACAAATGCTATTGGAATAACTAATTCCAACTGGTGTGATATACCTGTTGCCCCCCCCCCAAAAAACTGATTGAGGGGTGTGATATACCTTTAACCCCTTCAGGACACAGCCTTATTTCACCTTAAGGACCAGGCCATTTCTTGCAAATCTGACTAGTGTCACTTTAAGTAGTGATAACTTTAAAACACTTTGACTTATCCAGGCCATTCTGAGATAGTTTTTTCGTCACAAATTGTACTTCATGACACTGGTAAAATGAAGTAAAAAAAATACAAAATTTACCAAAAATTTTAAAAAAATTGCAGATTTCCAAGTTTCAATTTCTCTACTTCTATAATACATAGTAATACCTACAAAAATAGTTATTACTTTACATTCCCCATAAGTCTACTTCATGTTTGGATCAATTTGGGAATGATATTTTATTTTTGGGGGATGTTACAAGGCTTAGAAGTTTAGAAGCAAATCTTGAAATTTTTCAGAAATTTTCAAAAACCCACTTTTTAGGGACCAGTTCAGGTCTGAAGTCACTTTGTGAGGCTTACATAATAGAAACCACCCAAAAATGACCCCATTCTAGAAACTACACCCCTCAAGGTATTCAAAACTGATTTTACAAATGAAGTTAACCCTTTAGGTGTTCCACAAGAGTTAATGGCAAATGGTGATAAAATTTCAGAATTTAGATTTTTGGGCAAATTTTCCATTTTAATAAATTTTTCCAGTAACAAAGCAAGGGTTACCAGCCAAACAAAATGCTATATTTATTGCCCCGATTCTGTAGTTTGCAGAAACACCCCATATGTGGACGTAAACTACTGTACGGGCACACAGTAGGGCGTAGAGGGAAAGGAGCGCCGTATGGTTTTTGGAAGGCAGATTTTGCTGGACTGGTTTTTTTGACACCATGTCCCATTTGAAGCCCCCCTGATGCACCCCTAGAGTAGAAACTCCATAAAAGTGACCCCATCTAAAAAACTACACCCCTCAAGGTATTCAAAACTGATTTTACAAACTTTGTTAACCCTTTAGGTGTACCACAAGATTTAATGGAAAATAGAGATACAATTTCAAAATTTCACTTTTTTGGCAGATTTTCCATTTTAATAATTTTTTTCCAGGTACAAAGCAAGGGTTAACAGCCAAACAAAACTCAATATTTATGGCTCTGATTCTGTAGTTTACAGAAACACCCCATATGTGGTTGTAAACCGCTGTACGGGCACACAGCAGGGTGTAGAAGGAAAGGAACACCATACGGTTTTGGAAGGCAGATTTTGCTGGACCGTTTTTTTTGACACCATGTCCCATTTGAAGCCCCCCTGATGTACCCCTAGAGTAGAAACTCCAAAAAGTGACCCCATTTTAGAAACTACGGGATAGGGTGGCAGTATTGTTGGTACTAGTTTAGGGTACATATGATTTTTGGTTGCTCTATATTACACTTTTTGTGAGGCAAGGTAACAAGAAATAGCTGCTTTGGCACCGTTTTTATTTTTTGTTATTTACAACATTCATCTGACAGGTTAGATCATGTGATATTTTTATAGACCAGGTTGTCACGGATGCGGTGATACCTAATATGTATACTATTTTTTTATTTATGTAAGTTTTACACAATGATTTAATTTTTGAAACAAAAAAAAACATGTTTTAGTGTCTCCATAGTCTGAGAGCCATAGTTTTTTCAGTTTTTGAGTAAATATCTTGGGTAGGGTATCATTTTTGCGGGATGAGATGATGATTTTATTGGCACTATTTTGGGATGCGTGTGATTTTTTGATCGCTTGCTATTACACTTTTTATGATGTAAGGTGACAAAAAATTGCTTTTTTTACACCGTTTTTTTTTTTTTTAACGGTATTCACCTGAGGGGTTAGGTCATGTGATATTTTTATAGAGTAGGTTATTACGGACGTGGCAATACCTAATATGTATACTTTTTTTTTATTTATGTAAGTTTTACACAATTATTTCATTTTTGAAACAAAAAAATCATGTTTTAGTGTCTCCATATTCTGAGAGCCATAGTTTTTTCAGTTTTTGGGCGATTATCTTAGGTAGGGTCTCATTTTTTGCGGGATGAGGTGACGGTTTGATTGGTCCTATTTTGGCGTACATACGACTTTATTGATCACTTTTATTACCTTTTTTGGGAAGTAAGGTGGGCAAAATTTCAATTTCATCATAGTTTTTTATTTTTTATTTTTATGGCGTTCACCGTTCGGGTAAAGTAAAATGACCGTTTTATAGATCAGGTCGTTACAGATGCGGTGATATCAAACATGTGTAGGGAATTTTTTTTTTTTTTCATTTTTAATCAGTGATAAATGTGTTTTTTGATTTTTACTTTTTTTTCACATTTTTTTACTTTTTTTTTTACCCAGACCCACTTGGTTCTTGAAGATCCAGTGGGTCTGATGTCTGTATAATACAGTACAGTACACTATATAGTGTACTGTACTGTATTTTCACTTTACAAAGTCTGATTAGACTTCTGCCTTTAGCAGAAGTCTAATCAGCACCATGGACAGCCTCTGATCAGTACCATGGACAGCCGGATGCCTGTGAAGGCGTCCGGTTGCCATGTTACCCATCACTCGCTGCCACAGCAGAGCAGTGGGTGATGGGGAGGGAGGGGGCCCTGTGCTGAAAAGGCACAGCAGCCCCCGATGGGAGAGGGAGGGAGCTCCCTCTTAACCTCTTCCATACAGCGGTCCCTACGGACAGCGGCATGGAAGGGGTTAAACGCATGGCATCTGTGCCAGCACAGATGTCAGGCGTTCCTGCCGCACTCCCCGCACCCCCCCCCCCCCTGCTGCGCCCTCCGGCAGATAACAAAGAAGGGCAGCAGGGGGGGGTTAAACATTAAAATTAAGCTTATTTGAAGTTTTTGATCCCCGCGGACATCACAGACCGCGGGGATCAGAAACTTCCGAAACCGCAGCAAACCGCAGGTCTGAATTGACCTGCGGTTTGCTGCGATCGCCGACATGGGGGGTCACAGGACCCCCTGGCGCATCTAGCCAAGGTGCCTGCTCAATGATTTGAGCAGGCACTGGGTTCCGACGGTGATCAGAACCATACATGACGTACCGGTACGTCATGTGTCCTTAAGTACCAGGACAACATGACGTACCGGTACGTCATGTGTCCCGAAGAGGTTAATATACCTTCTAACATAGAAAGTATATTATAGTGCATTTGTATTGTGCAGCAGTTGTGTGCGGTTCTGCTGAGACACCGCAGCTAGATAGAGGGACAAAAGCTATTGGAATAACTAATTCCAACTGGTGTGATATACCTGTTGCCCCCCCAAAAAAACTGATTGAGGGGTGTAATATACCTATAATATACCTTCTAACATAGAAAGTATATTATAGTGCATTTTTATTGTGCAGCAGTTGTGTGCGGTTCTGCTGAGATACCGCAGCTAGATAGAGGGACAAACGCTATTGGAATAACTAATTGCAACTGGTATGATATACCTGTTGCCCCCCCAAAAAAAAATGATTGAGGGGTGTGATATACCTGCTTCCACAAAATACTGATTATGGAATTTGATATACCTGCTTCTACAAAATACTGATTAAGGTATTTGATATACCTGCTTCCACAAAATATTGATTGAGGACTGCGATACACCGGCTTCCACCAAATATTGATTAAGGGGTTTGATATACCAGCTTCCAGCAAACACTCATTAGGGGTTTTATATACCTGTTTCCACAAAATACTGATACAGAAGATTGATATACCGGCTTCCACCAAATATTTAATGAGGCCTGCGATACACCAGCTCCCACCAAATATTGATTAAGGGGTTTGATATACCAGCTTCCAGAAAATACTCATTAAGGGGCTCTAAATACCTGTTTCCACAAAATATTGATAGAGTGGATTGATATACCGGCTTCCACCAAATATTGATTGAGGCCTGCAATATAACAACTTCCAACAAATATTGATTAAGGGGTTTGATATACGACCTTCCAGCAAATACTCATTAAGGGGTTCTATATACACGTTTCCACAAAATACTAATATAGGGGATTGATATTCCTGACTTCCACCAAATATTGATTGAGGCCTGCGATACAACAGCTTCGACCAAATATTGATTAAGAGGTTTGATATAACAGCTTCTAGAAAATACTCATTAAGAGTTTCTATATACCAGTTTCCAAAAAATACTGATAGAAGGGATTGATATACCAGCTTCCACCAAATATAGATTGAGGCCTGCGATACACTGGCTTCCACCAAATATTGATTGAGGCCTGCGATATACCTGCTTCCACAAATACTGCTCTTCTATAGGGACTTTGTCACAGAGTCATTTTAAAAATGACAGGCAGAGGAAGAGGCAGGCCATTCCGCAGGGGTGGTAGGGGTCAGGGAGGTGCACCAGGCCGGAGCCTAATTGGGAAGTTGGAGAAGGTGCGTGCAATTACGTCAAAGGATGCACTCAGCCTTCTGCTTCTGCACCCTCCTCATCCTCTGCATCTGCACCCTCCTCACTCTCTGCTGCGTGCACCCCCAAAGACACCACCACCACCACTACCATAGCCCCTCCACTCGAGTCAGAGGAATTATTTTCCATTCCATTCCCAGATCTTACTGATGCGCAGCCATTCTTGGCATCGGATCAGGAAGAGGAGGTAGCAACGGCCGCTACCCAGCGGTCTGACGACAGAACCCAGATCAGCCCAAGGACGGAGGTCCCCGCTGTTGTTGCCTACTCCGAGATCTCTAATGTCAGTGGTGGTGAAGGTGATGATAATGTGTTGATGGATGTCACGTGGGTGCCCACAAGAGAGGAAGAGGAGGGGAGTTCAGAGGGAGAGATAGAGCAGCAGACAGGGGGTAGAAGGAGGAGAAGCAGGCAGAACTCGCAGTGCACAGGAGGCAAAAAGCAGACTGCAAATGTATCTGGAGCGAGACATCCACCATGCACGGTCACATCTGGAGCTCACAGGACGCCGGCACATGGGTCCGCAGTGTGGGCTTTTTTTAACGTGTCAGCTGCTGAAAATAGTCTTGCCATCTGCAGCCTGTGCTGTCAACGCATAACTCGCGGTAAGCCCAACACTCACCTAGGGACGACCGCCTTAAGAAGGCACCTGGCCTCCCATCACTGAGCCCAGTTGTCACGATCAGTGTGTGTGTGGGGGGACTCCACACTGAACACAAAAGGGAAGGGGAACAGTAACTGGTCCTGGAAACTAGGGAAGAAACAGGTCACCTCCTAGACAACCCTAATCCGGGCCCTGACTACCTATCAATATGAATAGACCTTGAAGGTAGGAAAACTCATAAGCAGTATACCTAGGCTCTGATTTCCCTATAATGCCCTGGAATAATTATAGGACCAGAGACAACCCATTCCTCTCCAGATGGACGAATGGAAGTATCTGTCTCAGGCCCAGATACAACAACAGGGAATATAACAAATACAAACAAACGCTACACTTAACTTCTGTAGAGAAGGAAGAACAGGAACACCAGAGAGGATTTCACACCAGCTCAGCCAAACCCAAATGACGCTATCAACTGCATAGTCAGAAGGGTGGGGTAAGAATACAAAGGGTAGAAGTGATGACCACTGAGCAACAGCTGAGAAAAGGGAAGCGTCATTAACCCTATCAACACTGAATCAAGAGAAATCAAGGAGGCTGTTAGATTTCACCACACTCAGCCAATCTCCTTGATTTCCTAACATCAGTCACCTGAGGGACCGTAATAGTACACCCCCTTCCTTCTACGGGTGACCTCTGGGAACCCAGGATAGACCTTTTAGGATGGGCTCTGTGAAAGGCCTTCAAAAGACGATTCGCATTAACATCAGCCGCGGGAACCCACATTCTCTCCTCTGGTCCATAACCCTTCCAGTGGACGAGATACTGGAGGGATCTACGTAGAACTCGGGAGTCCACAATCCTGCTGATTTGAAATTCTAAATTACTGTCCACCATGAGAGGAGCGGGAGGCAAGGAGGACGGCTCAACAGGTTCGACACATTTCTTCAACAACGACTTATAAAATACATTATTAATTTTCAAAGCCTGAGGAAGTTCAAGACGGAAGGCTACAGGCCTAACAATGGCAGTGATCTTATATGGACCAATAAATATTGGGCCCAACTTCCAAGAAGGTTCTTTAAGCTTACTGTTTCTTGTGGACAGCCACACAGAATCACCCACTCTCAGGTCCGGACCATTCATACGTCTCTTGTCAGCCACACGCTTGCCCATATTTTGAGGGGTTTTTTGAATTTTCCGCCAAATCGAAGACAATTAAGATGAAAATCATTGCTCCTCAGGAATACCAGAAGTTTGACAACCAGAAAATGTGCCAAACTGTGGATGGAATCGATATGCCCCAAAAAACTGCGACTTATCAGTGAACTCCTGTCTACGGTTATTAATGGCAAACTCTGCTAATGACAAGAATGAAGAACACTACTTCTGGTTCCCCGAAACAAAACATCTCAAGTAAGTCTCCAGATTCTGGTTGGTGCGCTCCGTCTGTCCGTTTGACTGAGGATGAAAAGCCGAAGAAAAGAACAATTGCACCCACCGTCGAGAGTAGAACGCTTTCCAGAATCTGGAAACAAACTGAGTCCCCCTGATCAGACACAACTAGAGTTGAGCGAACACCTGGATGTTCGGGTTCGAGAAGTTCGGCCGAACTTCCCGGAAATGTTCGGGTTCAGGATCCGAACCCGACCCGAACTTCGTCCCGAACCCGAACCCGAACCCCATTGAAGTCAATGGGGACCCGAACTTTTGGGCACTAAAAAGGCTGTAAAACAGCCCAGGAAAGAGCTAGAGGGCTGCAAAAGGCAGCAACATGTAGGTAAATCCCCTGCAAACAAATGTGGATAGGGAAATGAATTAAAATAAAAATTAAAAAAATAAAAATTAACCAATATCAATTGGACAGAGGTCCCATAGCAGAGAATCTGGCTTCACGTCAGCAGAGAATCAGTCTCTTCATGCCATAGCAAAGAATCTGGCTTCATGTTAGCAGAGAATCAGTCTCTTCATGCCATAGCAGAGAATCTGGCTTCATGTCAGCGCAGAATCCGTCTTCATGTCATAGCAGAGAATCAGGCTTCACGTCACCCACCACTGGAACAGGCCACTGTCACATATTTAGGCCCCGGCACCCAGACAGAGGAGAGAGGTCCCGTAACAGAGAATCTGGCCTTATGTCAGCACAGAATCTGTCTTCATGTCATAGCAGAGAATCAGGCTTCACGTCACCCACCACTGGAACAGGCCACTGTCACATATTTAGGCCCCGGCACCCAGACAGAGGAGAGAGGTCCCGTAACAGAGAATCTGGCCTTATGTCAGCACAGAATCTGTCTTCATGTCATAGCAGAGAATCAGGCTTCACGTCACCCACCACTGGAACAGGCCACTGTCACATATTTAGGGCCCGGCACCCAGACAGAGGAGAGAGGTCCCGTAACAGAGAATCTGGCCTTATGTCAGCGCAGAATCAGTCTTCATGTCATAGCAGAGAATCAGGCTTCACGTCACCCACCCACTGGAACAGACCACTGTCACATATTTAGGCCCAGGCACCCAGACAGAGGAGAGAGGTCCCGTAACAGAGAATCTGGCCTTATGTCAGCACAGAATCTGTCTTCATGTCATAGCAGAGAATCAGGCTTCACGTCACCCACCACTGGAACAGGTCACTGTCACATATTTAGGCCCCGGCACCCAGACATAGGAGAGATGTCCCGTAACAGAGAATCTGGCCTTATGTCAGCGCAGAATCAGTCTTCATGTCATAGCAGAGAATCAGGCTTCACGTCACCCACCCACTGGAACAGGCCACTGTCACACATTTAAGCCCCGGCACCCAGGCAGAGGAGAGAGGTCCTGTAACAGAGAATCTGGCCTTATGTCAGCACAGAATCTGTCTTCATGTCATAGCAGAGAATCAGGCTTCACGTCACCCACCACTGGAACAGGCCACTGTCACATATTTAGGCACAGGCACCCAGGCAGAGGAGAGAGGTCCCGTAACAGAGAATCTGGCCTTATGTCAGCACAGAATCTGTTTTCATGTCATAGCAGAGAATCAGGCTTCACGTCACCCACCACTGGAACCGGCCACTGTCACACATTTAGGCCCCGGCACCCAGGCAGAGGAGAGGTTCATTCAACTTTGGGTTGCCCCGCAATATAATGGTAAAATGAAAATAAAAATAGTATTGAATGAGGAAGTGCCCTGGAGTAGAATAATATATTGTTAAGGGGAGGTAGTTAATATCTAATCTGCACAAGGGATGGACAGGTCCTGTGGGATCCATGCCTGGATCATTTTTATGAACGTCAGCTTGTCCACATTGGCTGTAGACAGGCGGCTGCGTTTGTCTGTAATGACGCCCCCTGCCGTGCTGAATACACGTTCAGACAAAACGCTGGCCGCCGGGCAGGCCAGCACCTCCAAGGCATAAAAGGCTAGCTCTGGCCACGTGGACAATTTGGAGACCCAGAAGTTGAATGGGGCCGAACCATCGGTCAGTACGTGGAGGAATGTGCACAGGTACTGTTCCACCATGTTAGTGAAATGTTGCCTCCTGCTAACACATTCCGTATCAGGTGGTGGTGCAGTTAGCTGTGGCGTGGTGACAAAACTTTTCCACATCTCTGCCATGCTAACCCTGCCCTCAGAGGAGCTGACCGTGACACAGCTGCATTAGTGACCTCTTGCTCCTCCTCTGCCTTCAGCTTGGGCTTCCACTGGTTCCCCTGTGACATTTGGGAATGCTCTCAGTAGCGCGTCTACCAACGTGCGCTTGTACTCGCGCATCTTCCTATCACGCTCCAGTGTAGGAAGTAAGGTGGGCACATTGTCTTTGTACCAGGGATCCAGCAGGGTGGCAACCCAGTAGTCCGCACATGTTAAAATGTGGGCAACTCTGCTGTCGCTGCGCAGGCACAGCAGCATGTAGTCGCTCATGTGTGCCAGGCTGCCCAGAGGTAAGGACAAGCTGTCCTCTGTGGGAGGCGTATCATCATCATCCTGTGTTTCCCCCCAGCCACGCACCAGTGATGGGCCCGAGCTGCTTTGGGTGCCACCCCGCTGTGAACATGCTTCATCCTCATCCTCATCCTCCTCCACCTCCTCCTCATCCTCGTCCTCCTCGTCCTCCAGTAGTGGGCCCTGTCTGGCCACATTTGTACCTGGCCTCTGGTGTTGCAAAAAACCTCCCTCTGAGTCACTTCGAAGAGACTGGCCTGAAAGTGCTAAAAATGACCCCTCTTCCTCCTCTTCCTCCTGGGCCACCTCCTCTTCCATCATCGCCCTAAGTGTTTTCTCAAGGAGACATAGAAGTGGTATTGTAACGCTGATAACGGCGTCATCGCCACTGGCCATGTTGGTGAAGTACTCGAAACAGCGCAAAAGGGCACATAGGTCTCGCATGGAGGCCCAGTCATTGGTGGTGAAGTGGGTAAGATCCACAGTGCGACTGACCCGTGCGTGCTGCAGCTGAAACTCCACTATGGCCTGCTGCTGCTCGCACAGTCTGTCCAGCATATGCAAGGTGGAGTTCCACCTGGTAGGCACGTCGCATATGAGGCGGTGAGCGGGAAGGCCGAAGTTACGCTGTAGCGCAGACAGGCAAGCAGCGGCAGGGTGTGAACGCCGGAAACGCGAACAGACGGCCTGCACTTTATTCAGCAGCTCTGACATGTCGGGGTAGTTGCGAATGAACTTCTGCACCACCAAATTCAGCACATGCGCCAGGCAAGGGATGTGCGTCAAACCGGCTAGTCCCAGAGCTGCAACGAGATTTCGCCCATTATCGCACACCACCAGGCCGGGCTTGAGGCTCACCGGCAGCAACCACTCGTCGGTCTGTTGTTCTATACCCCGCCACAACTCCTGTGCGGTGTGGGGCCTGTCCCCCAAACATATGAGTTTCAGAACGGCCTGCTGACGTTTACCCCGGGCTGTGCTGAAGTTGGTGGTGAAGGTGTGTGGCTGACTGGATGAGCAGGTGGAAGAAGAGGAGGAGGAAGCTGAATAGGAGGAGGAGGAGACAGGAGGCAAAGAATGTTGCCCTGCGATCCTTGGCGGCGGAAGGACGTGCGCCAAACAGCTCTCCGCCTGGGGCCCAGCCGCCACTACATTTACCCAGTGTGCAGTTAGGGAGATATAGCGTCCCTGGCCGTGCTTACTGGTCCACGTATCTGTGGTTAGGTGGACCTTGCCACAGATGGCGTTGCGCAGTGCACACTTGATTTTATCCGACACTTGGTTGTGCAGGGAAGGCACGGCTCTCTTGGAGAAGTAGTGCCGGCTGGGAACAACATACTGTGGGACAGCAAGCGACATGATCTGTTTGAAGCTGTGTGTGTCCACCAGCCTAAATGACAGCATTTCATAGGCCAGTAGTTTAGAAATGCTGGCATTCAGGGCCAGGGATCGAGGGTGGCTAGGTGGGAATTTACGCTTTCTCTCAAATGTTTGTGAGATGGAGAGCTGAACGCTGCCGTGTGACATGGTTGAGATGCTTGGTGACGCAGGTGGTGGTGTTGGTGGTACATCCCATGTTTGCTGGGCGGCAGGTGCCAACGTTCCTCCAGAGGCGGAGGAAGAGGCCAAGGTGGCGGCAGCAGCAGAAGAGGCCGAGGCGGCGGCAGCAGCAGAAGAGGTAGCAGGGGGAGCCTGAGTGAGTTCCTTGTTTTTAAGGTGTTTACTCCACTGCAGTTCATGCTTTGCATGCAGGTGCCTGGTCATGCAGGTTGTGCTAAGGTTCAGAACGTTAATGCCTCGCTTCAGGCTCTGATGGCACAGCGTGCAAACCACTCGTGTCTTGTCGTCAGCACATTGTTTGAAGAAGTGCCATGCCAGTGAACTCCTTGAAGCTGCCTTTGGGGTGCTCGGTCCCATATGGCTGCAATCAGTAGCAGGCGGAGTCTCTTGGCGGCGGGTGTTCTGATTTTGCCCACTGCTCCCTCTTTTGCTACGCTGTTGGCTCGGTCTCACCACTGCCTCTTACTCCGAACTCTGAAAGTCAGTGGCACGACCTTCATTCCATGTGGGGTCTAGGACCTCATCGTCCCCTGCATCGTCTTCCACCCAGTCTTGACCCCTGACCTCCTGTTCAGTCTGCACACTGCAGAAAGACGCAGCAGTTGGCACCTGTGTTTCGTCATCATCAGAGACGTGCTGAGGTGGTATTCCCATGTCCTCATCATCAGGAAAAATAAGTGGTTGTGCGTTAGTGCATTCTATCTCTTCCACCCCTGGGGAAGGGCTAGGTGGATGCCCTTGGGAAACAGCAGAGTCTTCAAACAGCATAAGAGACTGCTGCATAACTTGAGGCTCAGACAGTTTCCCTGATATGCATGGGGGTGATGTGACAGACCGATGGGCTTGGTTTTCATGCGCCATCTGTGCGCTTTCTGCAGAAGACTGGGTGGCAGATAATGTGAACGTGCTGGATCCACTGTCGGCCACCCAATTGACTAATGCCTGTACCTGCTCAGGCCTTACCATCCTTAGAACGGCATTGGGCCCCACCAAATATCGCTGTAAATTCTGCTGGCTACTGGGACCTGAGGTAGTTGGTTCACTAGGACGTGTGGCTGTGGCAGAACGGCCACGTCCTCTCCCAGCACCAGAGGGTCCACTAACACCACCACGACCATGTCCACGTCCGCGTCCCTTATTAGATGTTTTCCTCATTGTTTCCGTTCACCACAATTTTGAGAATGGCAAATTTGGGAATAGTTTTTCAACCCAGAACAAAAAGTGTGCTTTAACGGTCACTACAAATAACTTGACCAGCTAAAACAGTACAGATTTGGTTGAATAGAAATGTGAGGACTGTTTTTTTTTTGCGCTGTGTGACAGGTATAGGTTTAATCACAGAATTAGACTTGTATCTGCACGGTAGCGTGTGTGTTAAGTTTTTCTGAATTATACTATCAGCACCTTCAATGTAAGATATCCTTTTTGGGATAGATTTCAAGTAGGCCTCATTTAGCAGAAACTAGTTATTTTGAGAATGGCAAATTTGGGAATAGTTTTTCAACCCAGAACAAAAAGTGTGCTCTTACGGTCACTACAAATAACTTGACCAGCTAAAACAGTACAAATTTGGTTGAATAGAAATGTCAGGTCTATTTTTTAGGCGCTGGGTGACAGGCTCAACTTGCCCCTGATGTAGTATATGGCCAAAAAATAACCACACTATTGATAGTTAAATGCACTTGGGTGACACAGGCTCAGCCTGCACCAGATGTAGTATATGGCCAAAAAATAACCAGACTGTTGATGGTTAAATGCACTTCGGTGACACAGGCTCAGCCTGCAGCTGATGTAGTATATGGCCAAAAAATAACCAGACTGTTGATGGTTAAATGCACTTCGGTGACACAGGCTCAGCCTGCAGCTGATGTAGTATATGGCCAAAAAATAACCAGACTGTTGATGGTTAAATGCACTTCGGTGACACAGGCTCAGCCTGCAGCTGATGTAGGATATAGCAAAAAATAACCACACTATTGATGGTTAAATACACTTGGTGATAGCTTGTGCTGGCGCACCACAAGCTACAAAATGGCCGCCGATCACCCCAGAAAAAAGTGATCTAAAAACGCTCTGGGCAGCCTCAAAAAAGTGAGCAAGTCGATATTAGCACTTCAATGATCCACAGCTGCAGATCGATCACAGAATGAAGTCTTTTGGAGGAGTTAATCTGCCTAATCTCACCCTAATGTCGCAGCAGCAACCTCTCCCTATGCTTGAATCAGCAGAGTGACGTGCAGCGCTACGTGACCCAAGCTTATATAGAGGCTGGGTCACATGCTGCACTGGCCAATCACAGCCATGCCAATAGTAGGCAAGGCTGTGATGGCCTCTTGGGGCAAGTAGTATGACGCTTGTTGATTGGCTGCTTTGCAGCCTTTCAAAAAGCGCCAAGAAAGCGCCGAACACCGAACCCGAACACGGACTTTTACGAAAATGTTCGGGTTCGGGTCCGTGTCACGGACACCCCAAAATTCGGTACGAACCCGAACTATACAGTTCGGGTTCGCTCATCCCTAGACACAACATCAGAGGGAATGCCATGTAGTTTCACGATGTTATCAACAAACACCTGTGCAAGAGTTTTGGCATTAGGTAGTGCGCTATTTTGCTAAACCGATCAACTACCACCAGGATCACGGTTTTTACCGAAGAATTCAGTAAATCTGTGATAAAGTCCATGGACAAATGCGTCCAAGGTCTGGACGGGATGGGTAATGGAAGAAGAGATCCAGAAGGCCGAGTATGTGTCACCTTAGCATGAGCACAGGTCCAACAGGCTGACACATAGTCCTCAACACACTTTCGCAACCTCGGCCACCAAAATCTGCTCGAGATGAGATCGACAGTGGATCTACTCCCAGGGTATCCAGCCAAGACAGTACAGTGATGGTCCTCAAATACCTTATGACTTAAGTCTGAAAGAACAACCAATTTCCCTGGAGGACAAGATTTCGGAGCATCCTCTTGGGCCTCCAACACCTTAGCCTCAAGATCAGCATATAGGGCAGATATGACTACCCCTTCAGACAAATTAGGACTAGGATCTTTAGAATCACCCCCCCTCCCCCAAGGAAAGCTGCGTGAGAAAGCATCCACCTTGACGTTCTTAACCCCAGGGCGGTAGGTGACAATGAAGTTAAATCTAGAATCTTGGATTCAGTCATTTAGCCGACTCAAGGTAAGGCCTCATGCACACGACCGTTGTGTGCATCCGGGTCCGTTGTTCCGTTTTCCGTGATTTTCTGCGGACCCATTGACTTTGAATGGGTCCGTTGAAAACTCGGAAAATGCACCGTTGTTCATCCGCGTCCGTGATCCGTGTTTCCTGTCCGTCAAAAAAATCTCACCGGTAAGTGACAGGTCTGTGCTATAAGCAATGCTCCGCACAGACCTTTCACTTACCAGTAGGAGGAGTGCCCGGCCGGTCACAGACATCGCAGGTAAGTATAATGCTTCTAAAATTGCTAAGTAACCATGGCAGCCAGGACTGCAGTAGCGTCCTGGTTGCCATGGTTACCGATCAGAGTCCCAGCAATTAAACTGTGACTCCGATCGGAACTCTCCGCTGCCACCAATGATGTAATGGCCACCAATGAATTAAATACTGGGGAGGGAGGAAGGGGGGGCCACACTGGCCACCAATGAATGTAATACAGGGGAGGGAGGGGGGTCTGCCCCCTCCTGCCTGGCAGCACTTGATCCAATTTAGAGAACACCTTGGCACCGACAATTTGACTAAACCTGCGGCACCTGAGGGGTTAATTGTGCGGATCACAGCCCCCTGTAAGAGATCGGGTGCTGCCAGGCAGCAGGGGGCAGTCATGTACACAGTTCTTAGTATATTCTAACTTGAAGCGTCCCCATCACTATGGGAACGCCTCTGTGTTAGAATATACTGTCGGATCTGAGTTTTCACGATATAACTCAAATCTGATGGTATATTTTAACATAGAGACATTCCTCCAAAATTTAAGGAAGACCCACGGAAGAAAAAACGGACACGGATCACGGATTGGCCAGCAATTCCCTATTACCCACGTCATAATTTATTTCAGCAGTCAAACGTTTTTTAGAGAAAAAAGCACATGGGCGCCATTTACTAGGTGAAGGACCTTGCGACAAAACTGCTCCCACCCCTACCTCGTATGCGTCAACCTCTACAATGAATGGCTAAGACACGTCCGGTTGCACCAGAATAGGGTCTGAAGCAAAACATTCCTTCACAGCAGAAAAGGCTTGTAATTCCGCTTGTAATTCCGTTATGTCTGTTAAAGGTTTAACCACAGTTTGTCACAACCAGACAGCTGAGAAGCTCTGACAGAAACCGTTCAGAACCTCCTCCTTGAGTTTTCTTTGTTTTGGTTTCAGTTCCTCATCTCGTTAGCCTATCTCAGCTGTCATGCAGTTGGACTGATTGCTTCCCTTTAAATTCCTCCCCATAATGCAGTAGTGTGCGGCTTATACAACTTCCTGGAGTGTGTGTGCATGCTGTTCCTAGTTCCCAGTCATCTGCAAGATAAGTGCTGTATATGTATTTGTGATTTTCTGTCTGCTGGATCCAGGTGACCCTGACTCCCTCCGTGTCTGTGTAGGGAGCCGGTGGTCGTGTCCCCTCACTATTGTAGGGTCTTCAGGTGTTAGATAGTCGAGGTACGTGGATATGCGACCATTCACCTTTGGGGTGTTCGCATAGGCTGAGCAGTCAGGGAGAGTCTGCCAGGTCCATGCAGGGCTCTCCCTTTTGTTCCTTAGTTGTGGATCCAGTGAGTCATTGATTATATTGCATTGTCTTGTTTCCTGTACACCATCCGTGACACAGTTGAATAGTTCAAGATGAATTTACGGTAGTAGTTGGTGAATCCCAAAAACCACATAAGCGCTTTCAGATTTTCGGGTCGATCCCAGTCCAACACCGCACTGACTTTTTCGGGATCCATACGATAATTTGAGGGTGAGAGCAGGTAACTCAGGAATTGCACTTCCTGAACAGCAAAAACACATTCTTTCTTAGGATCTGTAACACCTGTCTCACATGATCCTTATGAGTCTCCATGTCTGGAGAATAAATTAGTATGTCATCCAGATATACAACAACAAATCTCCCCACCAGGTGATGAAAGATGTCATTGATAAAGTGTTGAAAAACCCTGGAGCGTTGTTGAACTCAAAGGGCATGACCAGGTTTTGAAATTGACCCTCAGGGGTATTAAATGTGGTCTTCCACTCATCCCCCTCCCTGATCCTTACCAGAATATATGCCCCCCTCAGATCCAATTTAGAGAACAGCTTGGCACCGACAATTTGACTAAACAAATCCAGAATCAAAGGAAGGGGGTAAGGATCACAGACGGAAATATGGTTGAGCTCACGGAAGTCCAGACATGGTCTAAGGGTACCATCCTTTTTTTTTTTACAAAGAACAACCCAGCAACCAAGCTCTCAGTGATATACTCTCGCATAGCCTTTCTTTCGGGCTCTGAAAGATTATACAACCGAGATTTGGCCAGTTTAGCTCCAGGAATAAGATTGACGGGACAATCATACTCCTGATGTGGAGGTAACTCCTGGTTACCACTCTCGGAAAACACATCAGAAAATTCAGAAATGAATGAGGGTACAGTTTTAGTGGTGACCACAGAGAAAGACGCATTAAGATTAAGTTGTCCATGCAAAAATCACTCCAATCGAGAATCTGTCTCGCTTGCCAGTCGATGGTAGGGTTATGTTTGCTTAACCATGGTAAGCCCAAAACCATCGGAGCAGGCAGACCCTCCAACACATAACACGAGACAGATTCCTGATGGAAATCACCCACTCTTAAATGGATGTCATTTACCACCTGCGACAGGCATTTTTGGGTAAGAGGTGCAGAATCAATTGCAAAGACATGCTTCTCTCTAGTGCACTAGTAGTCAACCCATGAATACGAACAAACTATCCATCAATCAGGTTAATCCCAGCCCCATTGTCGATAAATACCTTGATTTCCACAGTTTTGGACTCTAACGCCACCTCGGCAGACAGGAAAAATCGGGTACTACCAGAAAATGACAAAAGTAATTTTTCTTGCTCCCCACCCACATCATCAATAGTAATTTGGGGATTAAGCGTTTTTTGTTTTTTTTTTGTTAACACTTTGATCCTGAATGTATGGACAAATATTCACGAAATGTCCCTTCTTTCCACAACAAAAACAGACTCCCTTCATATGACCAGAGCTCTTACCAGCAGACCCAGGAGTAGCTCCCCCCAACTGCACAGGCTCCTCACAAGGCGTAACCACAGGTGTCTCTTTACCATGAGTGTCAAAGGAAGCCGCCACCTTATTTGACAGTACGTCCTGAGGTTGATGACCCTAAGATCTCCCCCTCAGGTGTGTATCCAGATGTACAGCAAGGGACATGGCTGCTTCCAATGACTCAGGTTTTTCGCGAAAGGCCAATGCGTCCTGCAGCCTCTCAGATAGACCTGACAGAACTGGCTACAGAGAGCAGGATCATTCCACTCTATATCCGTAGCCCATCTCCTAAATTCTGAGCAATAGATCTCCCTGCCGTAAACTACGTAACTTGGTCTCAGCCTGAGAGATCCGGGTAATCATAAATAAGACCCAAGGCTCTAAATCATTCATCTACCGACTGGAGGGATGGTGATCTGGTCGGCAGAGAGAAAGCCCAAGACTGTGCATCATCCTTAAGCAAAGAAATGATCATACCCACACGTTGACACTCATCCCCAGAAGAGTATGGACGTAGCTTAAAGAACAATTTACACGATTCCCTGAACCGAATGAAATTGTCATTACCCGCTGAAAATCTGTCCGGGAGGGCAACCTTAGGTTTCAGGGCAGGCCTAGTACTCACCATCGGAATCAGCCGCCTGTGGTCACTGAATCTGTAAGACTGTCACGCAGAGGTCAGCTACCTCCAAAGACAGTCCCTGCAGCTGTTCGACTAGTACAGACATAGGATCCATAGCTGCACTGACCTGAATGAAATGGCGGTTTTTGTGGCGGTTGATAATGTCACGATCAGTGTTGGGGGGAAACTCCACACTGAACACAGGAGGGAAGAGGAACAGTAACTGGGCCTGGAAACTAGGGAAGAAACAGGTCATCTCCTAGACCAGTGGTGGGCAAATTTTTTGGTCAACTGAGCCAAATATCGCCAAAACCACGATTGAAATTTCTTTCGAGAGCCACATTTTTAAAACATAAAATATTGCGTCAACAGCACCAGTGAGGACTATTAGGGCTCATTCACACGACCGTGTGCCCGCCGTTGCCATATTGCAGGCCGCATATGGCGGGTCCGCAATACACGGGTACTGGCCGTGTGCAGCCCGCATCAAGGACCCATTCACTTCAATGGGTCCAGGATCCGGGATATGAGTGCTACAGAGTGCTTCCGTGGTGCTTCTGGCTGTGCCTCCGCACCGCAAAAAAGTAGCGCATGCACTACTATTTTGCGGTGCGGAGGCACAGCCAGAAGCACCACGGAAGCACACTGTAGCACTCATATCCCGGATCCTGGACGCATTGAAGTGAATGGGTCCATGATGCGGGCTGCACACGGCCGTGTGCAGCCCGCATCATGGACCCATTCACTTCAGCATGCGCTACTTTTTTGCGGTGCGGGCAGTCGGATGCGGATCGCGAACCCCATTCAAGTGAATGGGTCCGCGATCCTCATGCAGCTGCCCCATGGTCTGCGCCCTTACATTCGTGGGCATGAGCCCAGAGTGTGTTTTTACATACTTTTATATGTACTTTCTTTTATTTGGATCTTGATTATTATTTCATTTTATCTTTATCATTTTTTACCTTTATTAAACTTGTCTGCAGATGTGGATGTAATGTGGATGACGCACTTATGGGGGATATCTGTGGATGACGCACTTATGGGGGATTTGTGTGGATGACGCACTTATGGGGGATATCTGTGAATGACGCACTTATGGGGGATATCTGTGGATGACGCACTTATGGGGGATATCTGTGGATGACGCACTTATGGGGGATATCTGTGGATGACGCACTTATGGGGGATATCTGTGGATGACGCACATATGGGGATATCTGTGGATGACGCACTTATGGGGATATCTGTGGATGACGCACTTATGGGGGATATCTGTGTATGACACATATATAGCATAAGATGCTATATAAGTGCCCTCCACAGATATCCCCCATAAGTGCACTCCACAGATATCCCCCATAAGTGCCCTCCCCAGATATCCCCCATAAGTGCCCTCCACAGATATCTCCCATAAGTGCCCTCCACAGATATCCCCCATAAGTGCCCTCCACAGATATCCCCCATAAGTGCCCTCCAGTAAGTAAAGTAATGTATTAGTGGGGGGAAGGGAGGAGGCAGGGACACTTGTGGCGGGGCTGGTGCAGTGCCCGGCGCTGTTCACACACCGGGGGCAGCTCCTACCTTTCTGCTGCAGGACATTTCGCTCCTCCTGGACCTGAGCGGCGGCCTCTTCACCACTCCTCACATGGTCGGTGTTCTGCTGAAAGTCCGCCGCTGCCCGCCCTTCTGCTGCTGTGCGCAGCGTGACATCTCACCCTCCGTCATGCGCCTCCTGCCCCGCCTGCCTGCTTCATTCATAAAGTGGAAGGAGCAGACAGATGGGGCAGGAGGCGCATGACGGACATTTTGCAAGCTTAAGCGGCGCGATATGGCTGCGCGGCCGCCCCCCCCCCCCCCCCCCCCCCGCCAGCCCGAACCAAAGAGTCGCATTCAAGGATCAAAAGAGCCGCTTGTGGCTCGCGAGCCGCACTTTGCCGACCACTGTCCTAGACAACCATAATCCGGGCCATGACTACCTATCAATATGAATAGACCTTGAAGGTAGGAATATTCATAGGCAGTATACCTAGGTCCTGATTTCCCTATAAGGCCCTGGAATAGGACCAAAGACAACCCATTCCTCCCCAGATGAACGAATGGAAGTCTCTGTCTCAGGCCCAGATACAATAACAGGGAATATAACAAATACAAACAAACACGACACTTAACTTCTGTAGAGAAGGAAGAACAGGAACACCAGAGAGGATCTCACACCAGCTCAGCCAAACCCAAATGAAGCTATCAACCGCATAGTCAGAAGGGTGGGGTGAGACTACAAAGGGTAGAAGTGATGACCACTGAACAACAGCTGAGAAAAGGGACATTAACCTTATCAACACTGAATCAAGAGAAATCAAGGAGGCTGGTAGATTCCTCCACGCTCAGCCAATCTCCTTGATTTCTTGACATCAGTCACCTGAGGGACCGTGACACCAGTGAGAGCAACACCGTCAGAACCCACAAAGCCACACTCCCGGCGCTCCACATCCTGCCTCTTCTCCTTCTCCTCTCTCCTCCCATTTATTCTCCACTCCACCTTTCACTGTGCTGTTGTCGCATTAATCTGGCAAAAGGCAGGCTTCCGTGGCCTAAATGTTCGAATGTGAAAAGTTGAAGACGCAAGATAACCCTCTTGCCCAACGGCTGACCGCTGGCTTGTCGGAACTGCTAGCCCGTCAACTACTGCCATATAAACTGGTGGACTCTAAGGCCTTTAGAAATTTGTTTCCACTGGCACACCGCAATGGAAGGTCCCTGGAAGGAAATATTTCTCCCAGAAGGGCATTCCAGAGCTATATGGCCATGGTCAGCTGCAATTGAATGTATCTCTGGCACACAGTGTCGGTGCCAAGATACAGTTGCAAGAAAAAGTATGTGAACTCTTTGGAATGATATGGATTTCTGCACAAATTGGTCATAAAATGTGATCTGATCTTCATCTAAGTCACAACAATAGACAATCACAGTGTGCTTAACCACTTAAGGACCACAGGTTTATACCCCCTAGTGACCAGGCCCTTTTTTACAAATTGGCACTCCACAACTTTAGCAGTTTATTGCTCGGTCATGCAACTTACCACCCAAATGAATTTTACCTCCTTTTCTTCTCACTAATAGAGCTTTCATTTGGTGGTATTTCATTGCTGCTGAAATTTTTACTTTTTCTGTTATTAATCGAAATTTACCGATTTTTTTGCAAAAAAATGACATTTTTCACTTTCAGTTGTAAAATTTGGAAATAAAACGACATCCATATATAATTTTTTTCTAAATTTATTGTTCTACATGTCTTTGATAAAAAAAAAATGTTTGGGTAAAAAAAAATGGTTTGGGTAAAAGCTATAGCGTTTGCAAACTATGGTACAAAAATGTGAATTTCCGCTTTTTGAAGCAGCTCTGACTTTCTGAGCACCTGTCATGTTTTCTGAGGTTCTACAATGGCCAGACAGTACAAACACCCCACAAATGACCCCATTTTGGAAAGTAGACACCCTAAGGTATTCGCTGATGGGCATAGTGAGTTCATAGAACTTTTTATTTTTTGTCACAAGTTAGCGGAAAATGATGATTTTTTTATTTATTTATTTTCCTTACAAAGACTCATATTCCACTAACTTGTGACAAAAAATAAAAACTTCCATGAACTCACTATGCCCATCTCGAAATACCTTGGGGTGTCTTCTTTCCAAAATGGGGTCACTTGTGGGGTAGTTATACTGCCCTGGCATTCTAGGGGCCCTTATGTGTGGTAAGTAGTTTGAAATCAAAATCTGTAAAAAATGGCCGGTGAAATCCTAAAGGTGCTCTTTGGAATGTGGGCCCCTTTACCCACCTAGGCTGCAAAAAAGTGTCACACATCTGGTATCGCCGTACTCAGGAGAAGTTGGGCAATGTGTTTTGGGGTGTCTTTTTACATATACCCATGCTGGGTGAGAGAAATATCTCGGCAAAAGACAACTTTTCCCATTTTTTTATACAAAGTTGGCATTTGACCAAGATATTTATCTCACCCAGCATGGGTATATGTAAAATGACACCCCAAAACACATTCCCCAACTTCTCCTGAGTACGGCGATACCACATGTGTGACACTTTTTTGCAGCCTAGGTGAGCAAAGGGGCCCACATTCCAAAGAGCACCTTTAGGATTTCACCGGCCATTTTTTACACATTTTGATTTCAAACTACTTCACACGCATTTGGGCCCCTAAAATGCTAGGGCAGTATAACTACCCCACAAGTGACCCCATTTTGGAAAGAAGACACCCCAAGGTATTCCGTGAGGGGCATGGCGAGTTCCTAGAATTTTTTATTTTTGTCACAAGTTAGCGGAAAATGATGATTTTTTTTTTTTCTTACAAAGTCTCATATTCCACTAACTTGTGACAAAAAATAAAAACTTCCATGAACTCACTATGCCCATCACGAAATACCTGGGGGTGTCTTCTTTCCAAAATGGGGTCACTTGTGGGGTAGTTATACTGCCCTGGTATTTTAGGGGCCCGAATGCGTGAGAAGTAGTTTGAAATCAAAATCTGTAAAAAATGGCCGGTGAAATCCGAAAGGTGCTCTTTGGAATGTGGGCCCCTTTGCCCACCTAGGCTGTAAAAAAGTGTTACACATGTGGTATTGCCATACTCAGGAGAAGTTGGGCAATGTGTTTTGGGGTGTCATTTTACATATACCCATGCTGGGTGAGATAAATATCTCGGCAAAAGACAACTTTTCCCATTTTTTTATACAAAGTTGGCATTTGACCGAGATATTTCTCTCACCCAGCATGGGTATATGTAAAATGACACCCCAAAACACATTCCCCAACTTCTCCTGAGTACGGCGATACCAGATGTGTGACACTTTTTTGCAGCCTAGATAGGGGGCCCAAAAAAGGGGCCCACATTCCTTTTAGGAGGGCATTTTTAGACATTTGGATCCCAGACTTCTTCTCACGCTTTAGGGCTCCTAAAATGCTAGGGCAGTATAAATACCCCACATGTGACCCCATTTTGGAAAGAAGACACCCCAAGGTATTTAATGAGGGGCATGGCGAGTTCATAGAAATTTTTTTTTTTTGCCACAAGTTAGCGGAAATTGATTTTTTTTGGTTTTTTCTCACAAAGTCTCCCTTTCCGCTAACTTGGGACAAAAATTTCAATCTTTCATGGACTCAATATGCCCCTCAGCGAATACCTTGGGGTGTCTTCTTTCCGAAATGGGGTCACATGTGGGGTATTTATACTGCCCTGGCATTTTAGGGGCCCTAAAGCGTGAGAAGAAGTCTGGAATATAAATGTCTAAAAAAATTTACGCATTTGGATTCCGTGAGGGGTATGGTGAGTTCATGTGAGATTTTATTTTTTGACACAAGTTAGTGGAATATGAGACTTTGTAAGAAAAAAATAAAATAAAAAATTTCCGCTAATTTGGGAAAAAAAAATGTCTGAATGGAGCCTTACAGGGGGGTGATCAATGACAGGGGGGTGATCAGGGAGTCTATATGGGGTGATCACCCCCCTGTCATTGATCACCCCCCTGTAAGTCTCCATTCAGACGTCCATATGTTTTTTACGGATCCACTGATACATGGATCGGATCCGCAAAACACATACGTACATCTGAATGGAGCCTTACAGGGGGGTGATCAATGACAGGGGGGTGATCAATGACAGGGGGGTGATCAGGGAGTCTATATGGGGTGTTCACCCCCCTGTCATTGATCACCCCCCTGTAAGGCTCCATTCAGATGTCTGTATGTGTTTTGCGGATCCGATCCATGTATCAGTGGATCCGTAAAAATCATACGGACGTCTGAATGGAGCCTTACAGGGGGGTGATCAATGACAGGGGGGTGATCAATGACAGGGGGGTGATCAGGGAGTCTATATGGGGTGATCACCTGTCACGGATGGTGTACAGGAAACAAGACAATGCAATACAATAATGACTCACTGGATCCACAACTAAGGAACAAAAGGGAGACCCCTACATGAGACCTGGCACTCTCCCTAATTGCTCAGCCTATGCGAACACCCCAAAGGTGGATGGGTGCATATCCACGTACCTCGGCTATCTAATGCCTGAAGACCCTACAATAGTGAGGGGACACGACCACCGGCTCCCTACACTAGACACGGAGGGAGTCAGGGTCACCTGAAAATCCAGCAGACAGAAAATCACAAATAAAGGAACAGCACTTATCTTGCAGAGGACTGGGAAATAGAAACAGCAAGCACACACACTCCAGGAAGTTGTATAAGCCGCAACCTAATGCATCATGGGGAGGAACTTAAAGGGAAACAATCAGTCCAACTGCATGACAGCTGAGATAGACTAACGAGATGAGGAACTTAACCAAAACAGAGAAACTCAAGGAGGAGGATCTGGAAAGCTCCTGTCAGAGCTTCTCAACTGTCTGGTTGTGACAGTACCCCTCCCTCTACGAGTGGACTCCGGAAACTCAGGGCCCACCTTCTCAGGATGGGACCTATGGAAAGCCCTGATGAGACGAGAGGCCTTAATGTCCGTCACTGGGACCCACATCCTCTCCTCAGGACCATAACCCTCCCAATGAACAAGGTACTTGAGGGAACCGCGGACAAGACGAGAATCCACAATCCTAGAGACCTGAAATTCAAGATTTCCATCAACCATAATCGGAGGAGGAGGCAAAGGCGAGGGTACAATAGGTTGAACATAAGGTTTCAATAAGGACTTATGAAAAACATTATGGATCTTCCAAGTCTGAGGAAGATCAAGACGGTAGGCAACAGGATTGATGACAGACAGGATCTTGTAAGGCCCAATAAACCTAGGACCCAACTTCCAGGAGGGAACCTTCAATTTGATATTCTTGGTAGACAACCACACCAGATCACCAACATTCAGGTCCGGACCAGACACACGTCTCTTATCTGCCACACGCTTATATCTCTCACTCATGCTCTTTAGATTATCCTGAATCTTTTGCCAAATAGATGACAAAGACGAGGAGAATCTGTCCTCATCAGGTAAACCAGAAGACCCCTCTCCCGAGAAAGTCCCAAACTGCGGATGAAACCCATATGCACCAAAAAATGGTGACTTATCAGAGGACTCCTGACGACGGTTATTTAAAGCAAACTCAGCAAGGGACAAAAAAGAACACCAATCCTCCTGATTCTCCGCCACAAAACAGCGCAGATATGTCTCCAGATTCTGATTGACGCGCTCTGTCTGGCCATTCGACTGCGGGTGGAAAGCAGAAGAGAATGACAACCGAACCCCCAAGCGAGAACAGAAAGCCTTCCAGAAACTGGAAACAAACTGCGTGCCCCTATCAGAGACTATGTCTGAAGGAATACCATGCAATTTGACAATGTTGTCAATAAATGCCTGCGCCAGCGTCTTAGCATTGGGCAAACCAGGAAAAGGGATGAAATGCACAATTTTGCTAAAACGGTCCACCACCACCAGAATCACAGTCTTCCCCGAGGAACGAGGCAAGTCCGTTATGAAGTCCATGGACAGATGTGTCCAAGGACGGGAAGGAATGGGTAAGGGAAGGAGAGGACCTGATGGCCGTGAATGAGGGACTTTGGCACGAGCGCAAGTCTTGCAAGCTGCCACAAAACCCTCAACCGACTTACGAAGCGCAGGCCACCAGAATCTCCGAGCAATGAGATCCAGTGTGGCTCTTGCCCCCGGGTGCCCAGCAAGGACCGTATCGTGGTGTTCCTTAAAAATCTTGTGTCTCAAAGCGAGAGGCACAAACAACCTCCCAGGAGGACAAAGATCAGGAGCCTCTGACTGGGCTGCCTGCACCTCTGCCTCCAATTCAGGAAACAGAGCAGAGACCACCACACCCGGGTCTTCAAAATTCCCAACTCCCGGAAAACAACGTGACAGGGCATCTGCCTTCACATTCTTAACCCCAGGGCGGAACGTGACAACAAAATTAAATCTTGAAAAAAACAAAGACCATCTGGCCTGTCTCGGGTTCAGACGCTTGGCTGACTCCAAGTAGGCCAGATTTTTATGGTCAGTAAACACGGTAATAGGGTGTCTGGCTCCCTCTAGCCAATGGCGCCATTCCTCAAAAGCCAACTTGATGGCCAACAATTCCCTATCTCCCACATCATAATTTCTCTCTGTGGAGGAGAGTTTCTTTGAGAAAAAGGCACATGGTTGCCATTTGGCAGGAGAGGAACCCTGAGACAAGACCGCACCCACCCCTACCTCAGAAGCATCAACCTCAACTATGAAGGGTAACGAAATATCAGGTTGTACCAGGATGGGAGCGGAAGCAAAACTCTCCTTGATATTAGAAAAGGCCTTACGCGCCTCTACCGACCAGGAAGAAAAATCTACCCCCTTTCTGGTCATATCAGTGAGTGGTTTAACAACAGAGGAATAATTCAAAATACATTTCCTGTAATAATTGGCAAAGCCCAAAAAAAACGCATCAGCGCCTTCTGATTCTCAGGAAGCTCCCACTCAAGCACAGCGCGGACCTTCTCGGGGTCCATGCGAAAACCAGAAGCGGAGAGAAGAAACACCAGAAATTGAATTTCTGGAACCGCAAACACACATTTCTCCAGTTTCGCGTATAATTTATTCTCCCGCAGGATGAGCAAGACCTGACGTAAGTGTTCCTTATGAGTCTTGAAATCAGGAGAAAAAATCAAAATGTCATCCAAATACACTAATACAAATTTTCCCATTAAATGATAAAAAATGCTGTTCACGAAATGCTGAAAAATGGCTGGGGCATTCATCAAACCAAAAGGCATAACCAAATTCTCAAAATGGCCCTCAGGGGTATTGAAAGCCGTCTTCCATTCGTCTCCTTCTCTGACCCTGACCAGGTTGTATGCCCCTCTTAGGTCTAATTTGGAAAAGACTTTAGCCCCAACAACCTGGTTAAACAGGTCCGGGATCAGAGGAAGCGGATAAGGGTCACGAATAGTGATACTGTTCAGCTCCCTGAAATCCAGACAAGGTCTTAAAGAACCATCTTTTTTCTTAACAAAGAAAAAACCAGCGGAAACAGGTGACTTCGAGGGTCGTATGTGTCCTTTTCTCAGACTCTCAGAGATATAAGCCCGCATAGCGACCCTCTCAGGTTGGGAAAGATTGTATAAACGAGATTTAGGCAGCTTGGCGCCTGGGATGAGATTAACCCCTTAGTAACCAAGCCTGTTTGGGCCTTTATGACCAAGCGTTTTTCTTCCTTTTTTTATGGTCTCGTTCCAAGAGCTATAACTTTTTTATTTTTTCATCTATATAGCTTTATGAGGGCTTGTTTTTTACGGGACAAGTTGTAGTTTTTAATGGCGCCATTTTGGGGTACACATAACTTTCTGATTAACTTTTATTAACTCTTTCTGGGAGGGAGATGGGGAAAAATAGCAATACTGCCACTGCGTTTTTACATTATACATTTTTTGGCGTTCATTTTTCGGTACAAATAACATAATATCTTTATTCTCTGGGTCAGTACGATTACAGTGATACTAAATACTTATAATTTTGTTTACGTTTTACTACTTTTTTTGCAATAAAACACCTTTTATTAACCCCAAAAATTATTTTGCATTGCCACTTCACAAGACCCATAACTTTTTTTTATTTTTTTATATGGAATTGTGTGAGGGCTTGATTTTTGAAAGACGACTTGTATTTTTCATGGGTATGATTTTGGAGTAAATGCCGCTTTTTGATCGCTTGTTATTACGTTTTTTTTCGGTGGAAACTAAGAATAAATTAGAAATTCTGTCTTTTTTTATTTTTTATTTTTTACGGCGTTCACCATAGGGGATAATTTATGTAATATTTATGTAGTCCCGGTCGTTACGGACGCGGCAATACCAAACATTTGGGGGATATTTTCTTTTTGCAATTTTTTTCATTGAAAATTGTATTTTCAATGGAAAAAAGGCATATTTTTTTATTTTATGGAATTTTTTTTATTTAATAAATGTGTATTTTTTTTCTATTTTTTTTACTACTTAAATGTCCCACAAGGGGACTATAATATACAGTATTTTGATTGCTTTTAAAATGTAATGCATTATCTCTATAATGCATTGCATTTCAATAGCAATGCTATTCGAACATTGACCAGCAGGCTGCGCCAGAGAGGCACAGCCTGCTGGAAGTAACTGAAGACAGGCTCGGGCCCTCATCGGAAGCAAGGTAAGCTTCCCAGCACATCAGCACCCCGCGATCGCATTTTCGGGGTGCTGATGGGAGACAGAGGGAGTCCGCTCCCTCTGTCACCACTTTACATTCAGCGGGCGCCATTGCGCCCGGCATGTAAAGGGTTAAACAGCCCGGATCGGCACTCCTGCTGTTCCGGGCTGTTAGAGCAGGGACCCGGCTCTCATGTGAGAGCCAGGTCCGCGCTCCCCGCTGCACGGGGGAGCCGCGCGGCGCTTAAACTGTGCCGCCGTAAAAACGCGGCGGCCCAGCCTAAGGCCCCTTAGTGACCGCCGTAAAAACACGTATGGGTGGTCACTAAGGGGTTAATAGGGCAATCGTACTCCCTGTGCGGGGGCAAATCCTGAACTCTACTCTCAGAGAAGACATCCGAAAATTCAGAGAGGAAAGGTGGTACAGTCTTAGTAGAAACCTCAGAAACAGATGTCATGAGGCAATTCTCTCTGCAAAAGTCACTCCAACCATTTATTTGCCTCGCTTGCCAATCAATGGTGGGGTTATGTTTAGTGAGCCAGGGTAGCCCCAACACTAGAGGAGTAGGCAAACCGCTAAGGACGAAACATGACACATCCTCAACATGAGCATCACTCACAATTAAACGGATATTGTGAACTATGCCCTTTAATGATTTCTGAGAAAGTGGAGCGGAATCAATAGCAAAAACAGGAATATCCTTTCCCAAAGTGCATACCTGGAAACCATGAGTTATTGCAAATTGATTATCAATGAGATTGACAGCTGCTCCACTATCCACAAAAATCTCACAAAAAATGTTCTTGCTCTCTAGCGCCACCCTAGCAGGCAGGACAAAACGGGAACTACAAGCAAACGGAAAACCTTCAATTTCCGCCTCAACCCTGCCAATAGTAACAGACGGAACATTTTTAAAAGATTTTTTCCTTTTTGTTTCTTTATTACTCCCAGAAGACTGCCTGAATCTCCTAGAGGGACAAACATTTGCCAAATGATTTATACCTCCACAACAAAAACAAAGCCTCCCATGCGGGCTGAATCTTCTATTGTCAGAGGCAATCAACCCCAGCTGCATGGGCTCCTGCTCAGAAGGGGCTGACAGCGACTGAGACCCCTGCGCACAGAAAGAGACCGCTGCACTGTCCCGGGACTGAGTATGACAGGAAGGAGAGATCTCTCCTCTCTCTCTAAGACGCCTGTCAATACGAACGGCCTGAGACATAGCAGAATCCAAGGAGGTAGGTCTCTCATGAAAGGCAAATGCATCTTTCAATCCCTCTGAAAGACCATGGCAAAATTGACTTCGGAGTGCAGCATCATTCCAACCAGTATCAGCTGCCCATCTCCGAAATTCTGAGCAGTATATCTCTGCGGATTGTTTACCCTGGCATAACAGACGTAGTCTAGACTCAGCCAGAGCAATACGATCCGGATCATCATATATCTGACCCAGGGCTAAAAATAATTCATCCACTGAACGGAGGGGCCGTGCCCCCTCCGGCAGCGAAAAGGCCCAGGATTGAGCGTTACCCCTGAGCAGCGATATAATGATCCCCACCCTCCGTTCTTCATCACCAGAGGAATGGGGAAGAAGGCGAAAATGGAGTTTGCAAGCCTCTCTAAAACGCACAAAATACTCACTACCCCCGGAGAACGTATCCGGGAGCGAGATCTTAGGCTCAATAATGACTCACTGGATCCACAACTAAGGAACAAAAGGGAGACCCCTACATGAGACCTGGCACTCTCCCTAATTGCTCAGCCTATGCGAACACCCCAAAGGTGGATGGGCGCATATCCACGTACCTCGGCTATCTAATACCTGAAGACCCTACAATAGTGAGGGGACACGACCACCGGCTCCCTACACTAGACACGGAGGGAGTCAGGGTCACCTGAAAATCCAGCAGACAGAAAATCGCAAATAAAGGAACAGCACTTATCTTGCAGAGGACTGGGAAATAGAAACAGCAAGCACACACACTCCAGGAAGTTGTATAAGCCGCAACCTAATGCATCATGGGGAGGAACTTAAAGGGAAACAATCAGTCCAACTGCATGACAGCTGAGATAGACTAACGAGATGAGGAACTTAACCAAAACAGAGAAACTCAAGGAGGAGGATCTGGAAAGCTCCTGTCAGAGCTTCTCAACTGTCTGGTTGTGACATCACCCCTGTCATTGATCACCCCCCTGTAAGGCTCCATTCAGACGTCCGTATGTGTTTTGCGGATCCGATCCATGTATCAGTGGATCCGTAAAAATCATACGGACGTCTGAATGGAGCCTTACAGGCGGGTGATCAATGACAGGGGGGTGATCAATGACAGGGGGGTGATCAGGGAGTCTATATGGGGTGATCACCCCCGTCATTGATCACCCCCCTGTAAGGCTCCATTCAGACGTCCGTATGTGTTTTCCGGATCCGATCCATATATCAGTGGATCCGTAAAAATCATACGGACGTCTGAATGGAGCCTTACAAGGGGGTGATCAATGACAGGGGGGTGATCAATGACAGGGGCGTGATCAATGACAGGGGGGTGATCAGGGAGTCTATATGGGGTGATCACCCCCGTCATTGATCACCCCCGTGTAAGGCTCCATTCAAACGTCCGTATGTGTTTTGCAGATCCGATCCATATATCAGTGGATCCGTAAAAATCATACGGACGTCTGAATGGACCCTTACAAGGGGGTGATCAATGACAGGGGGGTGATCAATGACAGGGGGGTGATCAGGGAGTCTATATGGGGTGATCAGGGGTGAATAAGGGGTTAATAAGTGACAGGGGGGTGTAGTGTAGTGGTGCTTGGTGCTACATATTACTGAGCTACCTGTGTCCTCTGGTGGTCGATCCAAACAAAAGGGACCACCAGGGGACCAGGTAGCAGGTATATTAGACGCTGTTATCAAAACAGCGTCTAATATACCTGTTAGGGGTTAAAAAAATCGCATCTCCAGCCTGCCAGTGAACGATCGCCGCTGGCAGGCTGGAGATCCACTCGCCTACCTTCCTTTCCTGTGAACGCGCGCGCCTGTGTGCGCGCGTTCACAGGAAATCTCGGCTCACGCGAGATGACGCCAAACGGCGTTAGTGTAGCCTGGGAGAGCCGCCGCAATGACGCCTTTCGGCGTTAGGTGTGCGGCAAGAGGTTAAACTGATAACACAAATAATTAAATGTTACCGTGTTTTTATTGAAAACACCATGTAAACATTCACAGTGCAGGTGGAAAAAGTATGTGAACCCTTGGATTTAATAACTGGTTAAACCTCCTTTGGCAGCAATAACTTCAACCAAACGTTTCCTGTAGTTGCAGATCAGACGTGCACAACGGTCAGGAGTAATTCTTGACCATTCATCTTTACAGAACTGTTTCAGTTCATCGATTTTCTTGGGATGTCTGGTGTGAATTGTTTCTTGAGGTCATGCCACAGCATATCAATCGGGTTGAGGTCAGGACTCTGGCTGGGCCACTCCAGAAGGCGTCTTCTGTTTAAGCCATTCTGTTGTTGATTTACTTCTATGCTTTGGGTCATTGTCCTGTTGCAACACCCATCTTCTGTTGAGCTTCAGCTGGTGGACAGATGGCCTTAAGTTCTCCTGCAAAATGTTTTGATAAACTTGGGAATTCATTTTCCTTTCGATGACAGCAATCCGTCCAGGCCCTGACGCAGCAAAGCAGCCCCAAACCATGATGCTCCCTCCACCATACTTCACAATTGGGATGAGGTTTTGATGTTGGTGTGCTGTGCCTCTTTTTCTCCACACATCGTGTTGTGTGTTTCTTCCAAACAACTCAACTTTGGTTTCATCTGTCCACAGAATATTTTGCCAGTACTGCTTTGGAACATCCAGGGGCTCTTGTGCATACTGTAAACATGCAGCAATGTTTTTTTGGACAGCAGTGGCTTCCTCTGTCGTATCCTCCCATGAAATTCTTGTTTAGTGTTTTACGTATCGTAGATTCGCTAACAGGGATGTTAGCATATGCCAGAGACTTTTGTAAGTCTTTAGCTGACACTCTAGGATTCTTCTTCACCTCATTGAGCAGTCTGCGCTGTGCTCTTGAAGTCATCTCTCCAGGACAGCCACCCCTAGGGAGAGTAGCAGCAGTGCTGAACTTTCTCCATTTATAGACAATTTGTCTTACCGTGGATGATGAACAGCAAGGCTTTTTGAGATACTTTTATAACCCTTTCCAGCTTTATGCAAGTCAACAATTCTTAATCAAAGGTTTTCTGAGAGCTCTTTTGTGCAAGGCATCATTCACATCAGGCAATGCTTCTTGTGAAAAACAAACCCAGGACTGGTGTGTGTTTTATATAGGGCATGGCAGCTGTAACTAACACCTCCAATCTCATCTAATTGATTGGACTCCAGTTGGCTGACACCTCACTCCAATTAGCTCTTGGAGATGTCATTAGTCTAGGGGTTCACATACTTTTTTCACCTGCACTGTGAAAGTTTACATGGTGTGTTCAATAAAAACCTGGTAACATTTAATTCTTTGTGTGTTATTAGTTTAAGCAGACTGTGATTGTCTATTGTTGTGACTTAGATGAAGATCAGATTACATTTTATGACCAATTTGTGCAGAAATCCATATCATTCCAAAGGCTTCACATACTTTTTCTTGCAACTGTACATCTGACTACAGACACGTGGTCTAGCAAACACGGGCAGGGAAGATATATAATTTTGACTGCCTACTGGGTGAACCTTCTGACGGCTGTCAAGCATGCAACCCGTGGCACCCGTGTGGATTTGGTGTTACTGCCATGGATTGCATGAAGGCCTGCCTCTTCTTCTCCTCCTCCTACTACATCCTCCTACTCGGCTGACTCCTCTTTTTCCACTGCTACCGCCTCTTCCGCTACACCACCCAAGCTCTCCAGAACCTATTCGACGTGCCAGGTGAGACGTTGCCATGCTGTGCTGCGGATGTTGTGCCTGGTAGCCAAGAGCCACACCGTTCCTACACTGCTTTCAGCTCTGCGGTCACAGGCCGATCAGTGGCTAACCCCGCTCAATTTGACAGATGGTAAAGTGGTGTGCTACAACGGTGCCAATCTGCTGAGCACGCTGAAACAGGGCAAAATCACACACGTGCCAGGCATGGCACACATCCGGAACTTAGTCGTGCAGCGATTCGTTTCCAAAAACCCCGGGGTCAAGGACGTCTTGCGGCAGGCCAGGAAAATCTCTGGCCATTTTAGAAGATCTTACACGGCTATGGCTCACCTTGCTGACGTTCAGCGGCGACGCCACCTGCCCATCAGACGTCTGATTTGTAACAGCCCGACGCGCTGGAACTCCACCTTGTAAATGCTTGATAGGCTGCTCCAGCAGCAACGTGCCATTAATGATTACCTGTACAAACTCTGCAGCAGGACAGGTTCTGGGGAGCTTGGTTTCTTTTCACCTCGCCAGTGGCTGCTCATGCGCGACGCATGCAGACTTCTGCGGCCGTTTGATGAGATCACCAAACTGGTCAGTCGCAGCCAGGGCACCATCAGTAACATCGTACCTTACGCCTTCTTTCTGGAGTGTGCATTGCGTCGTGTCATTGATCAAGCCATCGAGGAGCAGGAGCTAGAAGATGAGGAAGTCGCAATGCTGAATGAATTCCCAGGTGGGGCTACTCCACCTGAGACAATTCAGCAGGAGTCTGAAGAGGAGGATGGTGGCTGGGGGGAGGAGGAGGAGGGGGAGCAAGAAGAGCAGGCTTTAAACTTTTCAGGGAGGCACGGATCTCTGAGGAATTCAACACCTGCGACAACCACATTTAATTGAATTTTCTCATGCCAGCCCACACATATACGCCACCACACAGAACAAACAATGGACCCTGTCTTATGTAAATAAAAGGCCTTTTCTATCCGGCGAATACCTAATGTTTGGGGCCTGTATTCCATAATCACTTGATCTTTTCTGTATGGTGAATGCCTAATTGTTGGGGCCTCGGAGGAATTTAACACCTGTGACGACCACGTGTTATTGAATTTCACCTATTATCATTTGGGGTTGATTCAAGAGGGGGGATTTCGTTAGCAATGTTTTTAATCCAATTTTATATTTTTAGTTCTTTTAAACATATGTATTTGACATGTATTTGTACTGGACTACAGTAAAATCGTTATCCAATGACAGGCTAATATACCTCCAGCCACATAATCACTTGATCTTTTCTGTACGGTAATTGCATAATTTTTGGGGCCTGTAATCTAACTGGCCAACAGTAAAATTGTTATACGGTGACCGCCAAATGTATCTCGAGCCACATAATCACTTGTTCTTTTCAATACGGTGAATGCCTAATGTTTGGGGCCTGTATTCCACTGGCCTGCAGTAAAATTGTTATCCAATGACCATCTAATATACCTCCAGCCACATAATCACTTGATCTTTTCTGTACGGTAAATGCATAATGTTTGGGGCCTGTACTCCACTGGCCTGCAGTAAAATTGTTATCCAATGACAGTCTAATATATCTCCAGCAACATAATCACAAGGTTTTCTGTACAGTGAATACATAATGTTTGGGGCCTGTACTCCACTGGCCTGCAGTAAAATTGTTATCCAATGACCATCTAATATACCTCCAACCACATAATCACTTGATCTTTTCTGTACAGTGAATGCCTAATTGTTGGGGCTTCGGAGGAATTCAACACCTGTGACGACCACGTGTTATCGAATTACACCGATTATCATTTGGGGTTTATTCAAGAGGGGGGTTTCGTTAGCCATGTTTTTAATCCAATTTTATATTTTTAGTTCTTTTAAACTTTTGTATTTGACATATATTTGTACTGGCCTACAGTAAAATTGTTATCCAATGACCGTCTAATACACCTCCAGCCAAATAATCACTTGATCTTTTGTGTCCGGTGAATGCCTAATGTTTGGGGCCTGTACTCCACTGGCCTGCAGTAAAATTGTTTTTCAATGACCGTCTAATATACCTCCAGCCACATAATTATTTGATCTTTTCTGTACGGAGAATGCCTAATTGTTGGGGCTTCGGAGGAATTCAACACCTGTGACGACTACGTGTTATCGAATTTCACCGATTATCATTTGGAGTTTATTCAAGAGGGGGGGTTTCGTTAGCCATGTTTTTAATCCAATTTTATATTTTTAGTTCTTTTAAACATATGTATTTGACATATATTTGTACTGGCCTACAGTAAAATTGTTATCCAATGACCGTCTAATACACCTCCAGCCACATAATCACTTGATCTTTTCTGTCCTGTGAATGCCTAATGTTTGGGGCCTGTACTCCACTGGCCTGCAGTAAAATTGTTATCCAATGACTGTCTAATATACCTCCAGCCACATAATCACTTGATGTTTCTGTCCGGTGAATGCCTAATGTTTTGGGCCTGTACTCCACTGGCCTGCAGTAAAATTGTTATCCAATGACCGTCTAATATACCTCCTGCCACATAATCACTTGATCTATTCTGTATGGTGAATGCATAATTTTTGGGGCCTGTAATCTAACTGGCCAACAGTAAAATTGTAATATGGTGACTGCATAATATACTCTAGCCACATAATCACTTATTCTTTTCTGTACGGCGAATGCCTAATGTTTGGGGCCTGTACTCCACTGGCCTGCAGTAAAATTGTTATCCAGTGGGTTACAGTAAAATTTTTAACCATTGACAGCATAATGTACCTCGAGCCACATAATCACTTGTTCTTTTATGTCAGGTGAATGCCTAATTTTTAGGGCACATACTCCCGTGGCCTAAAATAAAAATTTTCTAGGCTCAAGCAAGGCACATTTTTGAGAATTTCCCTTTAAGACGCAGAAAAATGGCCCCTGATTAAAATACATCTTTTTTGTGGGAATTTTTGTCATTGATCACCCTCTAGTATGTCTTTGTCCATGTTGTGGGACTATTTGTGCACTTCTAGCAAGTATTTGGTGGCTGCAAATATGACCTGAAGGTTTTCCAGGTTCGCATTCCATTAAAGTGAATGGGGCCCGTCGCAAACTTGCGGTTCGCGAACATTTGATCGCGATCGCGTTCGTAAACCGCCCCGGCTGATGTTCGTCCATTACTAATTATGACAATCTGAATGACTTGTTCAATGGGCGTGATTATAAAAACAGAAAACAGGCCCTGATGGTGATCTGCAGCGTGCCTGGAAACTCTATGCTGTAGGAACTTCTTATTAATATTCAACCTATGTTTATTCAACCTATTTCGCTTAGTTTGAATGGTTCGTTTTATATATTGCAGACAGCAAGGACATTACAGTAGATAAATAACATTAGTCGATCCACAGTCTAAATGTCGTTTGATTGGGAAAACTTCCCCATTAAATATACTGTGGAAAGAAGTAGATACACCTATAGAGTTACAACATAAACATTAAGGCTGATTGCATTTGTAACTGCCCGATGGTTCCGAGGTACTGTAGATATCCCATTAGAAGGGCCCACACTCTTTTGTGTTTGCGTTCACAGCTTACTCGGGGCTAGTAGATTTTTCAAAGTTTTAGCTCTTCTGAATGTAAGTGGAGGTTGAGTGGGCAAGATTTTACCTAAATAAGGGTCTCTTTTGAGAGGGCCCTAGCTCTATCGAAATCAGCTTTTATAATTGTATATCCTTTCTGTAGGAATCTTGAACGGATAACCTCACTTTGAGAAAAAAATTACTTTTCCAGAGAGCAGTTGCGTCTTATCCTCCTGAACTGACTGAAGGGGATATTGTTTTTTACTTCTTATGGTGTTAGCTGTAAAAGTCCAAATAACTGTTACAATCTACCTCCTTGAAGAAGGCGCGGGTCTCTATTTTGTCGATAGTGATGTTTAATTCTAGGTCTAGTATTCGATCTTGGAGTGGTGATGTGTACCTGAGAGGGTGATGCCCTAATTGGTGAAGTTGAGATGTCCCTGTGGCTGGTAAAGACCCATCGGTTACAGGTAGGTGAAGGGACTTAGGTCACAAGGGCAATACTACCTATACCATGAGCCACACTAGAAAGCCTGTGGGAGATAAACAAGTGGAACGGGAACTGGTGTAGAAAGGAGTGGTTTAGGTTCCTTGAGAACTGGGCTACATGCTCTATCGTAGGGATGGACTGAACATCAATGAAAAAGATACAGCTGTTTTGGAGGAGAAGATGGCTAGAGGTTTGGAGGACTGTTTAAACAAGGGACTGTGGAGAAGGGTAATTACATTATAGGAGGGGAAGTTAGTACATATAGTGAGTTAAGTAATGGAACTGGGGGTACAATGAAGGGAGGGACTGAAACAGTTCATAAGGAAGTATATATACTAATGCCAGGAGTCCGACCAATAAAATTGGCGAACTGGAATTAGAAGTATCTGAGGAGGACTATGAGATACTTATAATAACTGAGACATAACTGGATGACTGGGAGGTTAACTTACAAGGTTACAGACTGTTTAGAAAAGATAGTAAAGAACAGAAAGGGTTTGCTTTATGTAAAGTCCTGTCTAAAGCCCACACTCATGAAAGATATACTTTAAGTGAGGTAAATGGACATGTGTAGTCACTGTGGGTAGAAATATATGATGGGAAAACCAATAATAAAATACTGTTAGGGGTTTCTTATAAGCCACCTAATATTATAGTCCACAGAAAATCTGCTAATAAGGGAAATAGATAAGGCAAAAAATCATAATGAGGTGGTAATCATGGGGGACTTCAACTACCCAGATATAGACTGGGAAACAAACTGTGAATAAAGGAAACCAGTTCTTTGAAATAACTAAAGACGATAAGCTTTCCCAACTGGTACAGGATCCACTAGAGGGATGGCCATACTGCACTTAGTATTAACCAATAGACTTGTTGGTAAAGATTATAGCAACTAAAATAGTAACTATAATATTATAAACTTCCAAATGACATTCAATAGGGTGTTTTGTCAAGGACGCACAAAAGCGTTGTGTTACAGGAAAATATGGTTCCCAGCCAGAGCCTCAGTCCAAGACCACTCAGATATGATATAGCATATACTGATATTATTCAGTGAGATTCACCCATTGAGTGATATCAGTATGGCCAGAAGCCATTTGGTCATTGTGTCCCTTGTTAGTATATCAAAGGCAGGAAAGGCACATTGTAAAAGCAGTTGGACGACATTCTCTTGGCCAACAGATTGGGAAGATATTTGGGTGGTCATGGGTTGGAGTCCTTGGTGGGGGCTGGGACACAGGAAGATGTATACTATGAGAAATTTGGGGACGCTCTCTCTCTTCCTGCCACCCCCTGGACCAACAACACTTCAGGATCAAGCTAAGTTATATCATATGTGTGCTTTCTGTGTATGTATATAAATATAATATCCCAGTAGACTTTATATGTGTACATATAGATATTTGTAGTCTGCAATTGTATTCCATTATACGTGTATACAGATGTGTAGATTATATGCTAATTTTGCATGAGTCTCTATATGTACATGTACTAATGGTCAGGTACTGGATGTGGGTTGGATAGATATTGGTGGACTCTGGATATACTGTATATACATACACATTATTAGCCACATTTGCTTAGCATCCAGGGAGGGCAGGAACGGAGGCAGCTGTGTGTGGTGGTGTCCTCTATGTGTTGTGTTATTAGTAGTGTCTGTATCTTTATGTAATGTACATTGCTTTGTCATGTCTATGTTATCAGTAAACTATTTTTTTATATAAGTATCTGCGAGGGTTGTATGTTACTCCTGGGGTGTATAAAGAACTGTAGGGGTGTATATAATACGCAAAGTAATCGGGTTATATAGGCAATAGAGATAGATATACTGTAAATCTCCAATTTCCAATAAGCAAAAATTCCCTTTATCATGTTGAACTTTAGAAAAGCCAAATTTGATCTGCTTAGAGAGGGAAGGTAGCAAAGAAGCACAAAAAAACTATAACGAAAGAATAGAACATGTAAAAGACAGATAAAGAGCCAAGCTGGAAAATCAGAGGCTGATTGGCAAAGAAAGTAAATCTAAACCTAAAATGTTCTTCAAATATATAAATACTAAAAATGTTAAACCTAAAAAAGTTGGCTCATTATTGAGTGATAAGGGAGGACTTGTAGAGGACAATAAGGAAAAAGCTAATTTATTAACAATTGTTTTTCTCCAATATATTTGCAGTGTCCCACTCCAGGTGGATGGGAACACTCCAAAATTGTTTGTGCCATTCTATGTCATTTTGCACTATTTATTGTATTTTCCTTTGTCAATGTTGTTAAATTCCCATTTCAGGCTGGTTCAATGCACTACACATATCCACTTCTAGGTGTCACTTTAACACAGGAAGTTAAAGAGATTAGGAGTGAGGAGTTAGGAGAGGAGCCAGACTTGGCTCTGTCCTCCTGGGCCTAGCCCAGAGAGTGAAGCTACTGCAACCATCGTAGCCCAAGACTAGGACTTATTGATCCTTTACTGTAATACCCCTTCCAGGGACCCTTCCGGGGTTTAAGAGAATAATTGCTGTATCTTGTGCAACCTTTTTAAAAAAAAATGGAGCAGAGAATTTGCCTGCCATGAGGGAGACCGCCCTTGGGTTGCTGAATCACTAAAGCACTGAATATTGCTGAATTGCTAAGTGCAGAATAGAACTTACAGAGGATCCAAACTTTTATTGAAAGGCTGAGTAACCATAGCAAGATCAGGAACCAAGTACATGTAGGATCATCACTCCTATACAGTTGAACTGGAACCTACATACACCACCTCACTGAGTCTGCTAATCGAGATTTACAGCTTTACCATCTGTACTTATGACAAAGAACTGCTTTTGGATGATACTTATTGT